>NC_050448.1:77389384-78018458 GCF_903995425.1 Onychomys torridus | reverse complement strand
ATCGGATACTTAAGCAGATGTCTTGCTTGTGTGGAGGCCAGGCCTGGGCTTCAGCAGGATCTGTAAGCTCCCTAAAATGGCCTGTAAGCTTTGGTGTAAGTGGACAGCTATCTGGGGAGCAGACGGAGTCTGCGTCCCGGAAATACGGTGTTGCCTTAAACAGTGGGCAGCCTCTCCTTTGGGTCAGCTGAGATATAAGTGCTTGGAGCGGCTTCCAGTCCTGCTGGATTCAGTCTCCTTGAAGCCCACAGTAGAAATGGCAGCCTTGCTTCCTTTCTGTTTCCCTGGACACCCTACTCCCCTAGACACACACACACACACACACACACACACACACACACACACACACACACACACACACGGGTGCTGGGTCACTGGAGTCTGCTTTCATTCATTGTTGACTCGGGGTTGGGGGACGTGGCCCTCTACCTACCATTCACCACTGAGCCCAAGCTTCCCTGGCTCTGAGAACCCTCCTTGACCTGCCCTCAACCTCCTCGGCTCCCCCATGCCCTGGCCGATTCAGCTCCCACACCCTTTCTTCCCTGCGCCCACAGCACCCTGCACCGTGCACATCCTTTATCATAGCTTTGAGTGTATTGTTTTCTTTTCCACCATTTTCATTAAAAATCGACTGCATGAGTTAAGATGTTTTTGTCTTCTCTCTCTCTCTCTCTCTCTCTCTCTCTCTCTCTCTCTCTCTCTCTCTCAACAATGGGAGTCATGTGTATCCCTCACTGTATTCAGAACCACTGAGACATAGGCAATAAGCTCTCCACACACACCCACTCTTTGCTCATCTGCTGCCCTGAGCTGAATATAATATCTGGTGCATAGGATGTAGGCAATTACAGAGTCTGGAGTGTCAGTTGTAAGGGGATGCATTGTTTCCTAAATTGTTCAAACCCGGCCTGATTGTGTTTCCCTGCCATACCTTTCAAACATATCCGGAGAGAGACAAGACTTTAGAGGCAGCCTGGTAACTCCTGAAGGCATCAGTGCTGCCCAGGGAAGGAGACGGGAATTGCGGAATGAATTACGGAGACAAGCAGCTCCAGCCCTCTGGTGGAGAAAGCAAGAATGTCAGCAGGAAGATCAGCAAATCGAATCCGACAAGACAAATCCCCTCATGTTTCTAGTCCTTGATGCGGTTGGACAAAGCAGCAGGTTTCCATCTTTGCTGTCCTGGATCTGGATTTATTGCCTGCTTCCTGGTCATGTTTCTCTATTGTCAAAAAAGATATTTGCTGGAGGCTGGCTTCCTTCCCATTAAGGTCACCAGAGAGCCACTGCATGCTGGGAAACAGTAAGTTCAGCACAATGTCAGGGAAGAGTTAGTGGAAACAAGCTCTGCATTGTGCCCTCAGTAAGGTGAGGGGCTGGCAGAGATCACACACATGGAGCTCATCGAGAAGTCACCCAGACAACAGCAAGATGACCAGAACCAGGGCACCAGTCTCCTCCAGAGCCCTAGCAACTGAGAAAGGCCTGTGACAGACCTCCCTGTCTACAGCAGGACTCCCAGCCATTTTGATGACTAAATCACTTGAAAACCCAATAAACAGTTGTTTCAATGATTAGGAGGAATGGGAGGGATCTGCAACATAGAAGGTAATCTAAAGCCTCTGGAGCTGACCTTCCACTTCAGAGCCGCCATGTCTCGGGTCCTTCCCCTGGAAACATCCTTGTATATGTTACAGGGACATGGCCTCTCTGGGTGTACCAAAAGTGAGGAAGGCATCCAGATAAGAGACTTACACTTACTGAATCAGACTGATGGTTTAATTTTTCAGCCATTCCTGTCTTCAAACACATGTATGGCTCTCATGTTTCATCCAAATGGGTAGATTTGTGCCAGAGAAGGCAGACCAATTCACTCCTCATTTTGGAAAGGCTGTACCACACAACTCAGGAAGTCCTCCTGTCACACTTCAGGGAGGTAATGACCAGGTCATTGACCACTAGTAATAGATTGCTCTTCTTGCAGAGACTGACTAGGGAGAGATGTACCAGCCCACGGATGTCACTCCCTGGGTCTCAGCATCTTCCTCAGGGTCACTCCAGAAGGTCACTTCCAACCCATTGACATCTGAATGTTGGCTCGCTACGGAGAAAAATCATTTTCCAACAATTTCCTTCCAAGTTTTAATAAAAATCAACGACTTTATTGGTTTTAGAAAATGCTATGTGTGTGATAGTTAAGCAAAATAGAAGAGTATGCAAAGCAAATTTTTTAAAATTCATCCGGAGTCAGTAAGATGGCTCAGTAGTAAAGGCACTCCCATCAAGCCTGATGAGCTAAGTCCCATCCCCAAGACCCACATGATAGAAGGAGATGATGGCCTCTGGACATTGTCCTCTGACCTACACACACACACCACGGTGCCCCACACACAAAGTAAATAGATAAATATATTCATAAATGCAATGTAAAAAATTAGAATCATCCTCAGTATTTTATCTAGAAGTAACTGCCATTAATACTTGCTCAACACTGTTCTAGACACTTCTATGCATGTGTTCTGACAGAAAATTGTAGGTGGATGGATGGAACTCATTTTACAAAAGTGGATTATGTGTTATTTTTGGTAAAAAGTATCAAGTTTAATAAGATTCTCAACTTTAACTTGGAAAAGAAATAGAGGTAAAACTGAAATTTTTTTTCTACTACAAGAAATATATAATGACAGGAGGAGAGACAGAATGTTCACAAATTCTCTGTCATTTCTCCAGCTGAGGGGTGGGCCTAGTTCTCCACACTCGGGAGTCTGGGCTGGGCCTGTGACTTCTTTGGCCAGTGGAATACAGTAAAAGTGATGTCACTCCATCCTGGGCCTCGCCTTTCAAGGAAGCCGCAGCAACTTCCCTCCTGCTGGAACCCAGCCACCTAGCTGTAAGGAAGCTCAAACCGATGCCCAGGCAGGCCCACAGGAAGCGGGAGAGGCTCCTGCCTAACAGCCCCGACCGCACGCCCAGACAGCAGCCGGCGTCGGCTTCCCCAGCCACAGGAGTAAGCTTGCTTACTGGGGCAGCACTCCAGGCTCGGGTGAACCATTCAGTTACACCGGAAGTGTACAGAGGTAAATGTCCCTACTCCAAGTCTGGCCCAAACTGCCAAATTATGATCAGATACGTGATTTTAGGACACTAAGTTTTTACATAGCTTGCTATGCCGTAATGTGTAGCTGAAACACCAGAAAAGGAAAGGGATGAGGAGCTGGAGACATAGATCCACGGTTAAGAGCTCAGAAGACCCGCTTTAAGCAGCAGCTCACAACCACTCTTAACCCAGAGTCAGGGGAGCTGATGCCCTCTACTGGCCTCCTCAGGAACTGTACACATGTGCACATAGATACAACATACTATAATATCTAATAAAATGAATCACTTTTTGTTTTGTTGTTGTTTTTAGTTTTTGGAAACAGAGTTTCTCTGTGTAGCTTTGGAGCCTTTCCTGGAACTCACTCTGTAGCTCAGGCTGGCCTCGAACTCACAGAGATCCGCCTGCCTCTGCCTCCCGAGTGCTGGGATTAAAGGCGTGCGCCACCACCGCCCAGCAAATCTTTCTTTTTTTAAGGTGCGAAGATTTAAAGACTAAAAGTACCGTACAGCAGTTGTCTAGGAGATAAGAAGCCCTGGCTTCAATCCCCAATACAGGAAAAAAGTTCAAGAAAGTGTCATAATTGACCTCAGAATTTCTGATATATCATTACATTTACAAGTTCGCAAGTGTTTTTATCCTTATATTATGTTCTGAAACAAAATCCTAGGGTGAGTCTTGGCTTCATATTATAACAGCAAAATGTTAACCAAGCATTTTACACATCTTCTGGATTCCTGATTACATACACACACAACCGTGGGTGTTTTATTGTTCTCACTCCTTGATGTTTAAGGATGTCTATTGTAACTCTGTCCTTAGCTAGTAACAGACCAGTGTAATTTCCAGTCACAATTTTCTCTAGTAATGTAGTGGTTTGAGAGAGACTGGCCCCCATAGGTTACTCTATTTGAGTATTTGGTTCCCAGTTGGTAGAACTGCTTGGGAAAGATTAGGAGGTTTGAGATCTTTCTGGAGAAGGTGTGTCACTAGGGGCAGGCTTTATCATACCAGGCATGCTCTCTCTCTCTCTCTCTCTCTCTCTCTCTCTCTCTCTCTCTCTCTCTCTCTCCCTCTCCCTCCATGTGTCTCAAGATGTGAGCTCTCAGCTACTGCTCCAGCACCATACCTGGTCTGCCACCATGACCCCCGCCACGATTGCCATGTATTCACCATCCGAAACTGTAAGCAAACCCCCAATTAAATGTTTTCTTTTATAAGCTGCCTTGGTGATGGTGTCTCTTCACAGAAATAGAACAGTGACTAAGACAAGTAACTATGGCACCAGTGTCTTTGGTATTTTGTGTTCCTTAAAGTGAAGTCTGAGGGCAGTATAATTTTCCTTCTCTTTCATTGATTCATTTTTTTTTTTCTAACTAGCTCCCGAAGTTATTTTCTATGGTCTTTTAAATTCAACAATGGACTCAAGATAATCCTGAGTCAAGTGTAAGCTGCCTTTCCAGGGCGCACGCAGCTGCCCGTCATTCTAGGGTGTGTTTTGTGATTATCCCAGAAGACAATGTTTCAACTCTAACCCTGACACACTCTCCATTTCCATCCCTAATGCACTTCTATTTCTCCTTCAGAGACAACTGATGCTCGCGTTGGATCCTTAGATCAACTCTTATTTATCAGATTGCTTCAGTCACTGCCTTTTTTATTTGCTGTTATTGTAAGTTGGCACATGGGGCTAAGTGATGTTGACTCATATGGTGAGTAAGTCATTTCTTCCAGGTTCTCCTTTGGTTCTGCTTAAGTGAAGGAAAGTTTCGGTTCTGTGCACATTCCTGTTGATCAGGTTCTCACCACATAGCTCTCTCTGGCTGGCCTGGAACTTGCTATGTAGACCAGGTTGGCCCTGAACTCACAGAGTTCCTCCTGCCTCTGCCTCCAAATTCTGAGATTAAAGGTGTGTGCCACCATACCCAGCTAATCTTTGTTGAACTTTTAAAAGAAAGTTCCCTATTTAAAAAAAAAAAAAAAAATTGTACTTAGGCATCAAGAACCAATGTCTCTGCAGCCACTGGAGGACTCTGGTTGCTATCTTGTTTGTTCTGGTACTGCCTGGAAAGGGGCCAATTAAATTAAAATGCAAGGACAGCCAACGCCAGGGGTCAGAAGAAAGCAGGCAGAAGGGGACTGGGAGCAAGCGATCGAATTCATCCTTTCTGCCAAGTGACTAGATGTACAAATATTTGAAGGGCTGCCAAGCCTAAGACCAGAGTTTCTGTTTGAGTTCTATAAATCCCAAATCTGATCTTATCTCGGGCAGTAGAAGCTGAGTTCATTTCAAACGCTCGTTAACCTAATTAGGTGACCGAGCTAAGTATACACTCCGAGGAGGAGGACAGGCAGGGCTGGTGAGTGGGCAGGCAGGTGGGGTGGAGGCTTTCATTTCCCTGAGAGTTGCTGCTGCTGCTGGTGAGTTATTTTAGAACTCTGCATCTTGAATTAAGGATGAAGAGCATCTCATTTATCATGGGTGCCTAACATCACCATAGCCAAAGCGTCATTGAGTTCTAAGAGCCCTAAAGTTCTTGCAAGAAGCCCAAATTACTGGGTAGACACATCAGATGTCACCTTCCAACTCCTTAATGTCTTCTGCTTCATTTAGTTGCCCTGTGTAGCAGTGTCTGTCCTGTTTGCTGGCACACTGTGGGCGTCTCAAGAAGGACACTGCTAGAGTGAATGGGTGAGCATCATCCTGGCTAAGCTGAATCCACATGCCATGTCTCAGCGGTGGGCTTATGACCCTGTGCATGCCAAGGAGAAAGGACAGGAAAGTCCTATCCTGCCACAGTATCCTCATCTGGCAGGCTCCTGCCAACTACAGGCCGTTAGGTTCAAGTTGGCATGCTGTGGAGAGGATAGTGGGACAGAAAGCCAAAGAGCAGGTCTAATGAGAAGCCAGGGGGATCCTGGGCATAACTGTAGTTGAGTCAAAGGCAGGAGGAGAGACATCTTAGTACCTGATTTCAAGCCCCAACATAACCACAAGGTCCAACTGACTCTGGAAGCCACAAGGAGCAGCTCCAGCATTGGAACAGCAGACGTGGTAGCAGAGGATGTGCTACTTACTAGCTCCTAGATCACAGAGCCAGAGGCGCTGCTGAACTCTTCCATGCACCAGACAGCCTCCTACGTGGAGGCTTGGCCATGCTAAGTGCTGGTAGTGCTGAGGCTGAGACCTAAGACATCTGACTGGAACAGCAGGCTGCTCATAACCTATCTTTTATCACCTGGGATGGCTGCTCTAACAGATGGCCTTTTCCCCAAGAATAGAAGAGAATTCCCTCCCGGGGCCAAAAGAATCAAGCTGGGGGATAAAGAGTGTGCGCAGATGCTGTAAGTTTTATGTAGGACTCACATTGGTATTTCCTACTGTCTCAACAGAGACCAGTACATTGCTTGAAAGTCAGTAAAGGCATTTGCAGTTCTAATACATGTCAAGCCTTGGAAACCTCCTTAGAGAAACAGCATTCTCATCTAACTGCTGGGGTCCTCTGTCAGATCAAAACAGAAAACCATCAATTATTTCTGCCTCCAGAAGTCATACATTTTAAAAACATATATAAATAAAGAATAGAAAATAAAGTTTTTCTTGTAGTCTAAAACAAAGATTTTCCTGTATTCAATCGTCTTGAGAAAAGAATATGATAACACTTTTTCTCTTCATACTCTATTTTGTCTAGACATGTTAACATTTCTACACTTTTAATTAATGTAGCTTTCCATCGCTACTATTAAATTCCTGAGATAACTAACTTAGAACAAGAAAGATTGCTTTGGCTCACTCCTTCAGAGGTTTCAACCCAAGGTTAGAGGGGCCCGTGGCTTTGGGCTGGATGGTGATGATGATGATGGGGAGCACATGAGACCAATGTCTCACTGCCAAAGAAGAAAGGGAGCTAAGAGACTGGAGCCTCAAACCCTTTGAGGACACACCCAGACCTACAGACCCTCCATAGGGACCTGTCTCCCAGAACGCCATAGACCTCTTTATATTTCTATAAACTGTCAAGTGCTGTGACTGCAGCCTCTGTCAGAAACAACTTCAGAGAAGGAAGATCTGCTGTGGCTCAGTTTCTGAGGCCTAAGGTCTGTGATGGTGGGGCAGCATCACAGAGCATCATCCAAGTGGTGGGAGCTTGTGGCGGAGGCTGCTCCCATCACAGAGGACCAGGAGGCAGAGAGCACAGCAGAACCTTCAAGAGCCCAGCCTTAGGAACCTGCTTATACCAGCTAGTCCCTACCTCCTAAAGGTTCCACAGTTTCCAAAAACAGCTTTCCCAGATAGGAAGTCAGCATTCCAATCGCAAGTATGTGACACTCTACCCAAGTAGACGTGAACAAATGTCTCTACCTCAGAAACTGACAACAGATCAGAGTCCAGCTTGCTGGACCAGTGAGTTTTATGGAGGTCACTTACAGGAGTATGGGTGAGGGTCACTTACAGGAGTATGGGTGAGGGTCACTTACAGGAGTATGGGTGAGGGTCACTTACAGGAGTATGGGTGAGGTCACTTACAGGAGCGTGGGTGAGAGAATTTACAGGAGCAGAAATGACTCACAGACAGGTGCATCACCAAAGCCCACCCCTACATGACACCTCATGAAAGCTGGGAACCTGGACTCACAGGAACAGCCTAATCTGCAGAATCATCTTCCAGGTAAGTCAGTCAGACTGAGTCTCTTCCTGATAGCAAGAATTGTCATGAATATTGAAAAAATACTTTTAAAATATTTTATAAAGAGAATTATTGAGTAAAATTTTTCTTTTTAAGTATTTCTTTTTTTTTTTTTTTTCTTTTGTTTTTTGAGACAGGGTTTCTCTGTGTAGCTTTGCACCTTTCCTGGAACTCACTCTGTAGACCAGGCTGGCCTTGAACTCACAGAGATCCGCCTGGCTCTGCCTCCCAAGTGCTGGGATTATAGGCATGCACCACCTCTTCTGACTTTGGAAAGCATTTCTAAGAAGAATTTAAGGAGCAAGACTTGAAGTAAAGATTCAAAAATCTACCAAATAGGTGTACAATTTCCAAGATTATTCCAAACCCCTACTTTAGGCTGACTTTGAGACAGAGTTTCAATGTAGACCATGCTGGGCTGGAACTCCCTATACCATACAGGCTAGCTTCAAACTCAATTTTGGTCAGCTTCCCAAGGGCTGGGCTTGCAGGTGTGCCACTGTGCCCAGGAGAGAATCCCCATTCTTTTGTCTGTTTGTCTTTGTTTGTTTGTTTGTTTGTTTGTTTGTTTGTTTGTTTTGAAACAGGGTTTCACTATGTAGCCCTGGCTGTCCCCGAACTCATGCTGTAGACCAGGCTGGCCTCCAACCCACAGAGATCCTCCTGCTTCTGCCTCCCAAGTACTGGGATTAAAGGTGTGTGCCACCACCGCCAGGCTGAGAATCCCCATTACTTTTTTTTGAGCTGAGGATCGAACCCAGGGCCTTGCGCTTGCTAGGCAAGCACTCTACCACTGAGCTAAATCCCCAACCCCCCCTTTTTTTAAGATTTATTTATTTATCATGTACACAGTACAGGATGCAGGACCTCATTACAGATGGTTGTGAGCCACCATGTGGTTGCTGGGAATTAAACTCAGGACCTCTGGAAGAACAGTCGGTGCTCTTAACCTCTGAGCAGTCTCTCCAGCCCGAGAATTCCCATTCTTTTTTAATATATATATAATTATTTTATTTTATAAGAGAATCCCCATTCTTAAGTCATACTTCACTCATACTCAGCAGGACATACCTGGTGCGAGCTGTCTTAATTTCCTGTCAGATTTTCTACGATTACTAAAGATTTCTAAAGATTACTAAACTTTTATAAATTCTGAAATTATTTGGTTTCCTTTGAGGAATGAAATACTGACCCTATATTCATGAGCTATAAATGCCTGATCTTGATTCTTAAAGTCTTTGTAGATATTACACACTTAAGAAAAGACTGTTTGGGGGCTGGGCGATGGTGGCGCACATCTTTAATCCCAGCACTCAGGAGGCAGAGCCAGGCAGATCTCTGTGAGTTCGAGGCCAGCCTGAGCTACAGAGTGAGTTCCAGGAAAGGTGCAAAGCTACACAGAGAAACCCTGTCTCAAAAAAAAAAAGAAAAAAAAAAAAAAAAGACTGAGTTCCATACAGCATTAAACATGGGAAACTTAGTGAAATTCACTGAGGTAAAATGTGACATAATAAAATTAATTTTCCTTAGAAAATACATTTGCTGTTTTCTTTCCAAAGCAACATGAGGCTCTGTTTTTGCCTCTTTTGATGATTTCTGAGGTTCCTAGGCTCCCTAAGTTATTCTCTGTGAAACAGTCCCCCTTTGGAAAAGCAGAATTTTTTTACACAGAAAGAATTGGTGTTTTTTAAAAATACTTTTTTTTTTTGAGTAACAGAATAAAATATTCATCAAACTCCCTCTCCCAGTCTCCCAACATGAGCTTACAAAAGTGTGCTATTGGGGGTTTTCTGGTGGCAGTGAAGGTTCTCAGGGACAGCCACTTACATATGGCTCTTTATAAACCCAGTCCAGATTTTAAAGATTACAGACATCACTGTGGAAAACAACCTCCAAACTGTCTTCTCAGAGGCTAGCCTTGTTATAAACACACACTATTTAAGAACTAACTGATGGAGAGGACACGTTAGAACAGGACATATATAATCCGGGAGAGAAAATTCCAGAATCTCTCCACCCAGTGCTATTTTTGACAACTGAAGGAATTATGGGTTCTCTGGAAGAAGTAGATATGATTTATAAAGTTGGCTGAGCCAACATCTTCCCAGCTGGAAAGCCATCCAGTGGCTTATATTGTATACCCTTGAATCATGTGGTCTCTCTGCTGGTGAGTAATGAAACTATTTGGTTTTCTGTCCAAGTAATAAGGAGTCTTGCTCAAGGAAACTGGTTTCCTTTAAAGCTTTAAGATTGGGGTTGTGGTGGGGCTGGCTATTTTTTCTCCCTTGGTTGGAAAAAAAATATATAGTCAGCATTGAAAGACTTAATTCTTTACAATAAAATGGAGAAAACTACCCAGTCTCTCGTGGTCTCCACAGAACTTGTCCCACACACACCAAAATTTTGCATCTTGGTAATGATGGCTATTCTGGGTTTTTTGTTTTTCGATATGAGGTTGAGTATTATTCTTTCCAGATCTGTGAAGAATTGTGTTGGTAATTTGATGGGAATTGCATTGAATCTGTAGATTGCTTTTGGTAAGATCGCCATTTTTACTATGTTAATCCTGCCTATCCATGAGCATGGGAGATCTTTCTTGGTAATGAGACCCAAGTTACTGTTTAGAAACTCTATCCTCTTGCTTAGTGAACACTTAAATATAGTGTGTGCTTATGCTGAGCAGGTTCATACTTAGGACCTTCCCAGATCATCAAGAAACCTGTGGAAGATGTTTTCTGCTGATTTCTTCTTTTCTCTAAAACTTGGGATAGCAATGATTTATTGCTGTGTGTAGGAGTAGAATTTCAGTTTAGCCCTTAAGGATCATCTCAAGAAAATAAAAATGTAGAAAAGTGAGAGTCAACCTTTGGAATCAGTAATGGTAGAGAAAGATTCAGGCATACAGTTACCCCAAATTTAATTATTTCAGTTTGATATGGCTTGTAAATTGAGAAATATAGATAAAAACAGACTAATGCCTAAGCATGTAAGCTAGCTAGCTTCTGCTTACATAAATAAATGAATGAATGAATGAATGAATGAATGAATGAATAAATAAATAAATAAATAAATGAATGAATGAATGAATGAATGAATGAATGAATCAGGGGCCTGGCGGTGGTAGCTTACACCTTTAATCCCAGCACTCGGGAGGCAGAGCGAAGCGGATCTCTGTGAGTTCAAGGCCAGCCTGGTCTACAAAGTGAGTTCCAGGACAGGCACCAAAACTACACAGAGAAACCCTGTCTCAAACAAACAAACAAACAAACAAAAATCAGAAACTGTTGTCTGATTTATCTGAAGTATGTCCTCAAATGTAAGGCTACAAATCATGTATTAGACTTTAAATAGAGTATACACAATAGTTTTCTGATGCTTAGGATCTGGAGGAAAGAGCATCTTGTGACAGAAGGCTGTCCCACTTGGAAAACCAAGCTTCTAATCTGGTCTTTCAGTGTGTGTGTGTGTGTGTGTGTGTGTGTGTGTGTGTGTGTGTCTTTTAGACAGACTCTATGATGCCTCCCCTCATGAAAGCTGGGGATCAACCAGATGAGTCCCCAAAGCCCCTCAAATGTAACCCAGCCCATTCTCTCTCTCACACACATCAACCCACACTCACCGGGCACAGCGTCCCCCACTACATGAGATCCACAGAGTACTAGAGCTACACAAAACTAGTCTTTTCCGAGATGCAAGCTGCTTTGGAAAGGCTTCATGTTCTCTGGCCTTACTGACAGTGCCAGGAGACTGAAAGGCCCTGAGGACCACGAAGCCTCATTTAGCCCCTCACGTCAGGCTGTGAGAACGTGGTAGGTAGGAATCGTTCATTTATCTAGCTAATGAACCCAGCAGCCCACTTCAGTGCACCAGGACAAGCCTGTGCAGAGAACAGAGTCAGAGCCTACACTGGGGCATGCAGGGGTGGCTTGGGGGTGCTCTGGGGTGATGTTGCTGCATTTTGGTTCTTTGATGCTAATAAGGTGCGGCTGACAGATTTATCAGCGCATGACCCATTTGCATCATGGTCGAAACAAGGCCACGTCTACTATTTATCATCAGGCGTTTTTTTTGTTTTTTGTTTTGTTTTTGTTTTTGTTTTTTTTATTGTTATACGTCCCTGTCTGAAACCCTAAGTGTGTTTAGTGCAGTATGGTAACACAGAGAGACCTGGAAGTGACTGCCGTAAAAGAAGCTGTTACAGTCTCAGGTCCCCAGAATCACACCAAGAGGCCCCAGTACTCGTCGGGAGGCAGAGAGGAAAGGGGGCAAGAGTCTTTACTGTGTTTTGGCACGAAGCAGGGGTAAGTAGACTTAGGATCACCAGCTTGGGCAGGTTCAGTGGGCTCTGCATCCCAGTGCCATCTCCCGCTGTCTGGCGTCTGCAGTCAGAAGACCGATGTGAACCCAGGGCTCCACATCCCAGTCAGACACCTGCAGTCAGACGGCCGATGAAAAGCCAATAGGGACAGTCTAGGCTCTGGGCTCTGAGTCAGATGGATTACATACAAAAGATGTGCTCACTGGCAAGTTATTTGCTATATCCAGGAGTTAGCAGCCATGGGATTAATGAGAACTTCAAAATGTACCAGAATGAAAGAAAATGCTTGGCCTGGGGGTGCAGCTCGTTGGGCAGAGTGCTTGCCTAGCACAAAGGCAGTCCTGGGTTCCATCCCAGGACTGCATAACCTGGGGGGTGGCTCCCACTAATCAGCCTAACGTTTGGAGGTGAAGTGGGAGGAGCTCAAGTTTAGCCTCAACTATATAGCAAGTTTCAGGCCAGCCTGGGCTACATACGACCCTACCTACCTAAAAAGAAAAAAGAGGTAGAGAAGAAAGAAAAACATGCTTGCACAATCCTGAATTTCCACTCCCATACTCCTTCCCCCAAACCAAACCCATTCTAAGATATTTACATATGTAAATTATATATAGTATAACTATACATGGATAATTATATGCATATTATACTCTATTACTATATATTAACTATATATAATATGTAGATATTATAATACTATATATTAACATATGCATTAACATATACTGGAAAAGTAATACCCTTTTAAACTATAAAGTGTGTTTTGTATGTGTACTTGACTTTAGTTATGTGCATAGTATCCAGCACCACATCTGGAAGATCCTTGCAGGTTGCAGTTGGCATATATGAAGCATCCAGCTGCCATGTAGTATTGCTGAGGATGTATTAATTATCCATCCCTTAATGACAGACTCTTGGTGCCTTCCTCCCGGGAGCCATTCGCCAATGCCCCTTTTCTAAAGAATCTCTCTGGATTGTAACTGCCGTGTCTGAGGGCAGGTGTCCACTCAGTTTCACCAGATGAGTGGACATGAGATTCCAGAATGGCCATGCCAATTTACCACCACACCGGAGTGCTTCCATTTCCCCAGGTGCACTGACAAGCCGAGCTCCATGCTCCTGTGGCACATCCTTGCAGACTCAGGCAATGCAAGAGCAGTTGCTGATGTGGAGTTCTCCTCTTAGGTTGTCTCACTTTGCCTTCAGTGCCGATAGACTAAATTATGAAAGTATCTATCCGCACATGTTGTAGTGTACGTGTATGTGTATAACTCTGGCACGTGTGTTGAGGTCAGGGGACAACTCACAAGCAATTAGCTCTCTCCTTCTGCTATGTGGGTTTGGGGGACCAAACACAGATCATCAGTCTTGGTGACAAGTGCCTTTACTCTCTGAGTCATCCTACCCCAAAACCTTATTTTATTTTATTTGATGTGGACAGGGCCTCGCTATGTAGTCCTGGTTGACCTGGATTCACTTTGTAGACCAGGCTAGCCTAGAACTCACAAAGATCTGCCTGCCCCTGCCCTTGCTCCAGCTGTTGCCTCTGACCCTGACCCTGACCCTGACCCTGACCCTGACCCAGCCCCTGACCCTGACCCAGACCTTGCCTCTGCCCCTGCCCTGCCCCTGCCTCCTAGGTGCTGGGATTGAAGGCATATGCACCACACCCAGCACAAAACCTTATTTTAAAGACCATTTAGCATCTCCTTGATTTAGATAGAAAAATTAATTCAGCAAAATGTCTGTGAACCCAAAGGATAGAAAACAGTACAAAAGCTGTGTGTGTGTGGACTAACCCAACTGTGAGACTCGTAGTTAATAGGAAGGACAAGGAGGAAGCACAGCAGTCAGGAACCAGGGACCATCTGGTTTGTGGAGGATGATGGGAAGGGAGGAGATGCTTTATGCAGTTCTAGAGTCAGAAGAGTCACTTGGATCCTGTGAACTCTGACAAGAAAGGCAAGGCAAGACTGGATTGCAGTGTGCCTCGCACTCAAAATCAATCAACCCCAACCCCAACAAGAAAGCCCAAGAGCTCCCACAACACTACAGCCTTGCTCACAGCATCCAGAGAGATAAAAACTATCAAAATGACGCAAGATGGGGCTGGAGAGATGACTCGGCAGTTGAGAGCACTGGGTGCTCTTCCAGAGGACAGGAGTTTGATTCCAGCACCCACATGGCGGCTCACAACCAGCTGTAACTCCAGTTCCAGGGGATCCAATGCCCTCTTCTGATCTCCAGACACTACACGCACACAGTGCACGTACGTACATGCAGGCAAAACACTCATACACAATAAGTTAAAAAAAAAAAAAAAAAAGACAAGGAAAAGTAAAAACCATGTGAAATATCTATCAATTAAAGAAATATAGTTCATAATCTAAAGTCCTCCCACATTAAAAACTTTAAGTCCAGATAGTGATTTCTTTCAAACACTTAAGGAGAAATAAAAACACCCCTGTATAATCTAAGGGGAAAAGAGAGAGAAGAAAAACTCCCTCTCATTTTCTGAGGTCAAGTTTACCTCAACATATATATAAACAAAAAAAGTAGAAAATAAAACTATGTACCAATATCCCTCATGAATATAAAAATAAAAATTCTTAGTTTACTATTGACAAATCTAACTCAACAATAATATTTACTTATTCATGGAGTTCATCCCAAGAATTCAATATTGGTTTAACATTCAAAAAAATAAAACTGTAATTCTCCATGTTAAGAGAATTAAAGAGAAACCTTGTGTGATTATCTCAAGAGATGCAGAAAAACCATTTGGTGAAATTCTGCTCACATATGCATGGAGATATTTAATCATCAACTGGATAACCAATGTCTATGGAAAGCTCATGAATCATGTCATGCTCAATGGTAAGAAATTAAATGCTTTCTTCCCAAATCAAGAAAAAGATGGCCTCCACCTTCATCTCTTCTGTTGAATGTTGAATCCTGGAATTCTGCTCCAATCAATAAAGAAAGAAAACCCACTGGGGCACATGTGCACACACACACATATATACGCATACCTACACATATGTACACTCACACATGTATATACACACCTACACACATGCATGAAAACACAGATGTACACATAACTACACACAAGTATACACACACAGGTACATGCATGCACGCACACATATACACATCTACACACATGCATGAAAACACAGATGTACACATAGTTACACACAAGTATACACACACAGATATATGCACACACACACACAAATCATCTTCATTCATAGAAAACAAGTTCATGAAAAATTCTAAGGAGTTAGAAATAGAATGACTCTATAATCCCAGAACTCAGGAGGCTGAAGCAAGCGAATCCTGAGTCAAAGACTAGCCTGGGTTAGAGTGAGGCCTGGCTTTGCCATTGACGCTGCTGTGGCTGTTGTCAAAAAAAAAAAAAGGTATCCAAAAAAGTTCCTGGACTAACCAATGAGCTTAGCAATGTCACAGCATATGAAATGTATGTTCCAACTCAGGACTTTAGTGGGTAAAGTGATTGCTGCTCAAGTTTGGGTTCCAGTCTGTGTTAATTCAGTCCTTGTTAATCAGAGCACCTACCTGTAACTCCAGCACTGGATAAGGGGGAGGCAAACATCCCAGAAGGCTTGCTGGCCAGTCAGTGTCATCAAAAGGGCAAGTTCCAGATTCAGTGAGAGAGTGTCTCAAAAAACAAAGATGGGCAGTAACAGGACTCCATATCAACCTCTGGCCTCCAGACATGTACACACAAGCATGCATACCACCCCCCACACTTGTCACATATAAGCATACAACACAAACACACACACACACACACACACACACACACACACACACACACACACGCTCATCTCTTTGTTTGTTTTTAATTTATTTATTGCAACAATCTTGCTATGTAACCCACTCTGCTCTCAAAATGGGTTACTTCTTGCCTCAGCTTCCTGGATGCTGCATTACATCAGCTTCCTGGATGCTGCATTACAACCACGTACAAGCGTGCCTGCCGTCAATCTTAGTTCTATAAATACCAACAAATAACTGGAGTTTGGAATTTTAAAGGACTTTTCACCATAGCTAGAAAAGTATGAGGTTCTAAGAAATAATAGCCACAAAACACATGTGGAACCTGTGTAACGAAAACCGAGACACCACTGAGGAAAGCCGGCAGAGGTCTAGATAAACAGGGACGGCGTGACTATGATGGGTAGATCCAACATTGTGAAGATGCCACATTCCCCCCAAATTGATCTGCAGATTGTTGATGTACTCAGACTTGTCTTCTTTGGGTTTGTTTTGTTTTGTCTGACAGATACTGAGAAGTTGACTCTAAAATTTACATACACACGCGAAAGAGGTGGAAAAGCCAAGGGAATCTTGAAAAAGCAGAGCAAGGCTGGAGTTGTAAAATTCCAGAGGGAAACTCTTTTCTTTTGAGAAAGGGTCTCTCTACATACCCCTAGCTGTCCTGGGGCTTGCTATGTAGACCAGGCTGGCCTTGAACTCACAGAGTGCTGGGACTAAATGCAGTTGCTACCATGCCTGGCTCAGGATAAAAAAAATCTTACCAGCCTTTCAGTAACCAGTGATTTCTTAGGAAACAAAGAGCATTAACCACAAAAGAAAAAAATGGAGAAATAAGACTTGCTTAGATTTTTAAAATACTGTTTCATATCGGGCCCTTTAAAGACATTAGGACTGTAGCCCACTGGTTAGTGTTTGCCCAGTATGCAAAGAGCCTGGGTTCAGTCTCCAGCTCTGGGAAGGGGAAAGGGAGCCTTATTAATAACATAAAAAGTCACGCCCTCAAGGCCTGTCTCAGTGGACATGTCAAAGGTAAGTCCCTGAACTCGGGGAACTTTCAGTTGATGAAAGGAGAGTCTAACTGGTGGCCTCTTGGCTTAATTTTCCCTCGACCCTATGGGTCTGAGTTGTCCTGAGGACTTGCCTGTCTCTCTGTAAAGGCTCCAGGGCACTGAGCACTATGATCCCATCCATCTAAACTCCCCAGAGATAATGAAGCCACAGTGGAGATGGGGAGCAATGGAGCCCTTGATCTCCATGTACAAGTTGCCAGTGTGTGTGTGTGTGTGTGTGTGTGTGTGTGTGTGTGTGTGTGTGAGTGAGAGAGAGAGAGAGAGAGAGAGAGAGAGAGAGAGAGAGAGAGAAGCTACCACATGCTTCCATTATGTGGATTCCAGGAATGGAATCCAGGTCATTCAGCATGGCAGCAAGCTTTTTAACCTACTGAGCCATCTCATTAGCCCTGAAATACTTTTTTTCAGCTTTTAGCAATTTTATTTTCCTTCTACCTTTTCCTCCTTTGCTCAGGTGTCTGCAGAGGAGCTCAGAACCACTCAGTGGTAGCTCCAACACACTCAGTGTTAGCTCCAGCTCACCAGTCCCCAGTGGCTGGCTGGGCATTCAGTCTTCAGCAGGGAACTGGTGGATGGGTGCAGAGGGCACCTGCACACCCTCGGACCAGTCTGCTCCCTCTAGCTGAGCAGCAGTGACCCCAGGAGCTGGTGTCATCCATTCACCCTGAAATTCCTCATTGGTCACAGCCTTCTCAGCAGCAGCCTCCTCCTCCTCCCTCTCCTCTTCCTCCCCTCCTCCTCCTCCTCCTCCTCCTCCTCCTCCTCCTCCTCCAGGTCTCCATAGAAGTGAAGATCAAGCTTAAACTCCTGTGGGTGCTCTCAGGAGATGATGCCATTCATGTGGAGTACTTCCTGGGCCAGCATCCACCACATCAGAGCCACTGAGTGAGCTCCCTTGTTGTGTGGGATGGCAATGTCTGTGGAGAGTCTGTGTTACACAGAGCAACGGTGGGCAGGTTGACATAAGACGCCTCTGTGAGGGGCTGGTGGTAGCACTGGGGTCGGTCACCACTAGAAGCCGTGGCTCCCTGAGGGTGCTTGATTCTGGTTAGTGAAGGTCCCAGGTGTGAAGCAGCCAGCAGCTGGAGTGGCTCCAGCGGCAGCAGCAAACCTAAGCATGACTGGTGGCCAGTGTTCCTGGAGGAGATGGCGCTGACATCAGCAGGGTTCTCAACGGTAACAACGGCTCAAGCACTGGCAGCAGCTTCTCCCAGATTATGATATAGAAACTGCTGTGGAATAAAATCCTCTTGTACACTGTAAAGATTTGGTTTAATAAAACACTGATTGGTCGGTAGCTGGGCAGAAAGTTTGGTGGGAAAACCAAACTGAGAATGCTGGGAAGAAGGAGGGTGGAGTCATAGGAGTCACCAGCCAGATGCAGAAGGAAGCAAGAGGAGAACGTAGATTTGAGAAAAGATACTGAGCCACATGGCTAAACATAGATAAGAATTATGGGTTGGACAGGCAGTGATGGTGCATGCCTTTAATCCCAGCACTCAGGAAGCAGAGCCAGGCAGATATCTGTGAGTTTGAGGCCAGCTTGGTCTACAGAGAGAGAGATCCAGGACAGGCCCCAAAACTACACAGAGAAACCCTGTCTCAAGGGGGAAAAAAAAGAATTATAGGTTAAGAGCTACTTTAATAAACCTGAGCTACCAGCTGAGCATTTATAAGTAATATTAAGCCTCTAGTCGATTATTTGAGAAGCAGCTGCCAGGTATTTGGGAACAGGCAGGCAGGAGAGAAACTTCCACCTACAAGAAACCATCAATTTTCCTTTTGTAGATATACTGATCGATCTAGAAGTCAAGTTGGTGTCACCTAAGAGGGTTCCTGAGGTGAGGAATTTGAGGACGTCATCCTCTTTCATCTGCAGGACACCAAGGGCTCTGGACATTGTGGAAGTTTCCTGTATGGGCCTGTTGTAATAGAGAGACAAAGAAAAGATAGGAAAGAGGGAGAGAAGAAAGAGAGGGGGGGTTGAGGAAAAGCGGAAGAGAGAGAGAGAAAGGGGAGGAGACTTTCCCCAAAATGAAGTTTTCATGTCAGGTCACAGGGTGGTGCCAAGGTGCAGGTCAGAATACTAACATTGGTTTCTAAGGGGTGGGTCAGAATACTAACATTCTTCCATTTTGATTGTTATAAAAAGGTGAGTCATGGAAGCAAGTTGGGGAACAAGGGTGCTGAATTCTCAAGGCTACTTCAAGCTGGCAAGGGGCAAAGTGGGAGGGGGGAACTGGGAGTCACGCACAGTGGAAGACATTAGGAACATTCCTGAGGGAGCTAAGAAGGCAGGTTGCAGCAGTGGTGTTCCAGGAGTTTGGGGGTAAATGGCACACCAAATAAGGATTTAGAAGCGATGGCATCTGCTGTTTCTCTGGAAGTCAGGAGGGAACAGTGAACAGGTTTCCCAGTTATTTACAGCTTAATGAAGTTACCAAGGACAAGGAGGCCCACATTCTTAAGCCTGAATAGACCTTGAGTAAGGAGAGACATTCTCTAAGCCATTGGCGGTGATATCTGAATCCACCACCATTTTTTAAGGCCCTGTAGCTGTAGTTCTGATCCCTGAGTACAGCCAGACTACAGTCCTGAGTGACTGATATAGAAATAATTATTTCCTAAGCAGTCTCCTGAAAAAGAAAAGAAAATTGACAGGGGAAAGATCCCAAGGCTGAATGGGAACAGGAAAAAAGAGGCTTGTGAGTCAGGGCGTGGCCCAACTCTGAGCAAAGGACCCTCTCAGAAGAGGAAAAGGACTCTCTTGGTGGACCAGAAACTTGGTGATTTATATAGAAATAATAATTTCTTAAGATTATAGAATACCACGGGGGGGGGGGGGGGCGCGTGCGGGGATTGCACACCTTTAATCCCAGCACTCCGGAGGCAGAGGCAGGTGGATCTCTGTGAGTTCAAGACCCACCTGGGCTACAGAGTGAGTTCCAGGACAGACACCAAAACTACACAGAGAAACCCTGTCTCGAAAAAACAAACAAACAAAAAGATTATATAATACCTCTTTTATTCTGCATAATGGTTTATTACAAAAGGAGATAAAGAGACAGGAAAGACAGGAAGGAGAGAAAGAAAGAGAGATGTGCGCACCTCGTGGCAGGAAGGAAGAAAGGATAGAGTTTTCCTTAAAATGAGGCTTTTCATCAGGATGCAGGGTGGCGCCAAGGGGTGGGCCAGAATATTAACACCTGTCCCTGGGCATCGCAGAAAGCCTGAAGTATGTTTTTCAAAAGCAATGTTAGTCTCATTGATTCATAACCAGGAAACGAAAAGTAATTATCTTGAGCATATTGGTTATAAGTGAGAGAAACTCCATTTAGTCAGTGGGAAGACTGCTGGCCTCTGAAGCAACTTGCCCAGGAGCACCAGGACTGTGAGGGCAGTTGGAGCCTGGTCTCAGGAACAGCCACCCACCCCACCTTACCCCACCCCCCTCACCCCATCCCCACATCACCCCACCCTCACCTCACCCCCCCACCACACCTCACCACACCCCACCACACCCCCACCTCACCTGCACCTCACCCTTCCCAGCCCCACACACTCTCTAAATCCGACACATTGTAGGTGAGCTCCATTTCCACCTAACCCCACTGCTCCCCAGAGAGGCAGGAAGGTTTTAGCCAGGAGTAGCAATAGCCACCCAAGAGTCCCCGGTAGCTTCTTAGTCACTTAACACCTTTCTCGAGTCTGTGTCGGGCCAAGACAAGGTGAGAAAGTCCCCAGTTGCAGCGTGGCTCAGACCGGCCCTTCTCTGCTGCCAGAGTTGTGAAGGAACCAGCACAGATGCCAAGTTCCTTCCACCCATCCAGTGCTAACTCCACCATGTGCCCATTGCCTCTGCTCGGTAAGTCATCTGTTCTTTCCTCACTCATTTGCCAAGAGCCTAGCCCACAGGAGACGCCAAGAGGAAGAGTAAACGCAATCCTGCTCCCAGCAGCCAATTCCAGACCCAATAGCTCGCTCTTTGCACCTGAGGAAACTTCCGCCTCAAGGACCCTTCTAGGGTACTGGGGGACAGAGAACCCCCAAGAAGAGCAGGGTGGAGATCATTGCTAGCGGGTAAATGTGCACCTTGGGAATTCCTCCAAGAACTCAAAACTCATGCTTTTCCTTCGGTTCACAGTTAAAGGATTGGCCCCAGTCCCTGGCCCCCCTGGAGGCCAAATGGACCTGTCCCTCTACTGGAATTGCGCTATGAACGTGTAAAGCTAACTATCTATGCTGGGGATGAAGGTCAGCGCTAGAATGCTCGCCTGCATGCAGAAGGCCCTGCGTTCCATCCCCAGTAGTACAAAATAAACAATTGGATTTGTTTTGTATTTTCCTTTTTAATTAATTAAAGTCTCTTACTCTAAGGTATTACTGCTCCCAAAGTTAAACTCACAGTCATCTGGAAGCTAATTTCTACAAAGGCTGCTTGTTAGCTAGTATGGAAATGAGGGGAAGGATGGTTGTTTCAGCCAAATAGATCAGGAACTGGGGACACTCCAGTCATCCAGATAATTTGTATTGTATAATTTATAAAGTCGTCTTTTCTGTAATAAGATTTTGTTCAGGAATGGAGTCCCCTGTTCTTCTATTAGCGAGCACTTTCAACCTCTGAGGGCACTAACATCTCAGGACGCTATGTCTGAGACGCCGTTATCAATGCATTCATCCCAGCATGCAGTGCGGTATCGCTTTCCTGTCTTTTGTTGTCTAGATGCTGTTGTGTGGGGACAGTGACAGTGAAACCTTAGCTCCTGCTTTGTGCCTGTCACTCAGTCCTCCCTCCTCTCATTTAAATTAGGAGGAAGTGTTAGAGGCAGTCAGGAGCCAACCCCTCTGCATTTCCCAAAAGAGATTAATGATGTCCAACACAAGCACCCAGCAGATATGAGCACATACTCAGAAACATGTCCACATTTATATTCAATTTATATGAAAGGCAAAGACATGCATTTTTTCCACCCTAACAAAAGGAATGCTTACTGGAGAATCCTTAAAAATACATTAAAGGCTGTGTTAAATCAAAGTATCACATTGTGTATGGATATATATGCAATTATTGCATGTGACTCCAAAACCAAAATGACAATTTTTAAAAAGACAATTTTTAAAAATCACATTACTTTTGTATTAAAGTAACAAAGACTCGATTTACATGCAGTGCCTGAAGGATGTGACTATGTGTAAAGACAGTCACGCTTGTAATGATTTAACAACGAATCCTCTTCAGTGTTTCCATTCTGAGGAAGAGTCTACTTTGGGGGGCCACCTGAGCCCTAGACTTCTTTCCAAGTCTGTGATGAGTCCGTACTGTTCGCTGATCACCCTTCAGGTCTTGGATCCAATTTAACATTTGGCTGGTGGCAATTTCGGGGAAACATGGCCCAGCAGACTGGAAATTTACAAACCTCCTGGAACAGCTATTTGCTAAGCTTGTGTCAACTCTGCCTGACTAGGCTGAGACAGCTGCGGCATCGCAGTGCTTGAGGTGCAGATGGTGCTCCTGACATGAGGCCAGGGCTGGCTGCATCCTGCATCCTGCACATCACAGAACCCTTCCTCCAGCCAACAAGCCGGCTCCTCTTGCAAGGCGCCTGCACCCCGCTCCAGCCACTCCAGGGTGGTGGCAGTGCATTGAGCATGGAGGCAGAGAAGGGTCCCGGAGGAAGGGCTTATTCCGCCACCACCTTTACCACAGCATGTCCTGGCATGGGCCTGGAAGAAGCATGCTTCCTCAGCAACATCTAAAACATACAGAAAATCCCTAGTTACTACCCAAAATAGACACTTCCCTTCGTGACACAAATCCTTCCTCCATCACACTCCAATGGTGTCAACCGTCTAACCCCTGTCTGGGTCTCTCTGCCTTTGTAAGCCTGAACAGAACTTCATCTTCCAACAAGATTCTTCGGTCCTTCTCACAGTTCAGATTAGTGACATCACTACTCCAGCTGCCCAAATGCTGGTTCACACATTCATTCCATCAAGGTTTATTAGCATCGACTAAGTTCTGTGTGCTAGGGATACAGTTGTGAGAGAGTCCTGCATTGGTAAATAATATTAACAAGCTCCTGCCTCTGAGAATGTCTATCCAGTCAGGAAGGTCAGTGAAGAGGCATGGAAGGGAAAGATGGACAGACGCATCAAGTCAGAGGGGCTCCATAGCACAGCTGGTGTCTGGCTGGAAGACTAAAAAGCAAACAGGCCTTCACAGGTCCAGAGGTGCTGATCCAGGGGCATGGGGTGGGCATAGGACACACAGGAGGCCAGAATCCCCCAGGACAGTGTCCCAGAGAACTGAAGCAAAGTGCTGGCAAAAGATAGCACTCCATTCATTTGTGCTTTTCATTTTGCACTGTGTGTGAGTTCGGTTTTTTAATGTAGATGTTTTCTGTCTTTTTTTTTTTTTTTTTTTTTTTAGTTTTTTGAGACAGGGTTTCTCTGTGTAGCTTTGTGCCTTTCCTGGAACTCACTCTGTAGCCCAGGCTGACCTCGAACTCACAGAGATCCAGCTGGCTCTGCCTCCCTAGTGCTGGGATTAAAGGCATGCACCACCACGGCCCGGCTGCTTTGTCCTCTGTGTAAGACCCATTATTTATTTATTTGTTTGTCTGTCTGTCTGTCTGTCTGTCTGTTTGTTTGTTTTGATACAGGGTCTTCTGGGTCCCAAGCTGGATTTAAGCTTACTATGTAGCAGAGAATGGCTTTGAACTTCTCACCCTCCTGCCTCCACCTCCCAAATTCCAGCCACCACACCAGGCCTATGTGGTGCTGGAGATAAAAATCAGGACTTCACACATGCTAGGCAAGTAATCTACCAACTGAGCTACACCCCCATCCCCAAGACCCAGTTCTTAACTCATGTTAAGTTTCAAATGATATTCAAGTATGTCTCTCATCCCTTTTTCTCAAATAACTACTTTTGGTGAAATAAATGTCATCACCATCTTCCCTAGCTTTGGGAAAGGTGACAGCGATCGCCATTCCTGTGTGGTGAGGAGGGGGGACTGGAGGGCAGGAGCCCATCTGCAGTCATTTTAGAATTCACAGAGGGACATTTCTTGGAATTCAGCTTTCTTGAACTTCTATTCAAAATTCAATACCTAGAACTCATCTGCTTCTCAAAAACTATTTGCCTTGCAAGACATAACACTCTTTCTCTCCCCTCCTGCCATTCTGTCTCTCTGAAACTCTGGGAGGTCTTAGGGCTCATCCCCAGACCCCTCCTCTGCTCACTCTTCTTGGTAATTTCTTTAAGTTCTCTCTCCAGTGTGGCTGTTTCTACCAATGTACAGACCCAGCTGAGGCAGCCTCTGGTGGTTCTAAAGAGGGCCTGACAATTGCTGTTTGAGACTTAGCATCCAAAACTCATTCCTGTTTGTAGAGAATTCCCTTTCTTACAGGTCTTGATAGGAAGCTGAACTGTGTCACCCGCAGAGAACGGAGATAGCTCAACCAATCAAAGGCTCATTTAGACTCAGTTTAGATCTTCCCAGGTGACAACCTTAACAGCAGTCCCCAGAAACCATGGCCGGAGTGTCTGCAACACAAAATGTCACACCCTGGCGTCAACAGTCCCAGTGGAGGCAGTGGTTGACTGCAGGGTATGCTGTTGACCCCAGTCCCGAAAGTACAGATCCCTTCCAATTCTTCCTGTTCCACTTCACGTGCTCAGCTCTGCAGGCCTCTCTATCTGGTCAGTAAATCTTTTTCTTTTTCTGCTTGAATAAAGTGGAATTAGGACCCATTCTTGAGAAAGGTTTCTGTCTATTCTCTTTCCTCGAGGGAGGATCCAAGGCTTTGCCTAAATCAGGGAATTCTGAGGTCTGGTCCTCGGGGATCTAGCAGGAGAGCAAAGCAGGTCATAAGGTCTGCAAAATCAGGACAAGTTTTGTTTTGGTTTTGGTTGCTGTTTTTGTTTGTTTGTTTTGTTTTGTTTTGTTTTGTTTTTGAGACAGGGTTTCTCTGTATAACAGTCAGAGCTGTCTTGGAACTCTCTCTATAGCCCAGGCTGGCCTTGAACTCATAGAGATCTTCCTGCCTCTGCTTCCCGAGTGCTGAGATTAAAGGCGTGCACCACCATGCTCGGCTTCAAGACAATTTCTTAACGTTACTGAGACATGTTTTATCAGCCTTTTTCCAAAGATTGACATTCTCCTAGAGGACACAAAGCAAGTGAACACTGAGTGGAAGGGCTGACGTCTCAGCCTAGACCGAGGCGTCAAACAGCATCTTCACACTCTCACAGTAAACCCAACCAGTTTCACGGAAGAATAGTATTTGATGGGGGGAGAGCACTAGAAAGAGGGCTAGGGAGATGGCTCCATTGCTAAACTGCTTGCCATGTAAGTATGAGGACCTGTATTTGGATCCCCAGAACCCATATAAAAAGCTGGGTGTGGCAACGTGTACCAGTAATCTCAGCATTGGTGAGGTAGAGATGGGAGGATGTCTGTCTGTCTGCTGGCCAGCCAGCTCCACTGAGTCAATGAGCTCCAAGTTCAGTGAAGGAGGAGAAACAACTGAGAAAGAACCCGATGATGACTTCTGTACACAAGTGGGCGTATGTGCACAAACAAATATACCATAACCAGGAATATATATATATATATATATATATATATATATATATATATATAAAAATGGGGGATTTATTAAACTGGCTTGTACAGTAGGGGCAGGGCTATCAGCAATGGCTATCTGTGCTGGAGAGGCCAAGAACCCAGATGATGTTTGGTCTGTGTGTCTGGATGCCTCAGCAGTCCCAGTCTGGTGCTGAAGGCCTGGATTCTCCTGAAGACCTGCTGGGAAGCTGGAGTCAACAAAGATAGCAGTAAGTATGGATGCACTCACTCAGGAAGAAGTGAAGACGGGCAGGCTCTGGCTCCTGTTAAGTTGACCTCCAAAACCAACTTCCACAAGTGGTACACACCTAGGGTCCTAGATACTCCAGGGTTAAGACTGAACAGGAGTTCTGGGTCAGCCTAAATAACATACTGCAAACCTTGTCTAGAAAAAACACCACTTTTTAAAACAATGTTTTTAGATTTATTTTTGTCTTATGTATATGAGTGTTTGCCTGCATGTGTGCCTATGTGTCACTATGAAGCCAGAAGAAGGTGCTGTGTCCCCTAGAACTGGAGTTCCAGATGGCTTTAACCCACCATGTGGGTGCTGAGACTGAACCGGACCCTCTGCAAGAGCAGCAAGTACTCTTAACCACTGAGACATCTCTCCAGCCCCCTAAAATATACTTTCTGAAGCAGTAAATATTAATTGTATTAAGCCTTGACCATAAATGTGCATTGTTCTAAAATGTGGCTTACTCCAGGCGAAGCATCTGTGTTGTGGTTTGGGTTGGCAATGAACACCACTGTCTTCATAGGACGCCATTTATACTCCAAAGAAGGATGAGTTGACTGGTTGAAAGAACAGCCATTATTATTTAGAATTAAAGATTTGAAAGACAGTGTCCTGTGAAAACAACATTTGTTCCCAGCACACACAACCATTCCCTATGCCTGAGGCTAGTCCCTGGATAGGAAAAGGGCCATAGTAGGGACAACTCTAGATGTTCATCCCCTAGTCCTAGAAGCCAACACCAAAGAAGGCCCTCTAACAAAGACCCAGAGACCTCCCATCAAGTATATTTCTTTGTAGCTGGAGATTTCTCCAGTCCTGCTGGGCCTGCATCCACTCAGATCCAAGTAAACACACAGAGACTTATATTTCTTATAAACTGTGTGGCAGTGGCAGGCTTCTTGCTATCTAGTTCTTACATCTTAAATTAACCTGTTTCTATTCATCTATAAGTTGCCACATGGCTTGTGGCTTACTGGTACTTTACATTTTACTTCTCATGGCAGCAGCAGCCACTGGCAGCATCTCCTGACTCAGCCTTCCATTTCCCAGAATTCTCCTCTCTCCTTATCCTGCCTACACTATACTTCCTGCCTGGATACTGGCCAATCAGTGTTTTATTTATCAGTCAACCAGAGCAACACATTTCACAGCGTATAGAAAGACATCTCCAGCATTTCTTGATACAAGATTTCTCTTGGCCCAGGATGGTCTCCAACTTGGTGGGTAATGGAGGATAACCTTGACCTTCTGATCTCTGCAGTTCTAGGACCACACATGTGTGCCACCATTCCCAGTTTATTCAGTACTGGGTCTCAAACCCAGAGCTTTATGTACGCCAGCTAGACATCCACCAACTGATTCACAACACCAGCCCCTGGGTTTAGCTTTGACAGCAGATAGCTCAACTGCAAGCCCTCACCAGGTACTCTTATCTGCCCACTAGCCCTTCTGTAGCTTTGAATTTTTACGTCTGTTTGGGGGGAGGATGGAGGGAAAAAAGCTGCTTCCAGACACTCAAATGCAGAAGAGGAGAAAGCCATGCAGAAAACAGACTGATAGCCTACACAAAGCCTCACTGGCCCTGCTGTTGGAGCCCTGGCTGTTAGCTGGTCCCCTTGGGCTTCAGATTGCAGCTCCTCTCGCAGATGGTGCTCTGAGCCCTTCATCCTGATGGAGCTCCTTCCCTCCTGCTTTTAGCTCAGGTATCACTGTCTCAAAGAGCCCCCACTAGTGTCCTGATGTAAAGGAGATCCATCCCCACAGGGCCTTGCTTTCCCTGACAGCATATACCATCATTTGAATTGTGTATTTATATATGTTAGCTTGTTTATGATTGACTCTGTTGGTGGACCATAACCAACAGGGGGCAGGAACCATGTCTGTGGCACTCAGTTCTGTATGCCCCAAAGTGAGTTCTCAGTATTGATTTATTGACCCAAAGAAGGAAGAACTTACAGCTATTATCCTTTCTAGACCTGGTTTTCTTTTTTCTTTTTCTTTTTCTTTTTTAAGCTTCTTATGGTACCAATGGGATAAATTTATTTTTTATTTTGTTATATTTATGATTTAATTTTATGTGTGTGAGTGCTTGGCCTGCATGTATGTCTGTGCACCACCAAATGCGCGCCGAAGCCTACAGAGGTCAGAAGAGGGGTCAGACCCCCTGGATCTAGAGTTACAGATGGGAGTGAGCCACCATGTGGGTGCTGGGATTCCAACCCAGATCCTGTGGAAGAGCAGCTGGTTTTATTAACCACTGAGCTGTCTCCCCAGCCCCCAGCTCTGTTTCTCTATTGTCAGCATGTAAAGTCATAAAAATCCCTCTAACCTTGCTTCAGCAGCATTCCAGAAATTTTGTACATTGTATTCGCATTATCCCTTCAGTACAAGAATTTTCTAACTTCACTTTTGAATTCCCTAGTGATCTGCAGATCATTTAGGAATAGTTGGTTCAGTGTCCCTAGATTTTGTATTACTGGTTATTGGCATGTGAGATCATACACTGTATGCTCTCCTCAGGTTTTATGGTCGACCCTATGGTCTATCTAGGGGGAATGGTAGCACACCCATCTAGAAAGCATTCAGATTCTGAAGATGGAAGGTGTGATGTTTATATAAATTAGGACAAAGTAGTTAATAGTATTATTCAGATCCTTTAAATCTTGGGTTGTTTTGTTTTTTGTTTTTTGTTTTTTTTTTCTAGTTTCTCTGTAGGTTCCTGTGAGGGACGATTGATGTCTCATGGTGTTTGAAGCTGTTATGAGGTACACACTTATGTTGACTGTTTTAGCAGAGCCTTGATTATCTTATCATTAGGGAAGATCTTGCCTTTGTCTCTGATAATGCTTTTTTGTCTTGAAGTGTGTCTTCTGTTTGTGCCTATCACAACTGAAGTGAAGTGGTATCCTTTAAACTCCCCTACATCTGCATCACAGTGCTCTCTCTCTCTCTCTCTTATCTCAGCACAAAGCCGAAACAAGCCACAAAAGTGGCAGGAGCCAAAGAGATTATTCCCTCTAATGCAGACTAGAGAGAGGTAACCAAAAGACTGGTCCATCCCCCACTCCCATCTCTGCTTCGGTGATCAGTCCCCAAAGGGCTGAGCCACGCAGCAGTCTGCCCATTTCCTGGGCTTTGTTCCGAAAGCAATCCCACCCATTTCTGACATGTTTATGCTTTTGATTCTATCAAGCTCGGGACTTTCAATAATGTATGAAAAGGAGAATCATTTCATGACTAATAAAGCAAGCTGGAAGACAAACTTTTTGACTGGAATGTAACTGTGAACACAATCGATGAGCTCTAACAAGCTTCCCCGGCTAGCAGAGGTCCAGGGAAGAAGCTCATAGCATTCTGAGGAAAATCAGGCATCAGGTTAGCTGTGATTGTTTTTATTTTCTTCTGATCAAGCCCTTCTGAACATCTTCTACTCCTGCTAGGGGAAATAGCTGACAATATAGATTTTTATAAACTGCAACACAGATAATACAGAGGGGCTCCCCCCGCACGTTTTCATTAAAAATTTGAGAATTGTTGCTTCTAAAATGCCATGGTATGATTGCTGGAGGAACCTCTTACAAGCTTTAGATGGTTTTCAGCCATTTTGGAAATCTCCAATAGCCATAGTAGATGTCTATGATCCAGACAGATGTATTAATGCATACCAGCAACTCTAGCACTCAGGATGGGGCGGCGGGAGGATCAGGCTATCCTCAGCTACATAGCAAGTCCAGGGACAACCTGAACTACAGGACACCCTGTCTCAAACAACAACAACAACATATGCCTGGGCCTTAGACATCATAGCCTGCTATTGGAGGCATCTCCATGAATGCTGTTTCGGCAGCTACATACATAGATGGAATCTAAGAGAGTCAGTCACCAAAGGCCTGAAACAGTAGCAGCTTGCCCCCATGTCTTTGAGAAATTTTCTTCAAAGGGGCTACAGGCCACCTTTACACATGTAATATTAAAATTCATTAACACACTGGAACGTGTGTTTAGTCGTTTAATAGCATTAGGCTTTGGTCTCTAGTAAATGGCAAAGACACCACCCTCCCTTGGTCCTTTGATCTTTATAGGTACCTCTAATTGTTTTCCATTATCGACCAAAACAGATGATGCCAAATCTCCACACAGCTCCTGCTCCAACCTGTTTGTCTGAATTATACATTTCTATCTCTGCTCCAGCTCATTCCCACTGGTCTCCGATTAAATAAAATCTGACCGCATTGCTTAATTCCCCATGTCAATTTGATCAGCCTACAGGATGCCCAAATGCCCAGCAAAACATTATTTCCGGGTTTGTCTGTGAGAGTGTTTCCAGAAGAGACTAGCACTTGAAGAATCGACTTAATAAACACGTGCCACATGCCAGTAATGAGTGGGTTATCACCCATCTGTAGTAGTCAGGGAATGGATCCGACAGGATGAACGTGTGTACGTCACAGTGACTGCAGGCTATGGTCCAGGTGGTGTGACAGCGGCCATCTCCTGACGGAAATGGGTCTGGGCTTCCTTTGTTCAGCCCCTGAGGCTGACATCTCAGCAGCCTCAGTCTGAAGTTCTGGAGGATCTCTGGAGAGCTGCTGGTCTTCAACGCATGTTAGAATCCTGAAGAAACTGTCAGCAACAGGGTAGACCAATGCTAGCCAGTTAGGGCAAGCAGGCAAAAAGCTGAATTTTTTTTCTCCTATGTCTTTTTAACCGAGCTGCCACCTGAAGGTGCGACCCAGATTTAGGTGGTTCTTCCTGCTTCAAATGATCTGATCAAGAAAATCCCTCAGCAGCTCGGGTTTCAGTTGATGCCAGATGTAGAGAAGTGGACAACAAAGATTAATCATCACACCATCCATTAAAGACTCAACGGAGCCGGGCGGTGATGGCACATGCCTTTAATCCCAGCACTCGGGAGGCAGAGGCAGGTGGATCTCTGTGAGTTCGAGACCAGCCTGGTCTACAGAGTGAGATCCAGGACAGTCACCAAAACTACAGAGAAACCCAGTCTCAAAAAAAAAAAAAAAAAAAAAAAAAGACTCAACAGAACAAAAGGACAGAGGAGGGGAGTAGGTTCTCTATCTGTCTACCTATCTATCTACCATCTATCTACCTATCATCTGTCTATCCATCTACCATCTACCTATCATCTATCTGTCTATCTATCTATCTGTCATCTATCTATCTGTCATGTATCTATCTGTATATCTGTCTATATATCTGTCTGCCTATCCCTATCTATCATCTATGTATGTATCTGTCTATCTATCAATCGATCTATCTTTGGTCCTTGGAACTGGTGCTCTGACAGTTCTCAGAACTTCAGACTTAAGAATTCACACCAGCCAAGCATGGTGGCACACACCTTTAATCCCAACAGTTGGGAGACAGCAGCAGCAGATCTCTCTGAGTTCAAGGCTAGACTGGTCTACAGAGTGAGTTACAGAATAGCCAGGGATACACAGGGAAACCCTGCCTCAAAAACAACAACAACAACAAAAGTATTCACACCAATGGACATCTGGGGTCAGAGGTCACCTGGTCCACATGCAACCCATAAGCTAATTCTATTCAACACTTTTTATATTAATGAAAAATATGTGGAAAATATCAGAGGGTAGTAGGTACTTCATCCAGATGGCTTCAGTAATGATAGAGGACCCCATGGCATGGATGGTGGAAGTGTCCTCAGGCATCCTACCCTGGCTCCTGATCATTTTCTAAACCTGTCTAGGCCGAGTAGACTCACTCCATGCTGCCCAGTGTGCTCCCCAAATCAGTTCGTTTTCTAATGAAGTCAGCTGAGGCCAGTCTCTGATGTCTGTATTCAAGAACCCAAGGAGTAAAGAAATCAGCAAGATGGAGGTGTGGGGAAATCAGAGGGCTGGCTGGAGGATTAGATTTTAGAGAACAGAGCAATAAAATCCAGCTAATGATCAAGGAATCTAGCAGCTGCTGGCCCTTGATGGTGAACTGCTAAAATTAAATTATCACTTAGAGTCACCTGGAATAAAAAACTCACTCATTAAGGCAAAACTTTCGAAGACCACATTGCTGCTCACACAGGGCAAAATGAAAAGCATGAATCACACAAATTGTTTTGAGTGTGGCTTCTCCTACAGACTGGATAGTTGAAAAGCAGAAATGATAAGCTTAAATCTCCCGATTCCAAGCCTGAGATTTTCCAGTATAGTCAGTGTTAAAACAGCATCTTCGAGCACACCTCCACTGCCAAACTTGAACATCTGTTGAGTTGACCCCCACTCCCAGCTATAGTATGTGCCAGTGAGGGTGTGGTTCAGGAAATGCTGTGACCCCAGAGTCTGTAGGAGGGCATTTAGCAAGATGTGAAGGACTCGAGCATCCTGAGCGCTGAAGAAGCCTGTGCCTTGACTGACTTGGATGGTGCTGTCACATCCTTTGTGTGGGTCCTTGCAGAACAGAATGTCTGCTCCACCACTCACTGCCTACAGGTATCTAAAGACCGTCAGATGCCAGTGTGGCCCAGAAGCAGGGATCTGAGTTGTTATTACCTGAAAGGTTAGAGGCCCATCAGAAGAATGCCAGAGCCAGACTTGTGCCTGAAGCGCCAGCCCTCAGGAGGCTGAGAGAGGGAGCGTTCAAGTGAGGTCAACCTGGACTGTTAGGGGCTTTTCTCATTCCTATGAAAAGATATGTGACAAGAGGGGCTGAAGAGGCAGCTCAGCAGGCCAGAGTGCTTGGTGCTCTTCCAGAGGACCTGAGTCCCCAGTACACATGCCATAACTATTCCAGTTCCAGGGAATTCAGAGCCCTCTTCTGGCCTCCACCGGCATCAACACACATGAAGCAGATAGACTGACAGACAGACAGACAGACAGACACACACACACACACACACACACACACACACACACACACACACACACCATAGCAGGAGGGCCATGGTGCCAGGATCACAAGCAGCTGCTCACACTGGGTCCACAGTTAGGAAGCAGAGGCAAACAGGCAGTGGGACCAGACTAAGAAACCTCAAGGTTCACTAGCAGTGACCTGTTTCCTTCAGTTAGGCTCATTCTGAGGCCTTGCACCAGTGTTCAAACTGGAGACAGAGTGTTCAAACGTATAAGTCTACCTATTTTAAGAGAAGATGAATTTTTTAAAAATCATATTATTTCCACATTTGAGAGGTTTTGTTTGGTTGGTTGGTTGGTTTTTGGGTTTTTTTTTGTTTTGTTTTGTTTTGTTTTTTGTTTTTTTGTTGTTGTTGTTGTTGTTTTTTGCCCAGTTTAGAGCATTCCCATTTTAAATAAAAATAAAAATAAAAAGATTGTAGTGGTACATGCCTTTAATCCTAGGACTTGGAAGGCAAAGGCAGGCAGATCTCTGAGTTCAAGGCCAGGCTGGTCTACAAAACGAGTTCCAGGACAGCCAGGGCTACACAGAGAAACCTCTGGCTGAAGGAGGAGGAGGAGGAGGAGGAGGAGGAGGAGGAGGAGGAGGAGGAGGAGGAGGAGAAGAAAAGAAATACAATACAATTCTAGGGCTGGAGTTGGAGTTGGCTCAGTGGTTAAGAACACTGGCTACCAGGGCAACTGGGTTCGATTCCAAGCATCCACACGGTTACTCCCAACAGTCTGTAACCCCAGTTCTAAGGGAATCTGATGCCCTCTTCTGGCCTCCAGAGTCACTTCATTTGTGCACAAGGTGCACAGATATACATGCAGGCAAAGCAAACAGCCATGTACATAAAATAAAAATAAAGGCTAAAGAAAGATGGTTCTAGAAGAAAGACAGATATTCTGCAAGGATGGTGGGAGAGAGCACAGCTCTGCTATGTCCTCTGCTGACAACCTGTGTGTGTTGTGGGGGGCCCAAAACACCTTGACCACACAGCTGCCACGACAGGCTTACTGGCAGGCAACACTCCATCCAGGAAAAGCCGTAAGCTGACCCCACCTGGGGATTCACCCAGGGATGGGCCAGCATCTAAGGGGAAGAACCTGACATCCCAAACATTCCAACCACCAGATAAGATTAGGTAAGATCGCCAGGTGTCCCTGAGCCTAGCACACACCTAATTCCCTTTTACAGATATCCCTAGATAAATGTCAGCCAATCAGGGTTCTGAACCCTGGAGATCCCCTCACCCCAACCTCTGCTATGATAAAACCCTACCCCACCTAGGCTTGGGACTCTCTGCTCTCACCGCTGTGGCAGACAGACAGAGAGACCAAGCTCAAGCTTGAAATAAAGGCCCTTTGCTTTTACATATGGGATTCAGTCTCCTTTATTATCTTCAAGCTCTGGGGCTTGATCCGTCTGTCTGTCTGTCTGACGGGGCGGGTGAGAGCAGAGAACCCTGAGCCCAGGCAGGGTGGTGTTTTTACCATAGCAGAGGTTGGAGTGAGGGGATCTCCAGGGTCCAGAACTCTGATTGGCTGACAATTGTCTAGGCGTGTCTTGGTTAAGAAGGGGAAATAGGTGTATGCTATGTTCGAGGACATCTGGCTATCTTATCTAAAGGTTGGGATGTTTGGGGTGTTAGGTACTTCCCCATCCCTGGGTGGTATCAGCTTATGGCTTTTCCTGGATCTGGGGTGTTGCCTGCCAGTAAGCCTGTCACAGAAGCCGTGTCTGGGCCCCTAAGCCTGTCATGGCAGCTGTGTGGTCAAGCTGTTTTGGGACTCTCTATACATGAAGGTCTTGAAGCCAAAACCAGAGTCTTCAGGCTTAGAAATCTATGTTCAGACACAACGGGTGGCACCTAGAACCAACCTGTAGCAAAAAGACAGGAAGGCCCAAGCCAACAGGAGCCAGACCTGAAACATCTTGTAACTGAACTAGGTAGTCTGTTTGCCTAATGAAGTCAGGACAGCTTTTGTGGGGTGGGTCAGGTGGTAAACATCCTAGGTGTGTCGGGTTTCATGTCTCTGAACCTGCTTCCTGTGTATGAAGAATCTGCCACAGGGTGGATGGTGAGAAGAAGGGCCCCTCCTTCCACTAAGACCTGCTCTCTCCCCTCACCCTGTAGCCAGAGCATCTCAGGCATATGACACAGAGACACAGGACAGTTGGAGTTCCACCATGCCACTCTGCTGTGGCCCATTTTCAGGGCTCTGAAGAAACCAGCTAGCTGGCCCTTGTGATGTAACCCTGGAGAAGCACCTGGCAGCTGCTTCCCCCACATTGCTGCCCATTCTCTACACCGGGGCTCCAGCTTGCCTGTCAGTTCTGGACAGACCTAATATTATTCCACTCAACCTCTTCTGCTGCCTCAGTTACCCAGTCTGCCACTGCCAGAGATAAGAAGCGCCACCAGGACAGGCCGTGCAGAAGCCGTCTAAAGTTGTGCCAGTGCATGTGGAGCATGCTGCAGAGAGGAGCTCTGGGAAGGGAGAGCCGGTGATCTACAGAGGGGGAGTGATGAGGGCCGGGCATGTGTCTGGGGGGGCAGAGGGGGCGGGGGCAGCCAAGGGGAGACATAGGAAGTTAAGAGACTGAGCACAGAGAAACTCAGTTCAGAGCTCACTGAAGTTGGAGTCATTCTGTGTGTGAATAAAGCACAAAGCAGGCCAGTGCCTTTCCTGCATGTCCCCAAGAGCTGGAAGGAAGGGAAGAGGACGACAGGGAGCAGACAGCCCAGAAGTGGGGAAAACTCACCTTGCAGGGGAATGTCTTTAATTCAGTTTTTGTTTGTTTATTTGTTTGTTTTTTGTTTTGTTTTGGTTTTTTGGTTTTTTTGTTTTGGTTTGGTTTGGTTTGTTTTTTTTATGGTTTTTCGAGACAGGGTTTTAGCTTTGTGCCTTTCCTGGAACTCACTTGGTAGCCCAGGCTGGCCTCAAACTCACAGAGATTCACCTGGCTCTGGAGTGCTGGGATTTAAAGGCGTGCACCACCACCACCACCACCACCACCACCACCACCACCAGCACTACCGCCGCCCGGCTCATTTTCCATTTTCATATGTGTGTGGAATGCATGTGTGTATATGGATATTTTGCGTACGTGTGTGCATATTTGCATGTGAAAGGCGCATATATGTGTAGATGCACGTGTGTGTATGCTTGTGTGTTGAGAGCCAAAGCTGATGTCAGGAGCCATCCTCCATTGCTGCTCCACCCTATTCATTGAGACAGGGTATCTCCGTCAAACCTGGAGCCCACTCACATAGCTAAATGTGCTAGCCAGCTTGCTTTGGGGACCCCTGTGTCTGCCTTCCACGGCTGGAATTGCAGAAGGGCCACCATGCCCACTCAGCATTTATGTGGGTTTGGGGGATCATGGCAAACACCTGAACCACTGAGCCACAGTCCTCAACTTAATTTCTTGATCTATTTACTGTGCAGTTGAAATCTTCCAATTTTCCCCACTATCCATCATCATAATTCTCGAAATTTTTTTCATTAACAATTATCCTTTCTATTCAAATTCTCCATCATAAAATGCTGACCATCAGCCAGGTCTTTCTAATCTAGCAACTACAGGTCTGCAGCTGGGAATGTCCTTTTGTTACCATTTTTTTTCTAATCAGATTGTCTGTGTTTAGTGATGTAAATTTATTCTTCAGTTAATTTTCAGTCCGACAGATTGTATCAAGTGTAATCTCCCCACTGTCAGTTTCATTTAGTGATCTTTGAAACAGTTTGGGTACAGACTGGGTTGGCTGGTTGGTTGGTTTTTGTTTTCTAGTGAGCCCATGAAAAATGGGAACACAGGGTGGTGGTGGCCCATGTCTTTAATCCTGTTACAGAGATAATGGTTTCCTTTTAGTGAGAAGCAGAGACAAGACTGAGGTGGATAGGAGGGACCTTGTGTCCAAGAAGGTTCCTGGGTTCTCAGTCCCAGGTGGTTGTTCAACAAGGGCATCCCTTGCCTGAGGCAAACACCTACCACATGGGGAGCCAGTGTAGACATCTAAACAAAAAAACAAAACAAAACAAAACAAAAAACCCACCTACTGTGTGGGGAGCCAGGCCTATATAAAGAGTCTCTCTCTCTCTCTCTCTCTCTCTCTCTCTCTCTCTCTCTCTCTCTCTCTCTCTCTCTCTCTCTCTCTCTCTCTCTCTCTCTCTCTCTCTCTCTCTCTCTCTCTGTCTCTCTCTGTCTCTCTGTGTCTCTTCTCTCTGTGTGTCTCTTCTCTCTCTGTCTCTCTGTGTCTCTTCTCTCTCTCTCTCTCTCTCTCTCTCTCTCTCTCTCTCTCTCTCTCTCTCTCTCTCTCCTCTCTCTCTCTCCTCTCCCCCCTCCCCTCGCCCCTGTGTCTTTCGGTAAAAGTCTCTTTTTAAGGAAAAACTCCGCCCATTTCTCTCTCTTCTGCTCCCCTCCCTCGAGGTGATCACCCTCGACCCCCTTCCTTGCTTCCTTCCTCTCTTCCTCTCCTTTCTGTCTTTTCCTATCTTTTTATGCCTCATTATAATAAACCATTTCCACGCGGATGCAGCCTCCGCATGGAGTGGGTCGCCTGCCGGTGCATCTGCCCAGCATGGTTGGTTCTCTGTTCCTCGGGGTCCCCTGCATCATCATAATAATAAATCATAACACTCTCCTCCCCCCCTCTCCTCCTCCACCAGTGTGGGGTGAGCTTGCAAGGGAGACCTCAACGCCGGTCCCTCCCTGTGATTACCTCACCCCATTCCCAGGGCCCCCAGGACGCCAGACCCGGAAGGGAGAGCAAACCCAGTTCCTGACTCCCCGCATCCTTTTCTGTCCTTCTCTACCTCCTTTTTCCAAATTCTCTGTCAAGATATTCATGGATTTTAAAGCATGAACATACAAGGGGGTTAGGTTGTTTAGCAAATGTTTTTTGATACTCTTGGGAAAGCCACAGACCAAAATCAAAACTTTGTCCAGTGAGCTCCTTCCGCGTGGTGAGACTTGCCTGCCGCAGCCTAAACACGTGGCAGGCAGAAGAAGCCAGCCTAAGCGCCTGCTCTAAAGGCTGCCCGAACTCCTGCAAACGCTCTGGGCTCTGCAGCCGACCCTCTCTGCAGCTCCCCTAGCGGCCTCCAGGCCTCGCGTCTTCGCAGGGCACTGGCGTTCTGCTCAACATTGTCCACCAGAGGGTGCCCGTGCTCCGCTGAAGAGGGACACAACCACGTCAGCGCGGATGCAACCCTGAATGAATTTCAGGGAGGCTACAGCGGGAGGCTGCAGCATTCCCCAGTGTCAGCTTCCTTCAAAAGCACAAATTTGCCTATACGTGCAGCCTGAGAATTTTTAGACTGAAACTATTTCATATCCCGCGTGGCAGTCCCTTGAAGTCATCAGCATTATCATCATCATAATGACCATAAACCATAACGATGGCTGTGGTTTAATTGCAATGGTCTCTCGCCCCCTACGGGTCTCAGGCCCAGAATAATCTTGTCTTGGCTGTTTCTCACAGGTTATTTGAAGACCTAAACTACTACCTCTCCCTCAGGGACGTTTTAACTTCTATTGATTTCGGGGAGAAATCCATAGGTCCCGTTGTGCATGTAGAGGTCAGAGGACAACTTGAAGGAGTCGGTTCTCTCTGCTTTCCACCATGTGGGTCCGGAGATTTGAATTCGGTTTTTTAGATTTCGCAACAGGTGAACTATCCACTGAACTATCTTTGCTGATATTTTTAAGTGTTTAATAGCATCTTTCGTTGCATACTTTGCTTGCAAATTTAAAGTGCTCTTCAAAAAACCTATCATTTAAGCCAAGAAAAAGAAAGAAAAGGCATACTTTTGTGGGCAGGAACAGCGGGGCAGGCCTGTAGTCCCAGCATTTGAGTGGCTAAGGCATGAGAGTTGGGAACTGGAGACTAGCTGGGCTAGTCAGAGGCCACGTTACAGAATCCCAGTATGACAGGGCCCACAGGCAGCCTGCCCAGGCCCTTTGATTACATTTAAGAAACCCCCCTCTTGTGTTAATATTATATCACATTGGCTCTATCTCACAGGCTTCAATCATTACGTCCTCCCGGAAGGAAGCTCCTGGCTTCCTTTGTTTATCTCTGCCTGGATACCACACCTGAGGACTTGGAAATATAGCAAGTGAACCCATTGCAGTTATCAGATGAAAATTTAAAAAAGGCTTTTTAGCCAGGTGTGGTGAGCCCTGTGGTATCTAAGCATTGGAGAGATTGGGAGATTGAGGCAGGAGGATCATGAGTTCAAGGCCAGCCAGGGCTACATCGTGAGACTGTCTCACTAAAACCAAGGTCAGGGTCTAGAGAGGTTAAGGACACTGGCTGCTCTTGCAGAGGAGCCAGGTTCAGTTCTCAGCACCAACCTGAGTTGCTCAGCTGCCTATGACTCCAATCCAGGGGACCCAATGCTCTCCCTCTGCAGCACCCCCCCACACACACACACATGCTGCACATGCAGACAAGCAGGCAGAAGACTCATTCACATACATCAAAAACAAATGTTGAAAAACAAAACAAAACTTTGGACTGAAGACATGGAGAAAACAGGCCAGTAAGATGGCTCAGCAGGCAAAAAGACTCAGACAACCAGAGTTGTCTCCCCAGATCCCAAAGAAAGAACTGTCTCCCCAGAGTTGTTCTCCCACCTCCACATGAGCTGAAATGCATGTGTGCCCCCACAACAACAATAACAATAATAGTCATTTCAATATAGGGCTGGAGACATGGCTCAGTAGTTAAGAGCACTGGCTATTCTTCCAGAGGACCCAGGTTCAATTCCCAGCACTTATATGACAGCTCACAGCAGAAATACATGCAGGCAAAACATGCCCATAAAATAAAAATAAAAAATTAATTTTTTTTTTTCAAGACAGCATTTCTCTGTGTAGCCTTGGCCATTCTAGAACTTGCTCTGTAGAACAGGCTAGCCTCAAACTCACAGAGATCCACTTGCCTCTGCCTCCCAAGTGCTAGGATTAAAGGTGTGCACCACCACCACCCAGCAAAAAACTAATAATCCTTTTTTAACATAGAGAAGACACTGAGGTTTTGGGAAGCCTAACAACTGTTTCCCAAAGGTGGCCCCATCCGAGATAACACGGACTTGAGTGTTTCTGTGCACATGGATTTATGGTTTCTCTACCAGGTGTAACCACTCTACTGGGCAGCATTTCCACAGAGCCTCCCATCGGTACCATTTCAAGTGCTCTTCATCAAAACCACTCAAGGTCTCTTCTTCCAGGGATAGTTCTTTTGCCCCATTCCCAAAACTTTACTCTTAGAAACTCAGGATGGAGGGAACTGAGGAGGTGATGGGGCTGTGGCCAACACACAGGCCGCACAGTCAGGTGGGTTGGGCAAATGCATGGTCAGCCAGCGGGGTCCTCAGACATTAAGGCTCTGGGCAGAGCTCCCAAAGGCTTCAGGGAAACATTCTAGTACTGATAGGAAATCACAACATGTCCACATGGTTGGGCTTGCCCGGCGGACCGCCTAGTTATTTCCAGTTCAAAATAGCCATTTCCAGGTCAGAACTTGTCACATGGCTAGGACTCCATGGCTTTGCATGGCTGCGTAAAGCACGCACGGTCATGTAATCAACGCGCATGCGTGGAGTAGCCACATGCGGTCCTGTACGCATGCGTGGCTCACTCTTTAAAAAGCCGGTGCCATGTTGCACAGGTCTCTCTTCTCTTCTCTCTCTCTCTCCTCTCTCTCCTCACTCACGTGTGTGCTTCACACAGGCCTGTCACGTCTTTTCTATCCTATATTAATAAACAATTCTTCTGTGGATTTGTGGTGTTCGGGGCGTGTTCCTCTCGATAAGAGCGCCAAAATAACAAGTACCCCAGGCATCCCTGACTACCTGAGAAGAAAGCCATACAGGCTAATCACAGGGAACCTGGCCAAATGAGATTTATGTGGAGGTCTAGGACCACAAGGACACATTCCCACTCTCAGTCCCTGTCACCCAAAACCTGCTGAATCAAGCAAGCGCTGACTTCTACAAAGCTCCAACTTTACCCAGAACTCCCCAGGCATCTTGCTCTGTGGAGCACCCACCTTAGCCCCAGACTTGTCGAACATCCTCCAGGGAGTTTGTCATTGGCCAGCTCAACGGAACTCAATGGTCTAAAGGTTCATGCACCCTAGGACATCCTAGTCTCCCCTAGCTCATGGGGGCTCCATTACCACCCATCATCGCTCTTGAAAGTCCAGTGAGACTGGAAAGTCACCATTGAGATTGCTAAACTCTGCAATGAGTTTTTCTTTTTTCTTTTTCTTTTTTTTTGTTTGTTTGTTTGTTTCTCCGTGTAGTTTTGGAACCTGTCCTGGATCTCGCTCTGTAGATCAGGCTGGCCTTGAACTCACAGAGATCCAACTGGCTCTAACTCCCAAGTGCTGAGATTAAAGGCATGTGCCAATGTGCCACCACCACCCTGTGAGTTTTTTCTTTTAAGTTTTTTCTTCTTTTTTCTTTTAAATTTATTTTTTTAATTACACTCACGATATTAATTAAATTTGTGGTATTCATTGGTTACATTCACAGTATTCATTCAATAATTATATTTATGATATTCATTAATTACATTAATTGTATTGATTTATTACATTCATGATATGTCCTGATACTACTGTCCATTTGTGGGGCTTTTCCATCACACAAAACAGAAACTCTGTACTTAGGAAATCATTGCTCTATATTCCTTTCTTCTCCATCTTGAGATAATGTCTAATCTTTCTGTCTCTATAAATATGTATATTCTATATATTTCATGTAATGCAATTCTATGGTATTTGTCTTTTTTTAATGTAAAAACATTTTATGTACAACGCAGGAGAAATGATACACAGATAGCTTGAACATAAAAACAGGTTATAATTCAAAAGTCCAAGAACTGGAAAATATTTTCTCTGTAGAAAATAGTAAAAATTATAACACTTCCCAATAAGCCCTTTTAAGTCAAATAATAGCTGAATTGTATAAATAAATATTGATTAGATTCTGGGATACAGAAGAAACCTATCTTCATCTGTTCAGAGAGCTATGTTTTACTTAAGTTGTGTAAGTGAAATTCCTATTCATCTTCTTCACTGTTTGATTTATAGCAGATATTTTTCTATAGGCTAATTCATAATCTATAAAGATTTTAGCCTCCCCTCCTGGAAGTGCAGCCAGCATATTCTTTCATCAGCTTGATACGGTACAAATTCTTATCCTAATAGTGAAATGTTTCACTAAAGCTTGCCCAGTGATTGGGCAAACGCAAAACTTATTATAAGCCACAGTCATCCTAGGGTCCCCCCTGCTAGGTAGTATCACTGGATCTGTGGGTTGCAGTCTGATTGTTCTTTGCTTTATGTCTAGTTTCCACTTTTGAGTGAGTACATACCATGTTTGTCCTTCTGAGTCTGGGTTACCTCACTCAGGATGATATTTTCTAGTTCCGTCCATTTGCCTGCAAATTTCATGATGTCATTGTTTTCCTATGCTGAGTAGTACTCCATTGTGTATATGTACCACATTTTCTTAATCCATTCTTCAGGTGATGGGTATCTAGGTTTTTTCCAGGTTCTGGCTATCACAAATAATGCTGCTATGAACATAGTTAAGCATGTATCTTTGTGGCATGATTGAGTATTCCTTGGGTATATGCCTAAGGGTAGTATGGCTGGGTCTTGAGGTAGATCAATTTTCTGAGAAATCACTATACTAATTTCTACAGTGGTTGTACAAGTTTGCACTCCCACCAACAGTGAAGGAATGTTCCCCTTGCTCCACATCTTCTCCAACGTAAGCTGTCTTCAGTGTTTTTGATCTTAGCCATTCTAATAGGTGTAATATGGTATCTCAGAGTTGTTTTGACTTGCATTCCCTGATCACTAATGATGTTGAGAATTTCCTTGAATGTCTTTCAGCCATTTGAGATTCTTCTTTTGAGAATTCTTTGTTTAGCTCTGTAGCCCATTTTTTAATTGGATTGTTCGGTATTTTGATGTCTAATTTCTTGAGTTTTTTATATACTTTGGAGACCAATCCTCTGTCAGATATGGGGTTGGTGAAGGTCTTTTCCCATTCTGTAGGCTGTCTTTTTGTCTTATTGACTGTGTCTTTTGTCCTACAAGAGCTTCTCAGTTTCAAGTGGTCCCATTTATTAATTGTTGCTCTCAGTGTCTGTGCTGCTGTTGTTATATTTAGGAAGTGATCTTCTGTGCCAATTCGTTCAAGAGTACTTTGTACTTTCTCTTCTCTCAAGTTCAGTGTAACTGGATTTATGTTGAGGTCTTTGATTCACTTGGACTTGAGTTTTGTGCATGGTGACAGATAAGGATCTATTTGCAATCTTCTACATGTTGATGCCCTGTTATGCCAGCACCATTTGTTGAAGATGCTTTCTTTTTTCCATTGTCCAGTTTTGGCTTCTTTGTCAAAAATCAGGTGTTCATATGTGTGTGGATTAATGCTAGGATCTTCAATTTGATTCCATTGGTCCACATGTCAGTTTTTATGCCAGTACCAAGCTGTTTTTACTACTGTAGCTCTATAGTAGACCTTGAGGTCAGGGATAGTGATACCTCCAGAGGTTGTTTTATTGTACAGGATTCTTTTAGCTATCCTGGGTTTTTTGTTTTTCAATATGAAGTTGAGTATTGTTCTTTCCAGGTCTGTGAATAATTGTGTTGGGATTTTGATGGGGATTGCATTGAATCTGTAGATTGCTTTTGGTAAGATTGCCATTTTTATTATGTTAATCCTACCTATCCATGAGCATGGGAGATCCTTCCATTTTCTGATATCTTCTTCAATTTCTTTCTTTAGAGATTTAAAGTTCTTATCAAAAAAGGTCCTTCACTTGTTTAGTTCGTTTTACCCCAAGGTATTTTATATTATTTGTGGCTATTGTAAAGGGTGATGTTTCTCTGACTTTTTTCTCAGCCCTTTTATCATTTGTGTATAGGAGGACTACTGATTTTTTTGAGTTGATCTTGTATCCTGCCACTTAACTGAAGTTTACCAGCTTTTAATTTATTTTAACTTTATTTTATGAGCATTAGTGTGAAGGTATTAGGTCCCCTGGAACTGGAGTTACAGACAGTTGTGAGCTGTCATGTGGGTGCTGGGAATTGAACTCAGGTCCTCTGGAGGAACAGCTAGTACTCTTAACCAATAAGCCATCTCTCCAGCCCTATAACAAGTTTTCACAAATGTACTCATTTAATCCTTGGACCCTTCCTGTGAACTACATAAGACCTGATATTCCTCACAAATGAGGAACTCAAAATGGAAACTGAAATTACCCAGGTCTGAGGTCATAACAAAAGCCAATAGATTCCAGGATACATGCTCTCACTTTCACAAAGTGAGAGGAACCCCAGGGACATAGGCCACCCCCTCCTGCCTAGGCCTGTCCCCAAGGACTGTGTCATCCTCATTCAGATGCTACACTGGGTCAACACTGGTGTGCACTGGCTGTGCTAAGCTCTGGACAGACTTCTGCAGCCTGTGTAAGGGGGGTCCATGCAAGGCAGCAAAGCACACATCCATAACCAGAGTGTCCTGGGACCCGGAGTCATGATGACAGGTGCCAAACTTGAAAAGAAGGGGCCTTAATCTTGGCACCCCTTCCCTAGCCTCCCTAGGAAAGGACATCTTGTTTCTCTCTCCAGTCACCTCCCTCCTTCCAACCAGAGCCTGGCATCAGTCTGCTCAGATGGGATTCAAGGCAGAAGCCTGGGTCACACCAGGTCACCTAAGAGTTTCTCTCTTTAGAACTGATACTGTGTTGATGGGCGGTGGTGGTGCACACCTGTAATCCCGGCACTCAGGAGACAGAGGCAGGTGGATCTCTGTGAGTTCAAGGCCAGCCTGGTCTACAGAGCTAGTCCAGGGCAGACTCCAAAGCTACAGAGAAACCCTGTCTCAAAAAAACAAAAAAAGGGTTGGGGATTTAGCTCAGTGGTAGAGAGCTTGCCTAGCAAGCGCAAGGCCCTGGGTTTGATCCTCAGCTACCTTCAGGCTGCCTTTGAGGGGCAGGGGCCCACCCTGAGTACTGCTGGGGGTGACTTCTGGGCTTTTTCTTTTATCCCAACAGGTTCTGTTTCCTGGCAGAGATTCACCTCACCCAGTTAATAAGAGTCCTAGGCCAAAGTGTGAATGGGAGCTGACTTTGGGAAGTGAGTGGGTCTGGCAACGCACCCCAAAAATGACTCCCAGAAGAAGCAGTGGTGAGGGTCAGGGAAGAAGTCTACTCAGTAAAATGACTTCAGGAAGCACAGGCCACCACACCCTGAGCTTGTCTTTGGGACGCTGAAGAGAGTCCCAGGATTATAGAGGAGAGGTACCAAAGGGTATGCATTTAAGCGGTCTTGTTCACACCATGGTTGGGCTGATGGTTATCTCAGGCTCTGAGACATCCTGTCAACTCTTCGGGAAATTGATATTGCTAAAGGAACCATCCAGTCTCCTGCTTGAGGGGGTGCAGGCTGACTTGGCACCCCACATACTATACGGCTCACTGTTCCTGGCGCTTTGAAACATCTTAGTTACTTCTAACATCAGCCTTGAAGCCCTGAAGGTGTGTGTTAGCTCTAATGCATACGATGACAGCATGCTGTGTGTAGGACAGACAGAGGTAGAGGATATATGGGCCATCTGGCTGTGATACTGTCACCCTATTGATTTCCAGGGTGGCTGTGTCTGATCCGGCTGACTAGACAGGGGTCCCCTTCTTCCCTCACCAGTCCACATGTATCTCTCCCAACACTGAGCTAGCCCCTGTGCAATGCAGAAACAGTCAGCAGCCATGCTTCTCCTTTATCAGCTGAAACTTGATGGTGCAAGCAGAGCATGCCCAGAGGCATTCCTGCCCATCATTTTAATCTCTATGACCACAAACTGAAGCCCGCTTAGAATGGGCTAACGCTTATATGAACAGTGGCACTGAATGAAATCACCATTCCGCTGGGCGGTGGTGGCACATGCCTTGAATCCTAGGACTCGGGAGGCAGAGGCAGGCGGATCTCTGTGAGTTCGAGGCCAGCCTGGTCTACAAAGCGAGTTCCAGGAAAGGCACAAAGCTACACAGAGAAACCCTGTCTCGAAAAACAAAACAAAACAAAACAAACAAAAAAACCCAGAAGCATTAATTTGGGGTTGGAGATTTAGCTCAGTGGTAGAGTGCCTAGCAAGCACAAGGCCCTGGGTTCAGTCCTCAGCTCCAGAAAAAAAAAGAAAGAAAGAAAGAAAGAAAGAAAGAAAGAAAGAAAGAAAGAAAGAAAGAAAGAAAGAAAGAAAAGAACTCACCATTCCATCTTTGTTCAGGGAGAGCATTGCTTTGAAAATAACAGCCAGGCTCTTCGCCTGCTGCAGGTGATAAATTCTCCTCCACTTGCGTGACTTTCCTCTGCTTATGGTCGCTTCGCCCCCATCAGGATGCAAGCCCATGTGTCCTTTTATAAAGGTATACAGGGTGACTCTGCCCTCCTGCTAGAGTCTCCAAAGCAGGTAGTGAGAGAGACAGGGTCCAAAATGGAGATAGGGATGCTGTCTTAGTTTGGGTTTCTATTGCCGTGAGGAAACACCATGATCAAAAAGCAAGTTGGGGAGAAAACGGTTTATTTGGCTTACACTTCCACATTGCTATTTGTTATCAAAGTCAGGACAGAAACTCAAACAGGGCAGGATCCTGGGGCCAAGCTGATGCAGAAGCCATGGAGGGTGCTGCTTACTGGCTTGCTTCACCTGGTTTGTTCAACCTGCTTTTATATAGAACCCAGGACCACCAGCCTAGGAAGGGCACCACCCACCATGGCTGGGCCCTCCCCCATTGGTCACTAATGGAGAAAATGCCTTACAGCTGGATCTCATGGAGGCATTTCCTCAGCTGAGGCTCCTCCCTCTCTGATGACTCCAGCTTGTGTCAAGTTGACACACAAAACCAGCCAGTACAGATGCCAAAAGTCTCGTTTATTTTCCTATTAGTGGGGGAGGTGGGCTACACATGCCACGGTCAGAGGATATCCGAGAGTAAGTTCCTCCCCTCCTTCCACCTTTATGTGGGATCCTGGGGTTGAACTCAGCTTGCCAGGCTTGCAAGGCAAGCCCCTGCAGTCACTGTGCCATCTCGCTTGCCCTGCTGGGCTTTTATTTTGCTTTTAGTTACACATGAGACGTCCAGGGGCCCAAGTGTGTATGAGCCAGCGTCTTCAGCAATAGTAGCATCTACCGCCCTATGGTGGCCACATCTCCCATTCCTTGGGGTCTCCAGTTTCCTGAATAGGTGAGGTTTGCCGCACAACCAATACCGACTGCCAGGGTTGGCTATTGATATTTCTAATTATAAAAGATCCAGGGTCCGGGCGGTGGTGGCACACGCCTTTAATCCCAGCACTCGAGAGGCAGAGCCAGGTGGATCTCTGTGAGTTCGAGGCCAGCCTGGACTCCAAAGCAAATTCCAGGAAAGGTGCAAAGCTACACAGAGAAACCCTGTCTCAAAAAAAAAAAAAAAAAAAAAAACCAAACAAACAAAAAAACCAAAAAAAAAAAAAAAGAAGGGGCTGGAGAGATGGCTCAGAGGTTAAGAGCACTGGCTGCTCTTCCAGAGGTCTTGAGCAACCACGTGGTGGCTCACAACCATCTGTAATGAGATCGGGTGCCCTTGTCTGGCCTGCTGGGGACACATGCAGGCAGAACACTGTACACATAATAAATAAATCTTAAAAAAAAAAAAAGAAAGAAAGAAAAGATCCAGGGGTCGCAGATTTAGCTCAGTGATAGAGCACTTGCCTAGCAAGTGCAAGGCCCTGGGTTTGGTCCTCAGCTCAGAAAAAAAAAAAAAAAAAAAAATCCATGGGAAGAAAGAATTTAGGAAAGCAATATATGTACATGCATATGTATATGAGTGAATGGATGAATGAATGAATCAATCGATGAATGAGGTAAGACTTAGTATATGTGGTCCCTGTTCTGACTGTGGCTGGTCTCAGATCTGAGATTTTAGTATCAAAGGTGTCACTTGAGCTACTGATGTTGCCAGGAGCTGTTAAATTTCCCTGCAGGTTCTCTGAACACAGTGAGCTGCAACCTAACTTGTGTGAACAGACTACAACCCACTCTGGTAACAAGTCACTGAATCTCAGCCAATCAAAAGCAGCCAGCTGTTCAAACCTCCTTCAAATAAGGAACTCTCCAGCTGTAACTAGTTGTCCCTGGTACTGGACTCCACTTCCTGCAAGCTGCTTCCTGTTCTCTGGCTATAAATATAACCTTCTGTGCTGAGACAGGTGGGGGTCTGTGTACAGTGCTTGTCTTCCTGTGTAAGGCACTGGAGAGACAAAGAACCGTTTCTGGTCAGGCAAGTGCTCAATTCTAGAATGACAAATAAAGCCAGTTGCAGTGAAGATCTGCAACAAGGAATTGGGGTGCAGCTCAGTGGGAAAGAATGTGCCTAGTTTATACAACGCCTTGTAGGAGATCCTCAGTACCAAAAACAAAACAAAACAAAACAAAACAAAAAAACCCGAAGCTTGATCTGTTGAGATGTGATTTGAGAGAATGCAGAGGCTCACAGACTAACTCAGGACTAACACCCCAAGCCCTGGAACCAGACCCAGAAATAGTGGCTCTCCAGATCAGCCATGTCTCTGCCTTGCTCCTAGCCAGGGGCTCATTGCTGAAGATGCCTATGTTCCATTCCACCAACCTCGACTTCTTTCTCTCACTTTTGTCTGTGCTCTGTTGTTTTAGTTAGGGTTTCTGTTCCTGTGAACAGACACCATGACCACAGCAACTCGTATAAGGAAAACATTTCATCAAAGTGGTAGCTTACAGTTTCAGAGGTTCAGTCCATTATCATGGTAGGACATGGCGGCGTGCAGGCAGACATGACACTGGAGGAATAGTTGAGAGTCCTACATCTTACAGGCAACAGGGAGTCGACTGACACAGTAGGCGGTATCCTGAGTATATGAAACCTCAAAGCCCGCCCCCACCATGACACACTTCCTCCAACAAGGCCATACCCACTCCAACAAAGTCCCATCTCCTAATAATGCCACTCCCTATGAGATTATGGAACCAATTACATTCAAACCACCACATCTGTCTTACAGCCTCAGTCTCTCTGGTTTGTTTTCTTCACATTGCAGTTTACAAGAGACCTTATGTCTTGTCCTGCCACCTTGTGACCCTTCAGCTACAGTCCTGTACTGTTTGATTTTTTCCCCTGTAGTCTCAAACTAAATGTCTGTTTTAAGGCAACAGCAGAGATAAACAGGGTGTCCCAACAAAGCCAGGTTTGTTGACCTGGTGTGAAGGATTCATATGCCAAAGGAACCCTGAGATATCCCACTCCAGGATTATTAGAGGATGTCAGAAACAGTGGTGTTGAGGCGACATTTAAATGGTCAGAGTCTCACGATGCTCCCAGCAAAGCAGAGTATAAAGGGGTCAGTGTCAGGTCTGGGCTGAAAAGTGAGCCCAAGGTCCTCTCACCTAGAACTCTGCAAAGAAGGATGGATCCAGAAGGTGGGCTACACACACCCTATCTCAATCTAAATCTCTCTGCTTGTGATATAGACAGACTCCTGTGGTCCTGGCTGGTTTTTCTCTTAACTTGATGCAAGCTAGAGTCATCGGGGAAGAGGAACCTCAGTTAAGAAAATGTTCCATCAGATTGCCTGTAAGCAAGTCTGTAGTAATAGTTTCTCTGTCTGTCTGTCTGTCTGTCTGTCTCTCTCTCTCTCTCTCTCAATATATGTATATATTGAGAGAGAGGGTTTCTCTGGGTAGAAGACCTGGCTATCCTGGAACTCTGTAAACCAGGCTAGCCTCAAATTTAGAAATCTACCTGCCTCTGCATCTCAAGTGCTGGGATTAAAGGTGTGTGTCACCACCTCCTGGCCTGTAGTAGTTTCTTGATGAAAGATTGATGTAGGTAGGCCAATCCCACAGGGGACTGGTGCCACCTTAGTCTAAAAAAGCAGCTGAAGCCAGGCGGTGGTGGCACACGCCTTTAATCCCAGCACTCAGGAGGCAGAGCCAGGAGGATCTCTGTGAGTTCGAGGCCAGCCTGGGCTACCAAGTGAGTTCCAGGAAAGACGCAAAGCTACACAGAGAAACCCTGTCTCCAAAAACAAACAAACAAACAAACAAAAAAGCAGCTGAGCAAACCGTGAAGAGCAAGCCAGTGATCAGCACTCCTCCATGGCCTCTGCTTCACTTCCTGCCTTCAGCTTCCTGCCTTGAGTTCCTTCCCTGGATGATAGACTACAACTGTAAAAGGAAATAAAGACTTTCCTCCCCAGGCTGTTTCTGGTCAGTGTTTTATCACAGCAATCATACCTAAGACACCTGTGTCAGAGAGAAGTCAAGCCTCCAAGCAACAGGGGAAATTTCGTTCTTTGTTGTTGATTTGGTTTTGTTTGTCGAGACAGGGTTTCTCTGTGCAGCCCTGGCTGTCCTGGAACTCACTCTGTAGCCCAGGCTGGCCTCGAACTCAGAGATCCCCCTGCCTCTGCCTCTTGGGTGCTGAAATTAAAGGCGTGCGCCACCATGACCAGGCAGAATGTCATGTTTATTGGCAGGACAAAAGTCTTCCAGGGTGGAGCGAAAGCTCGATAGTTCTAAGCACTTGCTTTTCTGTTTTGAAGACAGAAGTCTGAGTTCCACACACAGCAGGTGGCTCACAAATACCAGAACTCCAACTCCAAGACATCTACATTCTATTCTGACCTCCATGGGCATTGGCATAAACATACACATGCACTCACACACACACACACACACACACACACACATACACACACACACACACATACACACACACATACACACACACATACACACATACACACACACACACACACACACACACACACACACACACACGCACTAAATAAAAATAATTTACTTACGCCCCTTCCACTTTTTCAAGTGACTTCAGAGCCCCAGCAGGGGTCTCAATGCTGGTCCTAAGAAGAGACTCTTTCTAGAATGTTCTACCAGAATAATCCCCCCACACACACCTCATCACCATATCCGACAAAGCATTCCTTGCTGCCCAACCCCCTGGACATCCATGTCAGTAGCTTCAAGTTTTAAACTTAGGTGCCTGCCCAGCAAAGCTCCAGTGGGCAGAACAGGCATGGCCCAGGGGCCCCTAGGAGAACTGGAGCACCCAGAGAGCGAGGGGTGTCTCCAAGGCTTTTCCAAGCCTCCTGGAAACAGTTTGTTCTGTTCTCCACATGGGGCCCTGTAGCTAGAGTTTTCCTGCCTGGCCCACAGTCAGGACAAATCTCTCTCACCCGCCAGTCCCACAGTCGCTCAGACCCAACCAAGAAAGCACACAGAGACTTATATTGCTTACAAACTGTATGGCCGTGGCAGGCTTCTTGTTATCTACTTCTTCTATCTTAAATTAACCCATTTCTGTTAGTCTATACTTTGCCACATGGCCTGTGGCTTACCGGTGTCTTTACATGTTGCTTCTCATGGCGGCAGCTGGCAGTGTCTCTCCCTCTGCCTTCCTGTTCCCAGAATTCTCTTCTCTGCTTCTCCTGCCTATACTTCCTGCCTGGCTACTGGCCAATCAGCATTTTATTTACACAGAGCGATATCCACATGGGGCCCTGTGGGGCAGGTGTGGAGAAAGCACTGAGATTGTGCAGGCTTCTGTGACTAGCCCCCAGGCTGTGTCACCCCTCTGTGTCACTCTCAGTGACAGGGCAGGCAAAGTATCAGAAGGCAGGGCGGAGTCCAAACTCTCCAAGTACAGCCATGAGCTCCAGGTTACACCAGCTTCCCAGACCGGCCTCCAGAGCTAGCAGCCATACACAGAGGGACCTGGGAGGCTGCAAATGGTGGGTCCCTGATACAATCCCAACTCTCAACAGACCCCTGGAAGTGGGAACTTGTGAGCAGTGTGCTCCCCCATATACAGTTATTGAAGCCATCCCATCCCAATAGGTGGCCTTTCGATTATAAATATATTTCAAAAGCCGGGCAGCGGTGGTGCACGCCTTTAATCCCAGCACTCAGAAGGCAGAGGCAGGTGGATCTCTGTGAGTTTGAGGCCCTCCTGAGCTAGAGTGAGTTCCAAAAAGGTGCAAAGCTACACACATAAAAAAACCCTGTCTCAAAACACATACACACATACACACACACACACACACACACACACACACACATTTCAACAGGGCCTGGAGAGATGGCTCAATGGTTAAGAGCATTGGCTACTCTTTCAGAGAATCCAGGTTTGCTTCCCAACAGCCACATGGTTGGTGGCTCACAACTACCCGTAACTCCAGGGGATCTGATGCCCTCTTCTGGCCTCTGTAAGCATACACATGATGCACATACATGCATAATATAATATATTATGTACATTATACATTATATATTGCACAATATAACTATATGATATATAAATATATAACTTATACATAAAAATTAATATTTATTTTTTAAAGGGGGAAAATTAAAAGGGAAATCTAATTGACTCTAAAATGGAGCAGTGAATAGGTCCGTGGACTACAGTGATGAGAGCGTCATTGACTACTGCATTGGTTGAGACTGATTTTCAAGTGGTAACAGTAGAAGTGAGGGGGGGCTTTCTGACAGAATCCCTGGGAGGCAAGTGCCCCTCACACACACTGGGACGCATTCTGACGAGAACAAAATGACCTCAGATACCTGTTAGCCACTCGGTCACTCATTCGGGGAACTAAATAAATCTGTCCGAAGCCCTGCTGTTGGGTGACTTCACACACACACACACACACACACACACACACGCACACGCACACGCACACGCACACACACACGCACACACACACACATACCCCTTCTTCAATGCACTGGCCTGTGAACTAGAATTCCTGTCTGTATAGACTGATAAAAAACTTCAGTGACTGTGGAGATTTGGTATGTTGCTGATCTGATAGCCTAATTCTAATTACCTTAACCCCCTCAACAGTCCTTCCTTGTCCACCTCTGCATCGGACCTAACATCCTGGTAAACAAAACCTTTAGAATGTATTAAGTTAACAAAATCACATTTTCCACCAATCCAAGGGCTAAGAATGCCTTCAGCCGGCGTCTGCGGCATACACTAGAGATACGTCTGCCTGCTATACCTGCCAGCTTAATGTTTCCAGGAATGTGTTTTTAAAATGTCTTAATTTATAACTTTCTTTGTCTGTGACTATAAAAACTCCACAAAACTGCTTCCACATTGGAACACTATACCTGGGGAGATGTAAGGTCTATGTTCTAGGCCATGGTCACTCAAATTTGATTCCAGAATAAACTGTGTCTTATTCTGTCTGAGGTGAGAAATGCGATTTTTGCCTCACAGTTATTATTGACATGTTTAAGGGGATAGTCGGAAGTCTCCAAACTATCATGTAATCACAAACTTTTAAAATGTTATTTTCTGTTTAATTATGGGTACATGTATGTCTGTGAGTGTTGGGAACTAAGGGAGTCTAGCCCCTTGATAGTCCCCTTCCAGGGTCTGGGAAGAATCTACAACCAGCTGATAATTAATCTTTGATGAGAAGAAGTGAATCTATGTACACGAAACTCCTTAGTCCACACACTTTATTAGTCTGTCAATTCTCCCTACAAGCTTATGCTCTGCTCTCATTTTTAGCTCCTTTCTTGCCCAATTTCTCTTTACGTTTATCTCTTGTCCCCTCCAGGTTCTATCTTAATTCTCTCATATTAGTTCTGCCCCTTCTAGGTTCTCATCCATCTAGTTCTTTCCCATCTCGCCCATCTGGCTCTTCCTCATCTTCCATCTCGTTCCTCTCTTCTAGCCCTTCAATCTAGTTCTTCCCCATCTCAATTTGTTCCTCTCAAGTTCTTCCCCATCTAGTTCTTCCATTCTCTTTTCTCTTCTCCATCCCCATGCCCTGGAAGTCCCAGTATATATACACTTACAAGCAGTGATTCCTTAGCAGTGCAAAGCCAGGCTTCCAGGGTCAAATGGAGGGGTGATAAGAACCACACAGAGAGACAGTAACTGTTCATTATCATTTGCAACCCCAAAGGGAAGTGACCAATGGGGAAATGAATTAACTAAAGGCTAAATTCATGTAATATCTAAGGAGAGGGATCTTATGTACTCAACTACAATCTTAAACGTGATTAGTAGAAAATGTTAAGAATCTATAAGTTGCTAGGTCAATGGGAGAAAATAAAACTGCCTTCTTTTTTCCTGTGGCTCCTATCTGTCCAAGCTATCCGCCTTTTTTTCTGCAGGGTGGGGAAAGTGTGCTCAGTCGCTAGGCAACCAGTGTACAGGTAGATGCCTCTGGTGATAGTTAAAGGGAGATCTGGAACTAGAGGTAAGAGTTGGGAAAGGAGGAAGTTAAGCTTAATTGGCACATCAGTCAGGCCTTATGAAACAGGTAGCCTGGATGCTTAAGTTAGAGAGTACAGTGGTGTCTCTGATAAGGTACTTTCCTCCATCTGGGGATGGACCTGGCCAGGTGCTGCCAATGATGATAATTACAGGGAGGCTGGAACTGGGGTTCTGGCTGAGCATAGCTGTCAGCACAGGAGGTTACCAAAATATTCCTAGAAGTGGTTAGGTAAGAAGTTAGAGGTCTATAAAGTTAGTAAGGCTGTAAGAAAGGAGGGTCTGAGCTAAACTGTGTAAAGCTATTACTTAATGTCCACCTGACCTAAGTGGTGTCTCCTTGTGGAATTTACCTTAAATCAGGAGACTAACATGTGGTCTGGACTGTTATTATTGTTAGTCCTTGAAAGTGGCTAAGGGAGATATCTGATTCCAGAGGAAACTTTTCCTGAGGCTGTTCTCCAAATACCTTGAATGTTTTGTCCAGAGAGTGATCAGTCCACACTGTTAGCCCTTCTTAGGGAAAAGTCAAATGGGAAAACTATGAAGGCACACATGATTTCCATAACAGAAGACAGCTGATATATAACAGACCAGATAACACCAAAAGCTCCTTAGAATTTGGCTTCCTCTGGAGGAATTCCTTGATCCCTCCAGGTAGTGACTTTTCCATAACCAGCTGAGTTCTTAGGATATATTCCTGTGGCCTGCAGCATGTGAGTAGGTATATGCATATGAATGTAGGTGCCCTCCTCCTCCACTCCAGCCCAGAAGCACTGGATCTCATGGGGCTGGAATCATAGAAGGTTGTGAATCACCCAACAAGTGCTGGGAACCAAACTTAGGTCCTCTTCGGGATCAGTACACTGTTGATGGCTGAGCTATCTTTTTGGCCACTAATCACAGAAATTTTGATAGTGCAATAAGGAAAAAAATTGAAGATAGTTAGCTCCTAACTCACAGGATGGGTAGAGAGAAAGAATGACTGGGATGAAGACTGATGGAGACATCAGAGCTGGGCTCCATGCCGGAAGCCAGATCTCAGGAGCGGGTGACGTTTTCATTGCTGATAGGGTGTGAGTCTCCATGTTTTGTTTGATTAGATGCACATCCCATCAAATGTTTATAAAAGCAGGTCTGCAGCCACCCTTCTCAAGCTTCTTAAATGGTCCAGCAAACTCTAAATGAGGGAAATGCCCTCTGCATGCAACCAGCCAGTGCAAGCATCCCTTCCCCTGAGCCTCAGGGCTCTGGAAGGTCTGGGAACCAGCTTTGCTTGAGCTCAGTTTGTTCTCACTGGGACACTGTGAAGCAGGAAGCAGGTGTTAGAGGAAACCCAAAATACAGAAGCATTCTGAGATCTTCAGTTCAAAGGCAGATCTGCCTCACCCAAATCGGGTCTCTTATGTCTGTTACATCTTTGAGAAGTCTGGACCTATGTTCTTGTGGGCATCTTGTCATTCCTTCTGAGCATCTCTCTCTCTTTCTCTCTCTCTCTCTCTCTCTCTCTCTCTCTCTCTCATTTTTTTCAAGACAGGGCTTCTCTGGATAGCCTGGCTGTCCTGGAACTTGTTCTATAGATGAAGCTGGCCTCAAACTCAGAGATCTGCCTGCCTCTGCCTCCCAAGTGCTGGGACCACACCAGCAACCTCTTTTTTTCTTTATCCTCATATTTAAGCCTATATTAAAATACCTTTGTTAAACCACAACAACAGGGCTGAAGAGATGGCTCATAGGTTAAAAGCACTGGCTGCTCTTCCAGATGTCCTGAGTTCAATTCTCCCCAACTACATAGCGGCTCACAGCCATCTATAATGAGATCTGGTGCCCTCTTCTGGCCTGTAGGCATACATGCAGGCAGGATGTTGTATACATAATAAATAAATAAATCTTAAAAAAAAAAAACATAACAATGATGACACATACCTTTAATCCCAGAATTTTGGAGGCAGAGGCAGCTGGTTCTATATATCAAGTTCCAGGACAATCAGGACTACATAGAGAGATCCTGCCTATATAAAGAAAACCCACTGTGACAAAAGGCAAGCAGAAGTCTGAAGCAGGGGCATTACACTCTCCAAGGATGAAGGTCTATTTCAGGGCCACGGCTGCTCCAGTCCTCTTCCTATCCTCTGAAACAGACACAAGGTGGCCAGTGGCATAGTCATCCAATGTCAACTGCTTACCAGGGAACTCATCATCACAATCTCCTGTAACAGTCCCCTATCTTGTTTAAAATTTTTATAGTGCATGTATGAATATTTTGTCTGCATTATGAAAGAGCATTGTGTATGTGCCTGGTGCCTACAGAATCAAGAAGAGGGTGCTGGATCCCCTGGAACTGGAGTTACAGATTACAGCTGACATGTAAATGCTGGAAACTGAACCTGGGTCCTCTGTAAGAGTAGCAAGCTTTCTGAACCACTGAGCCATCTCTGCAGCCCAGAAGCTGGCTCTTACCCAGAACTTCTGTGGGTTCAAACTTTGAAACCATTCCCTTGAATACATACTTTGTCAAGAACAGGACTACTGTACCCATTTTACAGGCAAGCATACTGAGACTTGAGGTGGTTGTTACATGTGCCCTTTGGTCTGTCTTAGAAGTCCTCTCCATAGAGACAGGACAGATGTCCATTTCTCTATTAAATGAAGATCTAGCCTTATAATGGGGAAATGAATGCCCAGATCTTCAAACCAAGCCGGGTGCAAACATTGCCATACCACAAAGAATTACAAAAAAGAGGATGTAACCTCCATGGCTGCAAGGGACCCAGCTAAAATTTTATGGGCTAGAAGACATGTTGGGGTGAGTTAACCTGGGGTACACAAATGGAAGGCCCAAACTGGGCGGGTTCAGATCCTGGGGTAACTACTTCTTCCCGTCTTGTTGGAATGCTTGGAGGAGCAAATGTCACAGCCGGCCTGTGTGCACCAGCGTAAGGCTGATGACAGACAGTGCAACACAGTACACCCCGTCCCAGATCACGCGGCTGGTGGCACTGTACCCAACTCAGCCACAAACTGCAGCCTGCTGAGAAGGCTGCAGCAGTAGTGCCCACGGCCGCTAACTGAGGTCAGGAGAGCTGGAGTGTGTGACTCGGGCTCAACCCCAGAAAGTCCTACACTCATTTTGGGGTATCATTCCAATCCTAGAACATGTTCTTAAGTTGCCATGAGGAAGGCTCAGAAAAGTGAATTCATACCAAGTTAATAGTGACTCGGTGTGCCAAAAGGCAGGGTAGCACAGTGGTTGAAGGTACAGACTCAAAGCCAAATTCACCGATTCAAATCCACTTAGACTAGGACCTAGAGCAAACTAAGCTTCCTGATCTCACTTCTTTGTAACATGGCACTGAGGACAGAAACTCCTTTATGGTTGTCTGGGAAGGTGGAAAGGCTGACGGGATTTGCCTGCTGTGGTAGTGCGTCCTTGTAAGGCCAGCATCTGGGAGATGGTGGCTTGAGGATTCAGAGCTGAAGGTTATTCTCAGCTATATATCGAGTTCTAGGCGAGCTAGAGGTACATATTGAGATCTTGTTGGAAGGAAGGAAGGAAGGAAGGAAGGAAGGAAGGAAGGAAGGAAGGAAGGAAAAGAAGGGGGGTGCTTATGTTCAAATAGTGCCTAGCACAAACCATTTAATAAATGTTGACTAATGTTATCTTCTAGAGGCTTATGAATTTGCATAAAGGACAATGACAACATGTAAGTCTGGGTATTATTCATGGCTGACTACTTCCTCAGTTCATACTTCCTCAGTTGGGAGGGGGCTGTAGCCTGGGTGCTGCAAAAGCTGAAGTTACCCACGGGAAACTGTCTTAGTCAGAAAAGAATGCCTCTGGGCTGTGAAGTCCAGCCACGAAATCAGAATGAGGTTGGCAGGTTGTAAACTAGACACCATGTGGTCTCCTGCTCACAGATGGAAAGCCCTGCCCCTCCCACCCCCCCATCACTCCTGGGACCGCTCTATCCCACAAGCAACAGGAATGATTATGTGAAACCAGCTGGAATGGGGTGGCGGTGAGGCATCAGTTGGAAGGACTTTGAAACCAATCCAGTATAAGACCCTCTGCCCTTCCCCTCAGTGGAGAGAACATCTACCTGGTGCTGGGCTAGTATGGAGGAAGGGAGAGGCAGGGTTGGTGTTGAAAGTGGAACCTAGCCGGACAGTGGTGGCACACACCTTTAATCCCAGCACTCGGGAGGCAGAGGCAGGTGGATCTCTGTGAGTTCTAGGCCAGCCCAGTCTATAGACAGAGATCCAGGACAGGCACCAAAGCTACATAGAGAAACCTTATCTTGAAACACACACACACACACACACACACACACACACACACACACACACACACACAAAGAAAGAAAGAAAAAGAAAGAGAGAGAGAGAGAGAGAGAGAGAGAGAGAGAGAAAGAAAGAAAGAAAGAAAGAAAGAAAGAAAGAAAGAAAGAAAGAAAGAAAGAAAGAAAGAAAGAAAGAAAAAGAAAGAAAGAGGAACCTTAGCTCTCTCACGGGAGGACTTGCCCGCTCTCCTCTCAGATTGAGTGCCCCTCCCTGTGGGGCAGAACACTCTCACCTACCACACCTACCACACCACTGAGGACCTGCCACTCAGAGGATGCTTCCCAATTCTGATGAAAACAATTTTTTTTTTTTTTTTTTGTCTTAGTTAGGGCCCTATTGCTGTGAAGAGACACCATGACCATGGCAGGGCAAATCTTACAAAGGAAAACGTTTAATTGGGACTGGCTTACAGTTTCAGAGGTTTAGTCCATTATCAGAAAACAAATCTTATCGGATGAAGTTGCTGATTGCTTTTTTTTTTTAATTAAAATTGCATTTATTAGCGCGCGCGTGCGTGCGTGCGTGCGTGTGTGTGTGTGTGTGTGTGTGTGTGTGTGTGTGTGTGCCTTGTGTGGCACACAAAGGCCAACTTGTGGGAGTTGAATTTCTTCCACGTGTTGGTCCCTGAGAGCTAAGGAATTGGGCCAAAAGTGTCAGAAGAGGGTGCACAGTCAAGGGAACCAGCCTCTCCGGAAAGACAGAAATCAGGGCAGAGGATAGCACAGCACACCCAACAGCAAGGGGTCGGGAAGCAACGGAGCTGAAGGTTGGAGAGGCTGACAGGCAGCTCAGCAATCCTCAAGAGGCACTTCTGCAGAGCAGGCTAGGGGACGCGGCGTGGGGGGGGGGGGTGGGGGGGTGGCGCGGCTATGCTATATCTGAACCCCTCTTCTCTTATCCCAATCTTTCTACAGGACTAGAGGGGGAGTCTGGGCCTGGAAAGCCAAGGTGGACTCTTACAATGAATGATAATATTTCAACTAGAAATCAGTAACGTCAGGTAGACCTGGTGGCTCAATGGTTAGGTGCTTCCAGCCAAACCTGATGACCCGAGTTTGACCTCAGGAACCAACATGTGGAAGGAGAAAATCAACTCCCACAAATTGTCCTCTGAGTGCCACACAAGGCAGGCAGGCACACACACACACACACACACACACACACACACACACACACTAATAAATGCAATAAAAAAGATTTATTTATTATGTATACAGTGTCCTGTCTGTACATATCCCTGCAGGCCAGAAGAGGGCACCAGACTTCATTACAGATGGTTGTGAGCCCCCATGTGGCTGCTGGGAATTGAACTCAGGACCTTTGGAAGAACAAGCAGTGCTCTTAACCGCTGAGCCATCTCTCCAGCCCCTGCAATTTTGAAATAAAAAAAAAAATCAGTAACTTTATTGGATAAGATTCGTTTTCAGGGGCTGGAGAGATGGTTCAGAGGTTAAGAGCACTGGTTGTTCTTCGAAAGGTCCTGAGTTCAATTCCCAGCAACCACATGGTGGCTCACAACCACTTGTAAGCTCTGATGCCCTTTTCTGGCATAAAGGTGTACATGCAGATAGAGCACTCATAAATAAAATAAATAAATCTAAAAAATTTTTTTAAAAAAGATTTGTTTTCATCAGAATTGGGACACATCCTCTGAGGGGCAGGTCCTGGGCAGGACGGTAGGGGAGGAGGTTTCTGCCCCCCAGAGGAAGCTCAGTCTCAGAGGAAAGCTGTCAAGTCCTCAGCTCCCAGCATGCCACAGTAAAGGTAGGGAGTAGGCCTAGCCTAGGGCGGCCAAGAGGAGGAGACCTGGAGAAGCCATCCTATGGAAAACCTTGGGGAGGAAGGCAGCAGCAAGCAAGCTGAGCAGGGAGCTTGTAGAGACGCAGTGAGAGGCTCAGGCAATTCTCTTGGTTTCCTTTACTCTGGTTTGCTTAAGAAAAGATTTCTCACTCTGTAGCCCAGGTTGCCTCAAACTCACAAAGACCCACCTTCCTCAAAGCTACACAGAGAAACCTTGCCTCGGAAAAACCAAAATAGAGAAAAGAAAAGATTTCTCCAAGACAGACACTGGAAAGAACGAAATGCCACCATGGTGCTCGGGATCCCACTCGCCTTCCACCTTCCCCCAAACCCACGAGCTTTCTCGGTTGGGTCCTTATATCGAATCTTGGCACACACTCAGACAATACCCCATCTACGGTTCCTTTCTCCTGTCTCTTCCTCATCTTGCCTGATGTCTTTGAGACCAGATGTACATTTTCTTGGCTCTGTTGTTCCAGTTTTGCAAAAGGAGAGAGCAGACGAAGGCTACTGCCCACTGTCACGGATGGTCAATTTGGAGAAATGCCAGCGAGGCAAAGCCTCAGTTGGCTAGTGGAAACAGGCACACGTGGCCTGTACTCAAGGCCCGATGGAGTCTTCACCCTTCACAGCATTTCGAACATGTGAGGTAAATGAACCAAGTTCCTTTGACGAGGAACCTGCCTATGGACTAAGGCTCCTGCTGGCTGGTCAGTCCCAGCCGCCATTGCCTGCTTTGACAGGCGCAGGCTCAGGAATAAGTTCATCGGAGCTGCCACTCAAACACAACCCAGCTTCATCTCTACTGCCTTTCTGGATGGAAACTGTTGGCCCCTAGAGTAAAGCAGCAGATAGATCAGAGCCAGGCTGGCCAATACGTACAGCCTGTTCCCTTTACAAAGCAAAACCAGTTAATCTCATTTTCAGATGTTCATTCGTTGCAAATAGAAAGAATATAAATGACTTTCATGTAGTGTCTTGCAACCTTGATACTTTTTTCATTTTATTTAATTTTGATGGTTCCTAAGGATCGTCTATTTATAAGTAGTTCATGTTGTAACTAGCTTTGCACCCGAATTTCTAATTTAGATAGATTTTGCTCTGTTTCCTGTTCTATTATCACTATTCAAAACTTCTAGTCCCAAGCTGAACACAGTAGTGAGGGCAGACGTTCTGTTTTCAAAAGAAAGTGCTCAGTCTGTCACATTGAAGAGGACGATTCCACAGACACCCTTCCACTGCTATCCGAAGGTTTCGGCATGAAAAGGTTCTGGATTTTGTCAAGTGCCGTCTATTTACTGAAATGTCACTTTTATACTTGTCATAATATAATATATATTTCCTTTCAGATGATGAAAACCTTTGCACCCCAGGATAAACCCTGCTTGGTATGCATTAAATTATTTCTTTACTACAAGTAGAGCCAAAATGTATGCTGGCTCACTGCTCAAGGGTGCCGTCTATCAGGGAGGGGTCAGTGTGTGGCAGCAGCCTGAGGCAGCTGGTCACATTGTATCTGCAGTCAAGAAACAATGACCTAGCTTAGTCGCTTTCTCCTCTTTATTTAGTCTGGCAGTTGGATCTCCTCACGTTACACTAATCTAGAACACCCCTGAGACTGGTCCAGAGGCCTGTCTCCATGGTGATTCTGGATCATGTCAAGGTGAAGACATTACCCATCATATTCCTGGTACAGAACTTTTATGTTGCTGTATCTGTTTGTTAGTATTTCCTTGAGAAGCTATGTACATCCATCCATAAGACATACTGAAATCGTCTTTCTCAAAAAGTCTTTGTGATTTTTCAGCAGGATAATGGTAACCTCATATGATGAATTAAAGCATTCCTTTCTTCTACTGCCATCATAATCATATTAACTTTTCTAATCAATAAACACAGACATTTTCTCAAATATTTATAAAGGACAAAGCATTTATGAAGAATTGTTATTAACCCTTGTGTTTGATGAAATTCAGCAATGAAGCCGGGCTGCAGTGTGTGTAGGGGGGTGCAACTTGGTGATAGAGCTGTCCTCCAGTGCATGCAAAGCCACTAGTTCTATCCCTAGCACTTAGAAAAAAAGAGCATGCCGGGTGCTGCTCTTTTAATCCTGGCACTCTGGAAACCGAGGCAGGGGGATCTCTATGAGTTCCTGACAAGTTAAGGCTATATATAACCAGACTCTGTGTAAGACAAAACAAAAACAAGGAAGCCAACTAGGCCTGCATTGTGTGTGTATGTGTGTGTGTGCGCGTGTGCATGTTTGTATGTATATTTGTATGTTCGTGTATATGTGCATATGTTTGTATGTATATGATTTGCATTCACTGAGGTTTCTTTGATAGGGCAATACAGTCTCTTGGAGCATGGTTAGCCCTTGAAAAGAATGTATATTCTGTTGTTTCCGGTATGCATGCCATTCTACAGCTGTCTGTTGGATTGGGTGATGTGCAGTTTTCCATCCAACTGAGTGAGGTTATGCTGATTTTTATGTCAACTTGACAATCTGGAGTGATCTGAGGGAACCTCAACTGAGAAAATGCCTCCACACAATCAACAGATGCAGGCGAGAAGAGGAGGGGTTCAAACATAGCAGCGGGATGCCAGCCAGGTAGCTGCTAACCCATCTTCATTGTTTAAATAGCGGAGTTTTCCTCTCTCCACTGCAGTATTTCCGTGTCTGACTTGTAGTATTCTCTTGACATGATCCATCTGTTTGTGGCTCTGTGCTTATGTCCCACTTGGGCTCATACAGGGTCCTGGAGGCGTTACTATTTTCCCGTAAACTTGGAGACTTTTCAGCCATTATTTCTTTGAATATTTTCATTTCCTTCCTCTCCTTTCTGGATGTTAGTGTCCTTAAAGCTGTGACCACCAAGTTAAGAATTCGTTAGTACTTTCTAGTGTCCTTCACTGTCCATTTGACACAGCAGTGTCATTATATCTGTGTTAACCCCTTTTCATGGGTTTCCTTCATTTCTGAGAACACAGGTTTGGGTGGTTTTGTTTTGTTTGAGACAGAGTTAACAATGTTGCCCAGCCTGACTTACAGCCCTGTGCCCAACAGACATTTCCTTCCTCAGTCTCATCTTCCCCAGTGGCTAGGACTTCACACGTGCCCATTCTACTATGCACAGCGAGTTCTGAGTTTATTACTTTTTCAGTGCTTTGCAAGTAAGCATGCTACAACTGAGGGGCACGCCCAGAAACAGCACTGGGGCTGCTCTCACTGGCAGTTTTCAAAGGTTCTTATTATTTACTAGCTTTCCATTTGGGCTAATTAGTGTTTGTTTGTTTTTGTCAACCTAATACAGCCCAGCCCAGATCATCTGGGAAGGAACCTCAGTTGAGAAAATGCCTTCATCAGATTTGCCTGTAGCCACATTTGTGGGGCATTTTTTTTTTCTTTAGGATTTATTTATTTATTATGTATACAGTATTCTGCCTGCAGGACAGAAGAGGGCGCCAGATCTCATTACAGGTGGTTATGAGCCACCGTGTGGTTGCTGGGAGTTGAACTCAGGACCTCTGGGAGAGCAGTCAGTGCTCTTAACCACTGAGTCATCTCTCCAGCCCGCGGGGCACTTTCTTGATTAGTGATTGATATGTGGGAAGGCCCAGGCACCTCTGGGCACGTAGTCCTGCGTTGTATAAAAAAGCAAGCTGAGCAAATCATGAGCAAGCCTGTGTGTGGTGATATTGTGTTCTCCAAAATATTGTGCACCCTAATGAACTTATCTGGGGTCAGAGAACAGAACAGCCACTAGATATAGAGGCCAGAAAATGGTAGCACACACATGCCTTTAATCCTAGCATTCGATCTCTGTGAGTTCAAGGCCACACTGGAAATAGCCTTGCGTGGTGACTCTTGCCTTTAATCCCAGGAAGGGATGGCAGAAAGCAGAAAGGTATTTAACGCATGAGGACTAGTAACTAGAGCTGGTTAAGCTTTTAGGCTTTTGAGAAGCAGTTCAGCTGAGATCCATCTGGATAAGGACTCAGACGCTTCCAGTCTGAGGAAAGAGGATCAGCTGAGGAACTGGTGAGGTAGCTGTGGCTTGTTCTGCTTCTCTGATCTTCCAGCATTCACCCCAATACCTGGTTCCAGGCTTGATTTTATTAATAAGACCTTTTAAGATTCATGCTACATCTGTGAGCTTAAGCTGTTAAAATACTGATCAACCAGGGTCTTTTTTTTTTTTTTATTTTAATTTTAATTTTTTGAGACAGGGTTTCTCTGTGTAGCTTTGTGCCTTTCCTGGAACTCGCTTTGAAGACCAGGCTGTCCTCGAACTCACAAAGATCCGCCTACCTCCTGAGTGCTGGGATTAAAGGCATGCGCCACCAACGCCTGGTTTTCAACCAGGGTCTTATGAACAAATTTAAGTTAACTAGGATGACCTTAACCTTCTGATCCTCCTGTATCTACTCCCTGAGTGCCAAGATTATAGACACGTACCACCACACCCAGTTTAGCAGTACTAAGAATGGAACCCAGGCCACTATGCATGCTAGGCAAGTACTCTCCTAAAGGATCTTCAAGTCTGTAACTAGCAGTAGACCCTGAATGCTAAGTAACAATCACCAGGTAAGATGTGCCTACTGTCCAAGTGGCATGACTATTATGGGGACAAATGTCCTAGTTAGCACTGCCAACTAGATGTGGCCTAGAGTCTGAGAAGCTCTAATTGAGGAACTGCCTGTGTCAGCCTATAGATCGTCTTGACACAGAAGGGCCCAACCCAAGGTCGTGGTACCATCCCTTACACGTGTGGTTCTGGGTGTATAAAAAAGCTAATTAGCCTGTGATCCAGCAAGCAGAGTTCCTCTATGGTTCCTGCTTGAGCTCCTGCCAGACTTCCTTCAATGACTGTCTGACATGGGGCCTGTTCCTTGGAAGGGAATTCATATCTGGTACTATGAAAGTGGTCAAAGGCCTATGGCCAGAGCGGTCATGGGCCCTAGAAGGAAACCCACTACTACTGTCATTTTGCTAAATGGACATGTTGTCAATGCCTCCTAAATATTTATGTTTATACTGAAACTTAGTACAGCTTTCTATCTTGGCCAGAGCAGATGCCCCACCCCCCTTACAATGGGCAGCATTCAATGCTCCTAGCTGGTCAAAAGTGCTGAGACTGTTGAATGAGTGCAGTTCTAAATGGGACAGCTTTATCAACTCCTCCAATAGCTCAGGGACCTGAGACAGTGGCAGATAGGATGGTTGAGTGCCAGAAGATTGGAAGGAGTGCTGTGAAATACTAGCTTCTGGATGTGCCATGGCTCACACTCATGAACTCAGTCATCTACTGTAACCTCACAAGAGCAAGCCAGCTGACATTCTAGCTCAGTTGGGAGGACTCACAAGGATTTAACCAAGCCCACTCGAGGAGCTATGGGCAGCTGATGGCTGCTGGAGGGTGGAGAGGAGGAGTCATTTTTTTTCATGCTCTGGTGGATGGCCCCACACCCAAGCACATGCAGGCAGTGCTAACTGGAACCAGTGGGTTATTTAACAAATTAAAAATGAAGGAGACATGCACTTTTGGAGAATGGGAGGGGGGTTGGATTATGATCCAGATATTCATGTATGAGATTGTCAAAGAATAAATATTCTTCAAAAATACATATTTTCAAGGCTATGAGGGGGTTGAACCACTACAATAGTCACCTGGCTTCCGTCAAGACTCACAAATGTGATCTGCTTCTTCTGCAACATCAAGTATGCTACTCTGTGCACACAAGGCCACTTACCTACTAAAATGAGAAAGATGACATTGTACCTCCAGGAACTTAAGGGAAAAGATATTCCACCACACCTTAGAAAATAAAACATTACCCCATATCATGTAAGAGTCCATATAAAAACCTTCTGAAATGTCCCTCCAATGTCTTTAGTGGCCATGCTCAAGTAACTCAAAATCAACCCAAGCTGGATCCAGCACATAGGCTGATAGTCCTAACTACTCAGGAGGCAGAGATGAGAGAATTGTTTGCCCCTAGGAGTTAAGTCTAGGTTAAGGACTCAAAAACAAAACAAAATAGAAAACAGAAAAAAATCCAAGTTCACATGCTTTACTTAATTGTTCTATTAACGGTCTCATCATCCTTTTATTCATTGACTTTTTTGGTCTTTTAAAAAATAGAGACCAAAGGTCTTATTAATGCCCCTATATTCCAGTTTTGCTTTACTACCCCACATAAGACTGAGATCAAATGCTACACCAATGGTGTAGTAGAGCTTTGAGTAAAGATTTTTAAATGGTTGTTTTTGTAAAAATCAATCTTATTCAACATTTGAGGCATTTTACACCATAAAGAAGGTTCCTTGGGACACTGTCAGAAACAAATGTCCCTGAGTATTGTTTTCTTTCCAGATCACTAACAGTCCATCTTCACAAGTGAAACACACACACACAAAGCCCCCAAACAGTAATGCATTTATCATCTGAGGCTATGCAATATGAAAAAGGGGAAACTGGAGACAAAAGCTTCCATTACGTTTTTATTTCTGTGTTCTTAGTCTCTAAAAACCCAAAGCTTTATTAAGATTGTTAATTGTACTCTCAAGGTCAACAGATCAATTAAATTAATATAAACTTTTACCAATTTGTAAGAGCCGAGGAAAGGGTTAGAAAATGTCCAGTGTGGAAGGCCTTTTTCATCACTAAAAGAGAATTTTTCTTCCTCATTCAAAAATGGTTTTGAGCCAGGATCTCACTATGAATCCCAGGCTGGTCCCAAACTAACTCTCCTAGGGTACTCGATTCCTGAGGATGAGCTCCACAAGCTAGATGGGCTCGTACCTGTCTCACCAAGTGACTAGGAAAGGTCCACTAAAGCAAAGGCAAAATTGGGCTCAAACCAGAGTCTGTACAATGGATGACCAAAATCCATTGTTACCCACTACATAAAGCCCATCTACAGAGGGTAACAATTGACTTCTAGTTTGATTTTTTTACTTGGTCATTCATGTACTTAAGTTTTGTATAACCTGAAGAAAAGGCCAGGGTGACAACTTCCAGAAGCAAGTTTCCACTCATGTCACTTACTCACCTTGCCAGCAGAGTTCATACCAGTCACTCTCAAACAGCTCATGCGGAGTTGTCTACGGCTTCCTTATGGCTAAACACAATTCATCCTTATCTCTTGCCAAAACATCACCACCACCATCTCTGCTTCTTGAAAACTATTTGTGCCCTGTGATTCACTCATAGGTCTTGTGCGCGAATTCTGATAGCAATACCGTTATTCTAACAACCTCAAACCTTACAGTGGAAAGTAGGGGCTGTATTTTATCTTTTAAGTATGTCCAGTGTCTAGCAGAGTATAAACTTTAATGAACTGCAATTAAGTCTCAAAAAGAAAGGAAATTCATTTGAAAACTTTTGCAATTTTCTAATTTAATAGAAATAACCAAAACAATGTGTTTTTTAAAACAAGGCTTCAAACTAATCTAATACAACTTCTACAACACATTCCAGAGCATTGTAACAAGAATTATTTACAGGCAGCTAATGTATTAAATAACCATGAAAAGAAAAAACTTGCTTTTATTACACAGCAGCAAAAAATACAGGAACAGAACAATTAGAAATTGTAACCTTGTTTAAAAAATTAAATATGATCATTTAAAGAATACAATACCACAGAAACAGCACTTTTAAAGAATCATTCTGAAGGATAGTTAACTATGTGCAAAAATAGTAGTAGTAATAAGGGGAGACCAGTTGAAATACTGGAAGCAAGGAACTAGTAAGGCTGTGACTTTGACCCTTTTGTGTGTGCACGTCTACGTAGAGAAATTAACAGGCTTTCCGATTGCACACACTTTGTGTTATAGGCTTACATCCATGTTTTGCTGCTTTAAACCATCGTAAATGCCTACATTTCTCAGATGAGGAGCAGACATGCATTTCATTCTTAAGAATGAAATTTAGGCCACAACTGAGTGGAGTATTGTGGCACTTAAAAATCATTTTGGTGCCTTCATAGGAATTTGTTGAATGCAACACAGTATCACTTTCAGTTTTTAAATAACACTTGCTTGAAAAGGGCTAATCTTGACTCTATACATTCTGTAGTTTAACAAATATACCCAACTTACTTTTGAAGATAATTTAGCTTCTAGATACAATAAAAATATATAAAGGATCACATAAGGAAACAGAATTAACTAAGATGAGAGAGATCCACTTCTGATCAAGTAAAACATGCATTTAGCCAAATAAAGAAGCTGTTATGCCCGAGAGTATATGCTGACATTTGGAAATGTCTGTGTAAACTGTGGCATATAAATTTTTTTTCTTAAAAAAGTACCTTCAGTGTTTTTTTACTCAAACAGCTACTTTTAAAAAAATATGCAACTTTCCCCAATTTTTTTTTAAAATAAAATGCCACAATATATTGTCATTACTTCCAGCATACATTTAAATTTCTTAATTTTTTAAAAGATAGATTGGGTGATATGCATACAAACTTTCCTAAAAAATCACCATCCAGGAGAGGATTATGACATGCTATTAGGCAACAGACTCAAAGCAGCGTTATTGCTTTATCAAGGAAGCATTAACTGGAAGGAGTAAGTTAATCCAGGTCAGGTGCACAATCCAACTGCAAAACACCTCGAAAATCTCAATCACCTTCAGCAGATAACTAGTAGAGAGGCAAAAATGGTGTGTGTGTTTAATATTGTGTTTGGGGGCGTGTGTGAAGGTGTATGTGCTAGAGTGCATGTGCTTGCATGTTGTGTGAGGGTATATGGAGGTGTATATGCTTGCAGGTTGTGTGTGAGGGCACGCGTGGAGGTGTGTTATTTGAGGGTTGTGTGTGAGGACATGTGCTAGAGTGCACACGTGGAAGTCAGAGGACAACTTCAAGTGTTAGTCTTCACCTCTCATCTCGGAGAGGGACTCAGCACTGAACACATCAGGCTATCTGGCCAATGGGCTTTTGGAGACTCCACCTCTGCCTCCTTCCCCATCTGCTGCACGAGCACTGGGCCCTTCTGTGCCCACCTTTATATAGGTGCTGGGGATCCAAACCCAGATTCTCATACTTGTGGAATAAGTGCTTTTCACCCATGAACCATCTCCCCAGCCCAAAGAAATTGTTTTAATTCAGGGAGTTAGGGTGGGTAGGTCTTTTCGTAAATTTCTATTAACAAACCTACTTACTGATCCAATCCAATGCTGGCTACAAGAAGAAACGAATTTTTGTACTTTATGTGCTGTATGTGAATGAGGCCAGGTACCAGATATAGAGGCTAAGGGAGGGGGGCCTACAGCATCAACTCCCCATTTTGAATAGAACAAACTGTTTAATAACATGTGGTAAGCCACAACCCAAGGGCATAGTTGGAAGACCTCAGAATCTGTTGGCTTACTAACACCTACTCACAAATAAATACATGGCAGGATACCTGCTGAGGTAATTGATAAATCTGTAATTTGCACATTTTAAAGTACTGTCTTTGGATTAACTAAAACAAAAATCTCAAAACCTGTTACAAGAAAGAATGAAAACTGACTTTTAATAATCTAAGATTCCCTTGTAAAAAAAAAAAAAAACCCAAAACTCACAACCTGTTGATTCCAAAGGAGGCAATTTCAGCAGGGGATCTAATTTTGATGTTTACATATAAAGCAAGGTTCACAATATTACCAGACTTCTAGAGCCCTCACAGACCAGACCTGATAAAGCAGCTCTTTAGCTCAATCAAGCAGTGGAGTCAAGGGCTAAGTTAGGTAAATTAAGGCCAGCAGAACAGGCTGATGAACATTAGAATTAAATCCATCAAGAACTTTGAAGGACTTAAAGTAATTATCATGTGGACTCTCCTCCATATCTGAGATAGAGGCTCCAGCAAGGAATGCAAACATCAGAGTTATCACATCTGCATCCAGGACTTAAAAGACACTCTGCATCTGTCTTTTAAAAATATAAATGGGGAAATATGAGATAACTTGAATAAGAATCTAAGTTTGCAAACTTTTTAACCATACTTATATTAAAGGTGAACAGCCTGGAAATTAAATAATTAACTTGCAAAAAAAAAAGGCTCTATGAAAGTTAAAGTGAGTTTCACTTAAGAGTGGCTTGTTGACAGCAATTAAAATTATTCCTTAGCAATAGGGATATCTTTGCTAACAGAAACGGAGCCTATTATACACGACCATAAAGAAGCTTCTAAATAGACAGTTTTAAATTAAAAGAAACAAAAGGAAATAAAAACCTCAAGTAACATGAGAATGGTTTTGGAAACATTCTCTCTCAGGGAATCAAATATTGAGAAACATTTGCTTAAAAATTTGTGTTGCCCCACTTGACAGAGCTTATTTACAACTTTTTACTAAATTGTAAAGGATTAATATGAGAAACAAATATAAAACACTAGCTCAGAAGCTTTACAAAATGAAGCTAACCCTTACTCCCCCACTTGCCAAAAATGTACCCTTGGATATACATCTACTGACAAACTAGAATCATGGGTCTCAAAGAAAAGAAAGAGAAATCGATATAAAAAGAACATGTTAAAAATAAATTTTTCTTCCCCTCATAAAAAACAGAACTTGAAACTTCGATAAAATAAGACAGTTTGGAGCATTTTTTAAAAAATGAAGCTTAATTTATAAGGAAAGAGACGCTAGAAGGAAGCCAGGAGATGGAGCAGTAATAAGATCAACATTGTTTAAGTGCAGTATGAGAAGACCTAAATCACACTCCTCTTTACCCAAATCCCTTGATAAGAAAAGAAAAACCCAAAAGAATCTGTATAGTAATTTCTTTAGAGCACTTTATTTGATTCAATGCACACTAAAAATATTCACTTCTTCGACAATTACGTCAAATAGTTTTCTGAGGAAGTCTACAGTCTGAACTGCTTAAACTGATTTTTTTAAGAGGCAAATGATCTGCCACACATCTGCTGACACCTGAAACGTTTCTGATGTTGATTCTACTTTGGTCACTTTGTAACTCTACTGTGTCCATACGAAAGTAGGACTGCAACTTTTAATCCAGCGGAGATGTGCACACAGTCTAGAGCACACTGAACTTGAGCATCACAACGAAGAGGCGGAAATACACCAGATCAAGACGGTCTATCTGCTTCAGGCACTACTCCTGTCCTCAGGTAGTAAATCAAGCTGGGTTTATTCCAATTACCATTCAAGTGGGGATTGGCTCGTTTTCAGGATTTACTTACAGGTCTCTTCGAAGTCATTTAAAGCCCCCAGTCCATGCACATGTCCCACTTGGTGGACAGATGAGTAATCTAACCCCACCGGGTTTATTTCAATATTTTGATATTTCAATAATAAGCTGCTTCTGAAGATTTTTTTGAGAAGTCTGTTCTCTATTAAAATAAGATAGAACCTCAAAATATGAATGTGAACATTAGAAATAGACAGCATATATTACAAATCCATTCTTGATAGGAACATTAGTAAGAATACACATTAGCTTAAAAAACAGGCTCAGCAAATGTTGCTGATCTGCCAGAAGTCTGAGCTCACTATTTACAAATAAGACAGAGTGAAATACAGAAAATTGTACACATTTGGTAGCTGACAGGTTTCTGTTTACCAATAGTGGTCTACTGGAGACTGGTACAAAGAGAGACTGGGCGAGACTCAGTTGTCACCTTCTCAATCTAACTTACATGGACAGAAAATTCTGAAATAAATGTTCTGCCTTTGGAGGGAGTAACTGTATGATCGGATGATTTGACCAGTACGTGTAATTGTTTAGAAGGATTTTCTGGAAATGACATCCATAAATCTGTATGATCCACTACTAAAGTTATCATATTCATTTCAGTACACCACTGAAGTTGACAAGATGATCAATGGTTATGTTCTTAGACCCTACATCTAAGTAGAAAATAAAACTACCGTTGGGTTCTTTAAACCAATTTAAAAACTAAGGCCCAATAGATCCAAATGAGGGAAAATACAGTGGCATGATTCAATGCATCTTTAGTGCCATTCAAGTGGAATCTGACCTTCTCGATTTTTAACCAGAAAACAACCCATTTGTGTCTGTGTAGTTGTTTGAGTAACTGTGTGCTCTAGCAGAGACACATGATGCAACATAAGCCTCGTAGGCTTGACTCAGTATCCTGCACCAATTAACGCACATGATCATTCGAACAGTTAGAAAACCATCTTCATTTGTAACAAGTCCTCACTCTCATCACTTCTGACTTTGTTCGTAAAGTTACAGCATTCTCTCCCCATTTCATGACAAGAATGTTGTCTGTGTCCATTATTTCAATCTAATACTGTATGAAAGCTACCAGCTTCTTAAGGAGGTACCCACTGTACACAGGATATTCCAGTAACACTTAAATAAAAGGGCATTTTGTTTTGTTTCCTTCTTCTGTTATTTCTTTCTTTTAAAAAACGACTAATTTAAGTCCACGTCATTTTACTTTATATGCACCGGTCTCTCATCTGACTTTAGGCGCTTTCTGCGAGGCTGTATAAAGTCTTCATCAGAGTCTTCCGTTACGTCACCATCATCCTCTTCCTGCTCAAACTCTGGCAAAGGAGCGAAGGTCCTGTCTGAGTAGATCTCTGAGAGTTTATCTTCAAAGTACAATGCAACTGCTTTCCCTGCCTGAGCTACTTCTGAATCAGCCTGCAAGCAAAAGATAGGAATATTCACCTATTGATAATGCATATTCCTTCACCAAGTTTGCATGGTCTGAAAAGCTTACCTTCAAATTAATCTCTTGTGTGTCTGCATAAACTTGAACAACTTTCATCATCTAAAAAGGATACCAGAGTCAAAAAAAAAAAGGGAAATTATAATCCTTTCTAAAGTTAAGAAACTGTATAGGATTGGTGACGACAGTCAGCCATACTAGGGAAAACAAACTGCTAAAACCAGATCAAGTGCTACCTAAATTCTACAGAACATGGAACCACTTTCTTTACAAAACTGTTGTCAATACAGTTAATTTGAAACCTCAATAACAGTCCCATTCCAAATTATTGAGGTCAATATTTGTGAAACAAATAATGAAAGAAACGGTACTGTAAAAACGGTCCAGCCCTCCATAGGATAATCAGAATGCTCTTCATGGCGATACATTAATCACAAATTAATTTTCCTTTCCATTTTGTTTTTGAGACAAGGTCTCCCTGCACAGACCTAGCTGTCCTAGAACTAGCAAAGATCTGCCTGCCTCTGCCTCCCCAAGAGCTCGGATTAAAGACCTGTGCCATCATGCCTGGCCTACATACAAATTAACCCTTAATAAAACAAGCAGAACGTGTCTTTTTGTCAATGAAAGTATACAATAGCATATCCATTTGAAATTAAAATATCTTTTAAAAAAATCTGGATTTTACAGCTTATAAATTTGAAGTAAGATTTTACTGATTTATTCTGTGGCAAAATCATAGGGATTTTGGTTTGAGTATTAAAGCACCACTTAGATGCCTCTAGAGACGGGTGTTGGTAGATTTGAATTCTTTTCCAAGACCACACTGTCTTCTATAATGAAAATCGTCCACAAAAACAAACAACTTTATTCCAAAGAGTAATTCCCCTGACACAGATTATCTATCACATTTTTTTTCCCCTTAAGCTATGGGTAATATATCTTTAGCCTACAAGAAATCGATATAGTTAACAAAAGTCTCAACGCAGAAACCAAACCCTCACCATTACATATTGGGACTATAAGTCAATGGGCCTTCAGTTTAGTCTTAACACTCTATGTTAACATGGCCAATAACGGAACTAAACAGGGCCACTGTTAGCTTTCCCATAAGTGCCCCAATTGTGGGCATACACAATCATATCCCACCAAATTACTTCAGACAACTTTCTATATTCAACCACAACTCCCTTAGGAGAAGATATTCAAGAACACGCTTAGTGTCTTATATTTACTCCAAATTATAAATAATAAGCCTTCTTCTCTGGAGCTGAGAATAAAATCAAATTTCACTTTTATAGAATGAAGCTTTGCTTTTTATAAAACAACAACAACAACAAAAAAAAAAACAAAATAAAACAAAAAACAAAGAAAACCAACGAACCAAACAAACAAACAAATAAACAAATTAGGTAATTCATCAGGAAAAAAAAAAAACAAGAACCAAAAACCAAGCAAAGGAGAACTAACAAGCCAAAACTCTATAGGTTGGAAGCTAACATACTTCATTAAACCTTTCACAGTTCTTGAAGATCAAACGGACATCAGCCACAAAATCATCTGGAATTTGGTAATGCTGGGAATGTTTTTTCTGAAGCTTCTTTTTCACCGTTGATAAATCCATTGGTTTCTTTATAATTTTATAGTAGTTCGGTATCTTAAAAAAAAAAAAAAAATCGTGGCAGGTCAGAATTCTCCAAAATATCAAACTATTTAATTCGAAAATGTACAGCATATTAATTATATTTGAGGTGCAACAAATGTATCTCAAACTTTGTGTCCCAATCGTATCTTGAATACCAAATCCTACTGTGAAATATGTGCTGTTTTCCATGGCTACTGGAAGTTCCGAAGTCCTATCATTAATAAGTATGAATGGAAAAAAGCAACCACCAGATATTGCCTCCCTCAAAACTTAAGAGCTGTATCCAGCTCATCTTGGTACTTGATGACTCCTAAGAGCTCTTATAAAACATTTTTAAAGGAGAAAGAAAAAAAGTTTTAAATTATTTTTTTATTTTATATGTATGTATTCATGTTCTGCCTGTATGTATGCCTGTGTGAGGGTGTTAGATTTTGTAGTTATAGACAGTTGTTAGCTGCCATGTGGGTGCTGGGAATTGAACAGGGTCCTCTGGAAGAACAGTGAATGCTCTTAACCACTGAGCCATCTCTATAGTCCCGAAAGGAAAAAAAAAAAATTTAAGTCTATTAATGTATAGTTAAAGCACAGTGTTGTAGAAAACATCACCTCAAACAGCAATCTTGACAATGCTAGAGGAAAAGTTTGCCTTTAGTGTTCTGACTCCACCTTTGGCCACAAGTTTTCTACCCTTAAGATCTAAGCAAGGGCTGGAGGGTTTGGACTACCGTTTTAAGACAACAGTCTACCATGCAGCTCAGGCTGGCCTCCTGTCTCAGCCTCCTGTGGATCTACCACACTGGTAGCACTACCATACTAAGCTAGAAGATAACTGAATACACCATGAAAAGAAAACACTAGGGAATTCTTTTCTATTGTGAACAATCTGAACTTAAAATAAAAAGGCTTTCTAGAAAGAATCAATGACTAGTACTTGTATAAGACACTTTCCATCTGTTTATATCTTTTGTGCTTTTCAAATTCATTTCTTAGCCTACTCAGTAAATAGGTCAACGACCATTCAATACATGTTCACATTCAACAACAAACAGCTAACAAGTGCACACAGCACATTTTATTATACTAATTAGGCAGTGAGAACCTCTAGCCCTTTCTTATTGTAGTATTTTAAAGCCTTTATTCCAAGTCCCCAGTATAATCAACAAAAAAACCACTAACACACAGTCTCCTAGGTGTCTTTCCTCAATCTTAACTATGTACATTAAGAGGATTTTCAAATGGCAAAGCCATTATGAAAAATTCATCCATACACTTTTATTCAACTAACATTTATAGATTTGTTTTCTCTATCAGCAACACCTGAAGAGCAGGGATGAACTCAAATAATTTCACATTTCTACTATTCAATTAGAAACGAAAGGCAGCAAAGCACATTTTCTCAGTTACAAAGTTTGCTGACACGGAATGTGGTAGTTCACACTTGTAATCTATCTCTCTACAGCTACAGGCAGAATCCTGTAGAGAAAAGAAAAAGAGAGAGGAGAGGAAAGAACCTAAAAGAACAAGCTTTTTGTCCCAGTTCAATGTTCTGATTATTAAAACTATTTCCCTTATGTCAATCTTAAAAGTAGAACATAGAAACAAAACACAGTTCCTATCAGAGAAATATATAGACACATTTTTATTATTTTCATTTTTTAAAAAAAGATAGGACATAGTACCTTGCATAAACCCAAGGTATCCTCAAAACTGTTATCTTCCTACCCTAGCTACCAAAGTACTAACAAAACACCATGCCTAGCAACAAACTGTAATTTTAACAAATGAATCTTACATCCATTTTGCTCTAAAAAAGGTTTTGGAATGAGGGTATAGCTCAGTCATGGAACACTTGACTAACAAGAAGCCCAGGTTCAATTTCTCAACCAATACACATACATGCTAGTTAAACAGACCCTAAGCAAAGTTATATACTATTTATATACACATTTTACACTGATTATTTTATTTAATCTTCTGAACATCTCAATGAAGTTAAGAACAGTGGTGGCGCCCTGGGTTTGGTCCTTAGCTCAGCAGTTAAGAACACTGGCTATTCTTCCAGAGGACCTGAGCTCCATTCCCAGAACCCATGACAGCTTTACAATTATTGCTAACTATAGTCCTAAGGCATCCAATGACTCTTCTAGCTTCCTCAAACACCAGGCATGCACACAGTGCACAAATATACATGCAGACAAAATATCATATACATACAAATAAATTTAAGGGAATAATAATTAGTACTTTGTTTTTTAAAAGGTGTTTACAGAACATTTATCCCAGGAGAAAGGCAGATCAGATCTCTGTGAGCTCCAGGAGAACCAGTCTCAACCCATCCCTACCCCCACCACAAAAAAAGAAAAAGATGATTAGAGTCTGGAGTGAGAGACAAGGTAAGAAAAGACGACATTGTCTTACTTACATGTAAATCACATTTAATGATACATTCCATGTTTCAAAAGTCTTTAAAGTTTTGACATTCTCATCACAAAGAAGTTAAGGTGGTGATGAGCATGTTAATCCAATTAAATCTTTCAATTTTTTAAATTTTATTTTTAAGATTATTTATTATATATGCAGTGTTCTGCCTGCATGCCTGCACACCAGAAGAAAACATCAGATCTCATTACAGATGTTTGTGAGCCACCATGTAGCTGCTGGGAATTGAACTCAGGATCTCTGGAAGAGCAGCTGGTACTCTTAACCTCTAAGCCAACTCTCCAGCCCCATACATATTTTTTTTGGTTGTTTTGGGTTTTCCCCCCCCTTTTTTAAACTTATTTTTCTATTATCAGCTTGATACAGTATAAATTCTTATCCTAATAGTAAAATGTGATTGAGGCTTACCCAGTAATTGAGTAAAAACCAAAACTTATTATAAGCCAAAAATCTTTCAATTTATATGTAGATCAAAACATCCAACTATGCCCTACAAATATTTATAACTTATCAATTAAGTTCTTAAAGATGGGGAGGAAGTTATTAAAACATACTGAGTCATAGAGTAGTTAAGCAACTCACTGAAGAAGCTCCATCTAAGCCACATCCCATATTCTTAAGTATTAGGTTTCTTTATCAGGGTAATACTAAGGCAACTCACCGAAACAGGAACAGGCTCCTGGAATTCAATACTTAATTCATGGCAATAGAGGTAAAGCAGGAGACGTTCACATTTCTGGCCCCCAAAAGAAAGAGAGACAATAATTCTTTTTTCTCTGATAAGATATTTTGGAGAATACAGCAATAAAGTATTATCACAACAAACTGAACAGTGCCTTCTACATAATAGGTACCAAAAAAAAATAATTTTGCTTTCCATTAAATTTTAAAACTATGTTCTATTCTACTTTAATTCTAATAAAACTAAGGTAATTATCTACTATTAATTCTTGTTTACAGAAATATGAGTCATAAAACAACTTACAGTAAATGAGTAAAGAAATGTTTACCATTAGTACCCTAAGTCAGGCAAAAACAAGTATTCCTGTTTTTCAATGACTCCATGCAGGTTCAAAAATGAACAAGAACTACCTCTCCAATGCAATTAAAAACAAAAAACAAACAAACAAACAAAAAAACCCACAAAAAACATCTCTTTTCATTCTTTCTTTTAGTTTTTGAGATAGTTTTACTATGTGGCTCTGGCTGGTTTAGAACTTCTATATAGGCCTAAAATTTGTAGCTACTCTCTTGCCTCTACTGACTGAGTCTGCTGTGGAATAATCCTCTTGTACACGGTAAAGATTTGTCACTGGAATGGGTTTAGTTAAATGCTGATTGGCAAGTAGATAGGCAGAAGGAATGGATGCTGCGACCAAACTAAGAATACTGGTTAGAGGCAGGGTGGAGTCAGGAGTCGCCAGCCAGATGCAGAGTGAGAGTGAGTGCCGTAAACGAGAATGCCGTACTGAGAAAAGGCACCAACCCCGTGTCTAAACATAGACAAGAATTACGGGGTAATTTATGTGTGAGAGGTAGCTAGAATAAGCCTGAGCTACCAGTCGAGCATTTATATCATTAATATAAGCCTCTGTGTGGTAATTTGGGAAGCAGCTGCTTGGGCATTTGGGAGCTGCTAGTGGGACAGAAGATTTTGAGTTTCATTTTTAATATGCGATGCTCTTAAAGAACTGTAGGGACTGGAGAGATTGCTCAGCAGTTAAGAGCACTGATGGAAGACCCAGGTTCAGTTCCCAGCCATCACATGGCAGATTGTAACTAACTCCAGTTCCAGGGGACCTGAAAACCATGGCAAAACACATAAAAAATAAAATTGAAAGAGACAGAAAAGAAAAAAGTCCCGTTAAAAGAATTGTAAACAATGAAGTGATAAATTTAAAGAGAAAAAGAACACAGCTTAATTATGGAAAAACAGACTATAAAGGCAAGAAAAAAAATAAGGAAATCATCACAAAATTATCAAAACAGTCCACATAAAAATTTATGAATGTGTTAAAGTGATAATGATGGGGAGCTAAAGGAAAATGGCATTACAATCATGTTTGACTTTTTATCTCATGGGTTTCTTGTCCCAACAATAGAGGTGAACAATGGTACCATTTAGTGATAGGGAATACTGAGAAAGTAATTATTTGCCTGGTGTTTGCTATCATTTTGAGGGAGAGGATCAGAAATCAGGATTTTAGTTGAAAGACATTAAGTGAGAAGTCCGGCCTGATGGTACATGCCTGTAATCTCAGCACTCAGAAAGGAGCACTACTGCAAATTCAAGCCCACCCAGTGCAGTATAGCAACAGACTACTTACTACCTTTAGAAAAAAGTCTCGAACCCAAAACTACAGACTTCAGAAGTCTTAATACACCAAATGACACAAAACTTACCAGGTAACGTGCATAGTACACAAGGGTGGGGACTGTACATCAAATGGGTGAGAGAGGAAGGACAAGATACATAGGCTGACAACCATAAAATCCCTTTTAACAAGTCAGTTTTGACACTTAACTTACCCTTTGGTCCACAGGGCTTAAGCCCTGTGCAGTTTTCCCCTTCTTACTGTGTTGCATATTATCACAATCGTATTCAACTTCTGGCTTCCCAATATCTCTGCAAAATGTGCATATCCAGTCTCCACTGCACAGGGAAAAAGGCAATTAGTCCAGGAATCACAACAAAGCCTATTCTGGAAAAGTTAAGTCCTTAGTTATAAGTCTCTACCTTAGTTTCTTTTGTTTCCAATTTTTTTTTGTGAAAATGACTTCTTTATTTGTTTAATCTCTTAAGTTGTACAATAAAAATCTCCAAACTTTTTCCCAATTACACATCAAGTGATACCCTTCTGGAAATGTATAAAATGGAATCTCTAAACACTAATCAGTTCATGACACAAAGTCAATGATCGGTTTCTGCATCAAAATAACTGACAACTTCTCTCAAGCCCCCATATCAGCATCCCACGGTTCTAATTCTGTGACAGGAAAACAATCTGTCAGTCTCTTCCAAGCATAAAGACCTAATTGGCACTGTCACTCCTATCACAGGGCAGAGGGGTGGAGGAACCCGGGGCCACTGGCTGGCAAGCCCCGCTATTTGAGAAGTTCAAGTAGGCATCTCAGAAACAACACTCAAGGCTGTCCTCTGACCTATACCTGCATCTCCCTCGACAATGTGCATACATACAAAGAAAGTAGTAGAGAGAATATGTCTTATAGTGTTCTGAAATGTATTAAATACATACACCAACAACAAATCAAATCTTTTTACGACCACTCAAAAAATTAGATATACAAACACATTCTTGTAAGCACAAGCATATAGGCATACACATACACACATTCCTTTAACTCAGATAATATAGTTTTTTTAAATTAGGATTTCTATTAAATTATAAATTTCACAAATTATTTGTTCATACTTTTTCTTTACTCCCTGTCTATATATAAATATACAGAGATAAATAGAGGCATATTAATCTAGGTGGATGAAAAAGTAAATCCTAACCCTAGGAGTTTTATATAAAATCTATGTCAATAGTTTATATTCCTAAGTGTCTGCCTTTGAAAACTGGCAAAATCTTAGCTGGATGTGGTGGTATACAAGCCTTTATCCCAGCACTAAGGATGCAGAGGGAGGTAGATCCTACTGAGTTCAGGGCCAGCCTGCCTGGTCTACATAATGAGTTCCATAGGACTACACAGAGAAACCTTGTCTCAAAAAAAAGACTGACTCCTCTAAGTTGTTCTCTGACCTCCAGACAGGTTCCACAATGCTATGTACAAATAAATGTGCATGCACACGTGCACAGACATAGACATAAAAATGTAATAAAAAAGCTTCCTTATTTGATCATTAACAAATCATATAAGATTTAGGTAGGTAACACAATTAAAAAAAAAAAACAAAAACAAAAAATATCCTGGCACTATTTATATACCTATTTCTCTTTCCAAACTTAGTGCTTGAAATTAAACCCAGGGGTGCATGCTCTACCGATGGGCCTCATTATCTGCTGTTCGATCTTTAAATGGGATATTTTGAGAAAAGCCCAGAACAACTTTTTGCTATACATTTAGATTTGAGAATGAAAGGACTAAAAACCAATTATTTCAGCGGTACCTTGGAAAGCTGAGAAGTGTTGGAACATGACAAGTAAGATGAAAGACCTTTGGACATTTTTCACAGCATAAAAGATCCCCTCCATTCTGGCAGACAGCACACCAGTCTTCATTTGGGTCGTCATCTTTGCTATTGCCATCTCCTCCAATCCTTGCTGACCTGTGCATGAGGTTTCGAACTGGAGACTTCCCATTAACCAGGCTACTGAGTCCTGACTGTTTGCAGCTTTCATTCATATCTGTGGGTTCAGTTTTCACGTGGTTCTCCAGGCCTGTTAACGTATCCAGCTCACTCTCTAGGTGGAGGTTAGTTGAAAGAGGCGGTGTCAAACTACTCTCAGGACTGCTCAACTACAAGAAAACAAAGACAAGTTTTTAAAAAATCATTTAATCCTTACTTGTATACAGTGTGTGTGTGTGTGTGTGTGTGTGTGTGGCTATATTAATATACATACACTAAAATTATTCTTTAAATAGCATTAGTGAAATAAAAGAATAACCTAATTACTTACATATAATAACATGATTTTTCAGGGTTCTGTCCCTCTAATATTGGTTCACTCAGGTAATTCAGAAATTTAAACTATTATACACAGTGACTGAGAAATGAGCTAACAATCATACTTTTCTTACAGAGAGCTTATTACAGTACACTATTTTTCCAATTAAAATCAGTTATATAGCATTTGAGAAATATTTTATACTATTCTTTGGCACATATATCATTCAAGTGATAGAAGACTGTGGCAATGTAAAGCAGATCTTTCACCATACCACCCTTTTCACTGGGGCACTTTCTAAACTAAGAGTTTCAGTGGAAGAAATGACATTGTTATAAACATCCAACTTAAGTTGTAGCTCTTTAATCCATACAGTGCACTGAATATAGTAATATGCTAAGATTCCTATGTGCCAATAATGTAGACAGAAAACTAAAAAGCCTGGGCAGGAGGAATACAAGTTGTGCAATAAATGAAGACAGGTTTGGACATTCCTTCATTCTGTTTTATAGATTATATAAACTATTTCATCTACGAAGCTCTAGAATGGTTATTAAAAGACAAAAAGGAACTCTTTCTATCACAAAGTCTTTGATCAACAATCTTCCTTCACACGAACTATCTTAGTGTTTAGCTCCTAGGTTACAGACCACAACAGTTAAGGTTCTGCTATGGCCTTGAGATCCTATGTGAACATTGAGAACATTAATAGAACATAATTTAGCATCATGGCATTAGCATTAATTAAATATAAATTCCAAGATAATATCAAGTCTTCCTGATTAATTATAGCTGATTCTTAAAAACAAACAGAAAAGGAGATACTTAGCTTATGTCAGACAGAAAAATTTAAAGAAAAATAAATAATCCTACTAGGATGGGAGGTCAATGAAGTGACCTCCTAAGGTCTGTCCAATCCTGGGGAGCTTACCATGCAGGCACTCCTCCTGCCATCCTCTGTTTTCTCTTGTTTTACAGCTCCTGAAAAGCTGCATATCTCTTCCTCAGTCCCAGGTTCTTGCTTGACCTTCACCTGGTCAGATTTGAAACTATGACTTTTCTCGGTAGTTCTTCCTGATGACCCACAGCTGGTAGTAAACAGAAGGCACGTTTTATTGCACAGCATAAGCAAAGTCAAAGTATTATTATTAAAGACAGTAGACCACTACCTCCAAAAGGAATGTAACAGACATGATCCCCCCAGACCTTCAAATTGTATTTCATGGTCTGAAATACTTAGAAGTAAACAGTGAACCACTTAAGGATTCTAGTAAACGATTACATTTCTCCATGCCACTACAAGTTGAATATCCCTATTTCAAACACCTGAGATTAGTTTTGAGCTGTTTTTCCTATTCTGAAACGTTTACATATATAGGGTGGGATGACTTGGGATGGGATTCAAGTATAAATATGAAATCCATTTTTGTTTCTTACATATACAATCTTAAAAGTAATTTCATACACATATTTAAGTGTGCCCAGCAATTTGATTGCAACCTATCCTAACATGAGATCAGGTAGGGAATTCTCTACTTGGAGCATCAAACTAGTGCTTACATTTGAGAGTATTTCAAAATTTCAGGTTAGGGATGCTCAACCTGTAGCATAAAATGTCAGTGATAGTGCCTCTTTATAGAAATAGTTCCAACACTACCATCTCAAATGGCTAAAGAATACATCAGCACAAGTCGTAAATAAAGCCTCACAAAGAAAGATTATTTCAGCTCTTTGAGAGGGACTGGAAGAAAAGAACAATAAATAGCAAACACCCTGACACAAACTTAGAATCACTATCATGAAAGTGGAGAGTACAGATGCACGGCTGAAGTTTCTATAAAGCACAAACAACAACAATTCACCACTGAACAAAGTAAAAAGACCAGTATAGCCAGGGGCTGAGGAATGGCTCAGCGTTCAAAGACTGCACTTCCTGAGGTCTCGAGTTCAATTACCAGCAGCCACACCTGTCTGTAACTCCAGTTCCAGGTAACCCAACACCCTTACACAGACATACATGCAGGCAAAACAATGTACATAAAAAAATAAATAAATAAATTTTTTTTTAAAGACTCAGAATGAAGTTTTCACTGTTTTGTTCTTTTGAGAGCACTGGTTATTTAAAGTACTACAGAGCCAAACAAGTACTTTTACTAGGGACAGCTTTCAGAATATACAGATATGTAAAACCCCAATTCTCAAATATCTTAGCTAAAATTTCATACTGTATTAAATTATACAAAGTACAAAACAGTAAAAAGGATGTATTTATGTTTAATCTTAAAAACATATTTCTTAGCTCTAACCACTGAAAAGGCCAAAGGAAAAAAATGAACAATTTACAAGTAATGAGTGTTTTTAGTAACTAGGACAATATTAAAATTGTGTTGGAGTAAGTGGATTCATAAAAGTATAATAGTCAAACTCCTGGGACACTACTGAAGAGAACTGGAAATCAATTCACCACAAAAGTCAATAAAGAAAATTTATCCTGCCACCCCTTAACTCAATAATTGACAAAGTTTCTTTATAGAATTATTCTAAAGTAATAATTACCAAAATAACATTTTTTAAACAGTAAAGGAACTTGCCATGAAGCCCAACAACCGCAATTTGATCTCAGGAGCCACAGGAAGAAGGACAAAAGTCATTCCCATAAGCAGCCTTCCAACACCCCCTCCACACACACACCAGGCAAACTCCCTGGACAGCCAGCCAGCCAAATCTGTGCTTCAGGTTCAGTGATTGTCTCAACAAGTGGAGAAGTAAGCAAGACATCTTACAGGACCTCTGGCCTCCACACACATTCACTGCCCATATGTACACAAACCACATATATAAAAACAAAAGTACATGCTCCCAATGGAAGCACACAGTATTACAATTGAAGCATTCCTGCTTCCTAATTAAAACCAAATCCGATTAAATCTCTTATTTCTAAGGTTTATTTGTGTGTGTGTGTGTGTGTGTGTGTGTGTGTGTGAGAGAGAGAGAGAGAGAGAGAGAGAGAGAGAGAGAGAGAGAGAGAATATACACATACACCTGACTTAGGTGTCTTTAAAAGCTAAAAGTAGTAGATCTCATTAGAGCTGGAGTTACGGGCAGCTGTGAGTCGCCTGACATGGATACAAGAATCATATAGCTCTTAACTTCTGAGTTACCTCTCCAGCAATTCCCACCCCCGCAAATCTATTGCTCTAAATTATTCACATGTACAAAAAGGGAAGCAAATTAAATAACAGTGAGAAAAATAGAAGTCTACAAGAGAAACCTCTACATCTGCAAACTGATATAATACAAACAGATGTAATACACATAAACTGATGCTATATAAACCGATCTGTTGATGATAGTGTATAGGGCTTATTTAAATGTGGTTCAAATAAATAATTTGTTTTAAAAAAGCATTTATGTGAATAAATTGGGAACTTAATAACTGGATCTAAGCAACAGTTACCAGTAAAATGACATAATTTCTGAGATTTGTTTGAAATAATCCAGACAAGACAGGAACAGAAAGAAGGAAAGAAGACAGGGCACAATTAATGTACTGACTGTTGAAACTGGGTATATGAAAATTAGTTTACTTTTATTAACTATATTTGAAATTTTTCTTAATAAAAAAGTTGTAAGTAACGTAATACCAGGAAAAAAAAAAAATACTCACCTGCCTCTACTGCCAGTGCTAGATGTACTGGGGGGTCTCACAGGTGTGTGAGAATTGGATAAGCCTAAAAAACAAGTGGTCAGATGGGGTCAGAGTGGTGAGACAGCACAGCCTAACTCAGACTCTGGAAATCAGACAGCCGTAAAGTCAGGGACGGCAAGTGTGATCAGCAGGCACTGACTGGCTTCTTCCAGCTGAATCCAGACTGACCTTAGCATCTTCTAAGTATTACCCATAAGCAAGAAGCAGCAGATTGAGAAAGTTGTCATTTCTTCACATCGCAAAATAGTCTACATATCCTTAACTCTTTTTTAAAAAATGAGAGGGCGTTTCATTATATAGACCAGACTGCCTTAAACCCTCAACCATCCACTGTCTGCATCTGAGTGGTGACACCACACCGTGCACAAATCAATCAGACAGTCATCCTTTTTCAATGTCCCCCCGAAAAACATTATTACTAAAACTCAATGATACAATTTTAAAAATGTCAATAAGATACTTCATGTAAAAGTCTATACCTTGGCCAGGCGGCAGTGGGGCACACCTTTAATCCCAGCACTGAAGAGCCTGAGGTAGGAGGAGTTTGCCTACTTCAACTACAAAGTAAAGTACCAGGCAAGCCTAAGCTACAATCTGAGACCCTGTTACAAAACTCCAAAAGAAAAAAGGAGGAAAAAAAAGAATATTCTAGAATGACTTGACTGTTAATCTGTTTGGCATTACTCCAACCATGAATTTTTTAATGTCTCAGCTGAAACCATATGACAGTAGGAACAATAAAACTGGGGTATGAGAGAACTACACTTTACATATACTTTAACTGTTAAAGGCAAATTTCAACTTTTTATTTTAAAATTAGAACTTGAACATTCACTTTCTTCAACTTTATTAAACAACTTTTCATTACTTTAAAACTATTTTGAGTTGAAATTTCATAACTCAATTCATCATCCACACTATAAAACATAGGACATAAAAAACTAATACACTCCAAACCCACCAAAGAATGAGTAAGGTGGAGTTGGATGCTTGAATGTCGTCAAAAGATAGGACATAGCTATGCTCTGTACCATTCTAGCCAGTTAAAGCTTGTCAACATTATTTAAACATATATGCATGTACCAGGTGGTGACGGCGGCGGTGGTATACGCCTTTAATCCCAGTACTTGGGAGGCAGGGGCACGGAGATCTCTACAAGTTCAAAGCCAGCCTGGTATACAGAGTGAGTTCCAGGACAGCCAGGGCTATACACAAAGAAACCCTATCTTGAAAATCAAAAAACAAAAAACAACAAAAAACCCCCACCATATATGTATTCATATTTGAAAAACCCACCAAGAAAAGCAAACAGACCTTGAGAAAAGCAAATTATCCACCACAATCCAAGTGAGCCTCATTGAACTGGCTAAAGCCCTTGAAAAATTAGAGCTATTCTCTTTAGTCCTGTTACTGCATTTTACTCTGGACACTAGGACTGCAAAGTAATTTCCCTGAGTCTCCAGCTTGCTAAAATGCCAATTTCTTAAGACAATTCCTTATCCTAGTCTATCCTCCCTACCATATCGTTCGTGAGTGAGTGAGTGAGTGTGTGTGTGTGTGTGTGTGTGTGTGTGTAAAGTGCATATCTACATGACAGATCTCCACACACCTCCCTCTTGTTGCTGATTTTACCTGATACAGATACCAGGAGACAGCCTTCACTCGTGCACCCCAGGCCTGAAGGTGTTAGAGCAATGACGCAATATCCTTGTTTGTTTTACCTGAAGATCCAGGTGATAGCGCAGAGGGTCCTGGGGAAGGATTCATGGTACTTGTCGGCTGTGGGGGTAGATGACTGCCTGAGATATATCTACTCAGCAGATTATCTAAACTACTTGAGCCAGCGTCTTCCAACTAAAAAGAGATAAACATAAATTTGCTTTGATTAAACTGAGGATGAATAAATTAATGTCACTGTTTGTTCTCACTTTACTATAACAGATTTATGCAATGTCAAGTTCAACCTAACTGTTGCTTCCTTAGGCTCTTCTGAGAACACAGTATAAAGTTAGTTACTGATACTATAATTTACGTTATACAACAGATACCCAGCTGCTAAGACAAACAATAATCTGTTAAACCCTGTTCAACTACAAAAACAGTTCTGACATACTAACAATTAGTTCACTTTCTTTTTTCAAAATTGCTAGAGTACCTTTGTCCTCAGTCTCCCTTCCTCCACTTTAGTGTCCCATCAGAATCATTCACACGAAGAGAAACAAATGCCAAAACCAAACCTTAAGCTCTGACAAATTCTTATATCAGTATCCAGCCTGGCCAAAGCACATCACTGTATATGCAAGAAAGAAAAAGCAGGAAATCTGAACTCATTTCATACTCAGAGGCAGTAGGATAAGGTCAGGAGATAAATCGTTGCAATTTCGGGACAGTTCTGCCCCAAAAGGCATCAGTTTCCTGTCTTAAAATAAGCCATCTATCCTGCAGAATGTGATGCTTCATTGAGAAATATTTACACAAGTAAAAGACACCGCTGAAGGTATCTGAAAATCCACACTACTCCTAAGTAATTGTCAAATTAGTATTACTTGTTAATCTTCTTACTTATTCTATTTATTCCCACATTCCAATCTGTTCTCCAGATAAAGGTCAAATTATTTCTTATGCAAAGCTATTTCTGGCTTAAAACAAAACTATGTACCTATTGCTCTCTTTTCTTCCTAAAAGTGAACTAATTTTTATAGCAATAAAACAAATGTCAGGAGTGGTGGCGCACGCCTTTAATCCCAGCACTCAGGAAGCAGAAGCAGGAGGATCTCTGAGAGTTCAAGGCCAGTCTGGTCTAGAGACAGTTCCAGTACAGTCAGGGCTATATAGAGAAAGAAACCCTGACTCAAAAAAACAAAATTAGGGGTTGGGGATTTAGCTCAGTGGTAGAGCGCTTGCCTAGCAAGCACAAGGCCCTGGGTTCGGGCCTCAGCTCTGGAAAAACAAAACAAAACAAAAAAAACCAAAAACCAAAAACAAACAAACAAAAAAACAAAATTAAATAAACAGATAAACAAGCAAACAAAGCAATGCAGAACTGGAAACTAAGAATGGAGCAGGTAACAATACAACCACAGGCAGGGGAGGGTCCTCCTGAAAACCAAAAATCACAATTTCCCAAAGCCCTAGATAAATCCCAAGCCAGTGACAAGCTGGATTGAAGTGAGAAGGCTGAATTAGAAAGAACAAAAAGTAACAGTATTTATGTCCATCAACCCTGAGGCTATAGGTATTTGTTAAACACCCATTTGTAAGCTGGAACTACAGGAGAATCCCTAACTGTGACTCAAGTTAACTAGATAGAATCACTTAAGAGGGAGCTCTTTTGTTGTTTATTTATTATAAGATTCATTATTATTATTTTAATGTGTATGAGTGCTTTGCCTGCAATTATGTTCAGTGTGTGTGTGTGTGTGTGTGTGTGTGTGTGTGTGTGTGTGTGTGTCTTCCTTCAGAGGTCAGATGATGATTAAGATTCACTATAATTATTTTAACGTGTATGAGTGTTTTGCCTACAATTATGTACACCATGTGTGTGCCTTCAGGTCAGATGATGGCATTTTATCTCTGGAACTAGAGTTATAGTTGAACCACCATGTATGTGTCAAAAATTAAACTTGAGTACTCTGTGAGAGCAACTAGTACTCTGAGCCATCCATCCAGGCCCAGACAGACTGATACATACCACATAAAAACAAATAGAGGAAAATAACAACCCTAGTCTACTCCTTTAATATTTTCTACCTACAACTTTTATCTAGGTAAACAGATGACCCTAAAGTTGAATGAGTCAATATGTCAGGAAGAAGTGGACATGAATATAATCATCATGAATAGAGTTAAAAGTCACCTCATGGGCTGGATATTAGGGAAGCAGAGGCAGCAAGAAGATCTCTTTAAGTTCAAGACCAGCCTGTCCCACATAGTAAATTCCATGGCAGCCAAAGTGACACAGTGAGACCCTATCTCAAAATAAATAAACTAATTAAAATAATTTAAAAAAACATCTAACTTGAAAAACATCAATTCATTTATTATTAAACATTTATTTCCGGCGGTGGTGGTGCACACCTTTAGTCCCGGCACTCGGGAGGCAGAGGCAGGTGGATCTCTGAGTTCAAGGCCAGCCTGGTCTACAGAGTGAGTTCCAAGAAAGGTGCAAAGCTATACAGAGAAACCCTGTCTCAAAAAAACAAAAACAAAACAAAACCCACAACACACATTTATTTATTAGTACCCCCAAATTACTTCATGGGTGTTACTAATAACATGTGGTATAAAAGCAAAGGCAATACAAAAGAAAAATGCAGAGCTCTCACAGAAATAAAATGAACATAACAAAGAACACACTAAGAGATGAGATCAAGCCAGCTTGATGGTGCACACCTATAAACCTTACTCCCAACTCCTTAGCAGGAGGATCACAAGTTCGAGGCCAGCGTAGTTACTTGTTGAGGCTGTCTCAAAACCACAAAGGGAAGGAGGGAAAAGGAGGTTATAAAGGAGAAGGGAAAGGAGATGTAATTAAATCACAATGATGTCATCTTACTTACCAGATTGGCAAATATGAAGTCTGATTTTAATCCAGTATTGGGAAAGGCAGAGCCGAAATGGATAACTCTAAAATGTGTAAGCTGGTAGGGTTGAGGATGAATGTACTTGCCAGCCATACCTAGCACCCTACCTCAAGGTTCAATCTGTAGCACCATCAAATGGACAAATGATCAAAAGAGCGAGCTAGTCCAATGGTAGATATATCTGACCTCTCCTGAAACTGAACTTTTTTCAAGTGGTTATTGCATTTTACATTCCTACCAAGAGTGTGTGAGGAATCTAATTCCTTTACTTTCTCACCAGTAATAGTATGGTTAGTATGAAAAGTTTCAGTCATTTCCACAGTGAATAGTAATGATTTTTCAAATGAACAGCTGTTATGTTTTTTAATGTAGTTTTTAAAGTATTTTTGTTTGTTTGTGAATGTTTGCTTGCATGTATGTATGCACACTACATGCATGCCTGGTGCCCAACAAATTGAAGAATCATGTAGTTTTAAAAAGAAGAAAGCTACAGAAACTGACAAGAAAAATGGGGTATTTTCATTTTTTTTTTTCTGATTAACTTAAAAAAAAAATACCATCTATATAATGGGTTACTTTTAGAAAGCCTACAGAGGCCTTCTAAACTCGGGGGGGGGGGGGGGGGGGGGGGGAATCAACTAGAATATTCTTCCCATCCCCCCTCACCTACAATGAAGCCCTTCAAATACAAGGCCCTTGCTGAACACAGGATAAAATTAAAACTCCTGTATGCAGCTTACTAAGGTCCCAGATGCCCACTTCCTACTGTCTCTCAACTCCTTTCTTCTCATTCCTGCCTCCTTTTCCATTCCTCACTGGCCTTACTTTTGCTCTTCAACATTCTGTTCCTTATACCTCACATAATTTATTGCCAACAACTCCTTTCCTAATTCCTACTCAGCCTACACGTTTCCAGGAAGTTTAACATCTTACCAGATTGACTTTGTGCTTTCCTCTTTAAGAAACAAACATGAGTAGGATTTAAAATGTGTACTCACTCTCCTGCCAGCAAGCCTCTCTTGTCCCCACTGTTCCTCAAGAAAAGTGCTTAACATATTTCTCAAGTAAATAATGTTTCCCTTTAAATAAAATCTCTTGGTTCTTCCCTTAAAGCTACTGTATAAAAATAATATTGGAGGCAAGCTAATTATAACAACTAATATTTATTAGATATATGCATTGCAGACATGAACTTAAATAAATTAATTATTTAATCTTCCTATAAGCCACACATTTAAGAACTAATGGTTGGTTGGGCGTGGTGGTGCATGCCTTTAATCCCAGCACTTGGGAGGCAGAGGCAGACAGATCTCTTGAGTTTGAGGCCAGCCTGGTCTACAGAGCGAGATCCAGGTCAGCCAGGGCTACACAAAGAATCCCTGTCTCAGGAAAACATAAAAACAAAACAGACAGAGACCTCAGTCTCCAATATTACTTTACTATACTGCCAGCTGTATCTCAACCAAGTATTGACACCTTGGTGCTTTTTTGCATGTGTAATTCTTCCTGCCTGGAGTTTCTGGGACCAATACCTGAGACTCTCATCCCTTAAATCCACATTGAAGAGGATCTCATATAAAATCTGACTTCCACATGGAGAAGACTCTTCTACCTATATCATTACATATACCCAAATGAAGCAATAACTTCATGTATTGAACATGCCTAGGAAACTATATCCTTATTACATAAGAAAACCATTGAGGTCAAAGACTGTTTCTCTTTGATCTTTAGACACCCAGGTTTTAGAGCCTACTATAAGGCAAGTTTCCAAATATTTGAAGAAAATGCACTATAGTACAGTGATCCATGTTTCCCGGAATGTCTTGCCTTTAAACCTCAATATACTGAAATTCTGACCTTGAACCTAATAAAAACTATTTTACCAATCATAAGGAAAAAATTACATTCTACCAATACAAATACAGTTCTAAACATGATCAACCAAGTGCTGTGGATATCGCTCTGTGTAAATAAAGTTCTGATTGGCCAGTGGCTGGGCAGGAAGTATAGGCAGGACAAGAGAGAAGAGAATTCTGGGAAGTAGAAGGCTGGGGAGAGACACCGCCAGCCGCCGCCATGAGAAGCAACATGTAAAGACACTGGTAAGCCACAAGCCATGTGGCAAAATATAGACTAACAGAAATGGGTTAATTTAAGATAGGAGAAGTAGATAATAAGAAGCCTGCCACAGCCATACAGTTTGTAAGCAATGTAAGTTTCTGTGTGCTTTCTTGGTTGGGTCTGAGCGACTGTGGGCCTGGCGGGTGAGAGAGATTTGTCCTGACTGGGCCAGGCAGGAAAACTCTAACTACAACCAAGCACATACACTATTACTGTAGTGAAACATTAAAATATGAAGCATTCTGTTTTCCATTTACAACTTCCTATCATCTTCTCAGGAAAGCAAACTGTATTTTTCAACACTTTTCACTTTGGGACCACCAAGATGGCTCAGCAAGCAAACGCAGTTGTGTATAAGCTTAACAATCTCCATTCGATCCCTGGCAACCATGCAAAGGTGGGTGAAGAGAACGGACTCTGTGATCTTGTCCTCTGGCTTCCACACACCTGTATGCAGCTTAGACACACTCAGATACAGACACAGAAACAGACAGACAGGCACGCACGCACACACACACCCACCCTACATGCACAATAATAATTTATTGTTTAAAAATATTTATTATGGCCAGCGGTGGTGGCGCACACCTGTAATCCCAGGACTCGGGAGGCAGAGGCAGGTGGATCTCTGTGAGTTCGAGGCCAGCCTGGTCTACAAAGTGAGTTCCAGGACAGGCACCAAAGCTACAGAGAAACCCTGTCTCAAAAAACAAAAACAAAATCAAAAACAAAAAAAAATTTATTGTGTATTCAGTGTTCTGTCTGCATATATGCTTGCAGGCCAGAAGAAGGTACCAGATCTCATTACAGATGGTTGTGAGCCACCATGTGGTTGCTGGGAATTGAACTCAGGACACCTGGAAGAGCAGCCAGTGCTCTTAAGCACTGAGCCATCTCTCCAGCCCATAATTTTAATTTTTTAAGTCTTCACTTTATTACTTTCTAGCTATCTAATTGTCAAAATTATAACATCTTCAGAAAAAGGCTATATATTGTTAGTAATTCCTAACCAATTACATTTCATCTATCTCTTCAGTATTTTGTATCTCCCAATAGCGCCTTTTCATGTCTTCAAGGCACTACTAATAGTATTTTTCACATCTAAAACAAAAATCTTTATGCCAACAACCAAACTACACAGTATATTTACATGTTCAAGTACAAATCATTTATTCTCTGGATTGAGCAAAATAGGTAAGTCTGAGAATTTATCTCTGTACTTCATATTAAACTTTCTATTTGTAATATTCATTAACTTTGATTAATGTTAATGCTGGATTTTCTCTATGTGAATTCTTAATTTAGCATAATTTCGGCTCCATTACATAATTTATTAGAATATCATTATGTGTATGATTGCCACAGACCAAATCAGTGTTTTGGAACACATGACTATACTGTGTAAACTATTCTTCTAAATTCCTGTTGCTTAATGATGCCATTCACAACACAAAGCCATTATTTATGTCTCTGATGTTGCTGATGCAAATAAACATGCCACATGACAAATTACATAAAAATGTGTACAATTACATACAGCACATAAAACTTGAAAATGAAAATAATGACTACTAATGATGTATGTATTCACTATACATTCTGTTATTTTATACTCCTTGTAGCTATAAGAGAATATTACAACCTGGCATCTTGGTGCACATCTGTAATCCCAACACTTAGGAGGCAGAAGCAGGTAGGTCTCTGAGTTGGGAGGCCAACTTGGTTCACATGGTGAGTTCCAGGGCAACTAGGGCTATAAATTGAGAATTTGTCTTTCAAAATAAAGGAAGGAAGGAAGGAAGGTAGGTTGGTCCTTTGTACATGCTATAGATAAGCATTACAGCACTAAGCCACATGCCCAATGCAAAGTTTACTCTTAAAAATGTTACTGTCCATGTTATGATGGCAGCAGTTCCATTTAATGTTTAACCACACTTAAGGAAAGTGCCACGCCCATCAGTAGATGGCCAACACAAAACAAATTAACTGATAAGGTATTTTTGGAGTCCTTTTTAATAAAAAAAAAAAAATTCTTTTTTTGGTCTTAACAATGTTTTGTCTGAGCTTAAAAAACAAACAAAAACCTAACAGGTCTTTTCCTTATATACTGTGGTTTCCAATTTTATATCTGAATGGGATTTCTGTGGATGTGTTTCTTGTGCTGTTTCTTTGGCTCTCTATTTTTCTTCCTGTCCATTTGTTTTGTTGTATTTAAGTTATTTAAGTTATTTTTATTTTATCTTAGAGAACTAACTTACATGCACACAAAAGCTTATAGGTCAGCGGTTCTCACCTGTGGGTCACAACCCCTTTGGGGGTTAAATGACCCTTTCACAGGGGTTGCATTCCTGCATATAAGGTATTTACATTACAATTCATAACAGTAGCAAAATTAGTTATGAAATAGCAACAAAAATAATCTTATGATGAGGTCACCACAACACGAGTAACTGTACTAATGGGTCGCAGCTTTAGGAAGGCTGAGAACCACTGTTACAGACAAAAGCTCACACAGTAATAGTATTTCCTTACAGGGCAGAAAGTAGAAACCCAAATATCCAACTACTAACTGTGATAGATCCAAAGTCAGGAACAGACATGGGATACATGCCTATAATCCTACCATGTGAGAGAGTGAAATGAAAAGTCTGTCTGAGGCCAGCCTGGGCTACATAGTGGATTCCAGGCCACACTGCTCTACATTCCAAGACCCCATCTTCAAAAGAAGAGAGAAAGAGTATTCTACATAGCACAATATTATTCAGCCCTAAGAAGGAATCAAGTCACAGCATAAACTTGGTTTACATTACACTAAGTCAAAGAAATAAAAGGTATAAAGAAATGAAAGGCATAAAAGGCCACGTTTTATCTCAACAAAATGTCCATAATAATAACGAAAGGACTATTAGTTTCTAGGAGCTAGAAAAGGAAATAGAGAATGACTGCCAATGTTATGTTTTTGAAACCATGAAAATACCTAGAATTAGAAGTGATAGCTGAACAATCTTGCAAACATGCTAGAAAAAAATGACAAACTATCTTTTCAGGTCTACAGCCTCAAACTATCTTCTTGGTATTGCTATGAATAATCAAGAGTCTAAATTTATAGTCAATAATTTGAATCAAATTCCAACATTTTTTAGCCTATTATGTACATCGGAAAATCACCATGATTTCATTATCAATAGCAACATTACATATTCTAGCAGGTTATTTCAAGCATCAAAACTAACACACTGCTCAAGAAAGCATTTTGTTAATTACAAGATAATTTACAAATGTAACCTTTTAACTTGCATTCCAAAAATTATTATATTCTATTATATAGTCTAATCCCTTTAGCACCAATCCTGTTATTACCACTGGGGAGGGGGAACCTCTTCAAATATCAAGAAATTCTAATAGAATGAACGAATCACAAGAATCCAGGGGTTCTTCAAGCAAAGCATCATTCAACACTCCCACATAGCCAGGCATTGGTGGCTCAGGCCTTCAATCCTAGCTCAGGTGTCAGAAGCAGATGATCTCAGTGACTTACAGGCCAGCCAGGAACACACAGTAGGAACAAAACAAAACAAAAACAGTCCTACTATTTCAACAACTTCACTGCTTCTTGATGCAACAGTGACCTCCAACTCTAAAGTCATACAATAAGGGGAAATAACAGTATAATCCTCAAAGACTGTATTTATAAATATAAAGGCTGAAAGAAATTAGAGATCTCAGAGCACTCTGTGACTCATCTTCTCCTTTTCACCATTATTTCTTCCATTTTACTATATCTCCCAAAGTGTCTGCATCTCAACACAGCCTTTCTCTGCTCAACTGAATCATGAGGAGTGGACTGTTCTTACTTGTGGATCTAAAAGAAGTGTTAGAAAAGGTGAGACCCCATTTTGGTCCTGGGTTTCTTCTAGGTCCCAAATCATATCATAAGCATATTATTTGATTGAGGTTTTGCCTCTGGAAAATGATAAAAAGTGTGAAGAACTAGCACATAAACAAGCCGGTATTGGTCCATTACTGTACTTGTTTAGACAGATTTTAACGCAGAGTATTCAGCTTCTTCTACTTTAAAACATGGAGGAATACTAGTTTCAGCACAGTAACTTTAAACTTTACATACATATGTACCCTTTACTCTTCAGAAGGCTCGAGGAAATTACTGGTCCTGAAACTGAACAAAATCTCAAATATGTACCTTCTCTAATTAGTATGAGATTTTCAACGATTCGTTTAACTTAAATACAAACCTGTATAGGTGGGATATCTGGCAACGATGGAAGGTTTTCTGGATTGGTGACTGAGGGAATTAGTTCTATTGCTGTAACAGATGGGCTGGTGGGACCTCGATTTGCATTTGCCATAGTTGCTGTGGTAGGGCTTGTTGGGTTGATTGGGTTGTGTGCTGATACAACAGGAAAGGGTCCAGCGTGCCCTGGGTTTGAGTGCTGTGTAAGAAAGAAGGTATTATTATTATGTACTCTGCCACCATCTCTGAACAATTCTAACTATCTTAGAACAATTCTAACTATCTTTAGTGTGAGCAGCTGACAAAGAAGTGGGGCCTCTCAAACAGTTTGAAGTAGTCTTTTCATTTCTCATTCATTTTTATGTACTATCTAAGGTAAAACAAATTTGGAAATAATTGTCAACCTGTCAGGCTACTGTTATGATCTTCAGAACAAAGCTATATTAAGATGATGCAGAAGTCACCAAGTTTGCAAATAGCGGGCCATGGAAGGCAACAGTTCTGAAGATACTCTTCTTTGATCCTTTAGTCTACTAGCTAATGAAAAGAACTACAAAATTTAACAATATGGGAGAAAGAACGATGAATTTCAGAAAGAAACTGACATTGATTCCTGGCTCTAACACTATGAAGTCTTAACCGTCAGTCACGGTCTCAGTGATTGTGATACATGGATAAGTGATCCACTAATTGTTTCATTAAAAGGGTTGTTACAAGGTTTATTTAAGGTCATACATGTGCATGTCTTTGGGAAGTATACTATACACATACAATTAAGTCATTTAAATATTTAAAAACTAAAAATGCTGACAGTGAATTCGTAAGGGAAAGCTCTAACACCTAACAGCTAGTTAGTCTGACTCTTTGTACTCTTTCAAATGCTAAACCTTGGTAATCACAATACTTGAAAGCACCCCAAGAACTTAAGAAGTACATGGGTATCTCAACAGTTACAAGGAAAACAGTATCCTCAGTCTTCCTAGGTACTATTTTTAAAACATAGTTGCCCAAGACTGTGTAATGCATGGCCTTTTGACAACTGTCCTTCTCTCACATGACAAAGTAATGGCACACTGCCAACTAACAAGGGGAAAAACTAAAACCAAACAGTAAAGACAAACAGGCACAACGGAAAGAGGACTTGGGTATTAAGGGCTATACTGCAGACCCAACAATGGAGAGCCAATAAACTGGACTAAGGAAACAGATCTGTCAAGAGAGCTGTTAGAAAACAACATTCACAATAAAAATCAACTGTTCTTATCCTAACAACAATAGTAAAAAACATAGCTGAGGAGGTAAAAAGACTACACTTAATGTGAGAGATACATACATTAAAGAATTTTATGTCATTTGACTATTTATTTTAGATCCATTTGTTCACGTGTATGAATGTCTGCATGTCCATGTGCACCACACATGTGCAGCGCCCAAGACATCAGTAGAGGGCATCAAATACCTTGGAAGAAGAGCTACAGTTTGAGTAGCCATGTGGGTACCGCGAACTCAAACCAGGTCCTGGGAGAGAGGAGAAGTGCCCTAACTGCTGACCCATCTCTCCAGCTTCATCTGCTTAGTCTTACACCACAGAAACAGACTCTTCCCTTAACTGTTGACAAGTAATACAATGATCACTTTCAACAGAAAGGTTTGAAACCTTAGTAAGAGCCTTTGGTATCATTCAATTTAATGAATTTTTGTTAAAATATCTTTTTCTGCAGAAAATTACAAAAGTCTAACTTTTGTTTGTCAGATATATACACAAAAGATACAATTCTGAAGAAGTAGTAAAAGTAAAATTCAAGTCCAAAGAGAATAGTCTGGGAATTTTTGAATTTTCTTTTTTCCCTAAACATTCACTTATTTTTATGAATATGAGTATTTTCCCAGCATGTACGCCTGTGCACCACATGCACTGTGCCACAGAGATCAGAAGTTACAGGTCCCCTGAATCTGGAATTGCAGGTGGTTATGAGCTATCAAGTGGACAACAGGAATCAAGTCTAGAAGGGCAGTCAGGGCTCTAACCACTGAACCATATCTCCAGGCCCACTTTCTCATTTTGTGTGTGTGTGTGTGTGTGTACGTACACACATATGGCATAGTGTGGATATGGAGGTCAGAGGACAAAGTTGCAGGATTTGGTTCTTTCCTTCCACTCTGAAGTTTCTGAAGAACAAATTCAGGCCATCAAGCTTGGTGGCAAGTGACTTAATCTGCTGAGCCATCTTACATCCCACTCTTAGCTTTCAAGTTAATATATTTTTTGCCACCACTTACATATGTATAAAAATTTTAAATACAAGGTGAACAAATGTTTTTCACAAATCTTTCTGGGTGTAATTTTGGTCAAAAAAGCTGGGAAATTGGCCGGGCAGTGGTGGCACACACCTTCAATCCCAGCACTCAGGAGGCAGAGCCAGGCGGATCTCTGTGAGTTTGAGGCCAGCCTGGTCTACAATGAGAGATCCAGAACAGGCACCAAAGCTACACAGAAGAACAGGCACCAAAGCTACACAGAAAAACCCTGTCAACAAAACAAAGCTGGGGAATGACTGCTTTAAGTGTTTAACGTACTGAGTGGAGTTTATTCTAGTCTTTCTTTGGAAATTATTTGATTCTATTTAAGTTGTATTAGTTTCTGTGTATGTGTGCACACCTGATTTAAACACACCACACGCATACTAGAGAGGGTGCTAGATCCCTGGCACTGGAGGTTATAGGTAACTGTAAGCTACCATGTGAGTACTAGGAACCAAATTAGGGTCCACTGCAAGAGAAGCAGTTAGTGCTCAGATCCTGAGTCATCTACAAACTCCCAATCCCCAAAATGATTATGGCTCAGGGCCACTGCAGCAGGCTTCCAGCTCACGCTAATTCTACTCTATCTCTTGAGTCCTAAGATTACAGGTGTGCACTGCCACACTCAGCCCAAAGCACGTCCATGTTTTGAGAAAGCACTCAATGAGTTAAAAAAAAAAAATACTCCTTTTAACTTGAAACTTTAACTATTTAAAAACACTTCATTTTATAATCATAACTCATGAATAGTTCATACTGTGCTTATGTAATTATATAATTTATTTAAAGATTATAAATTTGCCTCTAAATCACTGTTTTTGTATTTTATTTCATTTTAAATTTCATTTACTTAGTTACTTATTTATTTGTGTGCATGTGTGTTGCCTCCATAAGTTTCTGTGTAACATGTATGTGCAGTGATCTCAAGAGCCAGAAGGTGGTGTTAGACCTCCTGGAACTGGAGTTACAGATGGTTTTGAGCTGCCAGGGGAGTCCTAAGAACCAAACATAGGTCCTCTGTAAGAGTAGAGTGCCTCTAATCACTGTGCCATTTCTTCATCCCTATCTAAGATAGTTGGCCTTTTGTGACAAAGTCTAATGTAGCCTAGGCTGGCCTTGAATTTTCCATGAAGCCATGGGTAACCTTGAACTTCTTCTGATCCTACCTCTCCCTCTCTCGGTTGGGATTACAGTCATAGCAACTGAACCTGGCTTAATTTACTTTATTATTGTTATCTTAGAGATTCTTGGCAGTAATAGAGATCGAGCCCAGGACTTTGAGCATTCTCCAACTGAGCTACACCCTAACCCACACTAATTTTTAAGTTTAAGCATATTTATACTCCATAGAAAAGCAAAAAAAAATTAGCACATACATAAAGCTAGCCCTATTACTTAAATTTTTCTTTATGTTATCAGTATCAAAATGTCATATTAAAAAGCACAATAAAAATATCAGAAAATTAAAAGTTCTAACTTTGATTTTAGGATTATCACTTGTAAGTTAATCAAAAGTTCCTCGTTTTTCAGTCTGTAGGTAATAGGTTTAGTTACACAAGAGTATCTTATTCCATAGTATACGATAAGCTTAAAGAGACAAATTTTCATGTGCATGTATTTTTTCTGGGACAAGCAGATATAAAACAAATTATCATAAGTATCAAAGACTCATACCAACAACTAATTATGACAAATGATGTCTTTTAGTTTTAAAATTGTATGATTCTTACAAATGTAACTCTAGGCATACTTGTCTTTGGAGGTGTGGCTGCATCATGGAATACTGAGGGCCGCTGTGCCTGGGGATCCCTGGTATTCTGGCAGCATTTTGAGCCAGTCTCATCTGATGGGCTTGAAATGCTCCACAGTTCATGTTGCCTCTTTGCATTGTCTGCACACTGATCAATCTTGGAGGCTATAAAAAGAAATGGCAATTCATATTTTTCCCCATGTTTTTTGTTTGTTTTTCGAGACAGTATTTCTCTGTGCAGCTCTGGCTGTCCTGGAACTCACGCTGTAGACCAGGCTGGCCTTGAACTCAGAAATCAGCCTGCCTCTACCTCCCAGGTACTAGGATAAAAGCCATACAACACCACATCCAGTACATATATTTCTACAAATTTATTTTTCAAACATAAAAAGTTAAAGTAAAAGTAATTCAATTAGAACAGAATAGTATAAAGCAAATAGAATAAGCTGTATTCTCTTTTTATGACCCCAATATTTATAGGACTGGTAACTACTATAAAAAGTTGGTCACTCCAAAACTTCTCTGTCTACCCTTTCTGGGAGAGAGGGAGGGAGGAAGTGGGGTAGGGATGGTAAACATTAATTCATCTCATCATGGAGTTAACACTACTGATTGTCAGTAGTACATAAACAAAAGACCATAGAATAATTTGAGCAAATGCCTAAAGAATGCAACAGATCGTAGAAACAATCTGGTTCTTTGGCTCACAATTTTATGTGTCTGTGTGCGCTCATGGTGGTTGGGGGAGGCTATAGTATGGAGGGGTAAAAATGTCACTGCTTCCTATGCTCTTACTTAACACCCATATTCTTCAAACTTTACCCCATCTGATCTTTGAACTCCATCTAGTCACTCTGAATGTGTGATTAATATACACAGAATGAATGGGAGTTTTGTGATCTTTCTAATTTCTGTCACTAATGCAGAGACACAATGCGTACCTGTTGTTGTAACATCTGTGGGGCTGTCTGCCTAGGATGCTGCTGCGTTGTTGTTGTTGTTGTTGGTACAGGAGCTGGAGGTTGCTGCATTCTCATCTGTTGTAACTGCTGATGTTTTTGTGCATACACTTGTTGCTGCATGTGCTGGAGTCGAAGCTGTGCTAAGTTAATCTGTCCAGGGGTTTTACTAATGTGGTTTGTACCTGGAGGAACTTGCCCAACTACAACATTAGGAGTATAACCAGGAGCTGGCTTACTCTCTATTACTAGATTACCTGAGGGTTTAAAAAAATAAGAAGGATTTACAAATAATCAACTAAATTGCCCACTTTAAAGACGAATCATTATCTTTTCCTCCTCTTGACAAATAGCACTTCAGAGCATCCAACAGCAAAGCACAGATTAGCGCTAGGTCTCAAGATAGTAATTAGAAACTAAATAGATTCCAAAGCCCCTTGATCCCTCCCCTCATTATTCAAAACACACTATCTGTTCTTATACATGTGTGGTGTAATGTATGTGTGTGCATGTGCATTTTTTGTGTGTGGATGGCTGTGGGCATGCACAAGAGTGCACATGTGGAGGTCAGAGAACAACCTTTGGATGTCAGTCTTCACCTTTCCAGCTAGTTTGAGGCACGGTGTCTTTGCTGCTGCATAACCCAGGCTAGCTGGCTGGAGACTGAAAGAGACATTATTAGAGGAAGGATCCAGTCAGTCTGAATCAATTCTTCCATGACAAAGACTCCAGGATACTCATGATGGTTGCTACACTGATTCTGCTTGCTTGCTTTCTTGCTCGCTTTCTTGCTTTCTTTCTTCTCTCTCTCTCTAATGTGTAGGAGTGTTCAGACTGCACATATATCTGTGCACCAACCTCTGTGTGCCTTGGTGCCCAAAGAGCTCAGAACAGGGCGTCAGACCCCTCGGAACTGGAGTTACAGACAACTGTGAGCTGCTATGTGGTGCTGGGAATGAAATCTGTCCTCCCAGAGCACTAGTGCTTTAACCACTGAGCCATCTCCCCATCTTCCTGTCTGCTTTCCAATTGTCAATGGTAAGAGTAAAATCATTTTCTATGGAAATTCTGAATTCTTCACACCATTTATTCCTTTTAAATTGTTCATTTCCCTCCCTTTTTATACAGTTGTTGCTTGCTGAGAATAAAAGGTAAGTTCTAAAAAGGCACGATTTAAGGTAGATATTGGCAGGCTACAAGAAAAAAATCTGTTATAGTCAATGATTTTTTTTAACTTTTTGAAAATGAAGAACAACAACAAAACACCTCCCCCCCCTCCTCTCTCTCTCTCAACTCACTCTTGGTGAGTAAGCCAAACAATAGTGATTTTTCTGGTGCTGCAAAGGTCAAAATTGAGTGCCTTCTTTCTTCCATTTACCCAAGGAATGCCATATTTTAAATGGTGCAATTCAAATCTCAAGGACATGACTATTTTGATCAAAGGTGTGCGCCACCACCACCTGGCCCTGACATGATTGTTTTGAAAGTGAAAATATTCCAATGAATGGTGGGTTTCATCTGAGTCATTTTGTTCTATTTCATTCATGTTAAGGAACAGGATCTTACTATGTCACCTGCCCTGGCCTCAAACTCCTAGGTTCAAGTTATCCTCCTGCCTCAGTCTCCTTAGCAGCTAAACCACAATATGCACCACTTGCTTGGCTTTCCAGTCCTCAAGTTTTGTTTGTTTTTTGTTTTTATTGTCTACCCAAACACCTTTCACCCATGGTCTTTAGGTCAACAATGTAGAGCAATAAAAGCAAAGTTTCTTTCTTTTCTTTCTTCTCGAGACAGGGTTTCTCTGTGTAGTTTTGCACCTGTCCTGGAACTCACTTTGGAGACCAGGCTGGCCTCGAACACACAGAGATCTGCCTGGCTCTGCCTCCCAAGTGCCACCACCACCCAGCCAAAGATTTATTTATTCATTATGTACACAGAAGAGGGCGCCAGATCTCATTATAGATGGTCATGAGCCACCATGTGGTTGCTGGGATTTGAACTCAGGACCTCTGGAAGAGCAGCCAGGGCTCTTAACTGCTGAGCCATCTCTCCAGCCCAAGTTTCTTTATCAAGTGAAGAGTTCCTTTTGTCTAATACTCCTTGGGACATGATTCTAGAACATTTCAGTGTCCTTAAGCTCCTCCTCCACTGAACCACCTGACATGAACTACTAAACCTCTAAACATTATGCAGTCATCATTTCTATATGAAACAATTAATGTTAATTTTGAAAAGGAAAGGCTACAAATGAACCACACTCTACAAGAACCGAAGAGCAGAAAGCATGCTCAGAGTGCCAGAGGACAGGGTTCACACCAGCACCAAAAGCAAACAACAGCCTACAACTAAAGAGTTTCCAACACAGCACATTTCTTATGTCATTCACATTTTAAAGTTAAAAATTTTATCTAGAATTTGCTTAAATGATTTCTCTTCTCAAATTAATAGTCCTAATCATACCCATGAAAAGATTTCTCACCTAAATTCACTACATTTTTGGCCCAAAAGGTGGGATCACAATGGAAACGGATTGCTCCATTGGCAGCAGGAACAGGATCACATCGTGCTTTCAAAATATGACGTAACTGAAAAGTAATCTTCAAGGGAAAAAAAATCACATCAGTCTTAAAATTAAATGCAGTTCAGGTTAGCCTTGAATTCACAATTCTCTTGCCTCAATTTCCCAAGTGCTGACTGGAATTACAGTTATATGCCACCAAGCTCAGCTACTCTGTATCTTTATATACAGATGGTTACAGTAGCCAACATGCTTATTTATACTTTAACTCCATGCTCTAAACAAAAGGTCCCTTAAGTAAAAACAGATACTATGTGTCTCACCAGCCGCTTGCTATACAGTAGTGCCGTGCTGCTGCCACTGGCAATGGCCCAGTTTGTAAAGTTCATGACATGCTTCACCTGCCGGGAGAGGCCTGTGATATCATTCTGCTGCTGCAGTAGCTTCATTTGTCTTTCCTTTGTAACATTCTGAAACACAACAAGAGCTTCACTGGAGAACTGTACAAGTCACATACACAAATCCTCTATTTTCTTCAAACAATGGTACAAGGGAAGCTTGTAATTATTTGATGAGTCTATGAACAATCTGAAGAAAGTAACTAACAAAGTGGAACTAGACATTCCCGTTCTAGGTTAATCCACTCCATTCAGGACATCAGCAGTAGTTTATGGCTTTTCTTTCATCAAATAACTGTTCAAAATAGCGTCTTCTTGCTTTTAGGTTAATCCAATACAAAATGAACTGATCCTGAAGAATCATTTTATGTAATCTTAGCTAACTATACTTTCTGGGTTAAAGAAAATACTGAGCTACAAGTGCCACCTACTGGTACAGCTTGAGAACAAGGTTAAAATTTCTCAAATAAAAGGGAAAAATGACAAATTTCAGAGATTAGGCAAATTGGCATAACAAAAATTAGGCAAATTGGTATAACCAAGTTCCAGGAAACTGCTGCAAGGAAGAATGAACTTCTCACAAGAAACCACTACCCAAAAAGGGGTGGGAAATGTCCTATATTTCTTGCCAAAAATAGCCAATCTACTTCTTTCTTAACCATCCCCCCCAAAAAAAATATTCACCTTCATTTACTAAACAGTATTTTTCAAAAGAGAACAAGTTCATTTATAAACAAATAAATGGGCAAAAGTGTTCGACAGACAGAATATTGATCTACAGCCTTACTAGAAATCATCAATTCTGCTGGACAGTGTTGACACACACCTCTAATCCAATACTCAGGAGACAGAGGCAGGCAGATCTCTGTAGGTTCGAGGCCAGCCTAGTCTATAGAGCGAGTTCCAGGATACTCAAAGCTACAAAGAGAAGCCCTGGCTCAAAACTAACAAAACCAAACACCAAAAAAAAAAAAGAAAAAAGAAAAAAAATCAATTCTTTAACAAAGCGTAGGGAGATCTGTCTTTTATAGCTTAGGAAAGTATTAATACAAGAAATAGCTATTTAAAAAATTATTGATGTGCTAAGAGCATATGGAACATTTATCAGAAATATTCATATATACACTTTAGTCTTAAGATGCATTTTAAAATTCCAAAGCTCTTGAAATAGATTTACAATGACCACTTTTAGATGTATGGATAAAATGTATTTATAATACACTTAAATGTATCAAAAATAGTTACTACTGACTGCTCTGGAGTCTAATGGTTATTCTAAAGGAAAAAATCTATTAGGGTTAAAACTCACTGACTACAAGTACAATAGGAATGAGACTCCAAACTTTAATGATGTGTTCAAGACTTCTAATATCACTACCATTTTTCAATGTAAAATGTATTTAAAAGACAAGAATTCATATATTCTGCTCACAAGATTTCTTTCATTTACATACTGCTACCTGTCTCATATTTTTAAAGGGTTCTATGGATAAATGAAATAGAAAAACCCTCTAAGGATGGTCTAATGTTTTTATTTTAAAAATATCAACTTGGATAAAATTCACATTTGGCCAAGCAGTGATGCACATGCCTTTAATCCCAGCACTTGGGAGACAAGAGGCAGGTGGATTACTTTGAGATCAAGGCCAGCCTGGTCTATAAAGTGCATTCTAGGACAGCCAGGACCACACAGAGAAACCTAGCCCCCATAAATTAATAGATAGATAGATAGATAGATAGATAGATAGATAGATAAATTCACATTTCAAATTTTCTGAGAACACATTAACTTTGGGCAGTAAAGATTTAGATTAAAACTTAATTTGGGGCCAGACAGTAGTGGCATATGCCTTTAATCCCAGCACTTGGGAGGCACAGGCAGATAGATCTCTCTTGAGTTATAGGCCAGCCTGGACTATAGAGCAAGGTTGAGGTCAGCTAGGGCTACATAGAGAAGCCCTGTCTTGAAAAACTAAAGCACAAAAAACTTCATTTGGATTTCAAAACAGAACTATATTCTCAGAAATTTTATAACTACATATTAATCTCAAAATATGAAACACAGAGACCTAATACTATAAAATTAGTAATTATGGGGCTGGAGAGATGGCTCAGCAGTTAAGAGTACTGGCTGCTCTTCCAGAGGTCCTGATTCAATTCCCAGCAACCACATGGTGCCTCACAACCACGGTAATGAGATCCGGTGCCCTCTTCTGGCATGCAGGCATACATGCAGACAGAACACTATATACATAATAAATAAATCTTTAAAAACTAAAAACAACTTAGTAATTAAGTTCAAAGTTTATATATTTCAAAATGTGGAACATTTTCGGCATATTATAGGAATATATAAATGGCTCAAACATAAGCCAAACTTTATTTATATAAAGAAGGTAAATTGAGGCCTCTTGCCAGAAAGGAAGAAAAGAAATTCAAAGGGTTTGCTTTGTCTTCATTAATATCATGTTTTATTAATAATTCTTTTCTAAGACAGTATCACTATTACCTAGTTATATGGCTTTTAAAAAAAGAAAAAATGTTTTACATAAGGCATGGTGGTACATGCCTTTAAACCCAGCACTCAGGATACAGGGATAGGCTCTATATAAATTCAAGACCAACATGGTGATTTCCAAATAAGCCAAACAAAAACAAAAACAAAAATCAGCGTCTTATTAAAATTAACTACAAAGTAACTAAACACAAAAGGTTCTCTTTCCCAGTAGTACCAATCCTGGATCCTTAGGAAAATGCTACAAGGAAGAATATGCCCCAACCCATTTAAAAGAGCTTTCAATAAACATAGAGAACAGCTAAAGAGCAAGAGAAGCAGGTTTTGTTTTATTTTGGCTTTAACCATACCTCTAGCTGCTGTAAGAGAGATTTTCCTTTCTTATTAATTTCATTGATAAGGGTGAAAATGGCCACTTTAATTTCCTGTTCTACTCGTTTGTTAGTCTCATTCACTTCTTTAATCCTGAATAAGAGAAATGCATCATTAGGTTATCAGCTCGACCTGTGTCTGATTCATCCAACTAGGCACTTTTCCAAGTAAGTAATTAAAAGTATTTGTCAACATCTACAGCATATGTTGCAGCAGACCTAGCCACTTAATTAGATCTATAGAAGTCATACAAAGAATGAATTCTATATTTAGTAATTTAAATTAAGCTCACGAAGACCACTTTCTTCATCTGTAGAACACTATCACATTACTATGGAATGAATATGATACACAAATGTCTAACACTATTGGCTGTCAATCAAATTTACTACATATATATTGTCTAATCCTTTTCTTTTAAATTCCACTTAAGATGCTTTCTGTAAACAAAATACAATAGCACAATGAATAGTTACAACCTTTTGAAAGAGCAGGAATTTAAAAGTATCCAGTTCCATTTCAAACTTTATCACTTCAAATGTGGGTTCTAATTAAGACTGTTTCATAATTTCCTCTCAAATTAGCTTTACAGTATAGATAGTTTAAAAACAAAAAAAACAAAAAAAACAAAAACCCACAACATACATTAAATCATTGGGGGTAGGGAGTACGCCTGTTAGCAGTGACCTAGGGAATCTTTTTTGCTAAGAATGTGTTTATCACCAACGATTATGAAACAATCCATTTCTTAAAAAATACCTCTTACATTATTTCATAAATAAATATATCCACTTATAATTACATTTATTAAAATTCTAGTTACAAGTATAAAGTGCCAGACTGCTTTCATGTTTATAAAATGAGAGGCAAGCAATCTCATTAACGTAAGTAAAACGTCAACACCCAACCATAATATCTAGTCTTTATCTTTTATTTATTCTACTTTTGTACACACTGTCTTTCATTAGCCAAATATATATACAATTTTAACACACTCTCAGCAGTATCATGCAATTTTTTCCTCCTTTGCTTACTTATTTGCAAATTTTATTGAATTTATTTCCTCATGGCTTGCTTACTTATTTGCAAATTTTATTGAATTCTCTTATTAAAGTAAATGGAAAAAAGTAAATAAAATACAAAATTACTGCCAGGTGGTGGTGGCGCATGCCTCTAATGACAGCACTTGGGAGGCAAAGGCATGCAGATCTCAGTGAGTTCGAGGACAGAGTGAGTTCCATGATAGCCAAGACTGTTACACAGAGAAACCCTGCCTTGAAACCTGCCTCTCAAAGCCCCAGCAGATTCTTTTCAGATTCTTTACACACACACACACACACACACACACACACACACACACACACCATGGGTAATATCATATACAGACCTCCAACATAAAACAAAACCAAAAACCAGAAGTCATGAAGCACAATGGAAGCAGAGAATAGTTTCAGAGAGACTTATTGTACTTAAAAACATGTCCATTAGAAACTAATTGGGGTGGGGTGGGGTGGGGGGCAGGTGGAGAGATGGTTCAGAGGTTAGGAGCTTTTCAGAGGATTCAGGGTTGATTTCCAGAACCCATGTGGCAACTCACAACGCATCTTCAAGCACCAGGCACGCAGTGTTACAGATATACACACAAGCAAAACACCCATACATATAAAACAAATTTTTATAATAATGGCCAGGTGGTGGTGGCACATTATCTTCAATCCCAGCACTCGGGAGGCAAAGCCAGGTGGATCTCTGTGAGTACAAGGCCAGCCTGGGCTACCAAGTGAGTTCCAGGAAAGGTACAAAGCTACACAGAGAAACCCTGTCTCAGGGAAAAAAAACAAAAACAAAAACCCAAATCCCCAGAAGGGAGCTCTACTCTCTTGAATACCATCAATAAAGTTCATTGTACCCACCCACAAAAAATGCTGAGAACTGTACTTTATTCAACAAAAACATAACTCAAAGTTCCCACCTTAAGTTGGAAACCTTAAAGAAGCTTTGTCATAAAATTTGAAGCCTTAAAAACAGACCTCTGCTACAAAATATGAGATTATTCTAAACACTCGGATTCTTACAGCCACAAAAATAGCCACATGTTGAAAATCTTTATTTTGCTACAACACATATATAAAGCAACACAACAGTATACACATTCCAGTCTCTAAACACCTAACCAGAAAGCTGCTCTGAGAATGCCCACAGCCGAAGGTTTTGTCTACAGAGCGAGATCCAGGACAGGCACCAAAAGTACACAGAGAAACCTTGTCTTGAAAAACCCAAAATGAATGAATGAATGAATGAATGAATGAAGTGGGCTGGAGCCAGCTCTATGGTTAAAAGCACTTGCTATTCTTACAGAGGACCTAGGTTCATTTCCAGTACCCATAGCAGGAAGCTCATAACCATCTGTAATTCTAGTTCCAGAATTCCAATCCTTTCTGGCCTCTGTGGGCACACACAGTGCATGTGCAGATAAGCAAGCAATACACATACAGATACATTTTTACTTGTTTTTTTTTGTTTTTTTTTAAATGGAAAAATATTTAAATACTGGGGAGGGGAGTTGTGGAGAGAAAACTGATTAACAGAACTTGCTGCAGAGTTAAAGATTGAAGTTCAGACCCCAGCACCCCCACAACAAGCCAGACTCATGTATTCTGGGTACCAATTCCAGATCCACTGGAAGGGCAGTAAGTATTCAACTGCTGAGCCATCTCTCCAGTCTTGCCTTTTATTTTCTTTTGATCTCACTAAAGATGAAAAGTTCCGTCATACACAAACCACTATTTTTATTTATTCAAATATTTAATACTTTGTACATCTTATTATGTGTCATTTTACCATCACAAACTAATAGTTTTAATATGCAAGACAAAGTTTCAGAATCAATGAGTCTACACAATTAACCACAATTTAACCCTATTCATCACTCTCAGGAATTTCCAGGTTTAAAGTGTTCCAGTTCCAACTGCATGTTTTTCCCAGTAAAGAGTCCTAACCTTATTAATTTGCCCTCTTTAGAGCTTACTACCACTTACCCTATAAATAATCTACTTTGTTTATAAATATACCTAAACCAGTCCTGCAGACCCAAAGCTGCAGGATCTCCACAACACAGGGTAACAACAGGGTATCCAAGAGGAGTCCTGGTGAGCCCAGCATCGATAGTGTAGCAGAAATGAGAGACCTCGAACCAGACCAATGACTCTGCAATGCACACTGCAAGTAAGCTTCCATGACAAGACTGCTTTCCCCTCTTTTTTTTCTCTTAAATTTTATTTTATTTTGGGGGAAAGTTACAAGGGCAGAGGGTAGATACAAAGGGGCAGGGAAATAAATGGGATCAAGATGAATGACGTGAAAAACACAAAGAAAAAATAAAAAGTTAAAAAAAATTTAAAAATTAAATAAAATACATAAATGTAGCTAAATAGAATAACTATAAAAATAATGAAGATGGTCAGGCGTTGGTGGCGCACGCCTTTAATCCCAGCACTCGGGAGGCAGAGCCAGGAGGATCTTTGTGAGTTCGAGGCCAGCCTGTCTCCAAAGCAAGTTCCAGAAAAGGCGCAAAACTACACAGAGAAACCCTGTCTTGAAAAACCAAAAAGAAGATGATAGTCATGGCAATGATTAAAATAACAGCAGCTGTGTGCTTAGGATGCCAAAATCTGTATTAGATTCCCCTTATATTGCTGCTAGTAAGCTAAGTAGTTTTGAATGCTTGTTTGATGAGAAAATAAATTGTTCACTACAGTGGTGGTTTTGTTTTTTTGTTTTGTTTGTTTTGTGTTATGTTGCACACATATGTGTGGGTAAGAGCTCAGTGTAGAGACCAGAGAAGATGTTGGATGTCCCTTGCGACGGTCTCTCACTGAGCCGGAGCCAGGCTGGTAGGCAGCAAGCGTGAGTCAACCTCCTGTCTACCTTTCACTGCTCTGGGCTAATGGTGGGTACACAGCCACACTCAGCTTCCTATGTGAGTGCTGGGCTATGTACAAGTCCACAATTATTCCCACTAAAGCCTCTCTTTACTCTCAGTACTTTCTCTGCATCTCCACACAATCTCTCTACTTCACCTTTATAATGCAGTTCTCTTCATATTAACTTATTTTTCCAAGTTCAAAGCTCATATATATTGAAGTCTTATTAATTATAAAAAAATCAATGGTATATCCTCAAAATCATTTTAATGTTGATAAACTTTAACAAATACATCAAGCGCTGGTTTTATCATTTTGTCTATGAAAATTTATGTCTTCTATGGATATTTAATGTAGTATGAAAGAAATTTAATCTAAAATGCATTCTTCCTTAACAATCCTTACAACAAAATTGTTTTTTATGTAACAGACTTACCTATTCTGCACTTGTGTAGCTGCAAAATGAACATAATTCTTCTTTTCAAGAAGCTTAGCCAACAGATTTTCAATTGCACCTTTCTGATTTTGAAAAGCTTCTTCCAAAAACTGATACCTTAAAACAAACAAAAACTACATTCAAAACAGAAGATTTATAATTAACATTTAGAAAGTTACAGTTACATGAGTCAATCTTGAAGTAACTCTATCTGCTGCTGGTCACTAGGACATTACTGGAACAGCAACTTTTAATGGCAATCCAATACCATTTCATGTGGAAAAGCCACATGAAAGAAAAATTTCCTCAGAAAACTATGAGTACTCTTACTTACTTGAATTTTAATTAAAGGTTCTATATTTTTAATCCAAATACCTGAATAAGGTGTACACAATTTAAATCATAAACTACAACACACTATACAAACACTATCAAAGTCGTAAGAGTTCCAAAAATATATATATAATAAAATCCACTAGCTTAAAATTTTAAGAGTCCAATGTTCATATGGCATTTTAATTCCAACCGACTGCTATTTCTTAATAGAAAGAAGAGGTAAGAAGTAGAGGGGTGTGTGTGTGTGTGTGTGTGTGTGTGTGTGTGTGTGTGTGTGTGTGTGTGTGTCTCCACTTAACATTATATACATCGTGCTAATATAATAAAAATCTCACAAACATTATGCATAACTAATGAAACTATGCCCAAATAAATACAAACTGTATGATTCAATTCTTATGAAATTCTTATCAAGTAATGGTAAAACAAGGTAGAAAAATACAACAGTGCTTTATTTTGGTAAGGCCAAATAATTTTGTGGGGTAAAATGCTGCTATTCGCCCTCCTTTTCTATTTTTAACAGAATCTAATGGATTGACTGCATCTATATTTTCCCTCTTGACAACCATTGTACATGAAAAAAAATGGCACAGACGTTTTAAGGAGCGTTTTAAGGATACAGTGGGAAACAGCTTCAAAACTCAATCCATAGATAGCATAAAGAAACAAAGAATTAGAAATTATTCTGTCTACCCTTAAACTCAGACCATTCTGGAAGTTTCTCTTCTATACTTCTTAATGAAACTCTAATTGTCTTTTCATACGTTTCAGTGTCTAGATTAGGAATCCTAATGCCAATGGCATGTCTCTATTTTCAGTTTGAGATTCTTATTCAGTTAGTTCACAAATTTTTTTTAACTACAAAACTTTTTAAAAGATTTTAACATGACTGCATAAGGAAAAGTACAACACAAAGATGTATTACTCAGGCTAGGTCCCACATATAGAAAGATCAAGTCGAATTTGTACCTGGCCCTTTTCCAGCTCTCCTTCAGGTAGACAGTAGCAATTCAATGTCTGACACCTCCTGCAAATGATCTAGTCTACACAGTTCTAGCCTACCCAGCTTCTGGCCAGTCTGCAAGCTAATACTTCACTAAAGTATCTTTACTTCCTGCATTGTAATTTTTCACTTCCTAGGTCAGTTAACACTAGTCATATTTATTCTTTCTTAGGGATCTTTTGTGTCTATCACAGTTAAGAGGCTGTCCGAAATGTAGAACAATTGATTGCAGGGTACCCCAATGGATATATTCACAACATAACTCCTGTAGTTTCTGGAAACATCACAGTTTAACCACTTGTTTGTTTTTGAGCCAGAGCTCACTATTTTCTCTGGCTGTCCTAGAACTCACTATGTAGAAGAATCAGGGTGGCCTCCTGAATGCCAGATTAAAGGATCGCACCACCACGCTTGTCTCTAGTATAATCATTTTTAAGCAACCATTTTGAGGAAACTCTCTATAAAAAGTCAAACACATTAAAATTTGTGTAAGAGTTAATCGATAGCACAAAATGCATATGTTTTACTATAGGAGGATACTTATATGCTTATAATATGTACTTATAGTCTTGGGAAGTTTAGGCAGGCAAATTGCTCAAGGAAGGAGTCCATGAAGAGGTTAGGAAACAGTAAGATCATGTTTTGTTTTGTTAATTTATAAATGGGTGGTGGCTGCACACGCCTCTAATCTCAACATTTGGGAGGCAGAAGCAGGCAGATCTCTGTGAGTTTGAGGCCAGCTTGGTCTACAATTCGAGTTCCACCACCGTCAGGACTGTTAGACAGTAAAACCCTGTCTAAGAAACAAAGATATTTTGTGTATAACTGTTTTGCCTGCATGTATGTATATGTACACCATACCAAGGTGATGGCAGAGGTCACAAGAGAACATAAGATCCCCTGGAAATGGAGTTAAAGACAATAGTGAACAACCATGTGGGTATGAGAGCCCAACCCAGGTCCTTTGAAAAGAACAATTAAGTGCCTTGAACAGCTGGGCCATCTCCCAGCCCCGAGATCTTGTCTTTAAAAATAAAATAAAACCTGGCAGACATGGCAGCACATGTCTCATCGAGCACTGAGGTAGGCGCAGGACTATGAGTGCAGAGACATGAACGGTCTCAAAAAACTACAGTAAATAAATCAATACTGAGAAACCATGAGTAGTTGACAGTCTCCTTTGGGGGCCCGGCTCCCTGTAGTAGTACAAAGTTCCAATGATAGCCCCACCTAAGTATATGAACAGCATAAACTGGAGACAGTGGACTATCACAAATAAATAAACAGAAAGATAAAATCTTTTAATACATCCTAGTTTGGGCACAAGACCCAGAAACCAGTATCTTCATTTAACATGTGACCTGTTCCTTATGTTTTTTGTTTTGTTTCGTTTTGTTTCTGAGACAGGGTTTCTCTATGTAGCTTTGAAGCCTGTCCTGGATCTGTAGACAAGGCTGACCTCGACAGAGATCCATCCACCTGGCTCTGTCTCCCCAGTGCTGGGATTAAAGGCGTGCACCACTACTGCCCAGTATTTATGTTTTTATACACAATTTTTTCTGCTAATTTTGAAGCAGATGCTAAAGAATGAATAAACTTTCTAAAAAGCCAAAGATAGGTGGGAAAAAGGGTTCACTGAAACAAAAACCTCTAAGTACAACCTTTTGAATTTATCTGGTATTTTCAGGATGAAGCAAATATGAAAGTACCAGATAAAATGCCTCAACTGCTTTGCTGATGTTAGATTCATAAGTAATGATGGACCATCAAGATACTAGTTGCAGAGTTTATCTGCATTCACTTTGCTCATTATTCTCCACATTCAGCATCCTGCATGTTGTTGGGATTAAAGGTGAACTCCAGGTCGGCAGTGGTGGCGCACGCCCTTGGTCCCAGCACTCCAGAGGCAGAGCCAGGAGAGTGAATTCCATCCAGCGAAGCTACAGAGAAACCCTGTCTCAAACACCACCCCCAAAAGGTTACCTGAATAAATTTCAATTGCAGGGCTAGAACAAAAATACTAACAGGAGCTGGAAATACAGAGTAGAATGAAAATAGTTGTAACTATAAACTATCCACCCAATAGCTCATAGAATAAACTTTTATAATAATTTTCTTTTTTTTACTACTTTTGGTGTGTGTTATTCCCAGGTGTACACATGTGCAGGGTATAAATGTGTCACTATGTGCACACACGAAGCCAACAGAGAACAGTGGTGCTTCCTCTACCCTCTCTACCTTATTCCCAAGTCAGAGTCCCTTGATGAGCCTGAAGTTCCCCCATTTAGGCTAGGCTGACTGAGCTGCACACTTTGGACACCAAGGCACAAGCAGCCAGCCTGGCTTTTACATGAGCGCTGGATTTGAACCCGGGTTCTGCATGCTTGCATAGCAAGCACACTTACTGAGCTATGTCACCAACCCAATTCCCTTTTAACTAATTAAAACTGTAACAAAAATGAGAAGAACCAATGGACAGATAAATAATTTTGATTGATATTGAAAGTACTTTTAAAAATAATTTAAGATTTGAATCTTAAGTAATTTTTAAAAAGTTTAAACACCCATTTAGAGCATGTATATGTACCATACATGTGCAAACATGATACACGTACAGTGCTGGTCAGAGGACTACTTGCAGATATCTGTTCTCTTTCCACCATGTGAGTTCCAGGGACTGAACTCAGGTCATCAGGCTTGGCACAAGCACCTTTACTGCTAAACCATCTCACTGGCCCCTTAGTGCCTATTAACATGGACTTTAATCTGAAGAGCTATTTTCAGTATATCAAAATGTCTTAAGAAAAAATTATGTATGATCAGGACTTAGTTTAGATGGTTCAAGAAAAACTTCCTTTTTTCACCTAGTCTAATACACAATATAATGAATAATCATCTAGTCCGATGGTAATTCAGTAGTCCTTTTGTCCTTGAAAATTAGATTATTTATGTAATTTGTTACACAATATTTGAAAATATGGTGCTCATGGGTAAATGAACAATGAACAACAAAGATTTTTTTTCTTAGCCAGGTGTGGAGGTGCATCCCTTTAATCCTAGTACTTGGGAGGCAGAGGCAGGTAGACCTTTGTGAGTTCTAGGTCAGCCTGGTCTACAGAGTTCTAGGACAGCCAGAGCTACATACTGAGACCCTGTGTGCCCAATCCCCAAAAGAGAGAGGGACTTTTTTGTTTTTTAACTTAAGACTGAGAATCAGAAGTAGAGAGATAGCTCAGTGGTTAAGAGCACAAAAAAATGCTCTTCCAGAGGACCCAGGTTCAATTCTCACCCCCAACACAGCAGCTCACATCCTGTAACAATATCTCCTGGCTTCCACTAGCACACAAGTGACGTACAGACACAGATGCAGGCAAAACATTCATACTCATAAAATAATGAAATAAAACTTTTTTAAAAACAAAAAAAAATTGAGAGAGAGAGATAGATTGATTTTGAATATTTTAGTAGGCGTTGGTGGCACATGCCTTTAATCCTAGCACTCGGGAGGCAGAGCCAGACGATCTCTGTGAGTTCGAGGCCAGCCTTGTCTACAGAGCGAGATCCAGAACAGGCACCAAAACTACACAGAGAAACCCTGTCTCAAAAGACTGAGAATTACTAACTTGTCACTTCAATCTTTTGACTGCACATTCCGTTTAAGTCTTGAATTAAGTCTACTATTCGGACATGCCAAATGACTGCAGTATTCTATTTTTAGAGTTGTCACTGTGTATCAATTATTTAACTCACCTTAATTTGCATCTAAGCTGAATATACTGGGAGACCTTTGTATTAAACAATGTCTTATTTTTCTTCAGCTATGCCTCTGTTAAATACATAATTTGTTATTTTTGTTTTGTTAGTAGTGGATATTTTGTTTTTGTGGAGTTTTTTTGGGTGTGTGTGTGTGTGTGTGTGTGTTTGTAGTTTGAGACAGGTTTTCACCATGTAACTCTAGCTGGCCTAGATCTCAGTGACCTGTCTGCCTCTAACTCTTCAGCAGTGATTAAAGGTGTGCACTGCCATGCCCAGCTTACATATTTTAATCATACATTCAACACTCAATTTCAACTTTTATCTGTGTCAGCCAAATTTATCTGTACCCCTAGATTACTGTATCCAAGTATTTCTTAATCTATAGACTGTAACAACTACCCTGTTTTGAGAATTTACTTACTTTTCAGGAACTATATTATCTCTTAATGAACTTTTTTCTTAGGGCTAGGGATGCAATAGCGGGAGGGAGGGCTTCCACCTTTTAGATAAAGCACTTTAAGATACTGACATGACTTAGATATATTATGGCTCACAGTCAATAGCTGGATGACACAGACAATTCTCTATGTCCTAGTTCTCTTCAGTAAACTATAGAATGATGCTATTTACCTTTATCAGATTGTTCTAAAAATTACATTGGTCAAAACACAAAAAGGACTTGTGGCAGCATTAAAGATTTATACCTTGTCATTGTTATTCTTTGTAACTTTTTTCTTTTTAAAAAATGTACTATTACCAGGGGCGGTGATGGCAAATGCCTTCAACCCCAGCAGTTGGGAGGCAAGACAGGCGGATCTCAGTGAGTTCGAAGCCAGCCTAGTTTACAAAGCAAGTTCCAGGACTACTGTACACAGAGAAACCCTGTCTCAAAAAACAAAACACAACGAAGGGAGGGAGGGAGAATATACTTTTATTATTTCATATACATGGATGTTTTGCCTGCCTGTATACCTATACACTATGTACATGCTCTTGGAGACCTGAAGACCCTTCCAGAACTGTAGTAACAGCTGGTTGTGAACCACCTTGTAATTCTAGTTCCTCTGGAAAAGTAGCCAATGCTCTTAACTTCTGAGCCGTACCTGCAGCCACTGTAATTTTTGATTTTGTGTGTATTCACGTTCATGTAGCGAGGCAAATGGTCAACAATGGGTATTGTGTTTCAGGAGCCATCTGTCATCGGGATCTAGGGCTTACTGACCAGGATATGCTCACTAGTCAGCAAGCCCCAGGGATTGCCTCCCCACACCCAGCAGGGGATTTAAGTGTGCAATACCATACCTGGCTTTTTACATGGATGCTAGAGACTGAACTCAAGTCCTCAGGCTTGCATGGCAAGCATTTCACCAATTGAAGTATCCCTCCTCAGCCCTCTTTGCAGTAACTTGAAATGATTTAGTGTTACAATATAAAATCTCCTGCCGGGCGGTGGTGACACATGCCTTTAATCCCAGCACTGGGGAGGCAGAGCCAGGTAGAACTCCGTGAGTTCAAGGCCAGCCTGGTCTACAGAGTGAGAGATCCAGGACAGGCACCAAAACTACATAGAGAAACCCTGTTTCAAAAAACCAAAAACAAAACAAAAAACAAAAAAAAAACCCTCAAACTTTCAACAGCAAAAATGGATATGCACACAAAGACCTTGTGAGCAAGGTTTCAGACATTCTGTGAAAGGGAACTAGGTTCTTTATTTGTGTCTCCATACTGAGACAAGTGAAGTGAACAAACTGAATGGGTTTTATCTTGGAAACTGGCTGCATCTGCAGCATGACAGATGAACTAATGGAAAAGGAGAATGAAAAAGAACTCAGAGCCTTCTCTCTATTTGACAGGGACTGTGATTAGAACTGTAACAACAAAGGCATTGGGAACTATAATGAGGTCTCTTGGGCAGAAGCCCACAGAAACAGTTATAGACACAATTAATGAAGTAGATGGTAATGTTTCTAGCAAAGATAACTTTCTTAAATATTAGACAGTGATGGCAAACAAAAACATACAGTGAAGGATTCCTGACCAGCCTGGAATCGGATCAGTTTTGTTTATTGTTACTGTTGTTTGTTTGTTTTTAATCTGGACTTAGGCCGGGGTATCTTTTTTTAATCACTATAAGTAGTTTTAATACATATCTAGGATTGTAAATATCAGCCATAAGACATATCATGCAAAAATGTCAGTCAACCAAAGAAAACTGATTTCTTTAGGAAGATATTGTAGAGAAATTTCACTTACAAAGTTCCACTCAAGTGATCTTTATATGTTTTAATGTATATATAATATGTATACAAACATATGTTTTAAAGAGACATATAAATTCTCAATAACACAAAATTACAAAAATGTAAAAAAAATTAAGGTTAAACAAAGATAATTCCCTTTTAAAGCATGACAGAATAGCCAATACTGTAATAGTCTTGCCACTAAAAATTATAAAACAATAAATAAAAGGCAATCATTATATTCAGGAATTGTCCACAGGCAAATATAATCACAATCACCCTGTCTGCTTTCTATCTATAGACAATGTATTTTTTTCCTTTGGGTTTGCCGAGGATCAATCCCAAGGCATTGTACATGCTAAGCAGGTACTCTGATTACTGTACCACATTCCCTTCCCCCTAAAGACCATCCTATAAAAACTGGGGACAGAGCTAGAGATCAACTAGAACACAGGCAGAAATCTTAGTGCTCCTAAGTGGCTATAGAGAAGCTAATTTGATATTTAAAAAACAACAACACACACACACACATGTCCATTTGTGGGTAAGTGAATCTCACACAGAATGAATTAAAATACCTATCCTAAGGAGAAAAAAAGGACACTGCTAAGAGAAATATCCAAGAGAAAGAGGGAAAGTTGAAAGCAACCAGAGAAAGGTTATCTAACACTCAGAAACAGTATTAATGATATACCTAGCACATATACAGATGCAGGTTCTATCTCAACATCAGAGGGGGAATGGGGTAACAATGCACAGTACATATGGACAGAAAGGAGTCACTGCCAGCAGGATTTCCGGAAGTGCTAGAGGATGGTCAGTGAGATGGCTCCGCAGTCAGAGGTGCTTGTGCACAAGCCTGTTGAGCAGAGTTCAGTGACCAGAACCCATGCAGAGACGAGCCATCAGCCCTGGTTGTGCTTGTTTTTTGAGACAGGATCTCTTTCTGGGCCGAAACTCATAGATGAGGCTAAACTGGATGACCAGAGCAAGCCCCAGGGACCCACCTACCTCCTCCTCCCCAACACTGGAATTCAAGCATGTGCCACCATCCTTGGCATTTTTACTATGTTCTGAGGATGGCACTAAGCTCTCATGCTTACACAGAAAACATTTTACTGAACTAGCTAACTCCCCAGTCCCAAAGACAGCTTCTTTAAAAAAATAAAATAAAATCTGCTTTTTGCTGGGTAAAGACACTCACTTCATGGGTAAGACATGAGTTCAATCCCCAATACCCCATGTAAAAGTACAAGGAGAGAACTGCTTCCACAAAGTTGCCAAGTTGTCTGCTGACCTCTACACCCATACTGTGGTACATATAGCTACACAATTAAAAAAAACACTTTAAGTCATTATATATAACACTGAATAATATGCAGTAAAGCTAGGTTTTTAATACTGAATTATTCTATAAAGTTACTGAATTTGTGAAGTGAGAAATAGTAAAAATACTTGACTAGACATTGTCAGCAGAGTTACATATCATCATCCAAAAGCTATCACTAAGACAAAGAAGTACAGCTTTAAGGGCCAAAAGTATAGAAAAAAGATTTATAAAGCTAACAAGAAAAAATAACTCAAGAACAAAACAAAAAGGAGGAAAACAAAAAAACAGATAGCAAGGCTAGAGATGTGTAGTTCAATGGTAGAGTACATGTTTAGCATGTACAAGGTCCTAGCTTCAAAAAGCAGTGCCACAAAAGACAAACAGAATGCTGAGACATGTAACCGAAGGAAGTATTCTCTGGAACAGGGAAATGGCACATTGGTAAAGTACTTGCTGGGCAAGCCTGAGGGCCTGAGTTCAGATGACCAGCTCCGCGCCCCCCCCCCCCCCACACACACAAAGCCAGGTGTGTGGTGCATGACTGTAACCCCAGGACTGGGGTAGTGGAGAAACAGAAAGATCCCTAAGGCTTGCTGGCCAGCTAGTCTAACCAATCTGTAAGCTCAAAGTTTAGCAAAAGACTTGTCTCAAAAAAATAAGACAGACAGTGATCAAGGAAGACAAAGGACACTGACCTTTGGCCTATACAAACACACACACTCACCACGACATACACAAGATGTAGCCTCTAATTGAAAGATAAATTAAGGGTCTCTCAACTATTTATGCAACTTAAATTTTTTCTATGAAAATATAGTCACATACTACATAATATTTTGGTCAATAACATACAGTATTTTCATTGGAGTATAATGGAATAAAATTCCTAGGTGTTTAAAGCTCAAGTCTTATTATAAAAAGAATGTTTTATGGTTGTGGTGGTTTGAAAGAAAATGGTCCCCAAAGGGAGTGGCACTATTAGGAAGGAGGTGGGGACTTGTTGGAGGAAGTCCGTCACTTGGGAGCAGGCTTTGAGGTCTCCTTTGCTCAAGTTTTTTCCCTCAGTGTGACTCTTAGTTGACATTCTGTTGCCTGCAAGATGTAGCTCTCAGCTCCAACACCATGTCTGCCTGCATGTGGCCATGCTCCCCACCATGATAATAGACTATCTCTGAAACTGTGTGCCAGCCCAATTCAATGTTTTCTTTATAAGAGTTGTTGTGGTCATGGTGTCTCCTCACAGCAATATAAAAACCTTAACTAAGACAAAGGTTTTTAAAAAACATTTTAAACTTTAGTGCAGCCCAAGGACAGAGTGCTTATGAACACCACCTCAATAGGTTGAGGTCCTAGACCTTCAAACTGACTAACTACTTACTAGCCCATCAAGAGCAACTTTCAGGCCTCCAGCTTCTATTTGTGGTGTCTTACAGAGTTTAAGATTTTAATCTTTTAATATCATAATTTGTTGTATTTGGGGAACTATATATACAGTGACTCCCAGGGAAGCCTGAGCTAAAGAGATCATATCTCAGAAAAGGGGGAGGGGGGAAAGAGAAGCTAACAGAACAAAACACAACAAACGGAAAACCTGCACAAACTAAGGGGTCTGAGAGAGCAAACTGCTGAGTAATATAAGTGTCAGACATTAAGGTAATAACAGTATTCTACAATTAGCCACTGAGTTAAGAAATAAAATCTTTAAGAGATGAATGGAATGACGTGAGATTTTACAGAATAGCAACAATAATTGGTTCTAGGTAACATGATTTGAAAATCTGGAGATCTGGAGGAAAGAGGACAAATGACCTAAACAACAGTACAGAACGTCTCAGACCTCCAGGTCCGATGACAGGAGACTATGACAGTTAAGAGGACCACAGGGGAAGCAGTGTCTAATTAACTGTAAGGGGAAAGGACCTGCAAAATGATAGAAGTTGAAGATACAATCTATTGATGACAAGCCATAATTAATTAGTGAACAAAGAAAAGAAACTAGGCACATTATGAGTCTTATGGGAATGAATACATTACGGAGGATACCTGGGTATGTAGTACTCTCTTGGGGTGACAAGAATAAAGGATACATTAGTCTCAGCAGACTGAAGGCTAAAGGTGATAGAAAAGCTTCAAAAGGTGATAGTGAATAGAGTTAAAGTCTGGGGCTTTCTTTTGTAACCTATCAATGGAAAATAAACACTAGTTTTACACTGAGTCAAGCCCATCTTCACCCTAGATAAAGCCTTAAAAATAAGTCGAATGTGACCTTCAAATGACTATTCATTTCAAGAGAAAAAGCCTCACTCTATGTGTGTATGCTCCATTTTATGGTATGCTGACATTCTGTAAGTTTCCCATGAGCATCATTATATTTAAGATTTATTTATTCTTATTTTATGTGTATGAGTGATAAGCCTGAACATACGCAAGAGTTCACAGGAGCCAGTAAACGGCAGTAGATCCCCTGGAACTGGAGTTAGTGGCAGCTGTAAGACCCCCCATGGATGCTAGGAACTGAACCCAGGTCATCTGTAAGAGTAGGGAGTATTCTTGTTTGTTTTGTTTTTGAGAGCCAGTAGCTCTTCACCACGTAGACCAACCAGGCCTCAGACTCAGAAATCCACCTACCTCTGCCTTGTGAATGCTAGGATTAAAGGCATGTGCCCCCACACCTAGCTAATACCAATTATTCTTATCTGTTAATGTCATCTCTCCAGTGCCAATACCACTATTTTTAAAATGGCCCAATATAACCAATTAAAAATCTGTAAGTAATTTTCATTCTCAATATAATTATTGCACCTCTACTGTTCAGGGCATCCCTCTTTTTCCTAGTCTCTTGCTTTACAAACTTGATTTAAGTGAACACATTCTCTAGACATGAACTGTTCACAGAAATGACTAGTGTAACAAAGCACTCTGAACAGATATTTCCAACATCTGACTTCACTGACAATATAAACAGAAAACATACTACTACAACTAAATTTCTGTGGTTATGATTTAATGCTGCATCTATATGTTTGTTTAAATCTCTCTCAACTGGAATACCACCATAGAATGGTATTTATTTAAGTTTTGATTAACTTTTGCCAATAGACTGATGTGTTTCATTGTAATACATGGAAAAGGAGACCACTGCCTATATATACCTACTAATTCAGAAAAAATGTCAAGTTTTTTTATTTTATTCTATACTTCACTACACACATTATCTGAGAGTTCTGTCACAGTGTCACTAATCTCAAAAACCAAAAGCAAAAAACATGGGTCTACATATTTCAAACCTACATGGTCAAGGACCAGCTGTATAAACATGAGTGGGTAAAAAAGCTGGGTAGTACATAAAGGACACTGAACTATTTCACAGGGAAACTCAATGCACTAGGATTCCAAAACCCATTATTCTAACAGTTATTAAAGTAAGTCCTAACACATAATAAAATCAGACTAGAAGTGGCAATGTGTAATAAAATTAAGGTAAAAACTAAAATGACTTTAAAAGACTTAATGTGAAGTGGTTCTATTTCCTTTACTTGAACATAAATACTAAGATGAATATCATGTCTAACTGGTGAACATCTCACCTGCTGAGTATTATAAAACAGATAGCCAAGAGGTGGTGGTGGCTTACGCCTTTAATTCCAGCATTCAGGAGACTGACGAAGGCGGATCTCTATGAATTTAAGGCCAGCCTAGTTTACAGAGAGTTCCAAGAGAGCCAGAGCTACACAGAGAAAACCTGTCTCACAAAACAGAAAAAGTATAAATTTTAAAAGGGAGAGTTTACTTGAAGAAGAAGAAGGAGGAGGAGGAGGAGGAGGAGGAGGAGGGTTGGGGATTTAACTCAGTGGTAGAGCGCTTGACTGGCAAGCACAAGGCCCTGGGTTTGATCCTCAGCTCAAAGAAAAAAAAAGAAAAAGAAACAACTTTCCCCCTTCAAACACAGTTGAAGCTACATGATAGATATACATTATTTTACTTCAGTGTAAGAATTTAGGGAGGGGCTGGGGATTTAGCTCAGTGGTAGAGTGCTTGCCTAGCAAGCACAAGGCCCTGGGTTCAGTCCTCAGCTCTGGAAAAAATAAAATAAAAATAAAAATAAAATAAAAAATGTCTGGGCTGGAGAAATGGCTCAGAGGTTAAGAGCACTGACTGCGCTTCCAGAGGTCCTGAGTTCAATTCCCAGCAATCAATGGTGCTCACAACCATCTGTAATGAGATCTGGTGGCCTCTTCTGGCCTGCAGGGACACATGCAGACAGAACACTGTATACATAATTAATAAATAAATCTTTTTAAAAAAAAAACTAAAGTGGAGTGGGGGCAATGCCTGAAAGAAGCCCATACTTTTAATGAGGCCTGAAGAAACCAGGCTATGTGTGAAATACAAAAGTGAAGTCTCTCAATACTCTTGGAACACATTCAGTATACATGATACATACTTAGATGTGATGTCTGAACATATGTGGCAACACTTTAGTGCAGACTATAGCTTATGGCAAAAGGCTGTAAGTGGCACTCAATGGCAAGCATTTTGGAGCATGAAATTTCTAGATACTGGGAGATAATATAGACCATTTGAGAAAAAGTAGGCGGTAATAGACATTATCAAGACTGTGTGGCTGGAGGACATAAGTTAATCCTGAAACCTAGAATAACTATCACAAGTTCAAGTATTGAGAAAAACTCTAACCTGGAAAGAAGCATCCTGGAGTTTCCTATAAAGTGGAAATATTTTTTTTACAGGAATGTGCAACCATGAGAATGCAAAACAATGCTCATCATACCTGTAATCAAGTACCCTTTCCCCCAATGGATCTTAGGACCGACTGAAGAGCTGTTGGATCCTTTGATTAGGATCTAGCAAACTATTCTTGATTACCAAAATGTTATATAGTTTATGGTCAATAATTATAGCATAAAAGACCAGCATCCTCTTTAGAACGCCACCACTCTGTAGAGTATGCCACTTGCCAAAACATTTGGTTTTTTGCCCTACTCAAAAGATGTACTTATGATATCAAAAGTAAAAGTAATCTTGTGAACAGATAATGAAGGAAAAGATAGAAATAGGATTATATAGTGTGCGGTAAGACTAAAAATTTATACCTTTTGACTACAGAGAGCCACTTAAAAGTATTTTGTTGTTGCTACTGATGTTTCATGTTAACAACATACTTCAACTAAATAATAGATATAGATAGAAAAACTTTAACATAACAGGCCTCGAAGCATACAGACCAGCCTGCATTAATGGGAAACAGAGCTTTTTAAGTACAGTTCGACAATCATACATCCAGGCAAAGCATAATGCAAATGCAGGCCTGGGCGTGGTATCATATCTGTAATCTGAGAGGCTATAGCAGGCAGCAAGTTTGAGGCTAGCATAAGCTACCCAGCAAGTCTTGAGGACACCCTAGGTTACATCAAGACCTAGCACCAAAAAACAAACATTCCCTAAAACAAAATGGAAATACAAACACAAGAGAAAGATGTGATACTACAATATATGTCATATACCTCTTAATGGGGGATACCCTGCAAGTGCTGTCATTAAGAAATTTCATCACTGTCCCTCTAGACTTAAAAGGGATGGTTTGAAGGTTGAGCTGATCACAAATGACCAGTGACTTTACAATCATTTCTACATAATAAACCTACATTAAAAAAAATACAAAAGGCAGAATTTGGGGAGCTTCTAGGCTACTGAACATATGGATAATGACATATGGATAATATATCCCTTTCTCCTATAGCTTGCCCTATGTATCTCATCAAATGGCTGTTCATTTGTATTTAAAATATCTTCATAATAAACTCAACTGCAAATCAAAGTGGTCCTAGTCTAATTTACAACTGGTGTCTGAAGTAGGAGCACTCCACCAAAGGACCTTTAATCAGTTGGATTAAAGTAACTTGAAGTATATAGATGTTCTAAGTGAATTAAAGGACATTTAGTTGGTGTCAGAGAACTGTTACCAGTAAGAATAAAAACAAATTAAAAAAAAAACAACATATAAATGATCACAGAAATGTTTTGAAGCTGAATACAGAAGAGGGAAAAGTATTAATCCCCGCCCCCCAATCTTCAAGACCATATGTTAGGGCTGGGTAAGGTAGCATACTTAATAATCCCAGCACTCAGGAGGATCCTTAGAAGTATAAGGCCAGCATGGCGTACAAAGCAAGTTCCAGGCTGCCTCAAAAGGAGAAAGAGGGGGAACAACGGAAGGCAGGAACACATTAATAGAATTAGGACTGACGGTAAAGGAAAAAAAGACTGCAGTTAAACTTCAATGTGGGAAGTCAGTTGAAGCTAATCCTCTACCACTCCCTACCCATGAAGCCTCTACTTCTTCCCTTTTTTTGTTTGTTTTTTTCAAGACAGGGTTTCTCTATGTAGCTTTGGAGCCTGTACTCACTTGATAGCCCAGGCTGACCTTGAACTCACAGAGATCTGCCTGCCTCTGTCTTCTGAGTGCTGGGATTAAAGGCGTGTACTACCCTCTACTTCTTTAAGCAATAACCAATGAAGCAATTTTGCCACAAGGAAAAATATACTATCTTCCTTTGTTTACTGCTTTTCACCAACAATTTTTTAAACTTGTTTTTTTTTTGGTTTTTTTTTTGAGATTTATTTATTATGTATACAGCATGTATGACTGCAGGCCAGAAGAGGGCACCAGATCTCTTTACAGATGGTTGTGAGCCACCATGTGGGTGCTGGGAATTGAACTCAGGACCTCTGGAAGAGCAGTCAGTGCTCTTAACCTCTGCGCCATCTCTCCAGCCCTCACCAATAATTTTATAATACTCTGTAGCCTGAGAGATGGGTCAGCAGGATAAAAGACACTCACTGTCAGGCCTAACAGTTCAAGTCCTGGAGCTCCTATGATAGAAGGAATCAATTCTAAAAGTTGTACTCTGACCTTCACACTGAGCTTCGGCACTCCCCTTCCCAAGTAATTAACTGTAGTAAAAAAAATTTTAAATACTATGAAAAAAAATTGATGGATCAAAGTATCTGGCTGAAACTGTGACAAAGATAATTTCATGCTTGAGACAATTAGAGGACAAATAATACTTTGATTTGGCCCTAAATGTGAAGTCTTCTGTAAGATTAGTCACTTCAGGTAAAACATTGGCCAACTTGCAGCTGAGAGGCATGAGACATTTCTGAATATAACTGTGGTGGTCCACAGGGGCTATCTAGTGAGACCTTACTCAAATATCAGAGAGTCTGAGCTTGATTTACCCAGGAGAGCTGCATAATGGGATGATTTAGCCACAGGCATGTTTACTAGGTGTTTGGAAGGGTCTACATACACGTAGCTTTACAGTGTGCTTTGATCTTACAAGGGAGAGGTCTTTTGTCTCTCCCCTTGGCATATTATAAAAAGCCCTTTTGAATAAAGGACTGGGCAGCTGACCCAGGGCCCTCCCAAAGCTATTCTGTGCCTCTGTCTTTCTTCTCGTCTCTTTCTGTGTTTCTACCTATCATTTCCTCATCTTCTCTCTTCCACCCAAGAACCCTTTGATAGGTGGGAGCAGGTAGGAGCTGGTCTCCGGCAGACTCCTACATATAACTAATTAAGGCTATAAAGCGTTAGAAAATGATCTTAAAAAGGTGTTATATCTTGATATAATCAAATGTGACCTGTTTTATGTAATGTATACTGTACAGAAATAAGCATACAAATAAAGAGATTCAGAGCATAAACACTGGTACGCAAATCGTGGCTCTACCACTGCACAAATTACTAAAGTCTCCTGAGAGCAGGTTCTTAGACCTTCCAATTGTAACATAAACACTTTAATACTTCATGAATTAAATGAGCACTCAGCACAGAGAAAAATGCCCAGCATAAAGGACAATAACTGCTAGCAATTGGATGACAGCATCAATGGCACTCAATAAATTCACTGAAGAAAACACACTTAAGAAACTATTTACTCCAGGTACAGTTGTACATTCTTATAATCCCAGGTGCTTGGGAGTGAGGCAAGAAGATCATAAACTTGAAAACTAACTTGGGCAACTCCCAAGACTTCATTTGACAAAGAAAATAAGAAAGGGGAGATGGAAAATATAGGTTAGTTGGGGATTGGGGCAGAAACTTATTTACTACCTTTTCTTGATAAAACTTACTTTCATCCATTTAGAAAAATCTATTTTATTTATTTATTTGGGGAGTGTTTGTTTTTCGAGACAGTGTTTTTCTGTGTAGCTCTGGTGCCTGTCCTGGAACTCACTCTATAGACCAGGCTGGCCTGGAACTCACAGAGATCCGTCTGGCTCTGCTTCCCTTCCTGGGATTAAAGGTATGCGCCACCACCGCCCCGCCTATTTTTGAGACCCAAGGGCTAGGATTAAAGGCATGTGCCACCCTGCCCAGCGGAAAAATCTATTCTTAAAAAGACCCTAGATAATTCTAGTTTGTGGACAGACCATACCACTTACTATTTCTAATAAACAGAAGCCATGGAAAGTGAGAAAGCATGTAAAAATTTTGTTATATGCCTAACTAAAAATTCTATTACAGTTCTAAAAATGTTCAGATGAACAGACATGTGTGAATACTGCTGGTTCAGTCAAAATATGGTTAATAAAAAGTTGTGTATTGGTGGGCAGTGGTGGTGCACACCTTTAATTCCAGCACTCAGGAGGCAGAGGCAGGGCGATCTCTATGAGTTCGAGGCCAGCCTGGTCTACAGAGTGAGTTCCAGGACAGCCAGAGCTACACAGAGAAACCCTGCCTCAAAAAAAAAGGGTATGTATTAAAACTATACTCAGTAATAATATTTACTTGTTTATAGAGTCCTACTTTTCCTGAAAATTATATATCTAATGTGAAACTAGTGTATTTATGTTTAGATATTAAAACATGGTATCAGCCACATATGTGAGAATATTTATTAGTCACCTCTATACAAACAAATGCTAACTTTTCATATAGCCTCTAACCTAAATACATTACATTTGGAAAAAGCTTATTTGAACCATAGGACTAACGAACAAGGAAGTAACATAACTCCAACCTTACAAACCCAAAACCACACTAATGATATTCCATAACAAATATTCGTAAGTAGATATGAACATAAATGACAGTACCTTATCAAACATAGACTGCTTCAAGAAATAAAATCAGGGCTTAAATATTCTAAGGCAAAATTATAGGACCAATATTTGTTTAAAAACAAATTTATCAGTACTATTTCTAATATTTTTCAGTAAACAATTAAGACTTCTGTACCTATGTTCTTTGTGCTCCAATAACTGACAGTCTCTACATGTCAGTCTATCACATGTTTCACAGAACAGTTTCAACTGTTCTTGTTTATGTACAGGACAAAACACAGGGCGCTGACCAGATGCTCCAACAGACTCTGTAACAAAATAAAACATTTAAACAATAAAATTTTTTACTAACTTTCTCTATTTTTATTGGTGCTAGTATTCAAAACTAACAGTAAGTAGACCATACCATTTTTGACTCAAAAGGTTAAGTGTGAACATTAAAACTATGTGCAGAGGGACAAGCAAAATACCTCAGTAATAAGGGCATATGCTGCCAAGCCTGATGGTCAAAATTCCATTCCTGGGACTCAAATGCTATAGCAAACTCCTGAAAGTTGTCCTCTGACTTCCCCAAATAAGCTCTGTGGCATGCATGTACACACACAAATGTTTTTGAAAAACAGCAATTCTATGTATCGTACCTGAGACATCTTCTTTTTTCCTGATTAGATGATCTTTAGTGAATTTTACTCTTTGATGTGCTTCAATGCATGTCTTACATAGCCACTCTCCACATTCTACACAAAAACCAACTGCACTTGCATTGTCTTCACAACTAGTACAAACCTAAAAGAGAAATAAACACTAATCTACATTACATTTGCCAAATGTAGATCCACAAAATAAAGAAGTGAAAACTTTGTAAATTGCAAAAAAAAAAAAAAAACAATTCTTTATATAAAGAATAAAATCATCTTGTTATCCATTTATCTTTAACAAAATTCCCTTATCAATAAACATTTATTTAGATAGGTGAAAATCTAATACTCAGAACATAAAAATCTATGCAAAAATTAACTTTTTAAATAATAACTTTTACTTCACCAAGGCTGAGGGTGTGGAAGAGTTATCGTTTATTTCTAATTGGAAATACAGAACTTAGCAGAAGTGTCTAAATTACTTAATTAAATATTTTTCTTATAATTTACATTTTGAAAACAAGGAAAATATACAAAAAAAATTGAGGTGCATACCTGTTCTGACTTCTCATCAGAACTGCTAGGAGCTTCAGATGTGTCTTTCACAAAATAATTATCCACAAGATCTATCTGTCTGCATTCTTGACGGCATACTGGACACCGTATTACACCAACTAAAAAAAAGAGACAGGAGTTAATAATGAATAATGTTCTTCAAAATGGAAAGAAAGAAATTCTGAGCCAGGTAGTGGTGGTGGTGCACACCTTTAAACCCTGCACTAGGGAGGTAGGCAGGTGAATCTCTGTGAGTTTAAGGCCAGTCTGGTCTGTACTGTGAGTTTTGGGACAATCAGAGCTATATAGAAAGATCATGTCTCAAAAGGAGGTCAGGAGAGAAAGAGGTCATCAAGGTGCTTGAGATGTATATTATTTCTGAATTATTCAAGAGGGACCCTGTAAGAGTGAGGCAGGCGCAGATTAGTGTGTGTGCAGGTACCTAAGAAAGACAGAAAAAAAATTGTGTAGGATCCTTTACAACTGGAGTTACAGGTAGTTGTAAGCTATCAAAATTGGGTGGATGCTAGGAAATGAACTCTGGAAGAGCAGCAAACATTCTTAACCACTGAAGCACCTCTCCAGCACTCAGATGCAGATTAGACAACAAAGTAGCTGAAGACTGGAGTGATTGCCAAGAAAGATGGCCACTAAAAGCTAAAAAGATAATGGATTCTTCTCTAATGCCTGTACAATCATTAGTCCTGTCAACACTGCCTTTAACCCAGTGAAACAAGATTTCAAAGTTCCTGCCTCTAGAACTTTAAAAGTATAAGGTATATGTGTTCTAAATCAACAAAGTCTTGGTGGTTTTATTGTTGCGAGAAATAACAATCATTCTATAAAATTTAGTTTGGTACTCAATATAGTCTATGCAACAATGGGGGAAAGAGTACCCATGCTTTTACCTATCAGTGTCTTCATATCCATTAGAAAGGATAAACTACTGATGTAATGTGGAAGCTAAAGAATTAAAAATTAACACAGAAGTCAATTAACAAACTACTGACATGTCAACCATGGAACTGAAGGTACATATACAACACAAATGACATGATCCGGGCTGGAGAGAAGGTTCAGCAGTTATGAACACAGACTACATACACTTCCAGAGAACCTGAGTATGACCTCCAGTACCATGTCAGGTAAACTCACAACTACCTATAACTCTAATTCCAAGGGTAATCCAATGCCTCTGGCCTCCAAGAGCTCCTGCACTCATGTGCACATACTCACACACTGAAACACACATACACATAATTTAAAAATAAATCTTTAAAAAACAAAAGGTTTTTAAAAATAAAATGACTGACATGATTTATGCTTGACAAGATGGTAGATATTGGTAATCATAAAACTTGAGACAGAAGGATCCTAAATTGATGGCCAGTCTGAACCATATAGCAAGACCTTATCACCAAACAACAACAAAGTCAAAACAAATATAATTCCATAAAGGCTCAAATTAGTGTATGTTTATAATTTATAACACACAGAATTCCAATAACATCATATGCAAAGACCAAGGTATAACAGAGTCCCCAAGAATTGTGTAGAACACAAATCACAGTGTGTGTGTGTGTGTGTGTGTGTGTGTGTGTATGTGTATACACACACACACACACACACACACACACACACACACACACACATATAAAATCCTTCTAACAGAAAATGAAAAAATTTCTCATTCTAGCCAAGCATGGTGGAAAGCACAGCTATTCAGGAGGTTGATGCAGCAGAATCACTTGAGTCTGTGCATTCAATAATAGTTAGCCTGAGCAACATAATTAAAGACTGACTCATCCCACCCCCATCTTTCTCTCTTACCTCTTACACATTTGTACACTTGCATGCATGCTAGTGTGTACACACATACACATTGTAAAGCAGTGGTTCTCAACCTTCCTAACATTCTGACCCTTTAATACAGTTCCTCAAGTTGTGGTGATCCCCAACCATAAAATTATTTTTGTTGTTACTTCATAATTGTAATTTTGCTGTCATTATGAATCATAATGTAAATATCTGTTTTCTAATGCGCTTAGGCGGCCCCTGTGAAAGGATCATTTGACACTCCCCATCAATGAGTCAAGACCTAAGGTTGAGAACCACATTACTAAAAGATTATCAGAACTTCCCAGGAGACATACATACACTGTAAAAACAAACCAACAAGATGGAGTTGCTTGTGTCAGCCTTTTCAAATATAACTAAATCCCAAGACATTATGAAAAAATGTTTATTTTTGTTTTCTTGAGACAGTTTATCCAGCACTAATTTTTTTAACACCGGTCCCTACTTAAATTTTATTTATTACATCTATTTCAGACATAGACATATTCCATCTCAAAACTTAAGTCATTAAAACAGAAAGTGAGGAAATGGAACCAGGCCTGACAGAAAATACTCTTGTTCTTCACATTCTCTTAGTTCACGTGATGATGGAGTTTGTATAACTGGGAAAAATGTCACATAACTTTTTTTACTATCAGTAAAAATTCAGTTTGTCCATTTATATTTTATTTACTAAGAGTTCTTAAGACTTAAAAGGCTTAGCATTTGAAAACTGAACTATGCTGTATGGGCTTAAACTTTCTTAAAGCATGTTCATTCCATACTATATGAATGTACATTTGTAAGAATCATAAAGACTTTTGGGAAGATATTCCTTTTCAAAAGGGTGCAGAGCTAAGATTATTCCCAAGTCAAGGAGCCAATCAAGGAAGAGGGACAAGGAAGGAAAAAAGAACAGAACAAAATAATAACAAATAAAACCTCACTTTCATTTTTTGCTTGTTTGGTTGGTTGGTTTTGTGAGACAAGGTTTCTAGGTGTAGCACTGGCTGTCCTGGAACTCACTCTGTAGACTAGGCTGGCCTCAAACTCACAGAGATCCACCAGTGTTGGGATTAAAGGCATAGGCCACCGCTGCTACCCAACATAAAATTTTGTTTTAACACATTAACTGAAAACCTAAAAATCAAATGACATAAAATAGCCCAGTTGCTAGAAAATCAAATAATCTGTATAAGCCAGCTCACCCAGTAACTACTTCGTAGGTTAACAGGACAGTTAGATGTCACACCAAAGATGCAGCTCTGAGAACATAGGAGCTCTCCACTCCCCCCTATCTGTCTAATGCATTAAGCGTAGTTCACATGTGTTCTATCCTGCACTTTTCTCTCACTTAACCCTTTTCAAACTTGCCCATTTAAAAATGAGGGCAATGATAGAGATAAGTCAGTATTGTCCAAGTTTTATTTAAATTTTCATTAACACAAGAGTCTTTGCTTTTTTTAGATTTATTTATATTTTATGTGCATGAGTGTTTTGCCTGCATGGATGTCTGTGAATTACAGACAGTTGTGACACATCATGTGTGTGCCAGGAATGGAACCCAGGTCCTCTGAGGAATAGCCAATGCTCTTAACAGCTAAGCAATCTCTCCACCCTTTTCCTTTTTTGAGACAAGTTCTCACTATGCAGCCTTGGCTGGACTGGAACTCACTCTGTAAACTCTTAAGAGCTCTACCAGCCTGCCTCCTGAGTTCTGGAATTAAACCTAGCTCCAACAATCCAAGCTTATATTGTAAAACACACATGACTGCTTCACTTAGTTTTCTTCGTAGTTTCAATGACTGGCCCATTTTAAAGGTGAAGGGACCAGAAAACGTGCTCAAGGACAGAGAGATATAAGCAGGTCAAAGGGCACACAGGACCTAAAATTAAGATGCGCTCTACAGCACATGCTCTTGAAAACTGTTAAATCCTTAGGGGAAGGAAAATACAAATTAAAATACCTTGAGATTACAACTTACCCAGCCAGAAAGAATGACAATTATCTATAAAACAAGAACACCAAAAGCTGGGAAGGGTTCAAGAAAAGGAGAACTTCTATTCATTGTTGGGGAGCCACCATGGAAATCATTGTAGGAACATCTCAGAATTACTAAAATTACCAGCCAGGCAGCGGTGGCGGCGGCGGCGGCGGCAGCAGCGCACACCTTTAATTTCAGCACTCAGGACACAGAGCCAGGTGGATCTCTGTGAGTTCGAGGCCAGCCTGGTCTACAGAGCAAGATCCACGGGAAGCACCAAACTACACAGAGAAACCCTGTCTCGAAAACCAAAATCTAGAATTACCATATAATCTAGTTACATCACTCCTGGGCATGTCCCAAAGGATTCCATAGCCTATCACAGAGATGCTTATACACCTATATTTATTGCTGTTCTATATGGAACCAATATACACAACACCAATAAATAGGTAATAAAAATGTGGTTCATATACACAATGGAATTTGCAGGAAAATGGAAAATACATCAACAGAGGTAGCCCAGGCTCAGATAGACAAATATTGCAGGTTCTCTCCCACATGCAGATCCTAGATTCTAAATTTTATGGCATATTTAAACATATCACATAAGTTTTAAATTAAATTGATGCAGTGATAAGTTAATTGTAAATAATTAATGGAAAAGTAGTGTGTGTATTTACATGGGAGTATATGTGGAGGCCAGGGACCTAGAAAGGAGCCCACAAGAGGGGAAATAGGGTAGATTGGGCAGTTACAGTAGAACACATATTCAGTAAAAGTAGAAATGAGAATGCTAGGATGGGGGAGAGAAAGGGTTAACCAAAACTATGGATGAAAAGAGCCATAGGGCAACAAACACATATGCAGGCAAAATACTCATACACATAAAATAAAAAATACACAAATCTAAAAATTAAGTTGCCAAGCATGGTGGCACACTTCTTTGATCCCAGCAGTTGGGAGACAGAAGCAGAAGATCTCTGTAAATTCAATTAGAGGTTAAAAGCACTTGCTGCTCTTGGACAGGACAGGATTCTCTCTACAGAGGAGGAGAGTTTGGTTCCCAGAGTGCTCACAACTGCCTGCAACTCCAGCTCCAGAGATCAATGCCCTATTCTGGCTTTTACAGGGCAGGCACCTATGTACATGTACAAACACACACAAACACATATACCTAAATAGATGTTTCTGAAAATTAAATTAAGGGATTGAAGAAATGGATTAGTGGTTAAAAGCACTTGTTTTTTAACTTACAGAGGTCCACTTTCAGAGGACCTGAATTTGGTTGCCGGCACCTACATCAAGTGGCTCACAACCACATGTAACTAGTTCTGGGGAGTCCAATGCCTTTAGTCTCCTCAGGCACCTGCACACACTTGCACATGCCTACACACATATGCTCATAATTTAAAAAGTAAAATGTTTAAAGATAAATTAAAAAGGACTGGGCTAGGGCTAGATGGCTCAGAGGTTAAAGCACTGGTTTGTCTCAGATAGTGATCAACTCACTCACAGAGCATCTTACAACCACCTGCCATCCCAGTTTCAGGTAATCTGACTCCCCGTTCTGGCCTCTACAGGGACATCATGCATATGTTTCACAGACAGGCATGTGTTGCACTCATACACTTAAATGACTTGCATGGGGTAGAGAGAGAATTCAGTCAGTAAAATGGTTGTAGTTTGGTGGGGAGGTGGAGAAGAAGAGGATCCCTGGGGTTTGCTGGCTAGCCAGCCAGTTTGGTCTATCTGTGAGTTCCAGGTGACAAGGAAAAAACATTCTCTTAAAATCTATCTGTTGTTACCCCCATGCTAAAAAATTTCTGTGGAAAACATCAGTGGCCCCTTGCTTCAGGATCTAGTTACTATCTTTTTGTCTTCCCATATCTCAACAGATAAACAGTTGTTCCTGATGCTCAAGCGTTCCCCCCCCCCCCCCCTCTCTCACTCACACACACCCCTCTTTAAAAGGGGGGGGGGGCAAAGTATAGAGCTCCTGAAGGACCCACATGAGGTTCTCATACATATACAAACATAAATGACTTCACGATGATAATGAGGTATTTATAGGTAAGGAAGAAATTAGGATGTCTAAGATGTTTTTCAAGTTTCTAAGTGGTTAATTTTAATGGAAAACTACACTTCCCTTATTTAAAATGAGGGAAAGGCATTTTAGTCAAATGTAACAAGTATGTTTTAGGTAAATACTGTTGGACTAGCTTCTCAACTGAACCATCAGGATGTAAGCAAGTCAAAGCGAAAATTCGACTTTGATTACTGAAGAAGCAAAGCACATAATTTGGGCTAGGCAAGGATGTAGCTCAGCAGTACAAAGCTTACCTAACATGCATAAGGGCTTACTTAGGTCAGAGCCCCAGCTTAGACACAGTGTTCTAAGATGCAGAAAGCAGCTTACCAACATTTTCAAACTGAAGTATGTAAACATATAACGAACTACTTTCCCATTAACCATTTATAATTGGTCTCATCACTTCAGCAATTTTCTTTTTTTCTTTTTTTTTTTTTTTTGGTTTTTGGCTTTTTCAAGACAGGGTTTCTCAGTGTAGTTTTGGTGCCTGTCCTGAATTCTCATTCTGTAGACCAGGCTGGCCTCGACCTCACAGAGATCTGCCTGGCTCTGCCTCCAGAGTGCTGGGATTAAAGGCGTGCGCCACCACCGCTGAAGTAGAAATTTACTTTTAAATATATACTATACTGGACCAGCAGTTCTTTGCATGACCTAACAACCTTTCAATTTAGCCTTAGATTTTCCTTTTGTTATCTTTGAGTAGTCATCCACATCTTTCAATCATAAACAAGCCTCTCCCTCAGAAAGTGTGTAAAGATTAAAAAGATACAGGTATTTTCAGTTGAAGAAGTTCTTGACAGAAGTAACACATATGGTCCCTAATTGTTTAAGTGAGAGGTCAGTTCAGGCAAAGAGAGGGTCCTGTATATTTAATTATAGGAAGACTGAATTAAATAATTCAGGGAAGGGCTGGGACTACTGCTCAGTGGTAAATAAAGCACTCCCCCTACACTTGTAAGCCCTGTGTTCAACTGTCTTGCCTGTCCTGTAAAATAACAGAAGATGGGGAAACAGCACATAGATTTTAACAGTCATGTGGAGAGCTAGAGATGACAAGTGTGGAAAACTATGACAAAACCACCGGCAAAAAGGTAAAGGGACAGAATGGCCTTGAGAAGCCAAATAAAAACCACTGCTTGACACAGGTGAGACTGGATGGGGTCTGGGGAGATGGCTCAGTGGTTAAAACCACTGACTGCTCTTCCAGAGGACCCAGGTTCAATTCCCAGCATCCACATGGGAGTGCACAACCATCTGTAATTCTAGTTTCATAAGCTCTGATGGCCTCTTCTGGCCTCTGAGGACACTCACTGCATGCACATGGTACTCAGACTCTTACACATAAAATAAATCTAAATAAACAAAGAAACTTAGAGGTATATCACAGAAAATAATTTATGAACTGGCTCATCCCTAAAGTAATGCCATATAGCAACATGTTTAGATTATGTTCATAAATATCCAGCAAACTCCCACAAGTCAGTTTTAGCACTATGCATGAAAATACGTTGAAATTAGTTATATAGTGATATATGTGCATACATGATCATATTAAACCCAATTCTGATATCAAACAGAATGAAATATATTTAGGTATTACAGTAAATAATTATTGATATTCTTAGCTTCAAATATTCTTTTTTTGTGTATGTGGTTTGTTTTTTCTAGACAAGGTTTCTCTGTGTGTATCCTTGGCTGTCCCAGAACTCTGTAGACCAGGCTGCACTCAAGATCCTCCTGCCTCTGCCTCCCAAGTGCTACTAGGCTTAAAGGTGTTCAACCACCTGGCTATGTTTCATATATTCTTAAGGATCTATATGTCTTCAAACTAAAATTTTTAAATCTTATGTAACCAGAAAACAATGAGTGAATATAGAAATATTCAGCATAATTTAAAATACACTACAAGTTTTTTCAACATGGCAAAAGTCTGTATAAAAAAAAAAACTAACATACTTTTCAAACAGTGATACATAAAATTAAGATAATTATAGCTTGTTAACTATGTTTTTTAAAATGCAAGTTTTAGCCAGACAGTGGTGGCGCAAGCCTGTAATCCTAGCGCTCGGGAAGCAGAGACAGGTGGATCTCTGTGAGTTTGAGGCCAGCCTGGTCTACAAAGCAAGTTCCCGGACAGCCTCCAAAGCTACAGAGAAACCCTGTCTCGAAAAACCAAAAAAAAAAAAAAAAAAAAAAAGCAAGTTTAAAAAATAAAGTAGGGCCAACAAAACATTATTCCAAGCCAGGCAGTGGTGGCACACCCCCTTTAATACCAGCATTCAGACGGCAGAGACAGGCGAATCTCTGTGAGTTTAAGGCCAGTCTGGTCTACCAGGTGAGTTCAGGACAGTCAAGACTGTTAAACCGTGTCTCACAAAACCCAAAAACATTATTCCAAACATGAGGACTCATATGCTGGAGGGAGAAAACTAACTCCTACAACTTGTCCTGACCTCAAGAATGTCACACAGGCAAGATGGCTCAGCAGTCAACAGTACTGGCTGCTCTTCCAAAGGACTCAGTCTCAATTCCCAGCACCAACATGGTGGGTCACAACTGTCTGAAACTCCAGTTCCAGGGGATCTAATTACCTCTTCAGGTCTCCATGGGCACTAGGCACATGACCTAACATACAAGTAAAACAGCCATATACATAAAATATTTTTAAGAGAATGTCATGATGTGCACATGCTCAAATGCATGCCCACATACGCTAAACAAATGAACTTTTTGTTAATGTTTAAGTAAAATAAAGTCATAATTCTAGTCATTTGGGAGAATGAGGCAGGAAGATGGCTGTGAGTTTAAGGGAAGTCTGGGCTATAGAGTAAGATTCTATCTCAACCCAAAAGCAAAACCAAACCAAATCAATAGTAAAATATTTCAGCTACTAACCTAAGATTGACTTTTAAGTAGGAGGAGGATTTGGTCAAGTGTCCAGTGGAAGGGGGTATAAGTATAATGGAGAAAATTCCATCAAAATATATTATATATGTATGCAATTGTAGAATGTTAATGTTTATTTTTAAAATGATTTTTTATTTCTATAGAAACGTTTACTATACAGTCTTTCACATTGTTTACTGTGTGATTTTTCACTAAAGTAGGCAGAAATTGTACTTCATAACCAGAAATTTCAAGATAGCTCTTAAAATATTCAATTCAAAGTACGGAAATCCTGGGTCTAAGGATACAGTCACAGGACACAGGGCTTTTGTCTGCATGCATACACAAATGCTTGTATATGTAAATTCACTTACAACTGGGTGTTTTTCCTCTTTATGTAGGAAGGAGGTATTGAACTGCGCAGACCCAAGGAACTGTGGAGCAGTAACCATGAAGGTAGGGGAGTCTATGTATAGTGATATTTTATTTGTATTGAAATGTGATTTTATTTGTATATTAATAAAGTTGCCTTGGGGTCAGAGCAAGCCATAGCAGAAGCTGGGTGGTATTGGTGCACATCTTTAATCCCAGCACTTGGGAGGCAGAGCTAGGCAGATCTCTGTGTGTTCAAGGATACAGCTAGCATGGTGACACACACCTTTAATCTCAATATCAACCATAGCCGACCTGGAGGTCTGTATAGACAGGCAGTGACGAGGAGGTCATGTGGCTGGGTTTACAACCAATGAGAAGGCAGAACAGAAAGTCTATAAAAGACAGGACACAGGAAGAAGCTCTCTTGTGGAGAGGAAAGACAAAGCAGCAGTGAAGGGTAAGGTTTTCAGTTCTCAGCTATTGCTCTGACCCCTTGGCTTTTAACTCTGCAATTGGCTCTGTGTTTCTTATTTAACAAGACAGTTACTGCTGTGGATATCACTCTGTATAAATAAAATGCTGATTGGCCAGTTACCAGGCAGGAAGTATAGGCGGGACAAGCAGAGAGGAGAATTGTGGAAAGCAGAAGGCTGGAGAGAGACACCACCAGCTGCCGCCATGACAAACAACATGTAAAGACACCGGTAAGCCACAAGCCATGTGGCAAAGTATAGATTAATAGAAATGAGTTAATTTAAGATAGAAGAAGTAGATAACAAGAAGCCTGCCACGGCCATACAGTTTGTAAACAATGTAAGTTTCTGTGTGTTTACTTGGTTGGTTCTCAGCGTCTATGGGTCTGGCAGGTAAGAGAGATTTGTCCTGACTGGGCCAGGCAGGAAAACTCTTAACTACAGGTTACATCTACATCTATGGCTGCCAGGATCCAGTGCATCTGCTTATTCACTGACTCCTTTTAGGTCATCTGAATTCTGTACTAAGAATTCAGTCAGTTATGAAAAGATCAAGAGAGGTCTATTCCAACCCCATTTGTACTCGCCGACCAGGGACAGTGAGGATCTGTTATTCTTGGGAAACAACATTTAATTTGAAAATGTAGTCAGTATAGGGCAACTGAAACAAAGGGCATCATGTCTAACATGGTCTGCTGGCTCACCATTGACCAATAACTACAAAGTCATGCACCAACTTGATCCTGTAAAGGGAGTCACACTCATGAATAAGCAAAGAACAAGTATATCCATTTAAGGAGATTCGGTAACTTGAGGGAAGCTGAACAATCTGAACAGGCTGGGAAATTCCTACTGAGGCGTAACTAATGGAAAAAACAAAAGAAAACCTGAGTTGAAAAAAGGAGGGAGGGAGGGAGGGAGGGAAGGAGGAGGAAGAGGAAGAGGAGGGCTGTTGTAAAAAATCAAAAAGGAGAGGAGACTACATGGTGGCAGCAGCAGCACAATTAAGAACTCTCAGAGAAATTCAATTAAAAGGAAAAAGCTCTCCAAGAATGAAATAAATGATTTCTACATTTTAAAAACTGAAAGATATTAAAATAGAAAAGCAACAGAAGTAAATTATTGAGGAAGGTCAAATTACAAAACATAACTTTAGAAGACTCAAAAGCAAAGGCAACAAAAACAGAAAAGTCAAACTATATAATTAAGGAAACAAAGTAAACAATCTTCAGGATAGAAAAAAATATTCGCAAATTAATCACCTGAGTAGGAATTAATACTCAGAACATATGTAAAACAACAGCAAACGCCAGCAGCAGTTATAATCCAAACTAAAAATGGGCAAATAGAGGATAAGGATGAAGTTCAGAAAAAAACCCGATAGCCTAGTGTGTAATCAGTCCTCATCCACTGAATGAAATGGAAAAGTGATTTGGATACTTCAAGACATACAGATGGTCAGCAACTATATAAATTCTGTTCAAGGACAGGCAAGACAGCATAGAAAGTAAAAATACTTGTTGCAAGCCCAAAGGCCTGAATTCAATCCCCGTGACCCACATTTGTATACATGTGCAAGTATATGTGCACACATACACGATGTCATGAAAAATTTACATCACTGACATCAAAAAAATACAAACCAACACCAATTATCAAAAGGACAATAGAATAAAAATGCTGTTGGGGAAGCAAAAGAGAAACTCTTATGCATTGTTGGTGAGGATGCAGAATTAGCATAGCAATAATACAAAACAGTATGGAGGTTCTGAAAAACTAAAATAACAGTTTCTTATAATTCAGCTATCCATTATCAGGTATATATTCAAAGGAAATGAAATCAGCATGCTCTAGAGATATCTGAAAATTCCCCTTGTCTACTGTAGCAGTAGTAACCAACATACAGAATAAAACAAGGTGTCCATCAATAGGTGAACAGATTTTTTTAAATGTGGTAAACACATAAACAACATATCATGCACACACAAATACAGCAGGAAACATTATTCATCCATAGAAAATTAATTTAATTCTACAAGATAGCTCAAGCTGGCAAAGGCACTTGCTATGCAAACCAGACCTAAATTTGACCCATTGAACCCACTTAGACTAAATGTAAGCATTTTTCAAATACTAGTATAAAGATCTCAGAAAATTAAATATCCAAAATAAAAACACAATAATAAGCAAACACATTGAACAGACAGCTCTCAAAAGAAATAAAAATGGCCTATATATACTTAAAATAATTTTTCAGCATCTTTAACCATCAGGGAAATGCAAATCAAAATTATATCAAAGGGCCCAAGTGGTGGTGGTGCACACCTTTATTCCTAGCACTTGGATCTCTGAGTTCAAGGCCAGCCTATTGTACAAATCGAGTTCCAGGGCAGTCAGGGCTACATAGTGAAACCTTGTCTTGGGAGAATTTAAATAAATAAATGAATGAATGAATAAATGAATAAGTAAATAAATAAATAAATGAAATTATATGGAAGGGCTGGGGACATAGCTCAGTGATTACAGTGTTTGCTCTGTGGTATGAGGACTGACGTTCAAATCCCTGGAACCCATGTAAATGCTGGGTAGTGAGGTGGACACTGAAGCTGTCTGTAATTCCAGCCTCTGAAGGAGACAAGAGATCCCCAGAGCAAGCAAGCTAGCAAGAATAGTGAGTTCTGGGTTTAACTGAGAGACAGACCCCGCCTCAATGAATAAGGTTGGAAGAGCCATCGAGATTTCTGACATCCACCTTGGACATCCATATGCATGTGTATTTCCTACTCAAAAATAAAGGCCTACATTGAGATTCCATCTCACCTCAAGCAGAACTGACTATCATCAAGAAAACATTCTCTGTGTAGTTTTGGTGCCTGTCCTGGATCTCACTCTGTAGACCAGGCTGGCCTCGAACTCACAGAGATCCACTTGGCTCTGCCTCTCGAGTGCTGGGATCAAAGGTGTGCGATTAGACTATAGATATGGGTTTCCTTTCCAGAATCAGTCTTAACATAGAAGTGGTAAATGTGAGATTTTTTTTATTAAGGATGTCAATATATGTAATGAAAGATATGTTTGTTATGCTAAACTTATTTTTCATAATGAGAATTACAAAAGAATTTCATCATCACTAAGAAAGAGTAACATTTGGGATACTTCGTAACTATGTTGCTTTGCCAGAGAACTACCTAGTATCTTGTGTTTCAAAAAAATTCTGAATTGCTTTCTAGCTAGACAAACTAAAATGTAAAATTTAAAAAGTTAAGTCCAAGCCGGGCATGGTGGCAGAAGCCTTTCATCCCAGGACACAAGAGACACACAAAGGCAGGTCTTTGAGAGTTTGAGGATAGCCTCATCTACATAGTGAGTTCCAGAATAGCCATGACTACATGTCTCAAACAAACAAAACAAAACATCAAAAATTGGACTAGAGATGGCTCAGCAGTTGTTCTTCCAGGAGACTCAGGTTCAATTCCCAGTTAACATAGCAGCTCAGAATTGTCTCTAACTCCAGACCAAGGGGATCCAACATGTTCATCTGGCCTCCACAGGAACTGTACACACATAGTGCACATACACACACCAAGGACATATACCCAGGCAGAACACCCATACACATAAAAGGTTAAAAATATTAAATTTCCATATACTTTGTCAATGTTGAGCTAGGCTAATTTTGCTATTGAAAAAGAAATAAAGTTATTGTTCAACATTAGTTCACTGCTGATAATTAACACAATATAAATGTTAGAGTTTGAAATTTTAGTATTTAGTGAGCATACCGTAGTTATCAAGATAAAATCAGTATTGTCACAAAAGGCAATATTACATTTAAAATCTATTCATTAGATCACTAGACTATGTTTACAACAAAAAAATGTTATGTCTGTAATATAATGCTATAGGTATCTGACAAATGTAACATGTTATTAGATCTACAAATGTCATCCATAATTTCTTCAGAGTATAGATATAAATTTATGAGGGTTACAGAAAATAGGTCTTACATGATTTATACAAAATAAGGTTGATCATAAGGTTGCTAGGCAAGTGCTCTACCGCTGAGCTAAATCCCCAACCCCATAATTGAAATGTTTATGGGTTTTCATACTTTATTATCAAAGCAACTACACTTTCTCAAAATGTTACTCTACTTTTAATAAAATTTTTAAAGAACTAAGCTTGATAGACAAAAATTAAATGTTCTGTTTCCTGTTAAATTTCGCCAGGCTTTTAACAAAATTGGAGTCCCCTTAAATTTCTGTTTAAGGACTGGAAACCCATCTGCAACTAACAGCAAGTATTGCTCTTGCAAATGACTTTAGCTTGGTTACCAACACTCATGTCAGGCATGCTTCTAACTGCTTCTAACTCCAGCTCCAGAGAGATACGGCACCTCCCACCTCATCAGGTACCAACATACACACATGCTAAATCCTTACATTTGTGCTTAGGCTGAGATCTGTGTACATGTGCATGCACACGTTCTACCTTATTTCTGAGACAAGGTTTCTCGCTGAACCTAAAGATGTCTATTTTAGTGATGAAGAACAACTGAGATCAAAATCACTACTTAACATGTGATGGCTTCAGAGAAAACTGGTTTTTGAGATGGTCTCACTATATAGCCCAGCCTGGCCTAGAATTGTCAATCCTCCTGCCTCAGCCTTCCAAGTGCTATACGTTGAATCACAGGTATGTCATCACATTCAGCCTGAAGTTTCTATAACTTGCTCTACATGGCAAAACACCAACAAAAACAAATTAAAACTTACAGATGATATTTTATCTAGAACATTAAGAAACTAGTTGAGAGCCGGGCGGTAGTGGCACCCACCTTTAATCCCAGCACTCAGAAGGCAGAGGCAGGAGGATCTCTGTGAGTTCAAGGCCAGCCTGGTCTACAAAGCAAGTTCCAGGACAGCCAGGACTCTGTTACACGGAGAAACCCTGTCTCGAAAAAGAAAAGAAGAAACTAGTTGAGCTGGAGAAAACACTCAGTTGTTAAGAGTGCCTACTGCAGGGCTCCATTCCCAGCATCCATACATATAGGGAGACTCACAACCCCTGCAACTACAGCTCTAGGGGAGTCTGACATCTCTGGCCTCTATGTGCTCGTATGTGTACACACCCATGAACAGACACACAGACTCAGACAGACAGATACACACACACTAATTTAAAAAACAAATCTTTAACTCAGGAGGCAGAAGCAGGCAGATTCTCTAAGTTCCAAGCTAGCCAGGGCTACAATGGGAGTCCCTGTCTCAAAGAAACTAGTCAAAACACTATATAAAATCATAGTAAGTCATAAAATCATAAATAAAATGTAATCTTAAAAATGTTTAGGTAACTCTCACATGGAGGCACCAAGGGAAGATACAATGTATGGCATATTTAAGCTGTGACACATCAATAATCATCTTAAATAGAGCTAGGTAACTTAAACACCTCCAAATACAAATTAAAACTTGTAGATGTATCTTGTTTGTTAAATAAGAAACATAGAGCCAGTTGTAGAGTTAAAAACCATGAGGTCAGAGCCAAAGCGGAAAACCTTATCCTTTATTGTTTTTGTGGTTCCTCCTCTCTGCAAGAGACCTATTTCTGTGCGTCCTGTCTATTTAAAGACTTTCTGTTCTCCTCCCTCATTGGTTGTAACCCAGCCACATGACCTCCTCGTCACTGCCTGTTTGTACAGACCTCCAGGTCTTCTATGGTTGGTATTGAAATTAAAGGCGTGTGTCTGCTATGCTGGCTATGTCCTTGAACACACAGAGATCCGCCTAGCTCTGCCTCCCAAGTGCTGGGATTAAGGGCGTGCCCCACTACTGCTCGGCTTCTGCTCTGGCTTGCTCTGACCTCAAGGCAACTTTATTGACATACAAATAAAATCACATTTCAATACAAATAAAATATCACTATATTTCCCCTTTTTTATTTTAATAAAAAGAAAAAAAGGAAAAAGTTATAACTAATATAAGAAAAATTATATACAAAAGTATAATAACTATATATATCATATATACAAACAATAAATACCTAAACAATGTCTAGTCTATTTGTAATTGACAAATTTAGAGAAAATAATTTTATTATCTATCTTATTTTGGTAAGTCCAGAATGTATCTGATTTACTTTTTATCCTAACTTATATAGCTAACGGAACTGTCTTATAACGTCTTTTAAATTTATATATTTACAGTTCTTAGTGAGTTTTTTTGAAATCCTTAACAAAGATAATTATAACTATAACTGATCTTTAATTCTCTCAGAGACCCAAGAAGGAAATAATACTATCTAATAAAAAATAAAAACAAGAAGTGTATGTAAGCAGCTTTAAAAAAAAAAAAAAAAATGTGAGTTGACAGAAACAGCCAGCTGCCTGGACAGTCACCTGAGGTTTTTCCATAGTGTTGGGGCATCATCTTTAGCCTACAGGCTTAGCGTATCTGACAGACTCTTTTGTGAACTAAGATGTATACAAGGTCAACAGTTTGACCTCACATTTGGTGAGAGCAGTCCATGTATCAGAAACACCTGAATTCGTATCTGACAGACTCTTTTGTGAACTAAGATGTATACAAGGTCAACAGTTTGACCTCACATTTGGTGAGAGCAGTCCATGTATCAGAAACACCTGAATTTCATTAGTGTCATGTCATGATTTAGGATTTTAAATTTTGGAAATTATTGATGTTTTTTTAATTTAGTTGTCCATTTTTTTGGTTGTGTATATGTGGCTTTCTCTTGGCATCTTGTGTTTTTTTTACATCTCTCTATTAAACGCCAGTCTATTATTGAGAGATGTGAGCTTAGTTATTCCTCAAGAATAACTGTTTTATCTGTTGTTTTATTGTATATCAGAAGTCATTGGCCCACTCCCTGTTCAGCTCTATTTGAAGAAAAGGGCATGGTATCTTTTACAGATTGTAAAGGTCATTTATTTCAGGGATGGTGTCATATTGTCCTGGCTTTAGAAGATGTCTTTTGTTAAAGTCATAATCATATTTGTTTTGGCAAGAATTGGTAGTCCTTGGTTTTATGTCCTGTCTGTCCTGTTTGTCAGCAGTTGATTTAAGGATACTTGGTTGTCCAGTGGCTGACTCTCTTAAAAACAAGAAGTTCTGGTAGCAAACAGTTAAGACGAAGATGGTAACTCCACAGAACAAATGAAACAGAAGTTGACAAGACAGGCCACAAAAAGGCATTCTCCTCCTGGGCCAGAACATCTCTCAAACCAATGGTTCAAGCACAGAGGCAGCAGGACAGCAGAATATAGACTTTGCTAAATGACTCCCTCAAATCACTAAACAAAAATCAGTAAATAACAACTGACAGTACTAGAATTAAGAGTGATCAGTACTTGGGGGGGGGGGGCAGGAAACTTCAAGGTCATCAAAAGTACAAGGTCATCATTAGCTACATGGTAAGTTTGAGGCCAGCTGGGGGCTACATGAGACTGTCTCAAAAATCAATTAACCAAACCAAATAAATGTAGGCAGTAATGTTAGAAGAGGTATACATGACACATGAGAAATAAGAAAAACCAAAATGGCGGTGTAAAACCAACTCTAGAGTCAACCAATAATAGCTTTAAGTATGAATGGATTAAACAACCAAAGGCAGGCAGTGGTACTTGGGTCATAACTCACTGGTAACTTAAATAAACTAAATTCAAGTCCCAGAACAAACAAACAAGATTTTTAAGGATTAGATTAAAAACAAGAATAATATCCAGCTGTATGTTGTAATGAAATGTAATGAAAGACAGTTTACACTTAAATATGCAAATATATTCAAAGGAAAAGGGTGAGAAAAAAATTTATCATGTAAACAAGAGGAGAGGGGTGTACACATGCCTAGAGAGCTGGCTCCTCTTCCAGAGGGCCTGGGTCTGTCTGATTACCAGAACCGACATGGTGGCTCACAACCCCTCTAAAACTCCAGTTCCAGAGATCTGACACACTCTTCTGTACTCTATGGGCACCAGGCACACAACCAATGCAGAGATATATAGAAAGACAAAACATACATAACTGATGAAATTTAAAGAAAAAACTGGAGTGGCTATGTTAAGACATACATACAGACAGACGAGAGAGGGTGGGAGGGAGGGAAAAAGGGAGGGAGAGAGAGAAAGAAAGAAAGGAAAGAAAGAGAAGAAAGAAAGAGAGAGAGAGAGAGAGAGAGAGAAGAGAGAAGGAAGGAAGGAAGGAAGTGCTGTGGATATCGCTCTGTGTAAATAAAATTCTGGTTGGCCAGTGGCCAGGCAGGAAGTATAGGCGGGACAAGAAAGAAGAGAATTGTGGGAGGTAGAAGGCTGGGGGGAGAGACCGCCAGCCGCCGCCATGAGAAGCAACATGTAAAGACACTGGTAAGCCGCAAGCCATGTGGCAAAGTATAGACTAACAGAAATGGGTTAATTTAAGATAGAAGAAGTAGATAACAAGCAGCCTGCCACGGCCATACAGTTTGTAAGCAATATAAGTCTCTGTGTGCTTTCTTGGTTGGGTCTGAGCGACTGTGGGACTGGCGGGTAAGAGAGATTTGTCCTGACTGGGCCAGGCAGGAAATCTCTAACAACAAATGGCGTCCAACGTGTTGGCAAGAGTTTCCACCTAAAACCTGAGAAAAAAGAATTTAAAACGGAGCTAAAAACAGCTTCCTAACTGTCTCTCTCAAGTTAGCAGCAGCCTGCGGGTTTGAGCTACTATGGCGAGTTCCTGGCGTGATCGTCTGACCTGCAGTGTGGCGGGAATGAGGAATCTATAAGTGACACTTTACTCTGCTGCGTGGTGGATTTAGCCTTTGCTAGTTTAAAAAAAAAAAAAAAAAAAGATTTCTGGGCTATGCGCTGCTTTGATAGAACTGCTTCTGAGAGTTGATGGTACACATGGCTCCAGACCCAGAGCTGGCGGTAAACTGTACCACCGCCATGTTGGAAAACTGAGGTGGGTGGAGCCAGCAGCCACAGTGGCATTTCAGTGTTACAAAGATGGATATTACACAGAGAATCTGGTTTGTCTTGTCTTTGGGATTTTTAACTGCAAAAAAAGATTTGACCGTAAAAGCTATTGAGTTAAACAAATATGTAAATTTTAAAGGTACCTTGACTTCAAAATTTGGATATAAGGATATGTTGCTTTGGAAAAGAGTCTCTGCTTTTGTTTCCACAGAAAGCCAGAGGCTATGGATTTGTTCCAGATTAAGATACGTGAGGTTTAATCAGCCAAGACCACCTGAAAGGTTTCCGATGACACCATGGCTCAGATGATCCAACATCCAAAATGGTTTCAAGGCAACTAGCTCAGAGGTTCACCCTAATGGACTACTCCATAATCCTCAAATTTTCTTTGTGTCCTCATAAGATGCAGCGCCCCCCTCCAGCAGGAAGTAGTAAGAAAAACTACGTCCAATTTCCCAAAATTATCAAGCTGGCTTTGGAGATGGAATTGGCTCACTCCTTCTCTAAACCCAAACATTTGCTAAAAGAAAAGGTTAAGAGATTCTTGTGTCCCAAATCAGAAGAGCCCTCTGGTGTGGGACAGAGAAAAACCAATATTTTTCTTTAAAGCAGGTTGATTATAAATGTGATCTCTTTCTAAAGAAGAAAAGGGGAAATGATATAGATATAATAGGATGAAAGGGTAGATTAAGGAACTTCTAAAGAGTAACAACTTGTTTAAAATGTTTTACATTGGTATAGACTTTAGTCTATTGATACAAACTTAAAGTTAATTTTGTTATACTGTGTGTATATTTCTACTCGTGTTTAAGGTATGTTTGTATAGCTCATTTAAAAATGTAATGGGTAATTAAAAATAGATTAATAATTAATCATCTAGGATAATTATACTTGTAGCCATGTTAGTTAAGTCTTCTAGGTATACACAGAGATATTTCAGATAGATAGGTAATCTTCAAATACTTCAAAGACCTTCAGAATATGGCATTTAAAATATTTTTAAAATTTAGACTTTCTGGACAGTGAGACATGTCTGCTCCTGGCAGCACCAATTCACTTCAGAGAGGAGGATGGGCATTGAAGACACTTCATATCTTATCTTCACCTTAGCAAAAATAGCCATTTGGGCAAGAAACTGTTCTTGCCTGGACTGCTTGATCGACTGGACATGCAGGACCCATAGAAAGGTGACCACTAAACTTTGCTTGACAAAATGGTCCTTCAGGTTCCTGCTTCACAGAGGAAACTGCCAGACATTCTACAGGACATTGAGAGAAGTGACCAAGAGACTCTAGCCCTGTGGGCTGAAGACAAATGCCCCAACTTTACAAGGAACATTAGGTGACTGTCCAGGCTGCCAGCTGTCTCTGTCTACCCTGCAAGACTCCCGAAAGTTGCTTGCATCCTTCTCCCGGTTCTCAGGTTATATTATATCCTTCTGAGGTCTTTGATGTGGTTGAAGACTAGATAGTTATAATTTTCTCAGTTATGATAAAAGATAAGTTAGATATAAAACCTTGGACTCACAAATATAAGATAGATAGGATATCTTCTTTCATATTGTAACTGTAATTCTTGCTTGATAATTGTTTTGTTATATGTAATTTTACTATGTAAAAGTTAAAACCTCCCTTAAAAAAAAAAGAAAAGGGGAAGTGCTGTGGATATCGCTCTGTGTAAATAAAATTCTGGTTGGCCAGTGGCCAGGCAGGAAGTATAGGCGGGACAAGAGAGAAGAGAATTGTGGGAGGTAGAAGGCTGGGGAGAGAGACCGCCAGCCGCCGCCATGAGAAGCAACATGTAAAGACACTGGTAAGCCGCAAGCCATGTGGCAAAGTATAGACTAACAGAAATGGGTTAATTTAAGATAGAAAACGTAGATAACAAGCAGCCTGCCATGGCCATACAGTTTGTAAGCAATATAAGTCTCTGTGTGCTTTCTTGGTTGGGTCTGAGCGACTGTGGGACTGGCGGGTAAGAGAGATTTGTCCTGACTGGGCCAGGCAGGAAAACTCTAACAACAAGGAAGGAAGGAAGGAAGGAAGGAAGGAAGGAAGGAAGGAAGGAAGGAAGGAAGGAAGGAAGGAAGGAAGGAAGATGTTCACAGAAAAGAAAGAATCAGTACATTAATTTTAATGTAGTAAGCTGGAGATGAAGCACATAATTAGCACACAAGAGTCCAAAGGTTCAGTCCCCATAATGGCTGGACAGACAGGATTGTGGGCCAGATAAACTAGCATACAGATAACAACATTTATCTATATGTAGTGAAAAAAAGTCAAGGGACTCAGAAAAGCCTTTAAAAACAGGCAGTGTAGGGAGATGGCTCTGCAGTGACATTCTTGCAGAGGGTCTGGGGTCAGTTCCTGGTGCCAACATGGAGGTTCACAACCTCTGATCCTTATCTTCAGCCTACAATTAAGGAGTTTTTGTTTGGTTGGTTTTTGTTTTTGTTTTTTTTTGGAGCTGAGGATCGAACCCAGGGCCTTGTGCTTGCTGGGCAAGCATTCTACCACTGAGCTAAATCCCCAACCCAAGGTTTGTTTTTACAATGCTGGGGATTGAACATCCAGGGCCTTGTGGCAAGTGAGGCATGCCCCCTTTCCAATGAGCTACATCTCATTAAAAAAAAGAAAAAAAAAATTGAGAGTGGCTAGATTTATATCAGATCAAACAGTCTTCAGTGATGTTTCCACTTACATTGACTTTATTTGCATTGACAACTCATTATGTAGGATAGTTATCTCTATAAAACTGCTTGTAAAAAAATGTAACAAATGCTGAACTAATCCTATAAGGAATACAACATAGGTTTCTGCAAAGCTCTGGTCACATTTTCACCAACATTCATCACAGTACTATTCTATGCAATCTTTTAAGATTTTTTTTTTCAAAGATTTATTTATTTGTTATGTATACAGTGTTCTGTCTGCATGTATCCCTGAAGGCCAGAAGAGGGCACCAGATCTCATTACAGATGGTGTGAGGCACCATGTGGTTGCTGGGAATTGAACTCAGGACCTTTGGTAGAGCAAGCAGTGCTCTTAACCTCTGAGCCATCTCTCCAGCCCCAAGATGCTTTTAATATGTACTGTTTGTTGGCCCAATGCAACTGAATCCACAGAGTTCTGAAACTTTTTTTTAAGGTATGGGGTGTCTTTCTTTCTTTTAAAAAAAAAAAAAAAAAGATGTGGCGTGTCTTTTCCCCTTTTTTATTATTTTGTGTGTATGGGTGTTTTGCCTGATGTATGTAGACCAGTTTAACTAAACTCTCCAGACTTCAGTACCTGTTAAGTCTGGTCTCAACAAAGCCTCTATTACTTTCTAAACACACACACACACACACACACACACACACACACACACCCTGTCATCTGATCTCACACACACATAACATTTTTAAATTTTAATATTCTACACTACTACATACCCAACACAAAGATTTAGTGTCATACTGAAGACACCTATAATTAAAAGAGCTTATGTGAATTCTGAGACCTAAACATCACTAACTAGTATGATGTTCCAATCACTTTCCAAATAGGACTATAAGATTCAAATATTGCCAGGCGGTGGTGGTGCACGCCTGTAATCTTAGCACTCAGGAGACAGAGGCAGGTGGATCTCTGTGAGTTCTCTGGTCTACAGAGTGAGTTCCAGGAAAGGCGCAAAGCTACGAAACCCTGTCTTGAAAAACCAAAAAAAGATTCCAATATTAATTTGAAAATATATTTGCATTTGTTTCTTGCACAGTGAAATACTGATGATTATAATGATGCTTGTATTTTAAAGTATTTATTTACCACATCCTCTGGTAGGGCAGTCAGTGTTTTAACTGCTGTGCCATCTCTAGCCCCTGATGCTTGTTGTTAATAACATATTACAGTGCTGGGAAGAAGGCTCACTGGGTAAAGTGCTTATGACCAAGCTGGAGAATCTAAGTTCAATTTCCAGCACCCAGATAAAAAAAGATGGGCTGCACACTGTGATGCACACTGGAGAGGCAGACAGAAAAATCTTTAGCGTTTGCTGGACAGCCAGTCTAGCTCAATCAGGTTCAATAAGAAACCCATTCTCAAAAAATCAAGTCCAGAAATCAATTTAGGAAGACCTGACATCAACCTCCTCTGACTTCTAGGTACTGCAGACACACATAAGAATAAACACACACATACAAATAACATCAGTATATTACAATACAGCTACTGAAAACCCTCTAAAGGGAAACATTTACTTAAGTACTTAAACTTCAAAGTTAGAAAATCAAACTAAGGGGATGGAGATGGCTAAGTGGGTAAGAGCATTGGCTGTTGTTTCAGAGGAACTGGATTCAATCCCCACTCACATGACAACTCACAAGTGTCTGCAACTTCGCTCCAATACCTGTTTCTCAGTATCAGGCTGGATTTCTTCATTACTCCCTCTATTTTATAGGTTAGTATCTCCAACATGAAAGAGCCGTATTTAAGTATGACTTTATCAATCTACCTCAGTGGCCTTGTTTGTTAAAGTGAGTGGATTTACAGTGAAACCTGACATTTTTTTTTAAAGGGGGAATGAATGAGTGTATGGGAAGAGATGGTTCATTGACATGGAGAAGTCCTGGGTTTGATTCTTAGCACTAGAAAAATAACATTACTGTACCTTTTAGATCTTTATAAGCAATAGGGTAACATGAAAATGTTTTACATTGAGACTGGTCATTTCCTTGCTTTGTTTTCAAAGGAACATGTTATATGTAACCCAAGCTGGCTTCAAATTCAAAATCCCAGGTGCTAGAAATACAGACAAGCAATACTGAATCTGGCTTGGACTTCATGTTATTTTACAAAGTGGAGATGAATTCAAGGGGAGTATTCAAATAATTCATTGACTATCCACAGCTAATTTTTCCTGCCATTATTAATTCAGACAATCTATCTTTTTTTTTTTTTTTGGTTTTTTCGAGACAGGGTTTTTCTGTGTAGCTTCGCGCCTTTCCTGTATCTCTCACTCTGTAGACCAGGCTGGCCTCGAACTCACAAAGATCCACCTGGCTCTGCCTCCTGAGTGCTGGGATTAAAGACGTGCACCACCACCGCCAGGCATGAGTGCATACAATATTAAGAGGAAAAGTTGGACAGATGTCAGAACAGTCTGAGCTGCAAGTGAAAGGATACAGATCAAAATCAATCATATATAACATGCATATGAGAAAAAGGGATCATCTGCAAGGCAACATTATGGGCAGAAGCAGCAAATTTCAGCCATAACTAATCTCTACTTCTGAACATTTCAATGACTATTTGATTTACTGTTACAAAATATCTTACACCATTTTTTAAATAATTTGATCATTAATCACTTCAGCAAGTTTCAATGGGCTCAAAGTTATTACACATCCCCCCCTAATATGCTCCACAATCCATACTGAGTGGAAAACAGAAAACTTAATATCCTGAAAACACTGAAATGCAGTGCTTTTGTTACTTGTGATTCCTCAGACTTACAAGTACAAGCACAGTGAAATTCTAAGCACCCTACCTCATATCTACTGTATTCCATATAAAAACGGGTAAATGTTTTCTTCAATAACATTCACCCTGTACACTAGTACTTATTATGTGAGACTTGTTTCTAAAAAATGTTGTATAGTTTTGATATTAGCATTCCATTAATGAACCACGAAGAGGTAACAGGCCAAAGCGCTCCAAAAATTTTGTTCCAGCAGTCATTTGTAATGTTTCAAGTAAAAATCTGAGCGATCTCTTTCAAATCCTGCATAACATACTACACTGCAAACACACTTCTTGAAACCTGACTCATAACTGTTATTTAATACTTCCCACCAAATCCAAATATGGGGACACGGTATCAGAGGGTAGAGCAAATGTTCTAGGCTTTAAGACAATATCAAGGATACAAAAGGAACTTACATAACAAAAGAAAATTTCTAGAATTTTCATTGAAAATTTTTTTCAATAAAATAGCCTAGTAAAATTATTTGTAATACTTAAAGAAGAATAAAGGCCTGGCAGTAGTAGTACATGCCTTTAATCTCAGCACTCAAGAGGCAGAGGCAGAGGCAGGTGGATCTTGGAATTAATTCTAGGTCAGCCTGGTTTAGAGTTCCAGGACAGCCAGGGCTACACAGAAACCATGTCAAAACAAACAAATAAAAAAAGAACAGGAACATCTATAGAATAACTTGGGACATTTTGCTCAACTGAGGAAGATTTAATATAATTACCACATATAGAGGGCTTTCCTTGCTTGGCTTAGAAATAAAACACTCAGAAATTTACCTTGTTTACTATTTTGAGCCTATGTATTTTGGTTTGGTAGCCAGCCTCTGAGGTAGATCCTAAGGGCATTTTAATTTTTTTTATTTAAGAAATTCTGCTGTGACTAAGGCCAGGTCATTTAAGGCACACAACTGTTTTCCTTATACTTTAGATCTTTGGTTCTTGGGGAAAAGTTGTGCTGTGAGAACACTCTTTTATAGTCCTTTGAAAGGGACCCATATAGAAAAAGTTTTCTACCATATGAGAGAGCAACTCTGAGGTAGTGCATCTTCTTCTAGCCTTATCAATTTCAGATAACTGTAGCCTACCTAGTGATTTTGACTACAACCATACTAGAAGCACTGAGCCCTAACTGCCAAATTCTTGAGGCATTTTGGGGGTTTGCTTTTTTTGAGATGTGGTCTTCTATAGCTCATGCTGTCCTTGAATTTGCTATGTACTTGGGGATGATGTGGAACACCTGATCTTCTTACCACTAAGCAACCAAGCATACACCACCATAGCTGGCTCTATTCTTCTTTCATTTCTTTTGTTTCCTTTTCATTCCCTGCAACCCTTCCTAATCACAATTCTGCCTGCCCCCTCCTCTTCTCCCCTTACCCCCACCTCACACACACATCCTGAGTACTCTATTCAAGCCTCGTTTCCCTTCTTCACTACACGGCCACTCTGCTTTACATAGGTGACTTGTTGACCCTGTGGTTGGTGTGGTGACTTGAATGAGAAATACCCCTTAGGTTCTGGTATTGAACACCTGGTGCCCAGCTGGTGGCACTGTTTAGGAAGTCATTGTTAATTGTCATGTTTTCTTGGTCATAGAGATCAGCCTTGAGAAACAGTGGACACTAACCACAAAAAGATAAAAGACAAAAAACAAGAGGTCTACCTGAGTTAGAGGCTGATTATCATACCAAAATACACAGGCTCAAAATAATCTTCAGTTTACATATTCAACAAAAAATATACATAATCCACTGAGAATTCTTGCAAAAGCAAAGGTAAGTAGTCGGAAGAAAAATAGAAACATACAGACAATTCATAGAAGAAACGTAAACCACATACACACATTCAAAAAGCATTACTGGAGCTGTGGTGTAGCTCAGCTGTATAGCATTTGTCTAACATAACATGTAAAGGCCATGGGATAGATCCCCAACATATGGAGCTGGGGGGTTGTTCATTAGTACCATGTAGTACCCGCTCTTTCATCACTAAGCTATGGACTAAGCATTTCTCTACAAAGGATGCATCTGTGTTCATTCAGTCTTGCAGTCTTTCCCACTGTCCCTTGGGTCTAATGACTAGGGACAGAGGGGCAGTTTGTGACTCACAGAAAAGACAGAGGTTAATTTATCCATCATGCCAGCCTAATCTCTGAACTTGGCACTAGGAAAAAAACAGTGATAGAAAAGTCATAACCATAAAGAAAACAAGATCAGTAGGTCTATGGTGAACTATTTATGAAAAGGCTAACTCCAGGTAATAAGTGCTTACTTCATTTTTACATTCTGTTAGGGGCATACTGATGTATACACCTAATCTCAAGACTATAAGTGAACAAATCTGACACCTCCTATTCTCACTGTCCCAATAATTGTAAATTATCATTTTCTTATTGTCCTTTAAAGAATCAGGTCTTATTTTGACCTTAGAATCTTTATATTCTAGTTCTTAAAAGACTCAAAGCACTTCTGCCTACATTATAGCTATTTATACACAGAATATTAAAATTTTTTAAATAGTTATCAATTCCTTAGGGCACAGGAGGATGGCTCAATGGATACAAAGTACTTGCTATACAAGCATGAGGACCAGAGTTCCCAGAACCTATACTTTAAAACACCACAGTCTGAGCATGGGAGCTTACACCTTTAATCCAAGCACTTGGGAGACAAGGGCAGACGGCTGGAGGACTGGAGGCAAAAGGCAGAGGGAGACAGGCAGAGATCTGAGTTCAAGGCAGCCTGGTCTACATAGGAAGGTTCAGTCAAGTGGTGCACACCTTTAATCCCAGCACTCAGAAGGCAGAAGCAGGAGGATACCAGTGAGTTTGAGGCCAGCCTGATGTACAGAGTAAACTCCAGTACAGCCAGGGCTACACAAAGAAACTTTATCTTGAAAAACGAAGGGGGGTGGGGGGAGCAGGGTATGCCTGACTGCTGCCAGTTATCTCAATACTTGAGTGTCAGAAACAGGGGAACCATTAGCCAGATTGGTTGGAAGTGGAAAGCTCCCAGTTCAGCAAGAGACCCTGCCTCAGTAGAGTATTCAAGGAAGAAGACACCCAAAATAAACTTCAAGATTCCATGGGCAGGCACCCACATGTGAACATATACCTGCACATACATGTACCCATACACACACACACACCACATACATAACAAAATATAATTCTATCAGAAATAGTTTTCATATGTGTGTATGTGTGTGTGTGTGTGTGTGTGTGTGTGTGTGTGTATGTATGTATGAAGCTACAGCTATAACTCAATGATGAAGCATGTGTCTAGAATGCTCCAGGCCATGGGTTCAATCTCTACCACCAAAATACATACATGTATACATATGTACATAGTTAAGAGTGGCATTGTCCTACATTATTTCCAATCTCTTTAACGTCTGCTAGTAGAAGTTGTGATATAAACTTTCACATTAATCAGGGTTGTCTAGTCAAAGTTCCACTACATTGAAACAAGTTGGCTCTGAACTTGTAGACTTAGGTGATCTTCTTCTATCAAGTTCTCAAGTAGCAGGGGCTACAGAAATGTACCACCAAGCCAAGCTCATTTAATCTGTCTTTATATTTTTTCTTTGAAGCACATAAAAACCTAACCTCATATAACTACATACTTAAGAAAAGGAAAGATTACATTTAGTAGTCTTTTCAATTTAAATAATTGTAGAAAAACTGATAGTTCTCTCATATAACAGAAAAACTTCAAAAGTACATTTCTAAGTATCTGTTGTAATGTGGACTCCTAAACCTTTTACTTCTCTTATATTTAAATCTATGTCCTTCTAGCCTGTTGTGCTTAGAATCTCTTTCCTAGGCATATTACAACATTACACATTGATCAGTTGGTTTAATATTCATTCACCGGGTTGTATAGTTCTTCCAAATGCTGACATTTTATTATCCAATATAAATACATGCTCACACACGCGCTCTACCAATGTCATCAGAAAAGGATTTAAATACTAAAAAAATGTCAGGCTCACAGCAACAGACACCCTTTTTCCAAAATTCCAATTTTCATTTAAAAGCTCAATTTTTATTCTTGGCAAACATATACTGCAACTTGTTTTCCTATAAGTGACAGGCTCAGTTCATTCATTCTTGATATAATGGCTGCCAAACACCCATGCCTGAAAACATCGTCTGTCAGTCACTTTCAATTAAATGATTTTCCATTTAAAAAAAAATGCAGTATTCAAAGTAACTCAACTCAAAACTCTTAACAAAGTAGCAGTATGGACACAATGACTTAGGCTGGCTAGGATGTACAGCTCAGTGGAAAGGCATGAAGCCACCATCTTATGCTATTCTGAATACATATTCTTCTTCCAGAGGATCCCAGTACAATTCCCAACACCCAAATCAAGTGGCTCACAACTGCCTATAACTCCATCTCCAGGGAATAGGAGGCCTCATCATTGTGCTATCACAAATGTACCCAAGTAGGTCTCCTCTGTAATCCTACCACTTAGGAGGCAGAGGTAAGTTTAAAGCCAGCATGGCCTACACATCAAATTTCAGGACAGCTAGGTCTACAAAGAGAAAGGGGGGAGGGGTGCTGGTATCTGAAACAAACTTTGTTCTGACGTATCAATAAAATTTGTATTTCTACTGTTACATTATAGATTTAAATGTACACACTATTAAAAGCTTTTCTGACACAACCTGATAAGGATCAAACATTTTTTAAACCACAAAAGCACTTTTAAAAGCTCACTACTGAGATTCAACCAGTATGAACTAGTTTGATTTTCCAATGCTCTAACACTAAATTAAACTTGTTTCTCAAAATACCAGGAGCAGGCAAGGTAACACTTACTGCACTTGTAGAGGACCCAGGTTAATTCCCAGCATCCACTTGGCAGCTCATAACTTCCTATAACTCCATTTCCAGGGGATCCAATGCCTTCTTCTGACTTCCATGGGCACTGCATGCACATGGTATGCACATATACATCCAGATACAACACTCACAAGATAAAAATTAAAATTTTTAAATCCAAGTTCTTCAAAGTCTGGTAGATATTACCTGCACCAGAATCACATGAGGAGCATTTTAAAAGTGTGTGTGTGTGTGTGTGTGTGTGTACAAGCCCAATCTGGTAGCACATGCCTACAAACCTAGTCCTTGGGAGATAAGGAGTTAAAGACCATACTCAGATAGATACAAGCAAGTCTGAGACCAGCCTGGACTACATGAGATCCTGTTTCAAAAACAATAATAAAGTGCAGATACAAGAGGTGGAGGTAAAATCAGTAGAAGGCTGGCCTTAAATGATAAAGGCCCTGAATCCAACCTCCCCACCTTGAAAATAAAAAGGTAGAGTTAAATTTTAAAATAGTAATAGTAATAATAATAATAATAATAATAATAATAATAATAAAGGAATGGCGAGCTGGCTTAGCTATTAAGAGCACTGGCTGCTCTTCAAGAGAAGCTGGGTTCGATTTTCAGAACCCACATAGTGTCTCACAGTCAGTTTTAGGGGAACTGATGTCCTCTTCTAGCCAAAGGCAACAGGCACACACATGCAAAGATATACAGGCAGGCAAAACACCCCACAAATAACTCTATTTTAAAGGTTTAGTTACGGGGCTGGAGAGATGGCTTAGCAGTTAAGTGCATTGGCTGCTCTTCCAGAGGACCCGGGTTCAATTCCCAGCACCCACGTGGCAGCTAACAACTGTCTTTAACTCCAGTTCCAGGAGACCCTCACATAAAAATAAAGTTAAATAAATTAAAAAAAAAAAAGAATACCCCTAGAGCTGGAGTTATTTATTTAAAAAAAAAAAAAAAAAAAGGTATAGTTACATGGAGTCAATCTCAAATCAAACAAATTTCTGGAAAAAAAAAAAAAATCCCCAAAATCAACATTTAATAAAATAAGCTCTGCAGATGACTCTTTTTTTTTTTTTTCCCAAGACAGGGTTTCTCTGTGTGGCTTTTGTGCCTTTCCTGGATCTCGCTCTGCAGACCAGACTGGCCTCGAACTCACAAAAATTGGCCTGCCTCTGCCTCCTGAGTGCTGGGATTAAAGGCGTGTGCCACCACCGCCCGGCAATGACTCATATCTTAAGATTTGTGTGTGTGTGTGTCTGTGTCCATGTTAGAGCTACAGGCAGTGTTACAGGCAGTTGAAAGCCCCCTGATGGGTTCCCTTGGTGCTGGCAACCAACTTTGGTCATCTGTAAGAGTAATCAGTGCTCTTAACCAGAGTCATCTCTCCAATCCCCCTAGATCAGTTTCTCAACCTGTGGCTCATGACCCCTTTGCCAAACCTCTATCTACAGAAATATTTACATTACAGATTCATAACAGTATGAAAATTAGTTATGAAGTAGCAACAAAAATAATTTTATGGGTCACAACATGAGGAACTGTATTAAAGGGCTGAAGTATTAGGAAGATGATTTTTTGTTTGGTTTTTGGTTCTTTTTTTAACAAGGTTTCTCTGCATAGCCCTAGCTGTCTGGAACTCACTCTGTAGACCACACTGGCATCGAACTCAGAGATCCACCTGCCTCTGCCTCCCAAGTGCTGGGATTAAAGGCATGTGCCACCAGCCCCTGGCTTTTAGATGATTCTTATTTGCTCAAAAGTCCTTTATTGAACACATTCTGCAATAGTCTAACAGAAAACAAAGATGAGCAAGTAAGAAAATTAGATTTTTAACTGTGCTATGAAATGTAAAGGGCACATATAAGTTACTGACAAAATATTTCCTAGATTGTCTGCCTAAAAATGGCTGATTCAATACTCCATTTGTTTTAGATACTCCTCAGAAAACAAAATTACTTAGAAAGCAGCATTACTTAGAAGTGACCGTGTTTATTCCTTTCCACTTATTTTAGTTCAAAAACAAAAGGGAAGAGAATTGAAGGAATTTACAGATTATTCTCTCTCCTGCACAAATTCAGAGAGCCAACTTTGTAACTTCAGCCCTCAGCTAATCAGATACATTTGCATCTTTGGTTCCCTCTAAATGTCTCCCTTAACACAGGCTTTCACAAGAACACTGACTCTCATGTGTCTTATTATGCTCTTAAGGGCCATAAGCAGTTATCCTCTTTATAGCTATTATTATTTAGTATCTCCATCAACCAAAACTCAGATTTTAATTTATTTGTTGTTGTATTTGTAGACAGCCTTTCATTGTGAACTCACCATGTAAACCAGGATGGCCTTGGACGAAACAGCAATCCTCCATGCCTCAGCCTAAGTGATGGAATTATAGGTATACACCACCACACTCAGCTAAGAACTTTATTCTTGGCTGGCCAATGGTGGTGCACACCTTTAATCCTGGTCCTCAGTAGGCAGAAGTGTCCCAAGTTTAAGGCCATCCTGGTTTACAGAATAAGTTCCAGGGCTAAACACACAGGAACCCTGTCTCAAAAAAAAGAAAGAAAAGAAAGAATTCATCTCTCCAATTTCTTAGGAAATGGCCCTAGGAAAAAAAACCAAATTCAGCATTTCTCATAAAGCCAATACCTACCCTAATACCAAATGTGTCCTTGTAGAACATCTGGTATCAGTTTTTAACTGCCTATTCCAAAGAATTTCTCACCTAGATCATTGTCAAGATTCTAACTGGTCCCCCTGCCTGAAGCCTTGCCTCTCCTTGATCCTCCAAGTGCCCTACATCATCTTTCTGGATCACAAATCTGTATGTTTTTTCCTCCTGATAGAAAAATTCAGCCGGGAAGTGGTGGCGCATGACTTTAATCCCAACACTGGGGAGATAGAGGCAGGTGGATCTTTGTGAGTTTGAGGCCAGCCTAGTCTACAGAGCGAGATCCAGGAGAGGCGCAAAGCTACACAGAGAAACCCTGTCTCAAAAAACAAAAAAAAAAAAAAAAAAAACAAAAAAAAAAAAAAAAAAAAAAAAAAAAAGAAAGAAAGAAAGAAAGAAAAGCTCTTCAGAAGCTGGGCCAGCTCAGATGGTCAAGTGCTTGCCTAACAAGAATGAAATCCTAGATTCCACCACCAGCTGTTGCGGAATATTTGTTTAACTATGCAAAGATGTGTTTCATTTGTTTAACTATGTAAAGATGTACTGCTGTTTTACCTTGCCTGCTTAAGGCACCTGATTGGTCTAATAAAAGGCTAAATGGCCAATAGTGAGGAAGGAGGTATAGGCAGGATTTCCCAGCAGGGAAAGTAAGGAGGAGGATGGGGGGAAGGGCAGAGGCCAGCCAGAGAGGAAGCAGGCAAGTAGGACATACAGAAGGAAAGAAAAGTAAAAAGCTCTGAGGCAAAACGTAGATAATAGAAACAGGTTAAATTAAGTTATAAGAGCTAGCAGGACAAGACTAAGCTAAGGCCAAACATTCATAATTAATTAGTCTCCATGTCTTTATTCTGGAGCTGGTTGGCACCCCAAAAAAAATCCCAACTTTCCAACTACAATCAGCACTACATAAATCTAGGAGTACTGGTACATGGCTAATCCCTGAATTTAGGAGGCTGAAGCAGTAGGACCAGAAGTTCAGGGTCATCCGAGACACTTCATAGAGTTTGAGGACAGCCTAGGGTAAGAGACCCCTTCAAGAAAGTCCTCTAGTCTGCAGGATAAATTCCAATCAACTCTTTGGCATAACCCAGAATTCCTTCCTGGCAGTTCCAAAGTCATTCAAAAAGCTTTGAAATTATAAGCCTTTTAGCAAGGTTGTCATAAAACCTAACTCATTTAATTGTAGGATGTATCTACCTATTAATGTATTTCTTAATTTCGATATAGAAACATAGTTTCATAATGAGTACTTATACTCTGCTACAGAGTACACAAGAGATCTTTCTAGGAAATGGAAAATTCCAATACTGCATCTCAAATCCATAACACATCTAAACATAACAGTTTCAGAAACTGGAAGGGTAGATCCCTTAAGTATCGAGCCCATTAGTAAATCTAACTTCCACCAATCACCTCACATATCTTTCAGTTAAAGGGTTGTAGAAAGTGCCCTGTGCAACCAATCCAGGTGCTCACTCATCAAGAAACATGCTCCAGGACTTCCTTTACCAGGAAGCTTCCCCCCAGACCTTCCCTCCATCATGCCCAACCATGGTAGCCACCTCTACTACAGCAGGTTACACAGACTGAATGAAATCCTGAGTGTTTTACTCAGTCCTAGTACAGTGCCCTGAATACTTGGGCCTATTAATGCATAACGAACGAAATAATGTTAAGCCCAACTCTTCCGAACACTCTCTTCCGTTCCAAGTTCGTTTCTTCATCCTCAAATCCAAGGATTTCCCCTAACCATGCAGGCCCCTCACAACCTTTACCACTTACCGAGCTCCTCATCGCAATGTCATCGTGGGGCCTTCTTTTTAGCCTAAGGTTTCCGATGCCTTTTATTATCATTTAATCGGTAGTTCTTTCTCCTAGCAGAGAACAGGCCAATTCCCCTCTCCAAAGCAATCCATCCCAACCCCGATCTGGCCACTCACTCGTACAACTCTCCCGGGCCAGAGCCCTTGCACCCAAAAACACTTCTCACGGCGGGTTTTGCAGACCCCTTTTCTGTCTGTTAGTCCACCCTCTTGCAGAAGCGCCTCAAACCTCCCTCGCAGCATCCCCTCCCCCAGCCCCTCGCTGCCGGCACCCCTCCCTTCTGCCTCCCCGTATCTCCGGCGGTGCAGCTTCTCTGGTAACCGTCCCCGGGGCCGTGCCTTTCGCCTCTGAAACCTCTCAGCACTGCAACCTCCGAGCAGCCCCAGGACCCCCGCCCGCGACACCAGACCCGCACCAGGGCGCGGCCTGCGGCTCACCTTGCTGGACGTCGCCGTTGCTGCCCCCGGGGATGGGCACGCTGAGCTGGCGCTCGGGCTCCGGCAGACAGCGCAGGCAGAAGGAGTGCAGGCAGGGGAGCAGCTTGGGCTCCGCCTCACGCCGGCTCTGCAAGCTCTGCTGACACACGGCGCAGGTGTCCAGGAGCGAGGCTGGTGGCCCGAGAGGCGGCCCCGACGAGGGACCCGGGGCCGGGGCCGGGGCCGGGGCCGGGGCCGACGCTGCAGCCGGGGCCGGCGTCGATGCCGCGCCCCCAGGAACCGTGGAGCCCACTGAGGCCGCGGGGACCGGGGCGGCCGGGGCCGAGCCTGAGGAGGCCGCGGTCACCCCCCCGTCGTCGGGCCCAGCCGCACCGCCCTCCGCGCCAGCCCTGCCGCTTTCCTCCTCCTCCTCCTCCACCAGCACCGCGGCGAGAGGCGGCTCCGCCTCCTGCGCCGCGGGCCCGGCGGCCCCGGCGGTTACCGGCGCGCTGCCGCTGCCCCCGCCGCCGCTCTCTGCCTCACCGCCGCCTTTGTTTTCCGCCATGTTTTCCTCTTTGAACCCGCCGGACCGCCCCGCGCCGCCCGCCGCTCGCGCCGCCGCCGCCGCCCCCAGCCTCAGCCGCAGCCACAGCGAGAGCGGCCGCCGAGAGCGAGCGAGGTAGCGAGCAGGCGAGCACACGAGAGCGCGCGCGCACGCGGCGCCCCCGCCCTCGCGTCGCGCGGCGGGAGGGGCGGGCGCGCGCACGCACGGGCCGACGTCCTCCGGAGGGAGGCGGGAACTCGGGGCGTGCGCGCGCGCGCGCGCGCCGGACCGTCCGCGGAGCCCCGTCCGCGCCTCCGGGCGGTGCGTTGCGACAGAGCCAGGGCTCTGTAGCTCGGAAGGAGCTTTTAAAGCCTGAAGTTGGTGCAGCTGGGTGCCTGTGGTCTGGAGTTGGCTGCTAACGCCGAAGGGGCGGTGGGGCGGGGAGAAGGGAGGGAAAGGGTGCCAGGGTAGGAGGCTGGCCCGCGTTCGTCCCCGAGCGAGCGTCTCCGCGGCGACGCCGTCCCCAGCGACGGGCGCGCCTCCGCGGGAGCTTCACCTGTCGCGCGCTCGGACGCGGCGGCCTTCCAAGCTAGGAGGTGCGGACCACCTGGGTCTGTGCTAGGTGTTGATGGACCGCGTCCTCTAGAGGGCTGTGACTCCAGAGAGCAGCTGAGCAGAACCCCCACTCCCCCACCCACACGCACACCCCAAAGGTCTCCAGAAATAGGCTTCCTCCAGTGAGAAAGAAGTCTCCTAATAGCTATTTTTAGCCTCTTAAGGTGATTCTCCAACGTTGCTACATACCTGGAAGCCAATCAAATGATCTTTTTCTAAACAGAGATGCCAGGGCCACACCCCAGAGCAGAATCAGGAAGTTGGAGAGCAGATGGATGTTGAAAAGTCCTTGTGGCTGATGTGCCAGTTTAGGAGACCACGTTTCTAACCAATATTGTATATCCTGAGAGTCTCACGCAGCGACTTCGGGTGAGCAAGCTGACTGTCCTCACCGTCTGTCATAGGAGCTTTCTGAAAGGGTTTGGTTTGGTTTGGTTTGAGATCAGGCCTCTGTACAGGCTGGCTTCAGACCTCCACTTTCCCAGTACAGTCGTAACATGATAGTGGCCATCTGTAGTCACCTGCAGATAGGCCGAGTTCAAGGCCAGCTTAGGCTCCACTGGGAGACCTTGTCTCCAAAGAGAAATGGGGGAGGGGAATGTATGAAAGTGCAACAGCTGCTTTAACGTTAGGTTCAGAAATCCACCGTGAACTATAGACAGTATTGCAGGAAATATATCTGTCTGAGTCCTTAAATTTACAGAAAAACGTTTTTCATTCATCCCTTCAAAACCTCTGCTGCCCCCGAATGTGTTAGATACAACGCTGGGGTTTCTGCAGGGCTAGAACAAAGAAGCTCTCTGCCTTCAAGAAGTTGACAAATTTAAAGGATGAACGCGGATATGTGTCAGGGAATAATAAACGTTCTGGAGTAAAAATCAGGAGAGTGTAAAGGATTAGTGCTGATTGAGTAAGGGCTCTGTTGATAGGTGAAGAAGCCTGGCTTGCACAAGAGTATTCAGATAGAGGAACAGGTGACAGATACAAAAGGCCTGAAGCAAATAGAGATTCCTGGTTTCCGGAGAGGAACAACCTGGAGAGTGAGTGCTTAGGATGGCTTGAACAGGGAAAGGAGAAAAACATGAGATAAGACTGTTGTGGTGGTTTGAATAAGAATGGCCCCCCACCATAGGCTCATTCATTTGAATGTTTGGTCCCCAGGGAGCAGACCTGCTTGAAAGGATTAGGAGGTGTGACCTTGTTGGAGGAAGTATGGCGCTGGGGCTTGCAAAGACTACTTGGAGAGTTCTGTCACTGCGTAAGTTTGACAACCACTAATATCAAGAGAGTGAGAACAGAAACGAGTTCTGCACCCAATTATTATATATCAGCTTCTCTGTATTTCCAAGATCGTTGAGGTGCACAATAATAAATACACCAGTACCAAAGCAGAAATGTCCAATTTACAAAGTATTCTCTAATTCTTGCAATTAGTAAAATGTGTCCTAATTTAGACAATAAGTAGATTTCATTATATGAATATATTATAATGCATTGGTTATTATTTTTAAACAATAAGATGGTTTCCACAGTTTCTATTAAAAAACAATACTATGCGGCTGGGCAGTGGTGGCACAAACCTTTAATCCCAGCACTCAGGAGCAGAGGCCTGAGATCAAGCCCAGCCTAGCCAACAGATCCATTTCCAAGACAGCTAGGGCTACACAGAAAAACCCTGTCTCAAAAAAAGAAAAGAAACCAAAACAAAATACTGTGATAAGCACTGTGGTCATAATTTACAGGTCTCCAATTATTTCTTCTGAATATTCTTAAAAATGAAATTGCTGGGCTGGAGAGACGGCTCAGAGGTTAAGAGCACCCACTGCTCTTCCAGAGGCCCTGAGTTCAATTCCCAGCACCCACATGGTGGCTCACAACCATCTGTAATGAGATCTGGCACCCTCTTCTGTGTACATAATAAATAAATAAATCTTAAAAAAATGAAATTGCTGATTTAAATAGTATGGCCATTGTAAAGGTTTTTAATAATAAAATTAAAATCTCTTAGGCTATTAACCATTAGACTAGGCAAGGACTTCCTGAACAGAACAGTAACACAGGACTAGCTCCGAGTTTCAGCAGATGGAGACTACATGGAATTAAAAGTTTCTACACAGCAAAGGAAAATATCAGCAGAGCAAAAAGACAGTCCACAGAATGGGAGAAAATCTTTACCTCTTATGTCTCAAACAAGGGGCTAATATCCAGAATTTACCAAAAATGGAAAGAAAAAAAAAAAAATCAAGCAACTTAAAATGACCAGTCATCAAAGGGGCTAACGAATAGATACATTTTTTTTTATTCTTCACATTTTTATTTTACTTTTTTACACTTCTTTTTTTTTCTCTAGTAAGAAATTTTTTATTTATTTTACATACAAACCACAGATTCCCCCCTTTTCTCCTCCCACCCCTCCAGCCTTCACTCCCCTAACCACCCCTAATAGATACTTTTTTTTTTTTAAAAAGCTGGAGGGTTGGGGATTTAGCTCAGTGGTAAAGTGCTTGCCTAGCAAGCTCAAGGCCCTGGGTTCGTCCTCAGCTCTGACCAAAAAAAAAAAGCCGGGCGGTGGTGGCACATGCCTTTAATCCCAGCACTTGGGAGGCAGAGGCAGGTGGATCTCTGTGAGTTCGAGGCCAGCCTGGGCTACAGAGTGAGATCCAGGAAAGGTGCAAAGCTGCACAGAGAAACCCTGTCTTGGAAAAAAAAAAAAAAATCCAATAAATGACCAATAACTTTTGTTGTTTTGAATCAAGGTTTCTCTGTGCAACAACCCTAAATGTCCTGGAACTTTCCTCTGCCTCCTGAGTACTGGGATTAAAGGCGTGGGCCACCACAACCCCACCAATAACTAATTTTTTAAATGTTTGACTTCCATAGTCATCAGGGAAATGAAAATAAAAACTACTTTGAGATGCCACTTCACCATAGTCAAAAATGGCTATCATCACGAAATCTAAACACAGGGCTGGAGAGAAGGCTCAGAGGTTAAGAGCACTAGCTGCTCTTCCAGAGGTCCTGAGTTCAATTCCCAGCAACCACATGGTGGCTCACAGCCAGCCATCTATAATGTGATCTGGTGCCCTCTTCTGGCATGTATGTATAGTAAATAAAGTAAACTTTTTTTTTTTTTCCCCAAGACAGGGTTTCCCTGTGTAGCTTTGCCCCTTTCCTGGATCTCGCTTGGTAGACCAGGCTGGCCTCGAACTCACAGAGATTTGCCTGGCTCTGCCTCCTGAGTGCTGGGATTAAAGGCGTGCACCACCACCACCACCACCACCACCACCACCACCACCACCAGCAGCACCGCCCGGCTAAGTAAATCTTTAAAAGAAAAAAAAAAAAAAAACTAAACACAAATGTTGGAGAGGATGTGGAGAAAGAGGAACCCTTATTTAAAAATAATAATAATAATAATGAATAACCAAATAGTTTTGATGCATTTTTTCATAACTGAAGTTAACTTTCAGTTTTTTGTTTTTCACATTTCTCACTCTAAAGATCTCTAGTTCCTGGCCTGGAGAGATGGCTCAGAGGTTAAGAGCACTGGCTGCTCTTCCAGAGGTCCTGAGTTTGATTCCCAGCAACCACATGGTGCCTCACAACCATCTGTGATGAGATCTGGTGCCCTCTTCTGGCCTTCAGTCATACATGCAGACAGAACACTGTGTACATAATAAATAAATCTTTAAAACAAAAAAAAAAAGATCTGTAGTTCCTCATATTCCACTAATGTCTAAATCCACTCTGGCCAGATTTCCACTCATATCACTCTACTGAAACTGCTTTCTCCAACACTGTGGTTTATTTCCATTATATTTGCATTAAGTGTACACGTTTGACTTCTAACTGTCATCTCAAAGGGGTTTAACACCGTTGCTCTCTCCCTCTTCAGGAGTCACTTCCTTGCCTCTCAAGATACCACCCTCTCCTGGTTTTCCTCTTGCCACTGGAACTGCTGTTTCTGTGCTACAGACTGTTAGAGGCCCAGTACCATTCTTAGGCTCAGTGATTTTCTGAATGAACCTATACAATTTCAAAAGTCTGCTATTATTTATTTATTTATTTATTTAGGTTTTTCAAGACAGGGTTTCTCTGTGTACTTTTGCGCCTTTCCTGGATCTTGCTCTGTAGACTAGGCTGGCCTCGAACTCACAGAGATCTGCCTGCCTCTGCCTCCCAAGTGCTGGGATTAAAGGCGTGTGCCACCACCGCCTGGCACCTGCTACAATTTATTAAAGTTCACAGGTATAGGTAAAAATCATCCAAGGCAAAAGACATGGCGAACAAAGTCTCAACGTTCCCAGGTATCCTCTCATGTTAGAGTTACCTTGGTTCCTCCAACAATGATATGTGTCAACATGTATTGTGCTGCCAATAAGGGAGGCTCACCCGAGACATGCTGTCAGAATCTTTATTGGGAGTCAGTCCCATAGACATGCGATGCCCTGTGACATCTCAACTACTCAGACTCTGTTCTCCCTGAGGTCAAATGCACACAGAAACCACTTCTTCAAGCAGATAGAAACTCATACTAGAGTATTCCAAGGACTCAGAACTTATTTCCCAGGAAGTCTAAAGACAAGCTTTTCATTAGAATGTGTACAATTTGAACAATCAGTCCTACTAAGCAAACTGTTTGTTTACTTGTTTTTGTTTTTCAAGACAGGTTTCTCTGTGTAACAGCCTTGGCTGTTGCGAAACTCTGTAGAGCAGGCTGGCCTTGAACTCACAGAGATCTGCCTACTTCTGCCTCTGGAGTGCTGGGATTAAAGGCGTGTGCCACCACCACCCTTCATAAACTAACTTCATGTACAGTCATTAAATGTTGGATTTTCTCAAATCCTACTGTAGTTTCTCTTCTCAATCATTTTCCCCCTAGATAAGTTCATTCATGCCACAGGTTCAGTTACCATTGATACAATGACAACTCCCAGGACTATATCTTCAGTCCAGATCTATGCTTTGAAGACTAGGCCTTTTTGCATATTGCCTTCTTTCTTACTGATAAAAGGCTCCACAAACTCAGCATGTTGAAGACTATATCTCCCTACAGATGTTCCTCATCTCCCCACATTCTCATTCTCAGTGAATGGTATTATTATTCACTGGATTGCAGTAGAAAGATACATAGAAAATAAATACTGGAGGCTGGAGAAATGGCTTCGCCATTAAGGGTGCTGTTCTTCCTGAGGACCAGAATTCAATTCTCAGACCCACACCGGGTGGTGTAGTTAGAGTTTTCCTTCTTGGCCCAGTCAGGACAAATCTCTCTTACCCGCCAGTCCCACAGTCACTCAGACCCAACCAAGTAAACACACAGAAACTTATATTGCTTACAAACTGTATGGCCGTGGCAGGCTTCTTGTTATCTACCTCTTCTATCTTAAATTAACCCATTTCTGTTAGTCTATACTTTGCCACATGGCTTGTGGCTTACCAGTGTCTTTACATGTTGCTTGTCATGGCGGCGGCTGGCAGTGACTCTCCCAACCTTCCTGTTCCCAGCCTCCTCCTGTTCCTTGCCCCGCCTACCCTATCCTTCCTGCTTGGCTACTGGCCAATCAGCACTTTATTTATACAGAGTGATATCCACAGCAGGGTGGCTCAAAATTGACTGTAACTCCAGGTCCAGGGTATTTAATGCCCACTCCTGGCCTCTATAGGCACACGTGGCACATACACACACACACACACACACACACACACACACACACACACACACAGAGAGAGAGAGGAATAAATATAAATATTTAAAGGAGGTGGAGATATGGCTTATCAGTTAAGAGCACTTATGTTTTTCCAGAGAAAAACATGCTTGAAACATACAAATTCTGATTCCTATCCAATCTCCTGCCAGGAATGGCAGGCTAACACTTGTAATTCAAGTACCTGAAAAACAGAGAACAGAACAAGCCACTAGATTAAACACAGAGGCCAGACAGTGGTGATGCACACCTTTAATCCTAGCACTCAGGAGGCAAAGATCTGTCTGGATCTCTGCAAGTTCAAAGCCACCCTGGACTACATGAGATTGACTCAGTCTAGGAGAGAAACAGAGCCACACAGTGGTGGCACACATCTTTAATCCCAGTATTGAGAAGCATACATGCTTATATCCCAGGAAGTGATGGCTAAGTGGAGAAAGGTATATAAGGCATGAGGAGACAAGAACTAAGGGTTTTTCGGCAGGAGTGTCCCTTTCAGCTAGAGGCTTTTTCAGCTGAATGCTTTTTGGCTGAGGAAGCTCATTCAGTCTATCCAGTGAGGTATTTCAGGCTGAGGGGTTGGTGAGGTAAGAGGTGGTGGCTGAGGCTTGTTCTTTGGTCTCTCTGATCTTTCAGCATTTACCACAATATTCTGGCTCTGGGTTTTCATTATAAGACCTTTTAGAAATTTGAACAACAAAACCCTATCTCAAAATAGAACAAAACAAAATGTATTATCCATTCTTTCAAGTTTGACTTCCCAAATATTCATACAAAAATCTCTCCATTTGTCTCCATCTCCACAGTCACCGTCTTTTTTTGTTTGTTTGTTTGTTTTTGTTTTTGTTTTTTGAGACAGGGTTTCTCTGTGTAGCTTTATGCCTTTCCTGGAACTCACTCTGTAGACCAGGCTGGCCTCACAGAGATCCTCCTGCCTCAGCCTCCCGAGTGCTAGGATTACAGGCATGCGCCACCACTGCCCAGCTCACAGTCACCATCTTAAATAAACTTTCAATGATTTTTTTTTTTCTTTTTGAGCTGAGGACCAAATCCAGGGCCTTCCACTGAGCTAAATCCCCAACCCCTAAATAAACTTTCTATCCTCAAGATACTGTCTTCATCTTTATGTTGTCTCCTCTGAAATCATTGTCCAAGCTGCAATAATTCTTTAGGAACAAAGTTGTTGGGGAATTATTAGTTGAAGATATGTTACATTTGTTTATGCTGTGGAACATTTGTTTAATGATGCAAAGATGTATTGCATTATTTTATGTTGCATTTGTTTAACTGTGTTACTGTGCCTCTCTAAAACACCTGATTAGTCTAATAAAGAGCTGAACAGCCAATAGCTAGACAGGAAAGGGATAGGCAGGGCTGCCAGGCAGAGAGAATAAATAGAAGGAGAAATCTGGGAAGAAAGATCAAGGAATGAGAAAAGGAGAAGGAAAGGAGGGCTCAAGGAGTCAGCCACCTAGCTACAAAACCAGCCATGGAGTAAGAAGTGAAGAAAGGTATATAGAATAGAGAAAGATAAAAGCCCAGAGACAAAAGCTAAATGGGGTGATCTAAGTTAAGAAAAGCTAGCCGGGCAGTGGTGGCACACGCCTTTAATCCCAGCACTTGGAAGGCAGAGCCAGGCAGATGGATCTCTGTGAGTTTGAGGCCAGCCTGGGCTTCCAAGTGTAGCTTTGCTTCCAGGAAAGGAGCAAAGCTACACAGAGAAATCCTGTCTTGAAAAACCAAAAAAAAAAAAAAAAAAAAAAAAAAAAAAAAAGAAAGAAAGAAAAGCTGGCTAGAAATAAGCCAAGCTAAGGCTGGGCATCTATAAGTAAGGAAAAAATCTGTGTGTATTTATTTAGGGGCTAGGTGACTTTGGTGGCCCCCCAAAAGGTAAAAAGTAAAAAACAGCCAACTACAGAAACTGATCTCTACTTCCCCAACCACCATCCCCATGTCTTCCCATTCCTACTTTTTTTTTTTTAAGATTTATATATTTATTATGTACACAGTATTCTGCCTGTATGTGTCCCTGCAGGCCAGAAGAGGGCGCCAGATCTCATTACAAGTGGTTGTGAGCTACCATGTGGTTGCTAGGAATTGAACTCAGGACCTCTGGAAGAGCAGTTGGTGCTCTTAACCTCTGAGCCATCTCTCCAGCTCTCCCATTCCTCTTAACATGAAAAAGAAAACTCTTTAATTCTTCCTAGTCCTTGTATCATCTGGTCCAGACTATCTCTAGCCACACCATGTCCAGTTCTCCCCTTGCTCCCTCTCTCTAGCTTCAGTGGTCTTCAACAGCTTCTCTGTGTCCACCCACCCACCCACCACACACACACACACACACACACACACACACACACACACACACACACACCACACACACACACACACCTTGTCTTATGGCTACTGTACATTTCCTTATTTAGCTGGACCGGCCATTCCCACCACCACCTACTGAAGTTCTGTGTCTTGTCTCAAGTAGTGTCCCTCAGAGAGCCTCCTGTTTGATCAGCTTTCCTTGTTAGATATTGTTCTCAATTGTCAGTATGCTCAATCAGTAAGACACATCCTAATTTTAGTTAACAGACTTCATTATGTGAATGTATTTCTTCTATCCAAGACATTTGTGAAAAACAGTAGAGTAAAGTAGTTAAGAACAAAGGCCTAGCTTGGCACAGTGGGGACACTTGGATCCTGGCAATTGGCTGTTAGAGGCATGAGGATCAGGAGTTCAAGACCATCCTCAACTACATAGCAAGTCTGAGGCTGGCCTAGGCTACATTAGACCCTGTCTTAAAAACAAACTACAGGCTGCAGCCTATTTTTGTGTGCTTCCAGAGGGAATAATGGTTTAATACACAAACACTTGAAATTTGGTAATGGGAAATGCAGTGTGTGGTGATATTTTATTTGTGTTAGAATGTGGTGATATTTTATTTGTGCGTTAATGAATGAAGTTTGCCTGGAGATCAGAAGAAATAGTAAGCCATTTTAAGTAGATGTAGTACAAATCTTAAAAGTTCTTATTAATAAGAACAAACCTGAGGCCAGTTATTGGGGTGAACGCTGGAAGATCAGAGTCACAGAACAAGCCACAGCTTCCTCACCTCACCAGTTCCTCAGCTGGTCTTGTTTCCTCAGACTACAAGCTTCTGAGTCCTCATCCAGAATGAATCTCTGCTGAACTGTGTTGCTCCAAAGCCTAAAAGCTTAACCAGTCAAAATGCTTAACTAGCAAAAATGCCTCTGGTTTCTGGTCTTTACGCCTAATATATCTTTCTACTTTCTGCAGTCACTCCCTGGGATTAAAGGCTGGATTTCTGGGATTAAAGGCATGTGTCACCATGCCTGGCTGTTTCTACTGTGGCCTTGATCTCAGAGATCTGCTCTGCCTCCCAAGTGCTGGGATTAAAGGCGTGCACCACCACCGCCCAACTTCTGTTATGGCTTGCTCTGACCCATTTTCTAGCCACCATTTTTGGCTTTGTTCTAGTGGCTGTCTATTCTCTGACCCCAGATAAATTTATTAGGGTGCACAATATTGTGGGGAACACAATACCACCACAAGTAAACACAAAAGTCAGGCAGTGGTAGCACACTCCCTTAATCTGATCACTTGGCAGTCAGGGTCTCTGTGTGTTCAAGGCCATACTAGGGAACAGAGCCAAGCATAGTGACACATGCCTTTAATCCCAGTACCAAACATAGAGACCTGGAGGTCTGTACAGACAGGTAGTAACAAGGAAGTGAGGTAGCTGGGCTAAGAGCCAATGAGAGGGCAGAACAGCAAGGCAATAAAGGTGCGGGTAGACAGGAAGTATCTCACTTTGGAACTTGTGGCATGGTGAAGTAAGTTTAGCTGGTGACTATTCCTATTTCCCTGATCTCTAAGCCTTTCACCCCTATATTTAGCTCTGTGTTCTTTATTTAATAAGACCACTAAAAATTCATCTACAGCAATAAGTCCCAGTTAAGCAAAGTGTTGATTGGACCACTCAAAGAGTCATGATCATTTTTTTTTTTTATTTTTTAAATTTGCAGTGCTGTGCACAGAACCAGGGATTTTACACATGGTAATCATTGGTAGTTTTTTGTTTTTGTTTTGTTTTGTTTTGTTTGAGCTGAGGACCGAACTCAGAGCCTTGCCCTTGGTAGGCAAGTACTCTACCAATGAGCTAAATCCCCAACCCTAGTTTTGTTTTGTTTTTTTAATTACAAAAATAATTGTACATAGCCTGGCAGTAGTGGCCCATGTTCTTAATCCCAGCACTTGCAAGGCAGAGGCAGGTGGATCTTTGCAAATTCAAGGTCAGCCTGGTCTATAAAGAGAATTCCAGGACAGCTAGGGCAGTTACACAGAGAAAACCTATCTTGAAAAAACAAAACAAAACAGAAGATTGCACACAACTACTTATCAATAACAATTTGGTGGGAACTTGGAAATATAACTCCCTGGAAAGGCAGTTACCTAGCATGCTAGAGGCATGGGTTACCATACCCAACATCACACATAAAAAAGGTGGACCTTTGATTTCCCTCATAGTAATCAGACTTTTTTTCACTAGGATCAAAATGTCTGACATGAACAACTTTAGGGAGAAAGGATTTATTTTGGCTCACATTTCCCGAGGTTTTCATCACTGTGGGAAAGGCATGTTAGAGTGGTTTATAACCTGTTACCAGAAGCAGGAGGGAGGGAGGGAGGGAGGGATTGATTAGGGCAGAATGTAGCCCAAGGATGACCAGAGTGAGCTAGTAATCCACTTCCTCCAACCATGCAAAGACTTTTCCCTCTCTCCCCCAGTAGTGCATTATTTGGAATCAATGGATTAAAACATTTGTTAGAACAGCACCCCTTGTCATCTAATCATTTCTGAAAACACTTTCATGGACACATTCAGAAATGAGCTTCACTATCTCAAGATTAGCCATTATACATTTTTTATATAATTGACTATAGAATATTTTTTTGAAATCTGAAACATTTCCCATTTTTTATATGTCTTAAATAATTTCCTTAGACTCTCAGAATTTACATAAACTTAAAAACTTTTTCTTTCTATATAATCATTTGCCATAAGACATAAGTGATTGATTACTGAGAGCAGTCTTTGCAAAGCAAGTTCCTTTTTATCCTTTAATATGAAGCCTATTAGCAAGGCAAATCTATCTGCCTTTACTCAATAGGGACCTAGTAGATCTAAAAAAGCAAGAACCAGTTTTTATATATGAAGCGAATTGACAAGATAGCTGAAGTCCTGGGGAAGAAGCTGGTTGTCTGTTGTTGTCAAGCTGACAAAGCTAGTTAGTTTAGCCGTCAATGCTATCAGAGATCTGAGAAGGATAAATTATAGCAGGGAATATAATCCAAATGGCCTATGTATCAGTTAACATGACAGAGACTTATCCACATTACCTAGATGGTTATCCTAGGCTCCTGTGGTCTTGATGACTTTGTTGGGGATCCTAGGGCAGTGTCAGTCTTTGGCCACCAGCTCCAGGAGACCTACGAGACTTTTCCTGTGGAGGGGGAACATGGAGGACTGATCTTACGTTGTCTAAGCAAAGTGGGGCAACCAACTCTCCAGTGTCCTGCTTGTCTACAGTTTGGGTAGTGTCTTAGTTAGGGTTTCTGTTGCTGTGATGAGACAGTGTGACCATAAAGCACCTTGGGGAAGAAAGGTTTATTCAGCTTATACTCCTACATTGATCTTCATCACTGAAGGAAGTCAGGACAGGTACTCAAATAGGGCAGGAACCTGGAGGCAGGAGCTGATGCAGAGGCCGGAGAAGGGTGCTGCTTACCTGCTTGCTTCCCCTGGCTTGCTCAGCCTGTGTTCTCATAGAACCCAGGATCAGCAGCCCAGGGATGGTACCCACCATGGCCTGGGCCCTCTCCCTTTGATCATTAATTGAGAAAATGTCTTACAGCTGGATCTCATGGAGTCATTTCCTCAGCTGAGGCTCCTTCCTCTCTGATGACTCTAGCTTGTGTCAAGCTGACACACAAAACCAGCCAGTACATGTAGGGTCTTGATGGCACTTGAGGCATTGGGGAAGTTACACCCTGTGGTAAGCATTACCACAATCCAGGTGGAGTCATTGTTGTGACCCATCATCTTCTTTGGAGACTTTGGGGTCACCACTAGGAGCTGGGGTTTCTGTGTCTGTTATGGTAACTTTTTTCATTTAACATTTTAAATGCCATATTCAGCAGATCTCTGACACATTTGAGGATCATTACCTATTAAGTATATCTGAGCTAAACCACCTTTGCTTGTTTTTAGTTACTTGTGTTACACTTAACCTTGAAAACACATACAGGAATCTAAATAAATCTTTTTCTTATAATTAATTGCATTAGTATTTAGCATGACTACAAGTATAGTTCTGAACATATTAAATAATTTGATCTATTAGCTTGTATGTCTTAATCATCTTTAATAATTTACAATAAGTTAATATCTTTTTATAAGATAAGGATTTTATAGCTTTATCTCTGTTATATTGTACCTTAAAATAACAATTTCTGAGTTGAAGCTCCCTTTATTATCAAAATATAAAACATTTTACTCAAAGACATAGTACACAGAGAGACTAAGAACTTTCCTGATCCTTTACATTACATTTCCTGATCCATACCATTATAGAATTTAACCATTTCTTATGACTTAGATGATCAAAATAGCTAAAGTTTAACCAAGTTCATAACGTCAAGGAGGCTAGACATACTTTCTCTGTTAGCCTGCGTAGACTTTAGATAAGGAGAGACATTCTCTAAGCCAGTGCTTCTCAACCTTCCTAATGCTGTGACCCTTCAACACAATTCCTTATGTTGTGGTGACCTCCAACTATTGAGTCATTCTCATTGCTATGTTACAGCTTCAATTTTGCCACTGTTATGAATCACAGTGCAAACATCAGACATACAGATGGCTGTAATTGGATTTTTCTTTGGGCTGTCAGCTCACAAATAACAACACAGAGACTTAATAATTATGAAAACTTGGCCTTAGCTTAGGCCTCTTCTCAATTACCTCTTATAACATAAATTAGCCCATTTATATTAATCTACATTCTACCATGTGGCATGAATTTACCTCTCTTCCATCTCATACCTCCTGTTTCCTCTCCATCTCTTGCTGGCACCTACTTTTTTTCTTCCCAGAGTTCTTTCTCTCCCTGGAAGTCCTACCAATTCTCTTTCTGCCTAGCTATTGGCCATTTAGCTCTTTATTAAACCAAATTACAAGGTGCTTTGGCAAAGACACATCTTCACAGTGTAAACAATGTTCCACAACATTTTCCCCTTTTTGTCTAAATTAAAAAGAAAGGTTTTAACTCTTAACACTGTAAATCTATACGTAATAAGAAAAATTATCAAGTAAGGATTACATTTACAATGTCCAGGATGTTTGTATTTGGGAAATTCAGAGAAAGTACAATATTGTCTATCCTATCATAGTGGGTCCAAAGTTTTATACCTAAACTACTTTCTTTTTTCTTATAAATATTTGTAATATTTTCTTTTTTGCCTTTTATTATTTTTTATTTTATTTTTTTCATTTTTTGCCTTATTTTTTTAAAAGATCTTTATTGACAGATAATTCACATAGTATACAATTTTCCTGTTTGCATAATTTGATACACTTTAGTCCAGCATCCTCATAGGCCCATGACACCATCACCACTTTGTTTTAGAACATCTCTGTCTTCAATTTCTTTCTTTCTTTTTTTTAAAAAAAAATATTTATTTATTAAAATTTTTTAAATTTTCATACCAACCCCAGTTCCCCTCCCTCCCCTTCTCCTGCCTCCTCATCTCCCTCCCACTCTACCCCCATCCACTCCTCAGAGTGGTTAAGGCCTCCCATGGTAGTCAACAAAGTCTGGCATACCAAGTTGAAGGAGAGCCTAGCCTCTCGCCATTGTATCAAGGCTGAGCAAAGTATCTCACCACAGGGAATGGGTTCCAAAAAGTCACTTCATGCACCTAGGATAAGTCCTGGTCTTGCTGCCAGGAACCCCACAAATAGATCAAGCTACACAACTGTCACCCACATTCAGCAGGCCTAGTTCAGTCCCAAGCAGGTTCCCAAGCTGTCAGTCCAGAGTGAGCTCCAATTAGGACTGGTCAGCTGTCTCTGTGGGTTTCCCCATCATGATCTTGACCCCCTCTTCTTCTTCTTCTCCTTCTTTTAGTGCCAAATACCATTTATTGAAGGAGGGAGGAGGTCTTAAATACAGGCTTATAGCACAATGGGAGAACCCCAGAGGGCAGAAGTTCGCTTCAGATGTTTTACAATCTTGCATCTAAGCTGTTAATGCCCAATATGCAGGATACACAGACAGGGAACTTCCCTTAAGCATTCAGGAGGGTGGAATCTCACAGGGAATTAGCATAGGGATGATATCAAGGTCAAGGTCAGCAAACAAGGCAAGTTTCCCAAAATGGGGGTCAGGGCCCTACAGGTCCCCCCTTTTACTAAAAAATGAGTTTCTGTCTTAGGTTGCATGGGACGTCAGCAGGTCACCTTACCCGTCATGGAGACACCTGTCCAGACTACACAGGCGTTCTGTCTTAGGTTGGTCAGCGCCCCCCAGGCATTACCCATCTCTGAATACTCATTATCATACAGGCTCAAATGTGTGAGAGCTGCAGAGCTAACTGTTGCCAAAGATCTCTAAGTGGCAATGGGCTTGCAATCTGTGTGTTCAACATAGAAAAGACCAACAGAAGTCTTAACCCACCCATAGCCGGTAGGTTAAAGGCAACTGAGCCATTCCCTTCCTTAACGAGTCTTACTGCAAATTGGAGTCCTTGTAAGATGGTATCCTGAGAGCAAGTGAAACTTGAGTTTGTAAATTTAGAACTTTCAAAGCCAATCGAAATGTATATAACTATTGATTTAAATTTGTCATGCCCAATAGAATGAAAGATTAACTAACTGTGGTAGCTACTTTTGCTGCCAGGGTCTCCACTGTGCTAGCTGTAGTAACCAATTATGAAATGGCAATCCCAGAAACAGTAGTAGCTGTGGTCATCACTGTTATAACAGCAACAATGGCAGCAGCGATGTCAAATTCTCTTCTGGAGCATGTGGGTATCCATTGGCGTGGACACAACTCCAGCAACATTGAACCACCAAGGCCAATTAATCTTGATCCCAGCATGACTTAAGCTGGCAGCGCTGCAAAAGAACAACTAAGAACCATAAAGGAAAAACAGGCACCTCACAAGGAGCAGAACTAATGGTCTCATAATGGCTACATTCAGGCTCACAAATTTTAAGGTATCTTCAAAGGGGGCTAAATGAATTTCAGGAGGCCAATAAATGTTGCACAGAGCCACTCCTAAAAAGTAGGTACTACTCCAGCTTGAATAGGATTGTAAAAATAAAAATGTTTAGCTTGCATGCTACTGTTAATAAATGAAGGCCAGTGATCTTCAGGGTTATCCTTAATCTCCAAGGTGTCTGGGTGACACGTTCTCAAATATACTTGAAAAAGCAGTTATCATACATTACCTTCTGTAGAATCCAACCGCATGGATACAGTTCCTAGGCTTATGTTCATGTTTGCCAAAGCTGGCCATATTGGGCTTTCAATCCCCATTGGCATCAGAAGGGGAGAGTTTTTCATGAAGGCCTAATAGGTCTCTGCCATGTTGGGCTTCAGCTGCAGGCACAGGGCACACACAGCGCTCAGAAACCCAATGAGGAACCTCATTGTCCTGAGGAAAGACATAAACAGAACCCCGGGACCACACCAAGACCAGATGGGGTCCCCTCCAAGTGTCATTGGATCACTTCCATCGCTCCAGCGGGTGATTTGCAACAGGAACCCTCCAGTGTTTATCTGCAGTGGGTACTCCAGCAGAATCCACCGATAAAAAATTTTTAATATATAAAACAAGGGAAAGAATAGAATGTGGAGAGGAATGATGAGCCCCTAGTTTCCCCTTTTTGCTTCAGCAAAATGTGTTTGTTTTTTTTTAATAGTTCAAATTTTTCGTTTATTTTTTATTTTTCTTTTAAATTAATTTATTTATTTTTTCTGTTACCAGCTTGATACAGTATAAATTCTTATCTTAATAGTGAAATGTTTCGTTGAAGGTTGCTCAGTAATTGAGTAAAACCAAATCTTATTATAAGCTACAGTCATCCTAGGATCCCCCATGCCATATATATATATCCTCCATGGTTCTGTGGACTGCAGTCTGATTGTTCTTTGCTTTATATTTAGTACCCTCTTATGAGTGAGTACACACCATGTTTGTCCTTCTGGGTTTGGGTTACCTCACTCAGGATGACTTTTTTACTTCCATCCATTTGCCTGCAAATTTCATGCTGTCATTGTTTTTCTCTGCTGAGTAGTACTCCATTGTGTATATGTACCACATTTTCTTAATCCATTCTTTGGTTGACGGGCATCTAGGTTGTTTCCAGGTTCTGGCTATTACAAATAATGCTGCTATGAACATAACTGAGCGTGTATCTTTGTGGTATAGTTGAGCATTCCTTGGGTATGTGCCCGAGTGGTATGGCTGGGTCTTGAGGTAGTTCGATTCCCAGTTTTCTGAGAAACCGCCATACTGACTTCCACAGTGGTTGTACAAGTTTGCATTCCCACCAACAGTGGAGTAGTGTTCCCATTGCTCCACATCCTCTCCAACATTGACTGTCATTAGTGTTTTTGATCATAGCCATTCTGACAGGTGTAAGGTGGTTTCTCAGAGTTGTTTTGATTTGCATTTCTCTGATGATTAAGGATGTTAAGCATTTCTTTAAAAGTCTTTCATTCATTTGTGATTCTTGTTTTGTGAATTCTCTGTTTAGCTCTTTAGCCCATTTTTTAATTGGATTGTTTGGTATTTTGATGTCTAATTTCTTGAGTTCTTTATATACTGTGGAGATCAATCCTCTGTCAGATGTGAGGTTAGTGAAGATCTTTTCCCATTCTGTAGGCTGTCTTTTTGTCTTATTGACCGTGTCTTTTGCCCTGCAAAAGTTTCTCAGTTTCAAGAGGTCCCCTTTATTAATTGTGCTCAGTGTTGTACTGTTGGTGTTATATTTAGGAAGTGATCTCCGGTGCCAATGCATTCAAGACTACTTCCTACTTTCTCTTCTATTAAGTTTAGTGTAATTGGATTTATGTTGAAGTCTTTGATCCACTTGGACTTGAGTTTTGTGCATGGTGACAGATATGGATCTATTTGCAATCTTTTACATACTGACATCCAGTTATGCCAGCACCATTTGTTGAAGATACTTTCTTTTTTTTTCCATTGTATAGTTTTGGCTTCTTTGTCAAAAATCAGGTGTTCATATGTGTGTGGATTAATGTCAGGGTCTTCAGTTCGATTCCATTGGTCCATATGTCAGTTTTTATATCAGTACCAAGCTGTTTTTATTACTATAGCTCTATAGTAGAGCTTGAGGTCAGGGATCGTGATGCCTCCAGAGGTTGTTTTATTGTACAGGATTCTTTTAGCTGTCCTGAGTCTTCTGTTTTTCCATATGAAGTTGAGTATTGTTCTTCCCAAGTCTGTGAAGAATTGTGTTGGGATTTTGATGGGGATTGCATTGAATCTATAGATTGCTTTTGGTAAGATTGCCATTTTTACTATGTTAATCCTACCTATCCATGAGCATGGGATATCTTTCCATTTTCTGACATTTTCCTCAATTTTTTTTCTCTAGAGATTTAAAGTTCTTATCAAAAAGGTCCTTCACTTGTTTAGTTAGTGTTATCCCAAGGTATTTTATATTATTTGTGGCTATTGCAAAGGGTGATGTTTCTCTGACTTCTTTCTCAGTCCTTTTATCATTTGTGTATAGGAGGGCTACTGATTTTTTTTTTTTTTAGTTGATCTTGTATCCTGCCACTTTACTGAAGGAGTTTATCAGCTGTAGGAGTTCCCTGGTAGAATTTTGGGGGTCACTTATGTATACTATCATATCATCTGCAAATAGTGAAAGTTTTACTTCTTCCTTTCCAATTTATATCCCTTTGATCTCTTTTTGTTGTCTTATTGCTCTAGCAATAACAGATTTCATATGTTGAACCATCCTTGCATCCCTGGGATGAAACCTACTTGGTCATAATGGATAATTTTTTTTATGTATTCTTGGATTCAGTTTGCCAATATTTTGTTGAGTATTTTTTTCATCAATGTTCATGAGGGAGATTGGTCTGTAATTCTCTTTCTTTGTTGCATCTATGTTTGGTTTGGATATCAGGGTAATTGTATCTTCATAAAAAGAGTTTCATAGTATTCCTTCTGTTTCTATTGTGTGGAACAATTTGAAGAGTATTGGTATTAGTTCTTCTTTGAAAGTCTGGTAGAATTCTGCACTGAAACCATCTGGTCCCTGGGCTTTTTTGGTTGGGAGACTTTTGATGACTGTTTCTATCTCTTTAGGGGTTATTGGTCTATTTAAATGGTTTCTCTGGTCTTTATTTAACTTTGGTATGTGGTATCTATCCATAAAATTGTCCATTTCTTCCAGATTTTCCAATTTTGTGGAGTACGGGTTTTTGAAGTATGACCTGATGATTCTCTGCATTTCCTCATTGTCTGTTGTTATGTCTCCCTTTTCATTTCTGATTTTGTTAATTTGGGTGCTCTCTCTTTTGGTTAATTTGGCTAGGGGCTTGTCTATATTGTTGATTTTTTTCAAAGAACCAACTCTTTGTTTCATTGATTTTTTTTTTTTTTGTATTGTTCTCTTGGTTTCTATTTCGTTTATTTCAGCCCTCAATTTGATTATTTCCTGGCGTCTATTTCTCCTCGGTGAGTTTGTTTCTTTTTGTCCTAGAGCTTTCAGTTGTGCTGTTAATTCATTAGTATGAAATTTCTCCATCTTCTTTATGTGTGCACTTACAGCCATGAATTTTCCTCTTAGCACTGCTTTCATGGTGTCCCATAAGTTTGGGTATGTTGTACTTTCATTTTCATTGAATTCTAGGAAATCTTTAATTTCTTTACTTCTTCCTTGACCCATTGATGTTTCAGGTGGGCATTATTCAGTTTCCATGAGATTGTAGGCTTTCTATAATTTTTTTTTAAGATTTATTTATTTATTATGCATACAGAAGAGGGTGCCAGATCTCATTACAGATGGCTGTGAGCCACCATGTGGTTGCTGGGAATTGAACTCAGGACCTCTGGAAGAGCAGCCAGTGCTCTTAACCTCTGAGCCATCTCTCCAGCCCCCTGTATAATTTTTGTTGTTGTTGAAGTCTAACTTTAAGGCATAGTGGTCCAATAAGATACAGGAAGATATTGCAATGTTTTTGTATCTGTTGAGATTTGTTTTGTGACCAAGCATGAGGCCAATTTTTTGAGAAGGTTCCATGGGGTGCTGAGAAGAGGGTATATTCTTTTGTGTTAGGATGGAATGTTCTGTAGATATCTATTAAGTCCATTTGAGTCATAACATCTGTTAGGTCCTTTATTTGTTTGTTAAGTTTCAGTCTGGTAGATCTGTCTTTTGGTGAGAGTGGTGTGTTGAAATCTCCCACTATTAATGTGTGGGGTTTGATGTGCGTTTTAAGCTTTAGTAATGTTTCTTTTATGAATGTGGGTGCCTTTGTATTTGGGGCATAAATGTTCAGGATCGAGACTTCATCTTGGTGTATTTTTCCTGTGATAAATATGTAATGTCCATCCTGATCTCTTTTGATTGATTTTAGTTTGAAGTCTATTTTATTAGATATTAGGATAGCTACACCAGCTTGTTTCTTAGGTCCATTTGCTTGGAAAGCCTTTTCCCAGCCCTTTACTCTGAGGTAGTGTCTGTCTTTGAAGTTAAGGTGTGTTTCTTGTATGCAGCAGAAGGGTGGATCCTGTTTTCTTATCCATTCTGTTAGTCTGTGTCTTTTTATAGGTGAGTTGAGACCATTGATATTGATGGATATTAATGACCAATGACTGTTAGTTCCTGTTATTTTTGTGGTTGTGTTGTGTTGTTCTTCTTTAGTGTTTGTTGGTGTGTGATTATCTATTGCCTGAGTTTTCATGGGTGTGTTTAGCTTCTTTAGGTTGGATTTTTCCTTTTGGTGCTTTCTGTAGGGCTGGGTTTGTGGACAGGTATTGTTTAAATCTGGTTTTATCATGGAATATTTTGTTTACTCCCTCTCTGGTGATTGAGAGTTTTGCTGGATATAATAGTCTGGGTTGGCATCCGTGGTCTCTTAGTGTCTGCATAACATTTGTCCAGGACCTTCTAGCTTTCATAGTCTCTATTGAGAAGTTTGGTGTTATTTTGATGAGTTTGCCTTTATATGTTACTAGGTCTTTTTCCTTTGCAGCTCTTAATATTTTTTCTTTGTTCTGTATGTTTAGTGTTTTGATTATTATGTGGTGAGGGGACTTTTTTTTTTTTTTTTGATCCAGCCTATTTAGTGTTCTGTAAGCTTCTTGTATCTTCATAGGTATTTCTTTCTTTAAGTTAGGAAAGTTTTCTTCTATAATTTTGTTGAATATGTTTTCTGTGCCTTTGAGTTGGTATTCTTCTCCTTCTTCTATCCCTATCATTCTTAGGTTTGGTCTTTTCATGGTGTCCCAAATTTCTTGGATGTTTTGTGTTATAACATTTTGTCTTTAGTGTTTTCTTTGACTGATACATCTATTTTCTCTATTGTGTCTTCATTGTCAGAGATTCTCTGTTCCATCTCTTGCATTTGGTTGGTTATGCTTGTTTCTGTAGTTCCTGTTCGTTTAGTCAGGATTTCTATTTCCAGAATTGCCTCAGTTTGTGTTTTCTTTATTGTCTCAATTTCAATTTTCAGATCTTGGATTGTTTCCTTCAACTGTTTAATTACTTTTTCTTGGCTTTCTTTGATTTCTTCCAATTTTTTCTTCCAATTCTTTCTTTTTTTTTTAAAGACATTTTGAGTTTTTAATTTTTTAAAAAATGTATTTATTTATTATGTATAGAGAAGAGGGCGCCAGATCTCATTACAGATGGTTGTGAGCCACCATGTGGGTGCTGGGAATTGAACTCAGGACCTCTGGAAGAGCAGTCAGTGCTCTTAACCTCTGAGCCATCTCTCCAGCCCTTCTTCCATTTCTTTAAGGGAATTTTTTATTTCCTCTTTAAGGGAGTTTTTCATTTCCTCTTTAATGGAGTTTTTCATTTCCTCTTTAAGGGAATTTTTTATTTCCTCTTTAAGGGAGTTTTTCATTTCCTCTTTAATGGAGTTCTTCATTTCCTCTTTAAGAGAATTTTTTATTTCCTCTTTAAGGGAATTTTTCATTTCCTCTTTAAGGGCCTCTATCATCTTCTTAAAGTTATTTTTAGGGTTGATTTCTTCTGCTTCTTCTGCCTTGGTATGTTCAGGTCTTGCAGGTGTAGAATCACTAGGTTGTGATGTTGTCATATAGGTCTTCATGTTGTTGCCTGTGTTTTTGCACTGGCGTCTACTCATCTCTTCCTCTGTTCGGTGCAGGCAGTATCTGTGTCTGAAGGTGCCTCTCTTGTTCTAATTGTTAACCTTGGTTCACAAGGAGTTCTTTGTTAAATTGGTGCTGTTGGGCTCTGTTTGTTTGGGAGCAGCTTAGTCAAATCAATGTTAGTGGGTTCTGTCTCTGGGAGCAGTTGTTCCCAGTTGGTATAGGGTGTGTTTATGGTTTCAGAGGTTGTTAGGTTCGTAGGGGTTAGTTTTTGTTTGTTTGTTTGTTTTGTTTTGTTTTGTTTTGTGTTTTGTTTTTGTTTTGTTTTGTTTTTGGTGGGGGAGCGGGGAAAGGTAGCTGTCTGGTCGCTGGGACTCCGATGGGTGGGGCCTAGGAGCTAGAGATCTGATCTGCTGGTCTGGAGATGGGAGCTTACCTGTTCTCAGTCTGTGAAGTGTATACTTACAATTCTGGTGATCTGGTTCAGTGGCTGGGCGGTGCCTTCTTTTGTGTTCTCAGGTCATGTTTTGCTCCTTCAACAGCTCCTCAGCTGTTCTTGTTTCCTCAGGCTGCAAACTGTAGGTTTCTGATTCCTCTCCCGGATGGGTTTCAGCTGAGTAGGGTAGTCTCAGCAACACCTCCAAGTTGTTGGGTTTCTCTGGATGAGCAGCTGGGCCCTGGGTTGGTCTCAGACAGTGTACAGATCCGTTCTGGTCTCCTCCCACGGAGATGGCTCCTTCCCCAGGTGCTGGGATTAAAGGTGTCCCTGTTCAAAGCTCTTGATTAGGAGCTTGTTTTCACTAACTCCTCAGTGGGTAGTAGCTAAGTTTCTGGTCTGCCTGCCTGCCTCTAGAATAGTTTTTTTAATGTGTCTTTGTGTTTTGCCTGCATGGGCCCATGGAGGTCAGAAGAGTTCATCAGATCCCCTAGAATTGGATTTAAGGATGACTGTGAGCCACCAAGTGGGTGCTAGGAACCAGACCTAGGTCCTCTGCCAGAGCAACAGGTACTCTTTTTTTTTTTTAATTTTTCAATTTTTTTTATATTTTATGTATGAGTACTCTCCATGTATAGCTGCATGCCAAAAGAAGACATCAGATCACAGTATAGATGGTGTGAGCCACCATGTAGTTGCTGGGAATTGAACTCTGGACCTCTGAAAGAGCAGCCAGTGCTCTTAACCTCTGAGCCATCTCTCCAGCCCCATCTTGATTTTATCTTCTGACTAAAGTAGCTTCTGTTTTGGGCCTTTGCCAAAGAGAAACTTTGCCAGCACCTGACCAAGAGATAGGTAATGGTCTATGCTTATGTGAAAAATAGTCATAGTGTCTGAGAAATGGCTGAACAGTTAAAAGCACTTGCTGTCCTTCCAGAGGACCCGGTTTGACTCCCAGTACCCACATGGTGGCTCACAAACATCTGTTCTCTACTCTTCTGTCCTCTGCTGATACCAGTCATGCATGTGGTACACAGACATGCATACAGGCAAAACACCTGTAGACATTAAATAAAAAATAAGTTAAAAAATAAAAATCATGGCTGGGTGGCGGCAGCAGTGGTGCGCGCCTTTAATCCCAGCACTCGGGAGGCAGAGCCAGGCAGATCTCTGTGAGTTCGAGGCCAGCCTGGGCTACAGAGCAAGTTCCAGGAAAGGTGCAAAACTACACAGGGAAACCCTGTCTCAGAAAAAAACAAAAACTAAAAAACCAAAAAAGCAAACACCATGAAGTTAGGAATAGAGGCACACGTGTAGCCCTAGCACTCAGAAGGCTAAGGCAGGGGGGCCAAAACTTCAAGCCAGTTGGCAACTTAGGGAAACCCCATCTCAAAATAAAAAGTATAAAAAGGGCTAGGCGTGGAGCTCAGTGGTGGAGTGATCACCTCACATGTTTAAGGCCTTATGTTCGACCCTTGATGATGCAAAATAAATAAGTTAATTCCAAACAAATGCTGTAGAATAGTTTGCTTTGAGAGCTGCCCATACGTTATTGTCAGATCACAAAGAGCATTAAGTTATGAACTATGTCATCACACAGCTGGCTTTTCCTACACAGGAAAAATAAATCGGGAACATTACCCATTTCACTGCTTCACCACATGCTTCTGCTTTCTGGAAAGACATAGGTTTAGAGGTCCCAGGATAGAACATTGAAATGAAAAAAGAGAATTGGGATAGATTTGATAAATTTGGGATGGGAAAAGTCTGAACTTGACAAAAAAACTGACAAAGTCTAAGGCCATGGATTTGAGTACCTAAATGTCACGGCTTGCAAACGGCTCGCGGTTAGGAGCGGTGGCTGTTCTTGCAGAGGACTGGAGTTTGTTTCCTAGCACCCCCAAGATAGCTCAACAAACATGCAACCTGGTCCAGGGGATCTGATGCCCCTTATGACCTCCACACAGGCACTCACACACCCGTGCTCACACACACATATTAAAATAAACTTAATAGGTTTATTCTTCTCTTCTTAAAAATTTAAAGTAGGCCAGGCGGTGGTGGCGCACGCCTGTAATCCCAGCACTCGGGAGGCAGAGGCAGGTGGATCTCTGTGAGTTGGAGGCCAGCCTGGTCTACAGAGAGTTCCAGGAAAGGCACAAAACTACACAGAGAAACTCTGTCTGGAAAAACAAAAACAAAAAACAAAAAAAAAACAAAAAATCAAACCTAGGGTTGGGGATTTAGTTCAGTGGTAGAGCACTTGTCTAGCAAGCGCAAGGACCTGGGTTCAGTCCTCAGCTAAAAACAAAACAAAACAAAACAAAACAAAACAACACCTAAGCCCATAGTAGGGAAAAAGTCAACATTTACCATGTTTGGATGTTTGGGGATATAAGTTAGTTAATAGAGAGCTTGCCTAACATGCACAAAAACCTAGGTTGGAACCCAGGACCATATAAAACTAGGCATCATAGTATCTATAACCACAGGTCCTTAGAGGTAAAACCAGGAAGATCAAGAGTTCAAGGTCAGCCTTCAATGCATAGCAAGTTTAAGGCTACTTAAGATAGCCTCTTTCAAAAAGAAAAAAAAAATCCTCTTAAACTGGGCATGGCAGACACGCCTTTAATCCCAGCACATGGAAGCAGAGGCAGGCAGATCTCTGCAAATTCAAAGCCAGCCTGGACTACATAGCAAAATTCAAGCCAGCCAAGGCTAGGTAGTGCAACCCTGTCTTGAAAACCAACAAAAACTCCTTTTTTTTTTGAGACAGGGTTTCTCTGTAGCTTTGGAGCCTGTCCTAGACCAGGCTGGCCTCAAACTCACAGAAATCCACCTGCCTCTGCCTCCCGAGTGCTGGGATTACAGGCATGTGCCACCACCACCTGGCCAAAAACTCTTTAAAGAGGGCCCAGGCCTGCCTCCATCCGGCATGAGGTCTGTCGTTTGACCCAGCTGCAGGCTCAAGAGACACAAGGGACCCCCACATCCTGCTGCTCCTTCAAATGTAGAGTAGACAACATCCAGCTCATCGGAAAGACACCCATATCTGGTGACATTCGAACAACACAAGGGTGAGAAACAGCTGCCTGTTCTGGATGAAACCATACATGTCAACGCGAGCAAGCCCATCAAAATAATTAGAAGGTGCTGACACTTAGCTTGCTAACCAAGCTTTGTCCTCCTAGCGAACAGGCACAACATGATGGGCCTGTCCACACCTTCTCCAAGGTGAGAAGGGTGAAGGTGGAGTCCATGTACTTGACATATCAAGGAGAAGTTTGGAACGAAATAGCCTAGCTAAGACTAGAATAATGTCTACAACTGTTGGCTTTTGTGAGAGCCAAAGTTAAGCTTTATGTTTTAATTACCGTGCCTAAGAGATTCATGAATCAAAAATGCCTCCAACTTGTAAGCCCCTTGCCCAAGGACAGATAACTTCATAACTTCCTGAAATGCTGGAGGCTATTGTTTGTTTTCACTCCCCTGACCCAACAGCACTAGATTTGTTCATCACATGGAGGCAGGACGTATGTAGGTAGGAAATATGTCAGGATGTATGCTTGCCCTGATCAGATATAGGCAGGAAGTATGTGGGCAGGAAGTTCCTCAGGATATATGCTTGCCCCTGATTGGATCTGATGGGAAATATGGTGGCTTATGGCTGTGCCTTTATAAGCCCTAGCAAAGTGTGACTTGTTGCCATTTTCTGGGAAACCAGGAATGGACCTGGCCAGAGTCCATCATCCTGGCCAATATTTAATTAAAACTTTCTTGCAATTTGACTCTAAATTGTGTTAGTGGTCTTATTCTTGCCCAGTGGGATTAACATTTTTTTAAGATTTATTTATTTATTTATTATGTACACAGAAGAGGGCACCAGATCTCATTACAGATGGTTGTGAGCCACCATGTAGGTGCTGGGAATTGAACTTTGGACCTTTGGAAGAGCATTCGGTGCCCTTAACCTCTGAGCCATCTCTCCAGCCCGGATTAACATTTATTTATTTATTTATTTGTTTGTTTGTTTGTTTGTTTATTCATTCCTTCATTCCTTCATTTATTTATTTGTTTACTTATTTATTTAGTGTGTGTGTGTGTGTGTGTGTGTGTGTGTGTGTGAGCGTGAGCACATGTGCCTTACCTCTCCCCAAGGTCAGAGGACAACTTATGGGAGTTTGTTCTTTCTCTGAAGCTGAAGCCCCCCTCCCCTTTTTATTTTTATTTTTTGAGACAGGGTTTATCTGTGTAACAGTCCTAGCTGTCCTGGAACTCGCTTTGTAGACCAGGCTGGCCTGGAACCCACCACCTGCCTCTGCCTCCCAAGTGCTGGGATTAAAGGCATGTGCCTACACACATACATACACACACACACACACACACACACATGCACACACACCGCCTGGCCCCAGTTGAGCTTTTCAAGAGAAAGTTCAGGAGACTTTATTTGGATGTGCAAAGGCCCAGTGCTGAAGGAGACCAGAATAGACAAAGACTTTGTGTCTCTTACAGCTGAGTAAGCCTCCTAGGGTTCTTAGAAAATCACAAGCGGTTTGAAAGCCTTCTCACAGAGCATGTGGGAGGTTTGCCTTCAATAGTGAACATTAACGGAGATGCAGCTGACTACATTTGTTCCTCAAGTGCATGGCCCATATCTTAGTTACTCTAGTGTAGGAAAAGATCTCAAAACCAAGAAGCTGAAAAGCATTTAATATGAAACAAAGAACACAACTGACAAATTACACAAAAATAAAAAAATAAATGACACATATAGGAGAAAAAACATTTAAAGTACACTAGCCACCAAAAAACTATGCCAAAAAAAAACAAATAAAAAAATGTTATCATTTGTCATATAGTTGGGATGACCAAAGAAGGTAACATTATTAATTGTGAAAGATGTGAAAAACTTGTATTTCCAGAATCTAGAAATTAAGAATAGAGCAAACCAACATTATGTAATTTTTCACTAAGAAAATAAACAGAAGTGGGATTTCTAAGGAGATAATTATCCACTCACTCAAACATTTTTTTAAACAGTCACCAAAATACTGTATATGGTGTAGCTGATTGTGCACATAATAGCGTAGCCATCAATACAGAGACTGGTGCAATGCATTCCATTAAGAGTCCTAAGATTTTCATTGTTCCAGTGTCTATGTTATTAGAAGATCATTTGCCACCTTCCAATCCCACACCCTCTCCTAGCCTTCCCGAAATTGCAGCAAATGCAAGAAGCTGTTCTTAACAAAGTTGAATAGTGATGCATGTTGTAATTGTATTTGGGGCTGAGGAAAGAAGACTTGGAGTCCAGACCAGCCTGGACTACATAGCATAACACCTACACAGGCCACCCCTGCACACACATATGTACACACACACACAGAGTTAAGATTTATTTATTTATCTTGTTATGTATCCTTGTGTGGGTGTGTGCACACGTGAATTCAGGTGCCCACAGAGGCTAGACAAAGGTGTTGGAGTCCCTGGATCTGGAATTACAGGCAGCTGTGAGTTACCTGACCTGCTTGCTGGGAACTGAACTTGGATTCTCTTTTTTTGTTTTTATTTTTGTTTTATTTATTTGTTTGTTTGCTTATTTTGAGACAGGGCTTTCTCTGCATAGCCCTGCCTGTCCTAGAACTCTCTCTGTAGACCAGGCTGGCCTTGAACTCTGAAATCTGCCCACCTCTACTTCCTAGTGCTGAAATTAAAGATGTGCACCACTGTCCAACTGAAATTGGATTCTCTGGAAAGGCTTTATATGTTCTTAATTGATGAACCATGTCTCCCATTCCATTCCTCCATTCCCCACAAAAAAAACAAAAGAAAATATAAGTGAGAAGGAAAGGAAAAAGGGATTGGGACTTACCAGAATATAGATAATTTGACTTTGTATTACTGTAAAGAGTGCCTGAGGCCAGGCAGTAATGGAGCTTGCCTTTAATCCCATCACTCAGGAGGTAGAGGCAGGTGGATCTCTGAATTCAAGGCCAGCCTAATCACTCTGTAGAGTGAGTTCTAGAATAGTCACAGAGAAACCTTGTCTCAAAAAACAAACAAACAAAAAAGTGCCTGGTGGCTTGGCATAGTGGCACATGCCTTTAATCCCAGCACTCAGGAGGCTGAGGCAGATGGTCTGCAGAGCTAGCTCTAGGACAGTCAGAGCTACACAGTGAAATCTTGTGTCAAAAAGCATGTAAGTTATATATAGTTTTATCAGATTTTAATCCTATTCATACCCAGCCTTGTTACCCTCTCTTGTCCCTCTCCAATCCTCTACTCCTCTGACCTTCTCTGGTAGCTTGAATGAGGTGTCCTCCCTAAGTCTTGGACATTTGAATACTTGGTTCCAATTGGTAGCCCTTAGGGAAGAACTAGGGGGTGTGGCCTCTAGGGACATGCCACTGGGGGTGGGCTTAAGTAGGTTTCTAAAGCCTCCATCCACCCTCAGTGTACTCGCCCATTTCCTGTTTGTGGATCAGGATGTGAGCTCTCAGCTCCTGCTCTGGTGGCCATGCCAGCCTGCCTGCTGCCATGCTCCCTGCCATGATGGTGCTGGACGCCTATCCTTCTGGAACTATAAGCCTCAATAAAACACGTCCTTCTATAACTTGCGTTTGTAACATTTTACTACAGCAAAAGAAAAGTAACTAATATGCCTTCCTTTTTCTAACTAGTGTCCTTTCTGTAAGGATTCTGTCCTTAATTACGTCACCAGCCTGCGACAGCGTCCCAGCCTAAAAAGCAGGCGTGCTCTCTCTGTGTTCTTTGTCCACACTCTCCTTCCATATTCTCCACCCTCCACACAGTCTCTCTCTCTCTCTCTCCCTCTCTCCCAATAAAGCCCTAGAAAGGTAACCATGGCTCCTGATTTTTCTGCCAACCAGCACTCTCCTTTGTCAGCATAGCTGCCCCACCCCCCAGGGCAGCCAGCCATGAGTGCCGCCACTTAACCAACATTTGGTGCCATGACTCCGACACACCACTGAGGACCTGCTGTGACTGCTGCCACTTCCTGCCTCCTACCCCCTCCAGTGAGACTGCAAGCGTGTGCTGGACCCCCACACAGCTACCACTGCTGCTACCACCACGATTCTTCACCACAGTGAGTGTCCGCCGTTCTCACGGCTGTAGTCTGCTGAGCTATATTCTTTGCGACAGACACCCTGGGGGCTGTCCTCGGGCTGTGCTGACAATGACAGACACATTTTTGCTCCTGATGAGGGGGTCAGTGCTGTCTTGGGTCCAATGGTGGACCAACTGCAGTGCAGCTGCAGCCCTTACCATCCCTTGATGAAGAGGGTCGGGAACTTGAGCTGATACTTAGATCTCTCTCCACTCCTTGGAGATGCCCGAGATTGGAGTCCGATCCCGGTTTGTTATTTTAATTTTTTATTTTTCTCTCAGCTACAGCCATGGGACAAAGGGGCAGATACATTTACCACTTACATTGGCAGATAGGGGCTGTTAGTTATTTATTTTGGCGCTCTTACCCCGCGAGGAACATGTCTGGAACACAAGACCACAGAAGAGTTTTTATTAAAAGAGGATAGAGAATGTGACAGGCCTGTGTGAAGCACACACATTAGTGAGGAGAAGAGAGAAGAGGAGAAACCTGTGCAAAATGGCGCCGGCTTTTTAAAGAGTGGGCCGCGCATGTGTACAGGACCGCATGTGGCTACTCCACTAATGCGCATAGATTACATGGTCGTGCATGCTTTACGTAACCATATAAAGCCACGGAGTCCTAGCCACGCGAGATATTCTGACCTGGAAATGGCTATTTTGAACCGGAAATAATTAGGCGGTCTGCTGGAAAGCCCAACTGTGTGGACATGTTGTGATTTCCTCTCATTCCTGACTAATTTTCTCTTAAAAAAAGAAAAAAAATGTGGATGAGTGGGTGTGGGGCACCGTTTCTCTCAAAGACTGCTTCAGGCTGAATAGTGGGCGTCGGTTAGCACTTGGGGGAAATGGGGAAGCTGGCTCCTGAAGTCCTGGGATGAAGTCCTGCAGCTGTGTCCATCCTTCATGGTGTGGCTGGTCCTGGGATGAAGTTCTGTCATGCCTTGTTCTGCAGCTGTCCATCCTTCATGGTGTGGCTGGGAACCTTCTGTCTGACAAGATACTGGTGACATAAAAAGCTTGGAGAAAAGACTCATTATTATTTTGTTTTTGGAGTTGACATTTATCTGAGGTAGATCTGACCTGTCTGGATGGAATCACGTTAAAAAGGTGGCTGTGATGTTTTAGTACTCTGCTTAATTTTTACCTGAGACAAGCATTATTCCAGGTGGTTTATTTAAGGCACCTGTTTGTTTTGTTAGTTTAGCATTTATATAGGTGATTAGTTGCTGAGTATTGAATAGTGATAGACTGTTATATCCTTACCGCCTGGATATTTTGATGGTCCCTTTTGCCTCCGGCCCTGTGTGGCCCTAGTTGGGAAAGGGGTGATACCTTATTCCTCTGGAATTGGGGACAAGGCAGTGGATCCTGGTGTCCTCTGGAGCTTAAGAGTGGAAGAGAACTTATTTTTTTGAATTAGGGACAAGGCAAAGATCCCTGTCTGTATGCACATGAGAAACACAGGCGGTAACTTTAAAGTGAGACAATGAGCTCTTATCTTAGTTGGAAATCTTTTTTCATTAAGTAACTCTGAAAGTACGATTAAATCTGGTGAGGTAAATAAGGCTGTCCTCTGTTCCCGACAATAGAGAAAGGAGGAGTGACATCCTAAAACTCCCAGGACTGAGTCAATGGCTCTGGTGTCCAGAAGGAAAGAAACTGATCGCTTCCCTGCTACATTCTGGGTTCCCTGCCATGTCTGTAGCCAAGCCTAGGTTTGCTGGAGGTCTTAGCTTGCTGTACCCATGGGTCTTGGCGCCTGGGGGCAGTCAGCTGACTGGTTGTCTTTCTAGGTGGCATCTTTAGCAAGGCTGTTGATGGGCAGGGCATTCGCTAGCCCATGGCCTTTTTAACTTAAAACAGGGACCCAACAGCTTTTGGGAGTCAGCGAGTGCCAGCACTTGGCAATTTTGTTTTTGGGCTTTTATCTCTTCCCTGGCACACCTTAAACGCCACAGATGACTCTTTTGCCCGTGGGGTCAGGAGCCTTGCTCTCCAGATACTTAACTTTAGCAGGGAACAAGAGATGGATTTTACTCTGTGACCTGAATTTTTCCTGATGATTGGTGGCTTAGGGACAGCTTTTGGAAGATCTGCCAGTAGGCAGACTGTAAACCGATCCTTTGGAAGACTTGCCTGAGGCTATAAGCTGATTTTTTGGGAGGGGGGGGCTTAGGAGCCATCCTGATTATTGTAAACTTAATTGTTTAGATCTCAGCTTCTTTTAGGTAAGTTAGGGCGAGTCTTAGAAACTGCCCAAGCCCAAGCATTTGAGCCTGCCCACTACTGGCGTGGAAGTCAGACAGAAAAGGTTACACGTGGCAGATGCCAAAGTGGGAAAGGAAAGAAAGGGTTTAGAGCTTTAGCAGAAAGCTTGGAGATGAAGCAACTCTTATTTTCCTGTTCGCTGGCTGAAGTACCTGCCACACTGTTATGCGGTCAGGTTTATGCTGTTATGTGGCCAGGTTTTCCAGTACCCACCCCTATCCGCCACTGTAGGCGGTAAATGTATCCGCCCTCTGTCCCATGGCTGTAGCCGAGAGAAAAATAAAAAATTAAAATAACAAACCGGGATCAGACTCCAATCTTGGGTGTCCCCAAAGAATGGAGAGAGATCAAAGAATCAGCTCAAGTTTGCCATCCTCTTCATCCAGGGATGGGAAGGGCTGCGACTGTGCTGCAGTGGTCTACCCGGTAGGCCCCAGGTGCCATTTTTGCTCCGAGCAAAAATGTGCCTGCCATTGCCAGCACAGCCTGAGGATAACCCCCAGGATTGTCCGTTGCAAACATATAGCTCAGATTTCAGCCATTAGAACAGGAGACTCACTGTGAAAAATCGTGGTGGTATCAGTGGTGGAAAGCTGCACTTCTCATGGCTGGCCACCACCCTGGGCGGCCACCTGGAGGTGCGTGCTGGTTGGCAGAAGAATCATAAGCCATGGTTACCTTTCTAGAGCTTTATTGAGAGAGACATAGGGACAGAGACTCTTCCGGTTTAGGCATAGCTAGGAGCACATGAGCAGGAGAGAATGAAGAGACAGTTTAACATTGAGAGAGAGAAAGCTAAGATAAAGAGCAACTCTTTCCATTTGCCTGTTTGCTGGCAAGAATTAGATAACTCCCATAAAAGATTGGGATTTTTTTTTTAATTTTTTAAAGCATACTTGGGCCATCTCTCAGTACAGAGACAGATAAGCTTAGGAATCTTTAAGTAAAGCTTCAAGAAGACAGCCTAAGGGAGAGGACGTACTTATCGGGTTGGAAGCCTTATTTCCTATGTCTACAGCGGAGAGGCAGAAAAAAAAAAAAGTGATCTGGAGCCAAGACCTCCCGGAGGCTGGACAGATCTCAGGCACAGCCGCCTTATCAGCCGATAAGCAGGAGGGGGGGCGCACCCCGCTGTGTGAAGCAAGGACTCCCCGGGAGCCCCTAATGCCCAGCCGCCCTGTCTGGCACAAAGAATGTGCTGGCTTCACACAGCCTTGGATGCACCTGACGGTGGTGGTCCTATCGCGAAAAATATCTCAAGCAGCAGACGTGGGAGGTGGCTGGAAATTCGGGCCTAAGATAGGGGCTGACCATAGCCAGTGAAGACCATGGCCAGGGGTTCCCCCAGTTTCAAGAATAACCAGCGAGGTTCAACGGTCGTTCTCACAGATTCAAGAAACCGTTTATGCTAGCCGAAAAGGGGATAACTCACTGATCAGAGGAGCGGTGTTGCCTGCGGATTTGTGCAACCAGGCAAATGGATCTGTCACGTACAGAGCAGAGTTCCCGGTTTGTGCAGCGCAGAGTTTTCGTCCCTAGTTCCCGGGTTTCCAGGCTCAGGGTGCCCAGAAGCACCTGTTCCCTCACAGCACCAATGTTAGTTATTTAGGCGGCGCTCTTACCCCGCGAGGAACACATCCTGAACACGACAAATCCACAGAAGAGCTGTTTATTAATAGAGGATAGGAAGAGACGTGACAGGCCTGTGTGAAGCACACACATGAGTGAGGAGAGGACAGAAGAGGAGAGGAGAGAAGAGAAGAGAGAAGAGAGAGAAGAGAGACCTGTGTAAAATGGCGCCAGCTTTTTAAAGAGTGAGCCGCACATGCGTACAGGACCGCATGTGGCTACTCCACGAATGCGCGTAGATTACATGGTCGTGCGCGCTTTATGCAACCATGTAAAGCCAAGGAGTCCTAGCCACTCGAAATGTTCTGACCTGGAAATGGCTATTTTGAACCGGAAATAATTAGGCAGTCGGCCGGGCAAGCCCAACCGTGTGGACATGTTGTGATTTCCTATCAGGGGCAGGTACCAATAAATCTGGCTACATAATAGTGTTGCGGGAACTTCAGCCAACAAATGGGCAAAAGCCATAGAACAAAGGAGCAGGTACTGGTAAACCTGACTGCATAACAGCTCTGCGGTACCTACGTAAATATGGCCAAATAACAGCATCTTGGGAACTTCTGCCAGCAAATGGGCAAATAAAAAAGTTACTTTATCCCCAAGCTTTCTGCTAAAGCTCCAAACCCCTTTCCCTCCCCACTTCTGTGTCTGCCACGTGCAACCTTTTCTGTCTGACTTTTCAGGACATGGAATAAAATATGTCTCTTGTTCCCCACACCTCCCCGACTAAAACTTAAGCATCTGGAGAGCAAGGCTCCTGACCCCACAGGCAAAGAGTGGCATTTTAAGTTATGTCAAGGAAGAGATTAAAGCTCGAAAACAAAATTGCCAAGTGCTTGCACTCACTGACTCCCAAAAGCTGTTGGGTCCCTGTTTTAAGTAAAAAAAGACCACAGGCTAGTGAATGCCCTGCCAGGCCCTCAACAGCCTTGTTAAAAGTGCTGCCTGGAAAGACAACCAGTCAACTGACTGCCCCCAGGCACCAAGACACATGGGTACATCAAGCTAAGACCTCCAGCAGACCTAGGCTTGGCTACAGACATGGCAGGGAACCCAGAACGAAGCAGGGAAGTGATCCGTGATCCGTTTCTTTCCTTCTTTCTGGACACCAAAACCACTGACTCAGTCCTGGGAGTTTTGGGATGTCACCTCTCCTTTCTCTATTGTCAGTTACAGAGGACAGCCTTACCCACCTCACCAGATTTAATTGCACTTTCAGAGTTACTTAAAGAAAAAAGATTTCCAACTAAGATAAGAGCTCATTGTCTTGCCCAGTGGAGGTGGCACACGCCTTTAATCCCAGCACGCAGGAGGCAGAGCCAGGCAGATCTCTGTGAGTTAGAGGCCAGCCTGGGCTACCAGGTGAGTTCCAGGAAAGGCACAAAGCTACACAGAGAAACCCTGTCTCAAAAAACAAAAACAAAAACAAAAACAAAACAAAAAAACAAAAAAACCGAGCTCATTGTCTCATTCCAAATCTACTGCCTGTGTTTCTCTCGTGCATACAGACAGGGTCTTGATCTTTGCCTTGTCGCTAATTCCAAAAAATAAACTCTCATGCACCACAAGCTTTTCTCTTCCCAGTTCCCTGTTCTAACTCACTGTTCAGGACCACCACAGAACCGGAGTTTAAAGATCATCAAGTAAAAAACTGTAACAGATAAAAGCTTTCTTCTTTGTCACCAGCATCTTGTCAGACAGAAGGTTCCCAGCCACAGCCAAGGGGGATACACATCTCCAGAAGGACGGATGCCAGACAGTATCCCACAACACCTGTCTGCCTCAGAACACTCCCCTTCTCCATTCCCCCAAGAACCAACCGACGTCTAACAGTCAGCTGGAAGCAGCTTTTGAGAGGAACAATGCCTCTATTCCCATCTACCTGCTTTTTTTTTTTTTTTTAAAATAATAAGCGGAAGTCTGGGATGTAAGGATTATGTCCCATCCTAAAAAGTGGGCGTGCCGCTTAACCAACACTCTTTCAAATCTGTCTGTCCATCTGTCTGTGTGTGTGTGTGTGTGTGTGTGTGTGTGTGTGTGTGTGTGTGTATCCAGAATAACTTCATTAGTGTTACTTGAAGGATCATGAGAACTCACCAGTGGCAACAGCAATGCAAAAATGTCTCTTCCGGAGCAACCATTAGCCCTTCCCCCTCCACAACAGGATGTTAACAATCTCAATCTTGTACCAGTGAACACATTTGCTGTGAATTCAAGAGTTCAATGCCATATGATACCCAGAAGTCATGGTTCTACCAGTCCGCCATCAGTCTCTTGTGTTATCATACCTATCTGGAAGATTAGACCTGTGAAATGGCCTCATTGTCTACAGTCAAGTAAAAACTGGATCAAGAGGAGATGGTCAAGACAAGTTGTATACACATACAAAATCCTCAAACAATACATAAAATAAAGTCAGGATAAAATCTTCCCAAATCAATGACTCAGTATTACTTGATGTTTTATATTTCATTTATTTGTTGTGTTGAATTTTAATGAATTAAGGTAGCATGTAAAGAAACATGTTTCATTATGACACTCACTCACATTAGTCATCACGCTTTGTTCTGCTGTGGCCCATGTGCTGACCACTCTGTCTGGTTCTCTCTCACAGGTCGTTCACTCTTCTACATTTGTGTAGAATTTGTGTCACTTGCATTCATTTGTATTCCTTTTCTGAGCACTCTCTGCTGAGCTCTGAGCTCCCCGGCCCATTTGCAGACTGGATGATTTAGTCTTTGCGTGTTTAATTTTTTCATATCTCTCTCTCTCTCTCTCTCTCTCTCTCTCTCTCTCTCTCTCTCTCTCTCTCTCTCTCTCTCTCTGTGTGTGTGTGTGTGTGTGTTGGTGCTACAGAAGAACTGATGGGAATTGAACTTGGAGTCTCACACATGCTAGGCAAGCACTCTACCTCCGAGCTATATTACCCAGTCGGTACCTGGCATTTTATGTGGGTGCTGGGGATCCAAACTCAGGTCCTCACTCTTACCAGCAGTCACTTTACCCATGGAGCCATCTCCCTAGTCCCAATAATTTTCTTAGCTCTTTATGTATTCTGGATACTAATCCCTTGTCTATATGTATTTGGCAAAGATGTTTCCCCTCATTTTGTAAGCTATCTTATCACTGTGTTTGTTTTCCTTGTTATGTTGAACTTTCTAGTTCATGCAGTCCCATTTGTCAATTCCTGAGATTATTTCTCGTGGTCCTGGAATTCTTTTCAGAAATGTGCCTGTGCACATTACCTAAATGTTATGTGTTTTATCTATGCTTTTCTCTCCCAGTCACTAAATTTCAGATCTTACATTAAGATCCTTGATCCATTTTGAATTATTATTATTTTTTTTTTGCTCAGGGTGACAGACATAGATTAGTTCAGTGATTCTCAACCTTCCTAACACTGAGACCCCTTAATTCCTCATGTTGCTGTGATCCCCAATTATAAAATTATTTTTTGTTGCTACTTCATAACTGTAATTTTTGTGTGTGTGTGTGGAGCTGAGGATGGAACCCAGGGCCTTGTGCTTGCTAGGCTCCACCACTTAGCTAAATCCGCAACCTCATAACTGTAATTTTATTGTTATAAAACATAATGTAAATATCCATGTTTTCTTCTTCTTCTTTTTTTTTTTCTTTTTTTGCCAGAGCTGAGGACCGAACCCAGGGCCTTGTGCTTGCTAGCAAGCACTCTACCACTGAGCTCAATCCCCAACCCCAATATGCGTGTTTTCTGATGGTCTTAGGTAATGCCTGTGATAGGGGTCAAAACCACATGCTGAGAACCACTGATTTAGCTACATTCTTCTACATGGGGAATACCAGTTGTTAAAGTTTTTGAGACCTTTTAAAAAATTTTCATGTCTGTAACTGTGTGATTTTATTTCTTGGTCCTCTATTCTAGAACATTGTTTCTAAATGTCTGTTCTTGTATTCGTACCTAGGTTTTGTTTGTTACTATGGCTCTGTACTATAATTTGAGGTCAGGTATTGTGGTAGCTCTAGAATTGTTCCTTTTGTTAAAGATTGCTTTGCCTAGTCAGAGTCTGTCTTGGTTCCATATCAATTTGGTAGTATTTTTTTCTAGTTCTGTGAATAATGTCATCGGCTTTTTCATGGAGACTGAGTTCACTCTATAGACCACTTTTAGTACTATAGTGCTTTCCACAATATTAATTCTGCCAACCCATGAACATAGGAGCTCTTTGAATCTCCCATTGTCTTCTTGAAATTTCTTTCTCCATTATCTTGAAGATTTAATAAAGGTCTTCCATCTCCTTGATTCAATTTACTCCTAGATATATTATTTTATTTTATTTTTTGAAGCTTCTGGGAATGGGATTTTTTTTAACCCCTTGATTTCATTCTTAGAAAGTCTTTATTGATATATTTTAAACGCCAATTGTTTTGTTTTGTTTTGTTTTTGAGATATGGTTTCTTTGTGTAGTCCTGGTGTTAATCCCACCGGTTGAGAATAAGACTACAGCTGTAATCTTTGAGCCAAATTTGAAGCAAGCTTTAATTAAATACTGGCCAGGAAGATGGATTCTGGGCAGATCCAGGTTCCCTGGAAATGACCATAAGTCACATTTTGCAGAGGCTTAAAAGGGGCAAAACCATAAGGCCACCATGTTTCCCTTCGGGTCCAATCAGGGGCAAGCATATATTCTGATAAACTTCCTGCCTGCACCCTCCCACCCTCTAGCCCCCATCCCACTCCCACCCACCCTACCCCCCACCCCACTCCTACCCACCCTACCTCCACCCCTCTACTTCACATCCCCCCACCCACCCACAACTCACCACCCCACCACCATTCACCAGCCTCCCCACCCCACCCCACCCACTCACCCCACCACCCCACCCCATCCCATCATTCCCCACTCCCGCCCACAATCAGGGGCAAGTGTGCATACTGACTTATTTCCTGTTCATATACCTCCCACCTACATGTGATCAAGTACATCTGGCGGGATGTCAAACTTGTTGAGGGAAGTGAAAACAAGGCTTGTTATCTCCCATAAACAATAGCCTCTATCATTTTAGGAACTATCTGTCTTTTGTTTCATGGGTCTCTTACGCACAGTAATTAAAACTTAAAGCATAACTTTGACTCTCACACTGACCATCCTAGAACTTGCTCTGTAGACCAGGCTCACCTCTACTTCACAGAGAACTAAGTTGCCTCTGCTTCCCGCTGGGATAAAGGTGTATGCCACCACCACCTGGCAAAGCTACTGACTTTTAACAGTAGTTTGGCATGTTGATATTTTGCTGAAAGTATTTCTCAGAATAAGTTTTCTGGTGGGATTTTCAGGTCATTTGTGTGTGGATCATATTCTCTGCAACTAGGGATAGTTGACTTTCTCCTTGTATGCCTTATATTGCTTTCTCTATTTTATTTAATTTTATTATTTTATTTCTTGGTTTTTGAGACAGGGTTTCTTTGTATAATGTTGGTTGTCCTGGAACTAGTTCTGTAAACTAGGCTGGCCTTGAACTCACAGAGATCTTCCTGCCTCTGCCTCTTGGGTGCTGGGTTTAAAGGCATGCACCACCATCACCTGGATACAATTGGAAATTAATAGATTTTCTGCACCACCACCCCTGTGAAGGCAATACAAACCCCATCTTAGGGTAGGGCCACCATCTTAGACCACCTGCTGTATTCAGTTCTAGGAAGGACCTAAGGAATGTGCCATGACAACTGGAACAGATACAGAGCAGTGTCCTCCTGCAAATATTCTGTCTGCGGTTTATGGCCCTTGATGATATCCAGATAATCCTGCTCAGTGGGTTGTGATTCCCCACCAAAAGTCTAATCCAATGGTTTCAAATGTAGTTTTGCCCCAAAGTCTAGACCAATAGTTTCAAAAAAATCACCTTGCCTCATATCCCTTCTACCCAATCCCAAGTTGCCAATTCCCAGCTTGTGGTTTTTCCCAATAAAAACTCTCTACACCTGGGCTCTTGGCCACCACAACATTTCCTTCCATCTGCTGTGAGGTGGCCCAGGTTGAACCTGAATAAAAGGACCCTTATGTGCTTGCATCAGAAGCTTCTTGCTCCCCCAGCTCCTTGGTGGTCTCTGGGAGTTTCACAAAACAGGTACAACACCCCATAATAGGTTTCTCTGCTGACACCATAAACCAGATCAATTTGAAAAAGTAGAACAATAGGTTTATTGGAACAAAGCAACTCCGAAGTGAGTTCTGCAGTAGAGATCAAGGCCAAAGAAGCCACACACCCCAAACTAGAGCATGGAGATTTTATAGCTTGTAGACTAGGGGTGATGATGTGTCTACCACAAGCTGGATTTGTGCTCAAGTCTGGTCAAAAGCTGAGCCATGAGGTGGTGATTTTGGCTGCTGGTGACAACAGGGGAGGAAGTTGCCATAGTCACCAAGAATGAAGAACTGAGCTTTTTGCTCCTTTTTCTTTGGAGACTCTCTGAGCAGGCAGGGTTGGGGGAAGAAGGGGAGAAGAATGGTGCTTTTCGGATCATGCAGGGGAGAGCTAGAGGTTCCTACCAAACAGAAATATTAAATATCCCTTAATTTTTATTTTTGTTACTTTTACTTGTTTAAATGTGTGCACATGCACACACTCATGCACCCATGTGTGTTCATGCCAAGGCAAACACAAGGAGGTCAGAGAATGACTTATGGAAGTCAGTTCCTGCTTCCTCCTGTGAGTCCCAGGAATCAAGCACCTCAGTGGAAAGCACTTTTGCCCACTGAGCTGTGTAGCCAGCCCTTTCTCTTACTGTCCCAAGGCTTTCAACACGATAGCAGGCACACATGTCTCCTTCCGGATTTTGGAGAAAATGCTTTCAGTTTCCCATTCAGTTCTCCCATTTAGTAAAAGCTTGACTGTAGGTCTGCTCCTTCCACCCTCAACTGTGCTGGGATGTGTTCCTTCTTTTTCTAGTTTCTTTAGGGGTTTTAATCATGAAGTGATGCCGAACTTCCTCAGAGGTTATTTCTGTTCTTATCGATATTTCTTTAAATGTATTAATGTGCTGTATTAAGCTTATTGATTTGTATATATTGAACCAAACTTGCATCACTGGAATGAGGCCATCTAAATCACAGTCTATGGTCTCAGTACATTCTTGACTATACGTGGCAAGAATTCAATTAAGAATTTTTGTTATCTGTATTCATCAGGGAAATTGTTCAAAATCAGCTTTCCTTATCCAGTTTTGGTGCTAGAGTAATACTGTCTTCCTAGAATGAGTTTGATAGCGCCTCCCTTTCTGTGTCATGGGGCAGTCTGAAGAGCATTGGCGTGGCCGCCTCGTTTACCTGGGTAGAATTGGGCAGTGAATCATCTGATCCTCAGGTTTGCTGTTGGTAGTCTTTTTCCCATTACCGCTTCAATCTCAGTGACTGTTGTGGAGCTCTTCAGGCTGTTTATATTCACTTGATTTAACTTTAAGAGGTCATATGTGGCTACTAATTTATCTACTTTGGGGTTTTCTAGTTTTTCAGAACCTATGTTTTCAAAGTTCCATTGTGATATTGTGGATTTTATAGCCATCCTCTGGTCTTTTCTCTTTTTTAAGTCTCAAACCCTGGGACAAATGGATGAGCTGCCTAGTTAACAAATCAAAGCAGGTCCCCCTGTCCCTACCTGTTACAGGGTATGGCTAACATACCCTGCCCTCTACCCTCGAACTCTCCAGCCCAGATGCTTGGCTGCCCTTCTCTCAGAGGTTCTTCCCTATATAATCCAGCATTTTGGTTACCTGCCCCCATATATATATATAAATTTTTTTCATTTGACATACCAACCCCAGTTCCCCCTCCCTCCCCTTCTGCTTCCTCATCTCTCTTCCACTCTACCCCCATCCACTCCTCAGAGTGGGTAAGGCCTCCCATGGCAGTCAACAAAGTCTGGCATACCAAGTTGAAGGAGAGCCTAGCCCCTCCCCATTGTATCAAGGCTGAGCAAGGTATCCCACCACAGGGAATGGGCTCCAAAAAGCCAGTTCATGCACCTGGGATAAGTCCTGGTCCTGCTGCCAGGGACCCCACAGACAGATCAAGCCACACAACTGTCACCCACATTCAGGGGGCCTAGTTCAGTCCCATGCAGGTTCCCGACCTGTCAGTCCAGAGTCAGTGAGCTCCAACTAGCACTGGTCAGCTGTCTCTGTAGGTTTCCCCATCATGATCTTCTTCTTCTCCTTCTCCTTCTTCTCCTTCTTTTAGTGCCAAATGCCCATTTATTGAAGGAGGGAGGAGGTCTTAAATTCGGGCTTATAGCACAAAGGGAGAACCAATATGCAGGATACACAGACAAGGAACTTCCCTTAAGCATTCAGGAGAGTGGAACTTGGCAGGGAATTAGCATAGGGAGGACAGCAAGGTCAAGGTCAGCAAGCAAGGCAACAGTTACTCAAAACAGGGGCCAGGGCCCTACAGGTCCCCCTTTTACTAAAAAATGAGCTTCTGTCTTAGGTTGCATGGGACGTCAGCAGGTCACCTTACCCATCATGGAGACACCTGTCCAGGCCACACAGGCACTCTGTCTTAGGTTGGTGAGCGCCCCCCAGGCATTACCTGTCTCTGAATATTCATTATCATACAGGCTCAATTGTGTGAGAGCTGCAGAGTTAACTGTTGCCAAAGATCTTTAGTTACCTGCCCCCTTTTTACCTTTTGCCCTCCTGGCTGCTAGACTTGGTTCCCACTCACCCTTCCCCCCCATCATATGGTTCAGGGGCATGGCCACTTTGGACTCTCCCAGATGTTCCTGCCTCTGGCTATGCTCTCCTTTATTTGTTTGTTTGTTTGTTTTCAAGACAGGGTTTCTCTGTGTAGTTTTGGTGTCTGTCCTGGAACTTGCTCTGTAGCCCAGGCTAACCTCGAACTCACAGAGATACCCTGGCTCTGCCTCTGGAGTGCTGGGATTAAAGGCATGTGCTCTTCTTTTTATCTACAATAAACTTTCTCCTCCACTATACCTATGAGCAGTCATGCCCTTCTTTTTTATCTTTTTTTTTCATTCACCACCACAACCCATTTTTTTCTTTAAAAAGAGAAAGAAAATATTTATTTATTCACGTATTCATTTCTTTTGTGTGTGCATGAGCCACAGTGACTGTGCAGAAGGCAAAGGACAACTCACTGCAGTTGGTTTTCTCCTTCCTCCATTCCCACACAGGCCCCAGGCACTGAACTCTCATAGTCAGGCTTTGCAGCAAGCTCCTTTACTGGCTGAGCCAATTCACCAGCCCCTCCCTGCTTTCATTAATTTTTATCAATTTGTGTATTCTCTAGAGTCTTTAGTTTGGCTTGGGTTGTCAATCTTCCTTATTATTTTAAAAAACAAACTGGTTAATTCATTGTTCTTTCAAAATCTGTTCATTAATCTCTGCTCTAAACTTTATTTCTTTCCATCTACTGCTTTGAGTTTGGATTATTTTAAGGGGTTCGTATGAGGAGGAGAGAGGAATAAGAAACTTTTAGGTAGAAAAACAGCAGAGAGGAGACATATAGAAATACAGGATAGCTTTGGGAGGACCTGGATCAAATTCCACCAGCTCATCTGTCTCTTCAAAAGGGCTTTTTATGACAATTTCCAAGTGTAGACCCTTCCAAACACCTGGTAACCACGACATGGTCCAGTCATTCCCATATGCAGTCCTGCTGGGTAAAGCAAGCTCAGGTTCTTGGACTCTGAGTTCCCACTAGGAAACCTCGGTGGGTCTCTACAATTGTTCTTGTTTTACTAAGGCCTTAAAATGACTCATTAGGTTCTTTATATGAGATCTTTTCAATATATTCATTTTTTTTTTTTTTTTTTACTTTGTTTGCTTGCTTGCTTGGTTTTGAGACAGGATTATATTGAATAGATCTAGCTGGTCTGGGGTTCCTTATGTAGACCAAGCTGACTGAATTTGCGGCAATCCTATTTCTGCTGGGATTCCATGCAGCACCAATCCTGGATTCTTTCTGATATCTTGTTGTACCTAGAGTTCCCCAATGCCCACCAAGAGACCAAATCTGATGCAAAAGTAAAGAGTCTTTTTATTATTTTGAGTTAACTCGGGGCTCTCCATCCATCTGACACAGCAGCAGTGCAGGAGAGACCCTGAGTAGCAATCAAGCAGGGTTTTTATAGTGGTTAGGGTAGGGGATCTGGGGGAATTCCAGCTCTATATAGTTACAAGCTCAGGGTTGGTGCTTACTTGAGGTTAGAGATGCTTGGTTTGAACTGATTGGAGAGTTGCAGCTGCAAGGGAACTGCCATATTCTCTAGCCATCTATGTTATTGTATCTATTTTGCCAGCAGACCCATTTCCTCTGATAGTCAGACATCCCATTTTTATCCGCAGGAAACTCATTCCCTCTGACAGCTGTGATATACAATCTAAACAGCAGAAAACATCCACCAGGACATATCTGGTGCTTTGTTTATCATTCCAGTTATGTTACATTATATCCTTTAGGAAATGTCTGGTGTACAGCTCCTAATTGTCTGGGGTGAAGGGGCAGCACATCCTTTGGTGGGGGTTTTTTGAACATTGTGTCCAAGGGCCTGCTGATCCCTGTTTGACCCTTCTGTAAGATGGCAACTCTGGCATCCTCTCAATCTTATTACTGTTTTTTTTTCTCTAGCTCATACCTGGTTGAGAAGGAGCCAGCTGACAAGTGCTGGGGTCACAGGTGTGAACCACTACACCTGTGTTGCTTAGTTGTAACTGAGGACTTGACAGACCTAGAATTCCCCTATGAAGTGGTGTGCCCAGATCGTGGGGGACCTCCAAAAGATCACCACAGAGACCAAGTCTTGTGTGTAAAAGCAAAGAGCCTTTATTTCAAACTCAGGCTTGGTCTCTCTGTCTATACAAAGCAGCAGTGTGAGCAGAGGGCCCCAAGCCCAGGCAGGCTGGGGTTTTTATCATAGCAGAGGTTGGCATGAAGGGATTTCCAGGGTTCAGGACCCTGATTGGCTAGCATTTGTCTAGGGGTATAGGGAATGTTTGAAATGTCAGATATTTCCCCTTAGATGCAGGCCCCACTGGGTAGGGTCAGCTTATGACTTTTCCTGGGTCCAGGTGTTGCCTGCCAGAAGCTGTGTCTGAGCCTCTCAGCTTGCCATGGCATCTATGTGGTCAAGCTGTCCCCCGCCCCCAGGAAGAGAGCCATGATGAGAAATTATCTAGTTCATGATAGGCTATCATGTCCAGGCTGGTGGACATGCCTGTAGGGCTTGTCTAGATTATTAAGTAAGGTGGGAAGATCCAGCCTGAATGTTTGTGGCACTTGTTGATGGACTGGGCCCTGAACTGTGGAAGAGGGAAGAAAAGGAGTTGATCATAAGCAGCAGCAAGCAAGCAAAGGAGAATCCATGAATTTGTCTTCTCTCTGTCCTTGACTGTGCATGTATATGTGTGTGCAGGGGTGGGTGGGGAGGTGTATATGTGTGTGCAGGGGTGGGTGGGGAGGTGTATATGTGTGTGCAGGGGTGGGTGGGGAGGTGTATATGTGTGTGCAGGGGTGGGTGGGAGGTGTATATGTATGTGCAGGGGTGGGTGGGAGGTGTATATGTGTGTGCAGGGGTGGGTGGGGAGGTGTATGTGTGTGTGCAGGGGTGGGTGGGAGGTGTATATGTGTGTGCAGGGGTGGGTGGGGAGGTGTATGTGTGTGTGCAGGGGTGGGTGGGAGGTGTATATGTATTGCAGGGGTGGGTGGGAGATGTATATGTGTGTGCAGGGGTGGGGGGAGGTGTATATGTGTGTGCAGGAGTGGTGGGGTGGGTGGGAGGACAGCTTTTGGAAGTCAGTTCTGTCCTACCATGTGGGTTCTAGGGGTCAAATACAAGATAACAGGCTTGGCAGGAGGTGCCCCCATCACTGTGGTGGTTTGAATTCCAATGGGCCCCACAGGCTCATGTTTTGGAATGCTTAGTCACCAAAGAGTGAACCCTTTGAAAGGATCAGAGAGATTAGAAGGTATGGCCTTGTTGGAGGAAGTATGTCTCCTGGGGGTGGGCTTTGAGGTTTTCAAAGTCATGCCAGCTCCCCTCCCTTCCCCTCTCCCTCTTTCTTCCTCTCTCTCCCTCCATCCTTCCCCCAGCCCCCTCTCACATCACCATGCTTGCTGCCATGCTCCCTGCCATAATGGACTAAGCCTCTGAAACTCTAAGTAAGCCCCTAATTAAATGCTTTCCTTTATAAGAGTTGCCTTGGTCATGGTGTCTCTTCACAGCAATAGAACACTGATTAGGACACCCACTGAGCCACCTTTCAGATTTTTTTTTCCTGATGTAGGTTCTGTTCCCCTTGTGACCCTAGGGGGCCTGGAACTCAGAGGGATCCAACTGCCTCTGCCTCCTGTATGCTGGGATTAAAGCCTGTTGTATAAGTGTCCTCAGAGATCAAAAAATATTTCATTCTTTTGTTTTGTTTTGTTTTGTTTTTTGAAACAGGGTCTCTCTGTGAAACAGTCCTGGCTGTCCTGGAACTCACTTTGTAAACCAGGCTGGCTGGGATTAAAGGCATGTGCCACCACCACCTGGCTAACATTTCATTCTTAATGGGAGCTCCTTAAGCAGGGAAGTAAACAACTAAAAAACAGCTTCAGGAACTCCCTAAAACTGAGCAGATTCACTAGGCCCCTCCCTGCCAGAGTAAACAACAAAAAATGGAGCGTCCCTCTTAGCAAGCTGGAGCTACCAAGAAGGCACTGAGAGAAGAAAAGCTGCAAAGAAGACTCAGATGAAAAGAGCTACCTGGATGGGACTTAGATCAACTGAAGCACCCGAGAAGGACGCTCTCCAATATGTTGATCTGCTGCCCGCAAGGCTGTGCAGTGTGCTCCAAGTTCCCAGGTGTTGTGAGCCGTCACTCATGCTGGGCTGGCCTTTGGTGATGCAACTGTCTTGGAGTAGTTTCTGCTCCTGTAAGTAACCCCTCCCCCATACTTCTGTAAGTAACCCCTCCCCCACGCTACTGTAAGTGACCTCACCCATACTCCTGTAAGTGACCCTCACCCATACTCCTGTAAGTGACCCTCACCCATACTCCTGTAAGTGACCCTCACCCATACTCCTGTAAGTGACCCTCACCCATACTCCTGTAAGTGACCCTCACCCATACTCCTGTAAGTAACCCCTAACCCACGTTCCGGTAAGTGACCTCACCCATACTCCTGTAAGTAACCCCAATAAAATTCATTGGTTCACTTTGGTGGGATCTGTGATTTGGTGTGTTATGGGATCTATGTGGTGGTGGTGGGGGTGAGTAGATGCTCTGTTGCATTTCTCCAGGAAAAGTTTTGTCACCAACAAAACCATGTTCCCCAAGGCCCCGCATCCCTTTCCAGGTTATTTTGAAAATTATTTTTTCTTTATATTTTGTGTGTATGGGTGTTTGGCTTGATGCCTGCAGACACCAGAAGAGGACATTAGATTTCCTGGAACTGAGCTATTAGACTGTTGTGCACTGCCATATGGGTGCCCGGAACTGAATCTGGGACCTCTGGAAGAACAACCAATGCTCATAATGTCTAAACCACTCTCCTGTCCCTATTTCAGTGTTTTTATTGAGTAGAGTTACAATCTTTGCTCTTAGAACTTTTGAAGGTTCCAGTTATGATTTAATTTCCATTTGATTTTAGGAATGTAAAATTTTCCTTTCTGGTTTCTTCAATGACACAGTAGTAATTTAAAGTATATTGTTAGCTGGCATGGTGGACACACACATTTAATCCTAGCACTTGGGAGGCAGAAGCAAGGCCAGCCTGGTCTGCATAGTGAGTTTCAGGCCAGCCAAGACTGCATGGAGAAATCCTGCCCCCCAAAAAATAACCTGCTGTTCTTTCTTATTTTTATTTTTAATTTTACTTACTTACTTACTTACTTACTTACTTACTTACTTACTTACTTATTTTCCTGAGAATAGGGTTTCTCTATGTAGCCTATGCTGTCCTGGAACTCACAGAGATAGGCCTGCCTCTGCCTCCAGAATGCTGGGATTAAAGGTGTGCACCACCATTGCCTGGCTCATGTGCTGCTCTTGCAGAAGTCCCAAGTTCAGATTCCAATACAGATGGCTCACCACTATCTGTAACTCTAGGAACTAGGGGTTTGATACCCTTTTCTAGACTCTGTGGATACATATGGCAGACACACCAATAAAACTAAAATATAAAAATATCATTCAACCCTAATGTACTTGTGTAGACTCTGTAGTTTTAATTACTGTTGGTTCCTAGGGTTATTGAACCATGATCAGATATAATCAAGAAATTGTTTTTGATCCTTTTGGATTTGGTAAGAAGAAGTCAGTTGTGGCCTACTAGAATATGGCCTACATTAGAGAACATTCTATGGGCTGCTGAGGAGTGTGTACATCCTAGCTATTGAATGAGCTATTTTGTATATATCTGTTAAGTTCATTTAATGTTATCATTTAACCCCCCCCCCTTTTTTTTTAATGTTGTTGGAGCCCACTATGTTTCCTAGTGGCTGTACCCAGCAGGACTTCATGGAAGGTTGACTGGACCATGGGCCTGGCTATCAGGTGATTGTAAGGGTCTAATTAGCAAGGGGGAGGTCTTTTGCTCCACCCCTTGGCATTGTTATAAATAGACCTTCGGAATAAAGTTCTAGGCCGTTTGGATAAGGATCCAGGCCCACCAAAGGTCTATCCTGTGTTTTCTTTCCAGCTCTATTTCTAACAATGTCTCTTATCTCTCAATCCTCAAGAGTACCTGGGGTAAGTAAGTGTGGTGGCTGGTCTCCTACATTATGTTCTTCAGTTTATGGAATCTTATTTTGGATGGCTTCTGTAAAGGTGGGACTAGATACTGAAATCATCTACCATAACTATATCAGTACCCAACTGACATCTTATGCCCGCTGTTCTCTAAAATTGAGAGCCTCCAGGGGAGATGGCTCGGCAGTTGGTCAAGTAATAGATTGCTGCTCTTGCAGAAAACCTGAGTTCTGTTCCCAGCAGCCACATTTGATGGTTACAACTACCTATTAATCCAGCTCCAGCAGATCTGAATAGAGTTACCGTGTCTTTAGTGTTTATCCTGTCTCCTTAAGTTTGGTCTCTTGGTTATATCCCAGAGGACATGGACACTATGGTCATGTTCTTTTTCTTTCTTTACTGATTTTTTTTCTTTCTTTCTTGTTCTTTGTTTTTTGAGACAGGGTTTCTCTGTGTAGCCTTGGGTGTCCTAGAAATAGCTCTGTAGACCAGGCTGGCCTTGAACTCAGAGATCTGCCTGCCTCTGCCTCCTGAGTGCTGGGAATAAAGGCCTGCACCACCACTGCCCAGCTATTGATGTTTGAATACAGTATTTTGTCAACATTGTCTTTGGTCTCTGATGTTCTCTCTTCTCCAGAAAACTGATGACGCTTTCCATGGTGATTTTTTTATATTTGACTCATTGATTTTTTTTTTAATCTTCTACATTTCTATTTGAGTTCCCCCCCCCCAAAAAACCCTCAGTTTCCTTGCTTTCTTCCATATTGCTAACTTTTTCATGAAATACTTATGTATAAAAATAAGCCAGCATGGTGGAATACACCTGTAATCCCTGGAGTCAAGCTGATCTCTGTGATTTCAAGGCTAGGCTGATCAACAAAGCAAGTTACAGGACAGCTAGGGCTGTTACACAGAGAAACCCTGTCTTGAAAAAAAAATTTAAAAAAAGTTTTATTTTTATATGTATATATATATTTTGTATGTGTATATATATATGAGAGAGGGGCTCATTTTCTAGGCTGAGTTGGAATTCATAACACAGCCAAGGCAGGCTGTTAATTTCCAATTTTCCAACCTCCTAAGTAGCTGGGATTGTAGTAGTGATTCTCAAATAGTGGGTCTCAACCCTTTTGGGGTCCCATATCAGGTAACCTGCATATCAGATGTTTACATTACAATTAATAACAGTAGCAAAATCACAGTTATGAAGTAGCAATGAAATAATTTTATGGTTGGGGGTCATTCCAATTGAGGAACTGTATTAAAGGTTTGCAGCTTTAGGAAGGTTGCGAAGCCCTGGAATACAGCTTTGTGCCACTGGAAACAGCAGTTGGCTTGTTTTCAGTCTCTTTTTTGAAGGCCTTTCTCCTCCTGGTTTACTTTCATTGCTCTCACAGTGAAGACTTTTCTTAAGTGAGCATTATCATATTTAAGAATGGGGCACTTAGAAGCCGATCAGAAGCATGCCGTGGGAACCTCACTTCTTGAGCCTTGCCTGACGACAGGCCTGTTCTTTGCTCTCACCGCTTGAGACGGAATCTCTCAACTCTTGGAATGTTCTGTCTGATAAGAATGCTGTTTACCTGGGGACCCTGGGGGCAGTGCGGTGTCTGCTAATCTGGGCTAACAATGTGCCTTGTGGTGGACACTTTGAGCCCCACAGTATCAGCTCAAGCTCAGGAGGACCTGGAGCATCAGCCACACCATCTGTGTCTATGTGATTAAGCCCCAGTGAAAATTTTGAATACAAGGGCTCAGGTGAATTCCCTAGCTGGAAGCAAGCCATGTGCCACGTTAAATGCCCTTGCAGCTGGAAGAACCTAATCTTCCCACTTCACACAATTCTAGATCATGCTGTGTGTGCCTCCTTTCTTGGTTATTTAATCTGTAGCCTTTGTTTTATATAAACTAGTCTATATAACCTGACTAGAATGTCACTGAGTGCTGTGAGTTGTAGCAGGTAGGGTGTCCATTCTAAGATTAGATGATGGATAAGTTGAGACTTCACTTGGATGCTCTCTCATGTATTGCTTACCCAAGAAGATGGCTGCTATCATGCCCTCTATCAGCTTGTGGAGATGCCCACTTACTCGGGAACCAGAAACCATACAAAAGAGCTTGGAAGTGGATCCTTCCCTGTGTCGAATCTTCACATAAGACTGCAGCCCTGGCGAGAAGTTTGACCTAAATCTTGTGAGGAACTATGAGCCACAGAGGCACCCTAAGCCATGCCCACAGTAACAAAGGCTTGTTGTTTCAAGCCTCTATGTTTTCACTGTAATTATGTTTTAAAATGTTTAGTTTTTGTGCCTGTGCATATGAACGCCATGGTGAGCATATAGAAGATGGAGAGCAGCTGTCTAGAACTGGCTCTCTCCTTTCACCATCTGAGGTCCCAAGGATCCAACTCACGTCAGAGGGCTTGGTGGCAAGCACCTTTACCCACTGAGCCATCTTGCCAGCCCATCAAGTCCGTAAATTGTTGATGGCAATTTTTTTACATACTGACTCTGATATAAGGTGATCTGGTATACCCACATATTAAGCGTTTAATGGTTTTTATCTGGGGACTTTAAAAATGGTCATTCATTGTTTTTCCTCCCACTGGGCATTGGGGTGCGTTCTTATGATCTCAGTAATCCTGAGACTGAGACAGAAGAATTGCCGTGAGTTCCAGGCCAGCCTGGCCTACAAAATGAGATCCTGTCTCGAAATACACATACACTGTTTGATCTTTTCAGTAGAATTCTCTCGGTGCATCATTTGAATATCACAGATTGGCCTTATAACCCAGGATCTTGCTTCTGAAGTCCCTCTTCATCAGCCTATGGTACCCGTTCCTTTTTCAGAAATGTAGATTCCAATTTTCTGCTGTCTCTGATGGTTTTGTATGTGTTTTGTTGTGGTTGCTTTGTTTTTAAGTTGGGAAATTAGAAAAGAAACTTCTTCTGAGACGTCCTCTGTCAAGTGAGTGAAGAAAGCAGAGGAGCGGATGACACTGAGATCCTATGTGTTCCGGCAAATAGAGCTGGTTCCTGTTCTTGTTTTGAGGTGAAGTCTCATGTATTCCAGGCTGGCCTCAAACTTAACCCTGGGCTTCTGATTCTTCCTCCTTCACTTCCTGAGTGCTGGGATTAGAAGTGTGCACCACCATGCCTGGTCTATGCAGTGCTGAGTACCAAACCCACAGCTTCATGCGTGCCTGACAAGCACTCTCCCAACTACACTCCCTGGCCCTGCTGTCTTTGTTTGAAAATTGTTTAAATTACATTTATTCACTTACTGTGTGGGTAGGCAGTGTGTGTGTGTGCCACAGCCCACACACGGAGGTCAGAGGACAACTCAAGGTCAGCTTTCTCCTACTTTTCTGTGGGTTCCAGGGATCACTATTCTATCTTGCTTATCTTGCTGGCCCTTCTCTCTCTCTCTCTCTCTCTCTCTCTCTCTCTCTCTTTTGGTAGAACTAAACAGTGTCTCAGAGAACAAATACCTACATACCTAAGTTCCAGGCCTAAAGCTAAAGAAAGAAATCTCTGGCCTCCGTGGCTATCGGCCGTGACAGGCATGTGCCCTCCACACACAAGCATATACTTTAAAATATATCTTTTTAAAAGTCAATAAGAAACCGGGCAGTGGTGGCGCACACCTGTAATCCCAGCACTCGGGAGACAGAGGCAGGTGGATCTCTGTGAGTTCTAGACCAGCCTGGTCTACAGAGCAAGATCCAGGAAAAGGCACAAAGCTACACAGAGAAACCCTGTCTCAAAAAACCAAAAAAAAAAAAAAAAAAAAAAAAAAGAAAAAGAAAAAAGAAAAGAAAGATAACCCTCTAGAGAAATAAAAAAGAGAGGAGGGGGAGTGTGGACAAGGCCGATAGATGAAGTGCCGTTTTTTTAAAGCTGAAAGAGTGACAGCATCTCTGTGACAAGGAGGCTGGCTTCATGTTCAGATAACAGCCTGCGGTCCTCCTAAGAATGTGGCCAGGCCTGGTGGTGCATCCTGCAGCCCAGCACTCAGAAGGGAAAGGCAGGAGGGTCAGGCGCTCAAGCCAGCCTGGGCTGCACAGCAAGATCCTGACTCTAAAAAGGCCAATGGCCAGGCTACCGAGGCCGCTCTTGGTGGATTTTGAGCACAGGCTCAGTGTCTTGTCTACCTAGGGCAAAAACTGCACACGACTTTTATCTTAATTGCACGTCTGTGGGTTTTGTTAAGTGTTCCTGGTGGTGGCCTGGAACGGCACTATTTCACCCAAGGGACACACATAGATCGTCCTTTAGTCCTGGGGCCACAACAGTTGGCAGGAATGCTCTGCTCCCGAAGGCCCTTTTGCATCTTATAACCTAGACAACAGGACAGAGGAGGAGAAGGGGCTTTGCAGTCTGGGCTCTTACCTTCTTTCCCCAGCTCATACCACTGATTTGATGGGTTTGCATCAATCCTAGTAGAGGCAGATGGGGAATCACAGCCAGATGGAGCCAGTGAAAGGGCCTCCTGCCTCAGGCCAGAAAGAACCCTCATCCCCCATCTCCCCCTTCCTCTTTCCTGCCTCTCCCAGCAGCCCAGCAATGGGTTGCCAGAGTTCCTTCTCCGAAGAGATCAAGCCCCCAGGCACCTTGGCTGCCAAGACCCAGGCTCTGCCAGGAAAGCTGCCTCTTTCCTGCTAACTCAGAATTGTGACTTTTTTCTCAGCTTGTATGTTCAGGATGAAGGAAAATGCCAAACTTTCTGTACCTGCAGACTTTCTCCACTGCCCAGAGGGACACAAAGACCAGGGCCAGAGATCTAAGCTGCATCTTCTCCACCAGTCTCAGGGAAACCTCTAGTTAACACCGAACTGTCCTGAAGTCAAACTTCCAGGGCTCCCCGACACACCTGCCCACGAGGCCAACCACAGCCAGCTTAGGCCTCAGCCTCCTCCTCTTCCTGGGTTTCCCTGGAGCTCTTTTCCCAGCTGTGACTCTGAACCTTGTAATGATGTGTAGACAACTGTGGGTATTCAAAGACTCTGTGTAGATGTACAGCGACTATAGATTTTCAATAGGAAATATTAAAGATTTATCCAACTATCTGAAGGGGAAGAGATCTAAGGATATAGATATAGATACACACACAGAGATTTAGATAAACACACACACACATATAAAACACATGAATCTTGAAACACATTTTAAAATAAAATAATGGTGTTATATTTTAATTTTTAAAAGAAAACTTTACACTAGAAAGGGAGAATATTTTGGGGTACAACAGAAACTCCCAGGAAACTACAAGGATGATCACAGCTAAGACTCCCACAGACAATGGATATGTAGCCTGAACCGGCCTTCTCCTGTGATCAGATTGGTGACTCCCCCAATTGTCATCAGAGAGCCTCCATCCAGTAATTGATGGAAACAGATGCAGAGACCCACAGCCAAACATTAGACCTAGCTCTGGATATCCCGTGAAAGAGGGGGAAGAAGGATTGAAGGAGCCAGAGAGGTCAAGAAAACCCACAGAATCAACTAACCAGGCTCATAGGAACACACAGAGTCTGAACCAACAACCAGGGAGCATGCCTGGGACCGACCCAGGCCCTCTACATATATGTGACAGTTTTGTAGCTTGGTCTACTTACAGGACTCCTAACAATGGGAGCAGGGGCTTCCCTAACACATTGGCTGGCTCTTGGGAACCTATTCCTCATACTGGATTGCCTTACCCAGCCTTGATACAAGGGGAAGGCTTAGTCTTACCACAATGATATGCCATGCTGTGTTGGTACCCATGGGAGGCCTGCCCCTTTCTGAATAGTAAAGAAGGAATAGGTTGGGGGGAGGAGGCAGAGGGAAGGTGGGGAGAGGGAGCGGGAGGAGAGAAGGGAGGGGAAATTCCAGTCGGGATATGAAAGAAAGGAAGGAAAGAAGAAAGAGAAGAAAAAAGAAAAATTTAAAAAGAAATAGGCTAGGATATTTAGCTCAGTGGCAGAACACTTGTTTAGCATCATACATTAAGCCCCAGTTTCTATTCCTAATTCTGTGAAAATCAATATCTCTTTCTATATGAAAATACATGAAAATAAATACAATATTATGTGTCCCAAAATAAAACTAACAATGCCTACATAGATTACAAAACTCTAAATGTTTTAAAAAGCCTGTGCTTACCATCAGAGTAATGGTGATAGGTAACTGTGTGGGAGAGATTATGATTAGAAAGGAATGCTGGCATGCTTGCATTTCCTGTCTTGGATAACGCACTCTATAATTATTGATTTTTATGTAATTTATATTTTATGTATTTTTCTGTATTTAATAATTAAGAAGTTTATTTCTATATGTTCACTCTCTCTCTCTCTCTCTCTCTCTCTCTCTATATATATATATATATATATATATATATATATATATATAATAGATAAATAGATGATAGATGGATGGATAGACAGACAGTTGTACTGCCTGGGACTGAACTCATAGCCTTGCACATGTTAGGCAAGCATCCTACCACTGAGTTGTACTCCAAGCCTTAGTGAGTCTTCCTCTTTTTTTCTCTTCTCTTGTGTTTTCTTGCTTTGAAACTGAGTTTCTCATAGCCTAGGCTGGCTTCAAACTCATTATGTAGCTAAGACTGCTTTGACCTTCTGATCAGGTACACACCACTATGTCCAGCTCCTATCCAAAAGATTCCAGAAGAATCCTGTCTCTACTAACTCTGGTTTTGAAATTGTGGCAACAACATGTAGTGATATTGTGTTCCCCAAAATATTGTGCACCCTAATAAACTTATCTGGGGTCAGAGAACAGAACAGCCACTAGATATAGAGGCCAGAAAATGGTGGCACACACACCTTTAATTCTAGAATTCCAGAGGCAGAGATCCGCTTGGATCTCTATGAGTTCAAGGCCACACTGGAAACAGCTAGGCGTGGTAATAAGAACCTTTAATCCCAGGAAGTGATGGCAGGAAGCAGAACGGTATTTAAGGCGTGAAGACCAGGAACTAGAGTTGGTTAAGCTTTTAGGCTTTTGAGCAACAGTTCAGCTGAGATCCATTTGGATGAAGACTCAGAGGCTTCCAGTCTGAGGAAACAGGATCAGCTGAGGAACTGTCGAGGTGAGGTAGCTGTGGCTTGTTCTGCTTCTCTGATCTTCCAGCATTCACCCCAACACCTGGCATCAGGTTTGATTTCATCAGTAAGACCTGATAAGATTCATGCTACAGCCGGGCGGTGGTGACGCACGCCTGTAATCCCAGCACTCGGGAGGCAGAGGCAGGTGGATCTCTGTGAGTTCGAGGCCAGCCTGGTCTACAGAGAGAGTTCCAGGACAGGCTCCAAAGCTACAGAGATACCCTGTCTCGAGGAAAAAAAAAAGATTCATGCTTCAGCAACATGAAAGAAAGAAAAAAGTAAAACTGATTGTGAATACATGCTCATATTTGGGCGGCTGGAGAGATGGCTAGGAGGTTAAGAGCACCGGCTGCCCTTCCAGAGGTCCTGAGTTCATTCAATTCCCAGCACCCACATGGTGGCTCACAACCATCTGTAATGAGGTCTGGCGCCCTCTTCTGGCCTGCAGTCATACATGCTGTATACAAAATAAATAAATCATAATTTTTTAAAAAAGATGAGAAAAAAATGCTCATATTCACATGCACTGTTGATGAGTCAATGTAAGTTTAGCTCCCATAGCTTTTCAGCATATGGTGATTGTATAAAACAATGAGTTTCAGTATGACATCTCAGAGTAAATGTCTCATTGTATTATGCATTTACTCTGTGTGCATGTGTGTGTGATCATGTGCATTCCTCTGTGTGTGTGCAGGTCATAAGACAGCTGGTAAAGTCACTGCTCTCCTTTCCCTGTGTGAGTCACATGAACTGAACCTAGGTCTTCAGGCTGGCAGCAGGTCCATGACCTGCTGAATCATCTCATAGGCCCGGTTTCATGATGGTATTTTCATAAATGAATATAATGAGCTTTGAACCCATGCACCCCATACCCTCTTTTTGTAACACGAATTTATAAATGGTCTTATTACTAATAATTAAAACAAAAAAAACCAGACAGGTATTGAAGTGAAAGTGGGAAAATTGGAGAGAAAGAACAAGCCACAGCTAACCTCACCTTGCCAACTTCTCAGCTGATCCTGTTTCCTCAAACTGAAAGCCTGTGAGTCCTTATCTGAATGGATCTCAGCTGAACTGCAAAAAGCCTAAAAGTTTAAAAGCCTCTAGTTCCTGGTCCTCATGCCTCATATACCTTTCTGCTTCCTACCATCACTTCCTGGGATGAAAGGCATGTGTCTTTCCCAAGCAAGACATGAGATCTCAAGTCCTAGGATTAGAGGTGTGTGTCAGCATGCCAGGCTGTTTCCCAGGTGGCCTTGAACTCACAGAGATCCAGATGATCCCTGCCTCCTGAATGATAGGATTAAAGGCATGTGCTACCATTGCCTGATTTCTCTGTTTACTACAGTGGCTGGCTTTTCCCTCTGATCTCCAGGCAAGCTTTATTTATTAGAGCACAGATAAGATATCACCACATCTTTTGCTACCTATTAGTTCCCCTTCTACTTTGTTAATTTTTCTAGATTCCTGAGGAGATGTGAACAAATGTCTACTCATCCCAGATAGGAGTAGGGAGACCACCAAAGTCCAACTTAGTGAACCAAGAGTTCTGACAGGAGCGTGGGTGAGAGAATTTACAGGAGCAGAAATGACTCACAGACAGGTGCACCACCAAAGCCCACCCCTACATGGATAACAGCTCATGAAAGCTGGAAACCAGGAGCTCACACACACCCTGCTCATCAGGTTGGACAGTGTCCTTTCTAGGTAGCTCAGTGGGTCTGAGCCTCGTCCAGCCTGTTCTACTGGTCTGAGTCTCTTTTATTTTTTTATTTTTTAATAATTTATTTCATTTCATTTTACATGCATTAGTGTGAAGGTATCAGATTCCCTTCCTTGGAACTAAGTTACAGACAGGTGTGAGCTGTCATTTGGGTGCTGGGTATTGAACCCAGGTCCTCTGGAAGGGCATCCAGTGCTCTTAACCGATAAGCCACCTCTCCTGCCCCCTGAATTTAAACAATTCAGCTTGTCTGAGACTGTCTCTCAGTAGGCCTTACTGTCTATATATGCTTGGGAAGAGAAGGGCCTAGTGAATCTGGTCAATTTCGGGGACTACCTGAAGCTATGAAGTTGTTCATTTCCTGAGCTTAAGGAGCTTCCCTGCAGGATGGAATGTTTCACCTCGCCTTAGAACACTGGTTCTTAACCCTCCTAATGCTGCAACCCTTTAATACAGTTCCTCATGTTGTGGTGACCCCCAACCATAAAACCTCATGTTGTGGTGACCCCCAACCATAAAATTATTTTCATTGCTACTTCATAACTCTAATTTTGCTAGTTATGAGTCATGATGCAAATAAATATCTGTGTCTTCCAATGGTCTTAAGTGATCCCTGTGAAAGGGTCGTTGACCTCCCCAAAGGGGTCATGATCCACTGCCTTAGAACATCCTGTTGCTTTACCTTCCTATAAACATTCTGTGTCTTAACCAGCTCCCACATCGGGATGTATGGGGGGAGGGGCAAGGAGATGGCTTAGTGGATGAAGATGTTTGCTGCCAAGCCTGAAATCCAGAGTTCAGTCTTTAGAGACCCACAAGAGGGAAGGGAGGAATTGGTTCCCACAAGTTTTCCTCTGACTTTCATATACACTCAATGCCATGGTTTACACACACACACACACACACACACACACACACACACACACGCTTATTAAAGATATAATATATTATGAAATAAAATAATGTACTCTATGTACACCATTCTGTTTATTGAAAACAGAAACCCGAGGGCTGGGGAGACGGTTCAGTGTTTAAGAGCACTGGCTGCTCTTCCAGAGGACCTAAGTTCAATTCCTAGCGCCCACATGGCAGCTCACAACTGTCTGTAACTCCACTTTCAGGGGATATGACACTCCCAAAAAGAGATACATGCAGGCAAAATACCAATGCACATAAAATAAAAATAAGTAAACTATTTTAAAAAGAAAAAAAGCTGGGTGGTGGTAGCAGAGGCAGTTGGATCTCAGTGAGTTTAAGGCCAGCCTGGTCTATATAAAGCAAGTTCCAGGACAGCCAGGGCTATACAGAGAAGCCTCTCCCCCCTGAAAAAAAAGTCAAAAAGCAAAAGCAAAATGTCCACTCTCCAACAGTTGGACCCTGACTGCTTGGTCTTGGTTCAGTGACTTGTGATGCCTTCAGCTAACAGCTAGAGCCTCACTCATGATGGCCTCCTCCTCCTCCTGTTAGAGCCTAACTCACTATGGCCTCTGCCTCCTGTTAGAGCCTAACTCATGATGGCCTCCTCCTCCTGTTAGAACCTAATGATGGCCTCCTCCTCCTGTATTACTTTCCTTGCTGTGATAAAGAACCATGAGCATGACAACTTACAGAAGGGAGTTTATTCTTACAGCTCCACAAGGCGGCAGTCCATAATAGCAGGAACAGATTGGAAGCAGGTGGTGGTGTACCCGTGTCACAAAACCCTCGGAGACCCCCAAAGAGCCAGTTTCTGATGCAAGCACACAAGGGTCTTTTTATTGTCAGGTTCGAACTAGGACTGCCGCCCTATACTCCAACATAGCGGATGCCTTGGCATTTTGGGATTGGGTAGAGATATGGGGCAAGGTGATTTTTTGAAACTATTGGTTAAACTTCCCATGTGGAACCACAACCTGCTGACAGGATGTCTGGCTATCTGCAGGGGCCATAAACCGATGACAGGATGTCTGCAGGAGCATCTGGACCTTGTTAAACTTTACTGCCCTGTGTCTTAGTTGGATGCCTCTAGGGTATCCATTTGGATTTTGTTGTCAAGGTGCATTCCTGAAGTTCTTCCTGGAAATGAGTATAGCCCCCAGCCACCAGATGGTCTAGGATGGTGGCCTTTCCCTAAGATGGAGTCTGTAAAGTCAAGTCTAGGTCTTCATATTGCCTTCACAGTGGCAGGCATAGTAACAAGAACTGGAAGCTGAGAGCTCACATCTTAAACCCCAAGTACAAATCAGGGAGAGAGTTGGAAATGGCACAAGTCAATTAATCTCAAAGCCCGACCTCAGTGACATACTTCTTCCAGCAAGGCTGTGTACCACCTAAGCCTCCCCAGTGTCACCACTGGGGACCAAGGCTTCAAAGACCTAAGGCCATGGGGGACATTTCTCATTCAAACAATGACAACACTTTACCCTAAGTGGCCAGTGTCATGAAGAACAAATAGTGTTAGAAAAATTGCAACTGCCAGGTAGTGGTGGAACACGCCCTTAATCCCAGCACTCCAGAGGCAGAAGCAGGCAGATCTCTGAGATCCAGGACAGCCTGTTCTACAGAGTGAGTTAAAAGATAGCTAAAGAGAGAAACCTTGTTTCAAAAAAAAAAAAAGGAAGGAAAAGATTTTGACCTAACAAGATAATAAGCTGTCCATCTCTTAAGTACTTAAAGATGAATGGCCCCCACAATTGTCCATGAGATAAGATTAAGTTACTTCTCTCAACTGATATAAAAGGAGGACCCCGTTCCCACTCAGGCATGTGACTCTCTTTCTCGGGGAGCTCTCCACTTTCTGTGCACTGTGTATATTTTTATTAAAACATATCTCATGCATGAGGCCTGTCTGCCACAGCCAATTGTCTGCAGGCTGCCCTAGGGGGCAGCTCCTCTCCCAGCATCAAAGACATGAAGAATGTAGACAGCATGGGCATCAAGGTAACAGTGACCAGCTTAACAAGGTCATCAGTGAGCTAAATGGAAAAGCATTGAGGACGTCATTGCCCAGGGTGCTGGCAAGCTCACCAGTGTGCCTGCTGGCAGGGCCATGGCTGTTTCTACTGCCCCTGGCTCTGCAGCTCCTGCCCCTGGCTCTGCCCCTGCTGCCGTAGAGGAGAAGCTTGAGGAGTCAGGTGATGACGTAGGATGCGGCTTGTTTGATTAAATTCCTGCTCCCATGCAAATAAAGCCTTTTTATGTTTCTGGGGGGAAAAAGAAAAGATATATCTCTTTAATTCCACTCCTTGGTCTCATCATTCCTGCTGCAATGTTTATCAAACATGAAAACCATGATAAGCTGAAGCAGTTGTTCTATACAATTGGCTGCTTTACAAATGAGTCCCATATCTTTGTTTTGTAAGTTGAGAATATAATTATGCATTTCTATACATTTTATAAATTCAATTTATGCAGATTTGAAATCATTGTATGTTTCTGTGGAAACTGTATGAATATCCAGAATTTTATTCTGGTAAATTTGAGAAGTTGCATATACTTTAATTCCAAGTTGCTTAATTTTTTTGTTTTTGTTTTTTTGGTTTTGTTTTTTTGTTTTTTGGGACAGTGTTTCTCTGTGTAGTTTTGGTGCCTGTCCTGGAACTCACTCTGAAGACCAGGCTGGCCTCTACCTCACAGAGATCCACCTGACCCTGCCTCCTGGGTGCTGGGATTAAAGGTGTGTGCCACCACCGCCCAGCTCCAAGTTGCTTAATTTTAAGTAAGAGAAAATATTGTGTATTTTATTGCTTCCATAGCATGATATAAATTCTCTTGGCGACAAACATTAGTAATAAAATGTTCTAACAACTCTGAAATAGGAAAAGGTTGATCATGTAACTGTATTGGCAGGACTCTAGGAGACCCTCGTGCCATCTTGGTAGCTACCAGACTATTGAAACACATTGGGTCCCAAGGAAAAAGCAAAGAGATTTCACACCGTTCTGGTAACCGATGGTGGGTAGACCTATACCTTGACCAGCCTGCTTAATTATACATAGTTCTTCCCCTTGCTTTGAACCTAAACCTGATGTCAGAACCCTGAAAATGGACTGGGCCTATAACTGTATTGGCACCCAACATGGGGCCTGAATTTCTACATAGGGCCTGAGAAAGCAGAAAAATAAACAAACAACAATAAAAATGGGTATGGCTCTTTTAAGAGGCACTGCTGTGCAGCAAAGCACTTGAGCAACCAGCTGGCTAAGTAAAAACAACAGACTAAGAAAAATGACTGCCACAGTGCAGGCACCAACTTCCTAGAGCTGGGATGGTAAAATGCAGCTCTCAGTTAAAAGCAGCTCCCAGGGAAATGCAGCTCTCAGCCAGGCCTGAGGGATTACGGCTGGCTCTCAGGGACTAAGGAGGGGCAGAGCCACCCAGCAGAGCCACACTGTGGAAGGACTAGCTGCTGCTTAGCAGTGTGAGGTTTGGCTCAGGAGATCAGAAAACACTATAAGTGCACAGTAAAACAGGTCCAGACCAAAAACCCTTTAAACAGGTTACAGTGTGCATAGGTACTTAAAGGAAGAAAATAAAATGGGTATAGATAGTCAGAGGGAAAATTCAATAGTTTAAAAATAATTAATTAAAGGCTTTAAAGAAAGAATAAAATAATACGAAAAGAATAAGCCACATAAAGATACACAGGGAGTCTGGATCCTGTTTGGTGCTCTTTTGACTTTGAATTTTTTGAATGCTCATGAGTGAATGACAGCTGCTGAGAGACATAGGATTTTAAAAGGGATTGCTGAATTAAACCAGCCTAGATACTTTAGGGAAGTCTTAACTTTAAAATGAAATTTAGAAAATGTATTGCATTGGGGGGAGAGTTTTTTGCTTTTATTTCCACAGGAAATGAAAGGCTGTGGATTCCTTCAAAATTAATAGAGACCATATTTGAATGGGGAAGACCCCATGAAAATCTTGGCTATACACATAAAGAAATAAACCTACAAGCCAGATGAGATATATGCTGATCCCTTGACATTGGAATAGCTCTGAGAATGGATGAGGCATGATAAATCTTGTTGGTTACAGAGTCGTCATGACTTTCATATGGAATGGATAGAGGGTTGGTTATACAGTGCAAACAAACTTATAAAGTTGATAGATAGCTTTTGCCTGATCAAACATAAAACAAAAGAAAAATATCTTTGGCTGGGTTTGTGTACAATGCATAGTTCATACATGTGTTAATGCAGATATGTATGTTACCTTTGTGTGTTTTCAGAGCAAGAGGATCAGATACCAATGAAAATAGGTGTCCATGCAATCCAGTCTTTCAGAATGCCTCTGTTGAAGTTTTTTGCTGAGTTAGGAATTCAGAACAACTTCAAGGCTGCTGCCTGAGATGGTCCAGCCTCACCAACTGTTCTAGCCAGGACTTCAGATAAGCCTTGTGCATTACACAGAGAGTGGACAACAAATGTTATGGCTGGTTATTTTTAGGACGTGACCATTGTCACAATTTTCTAAGGGTCCCCTGGGGATGTCATTGCCCCCAGACAACAGGAAGCAGTCTAGCAAACACAATGCCCACATTCCCAAGAGGTGGGATGGGTGGTTTTTAGTCATTTGGTAAATTATGGATGTTTGTCATCATTTAGTGGGAATATAGGAATATAGGATAAAAAGACAACTCTTCATCTCAAATATTTTACAACGGTATGGATTTTTATATATTAATATAAATTTAAGGTTTTTTTAGATTTATTTTTTTAAAGATTTATTTATTTATTTATTATATAGACAGTGTTCTGTATGCATGTATGCATGCAGGCCAGAAGAGGGCACCAGATCCCATTATAGATGGTTGTGAGCCACAATGTGGTTGCTGGGAATTGAACTCAGGACCTCTGGAAGAACAGCTAGTGCTCTTAACCGTATGAGCCATACAAACTGGACAAGCAGGACACAAAGGAAAAAGAGTGCCAAACCTTGCCAAGACAAGGTGGGACAGTCCTCAAAAATTGCTGCTTCATGGAAAAGTCTGTCAGATATGCTGGGCCTGCAGGCCAAAGATGGACACTCCAGGTCACAGCGGAAACTGGAATGATTTTCCAGGCATCTCTCCAGCTCTTTGGTTATTTTAAATATACTATATATGTTTCTTCTCTTGTTTAAGGTATTGTATCTTTGCAGCTCATTTAAAAATGTAATATAATGTTCTAGTCCTTCAAAGCTATTACTACAAACAGTTTAGGATGATCAAAAATGCAGATTAGTAGTCAATCATCTCTAATAATCAAACTTGTAGTCATGTATGTTTTCAAGGTTAAACAGATATATTTTAGATAATTAGGCAATCTTGAAACACTTCAGAGACCTACAGAAGATAACATTTAAGATGTTTAATAACCTAAGGATTTTTATGACAGTGAGACATGTCTGCTCCCGGCAGGACCATTTTACTTCATTGTAGCAACACCCACGTTACTACCCATTCACTATGTCCGAGCGAGGGGCTGAGGATTAAAAAGAGAGACAAGACAGCAGGTCAATCGTCTCAGTAGAATGCCCTTTATTGAAGGAGGGAGGAGGCCTTAAATACAGACTTACAGTACAGTGGAAGAACCTAGCTACAGCTGTTTTATATTCTAGCATTACACCAATATGCAGGATATGCAAACAAGGAACCTCTGGTAAGCTGTTTAGTAGGAATGAAACCAGCAGGGAATTAGCATAGGGAGGACATCAAGGTCAGCAAGCAAGGCAACAGCTACTCAAGGAACGGGGGCCAGGGCCCAACACTTCATGAAAGGATGATGGGCATTGAAGGACTTCCATATGGAGTTTGCTTTCATTGTGGTGGGGCTAGCCATTTGGGCAAGAGACTGCACTTGCCTTGACTACTGATGTACTATACAAACTGGACAAGCAGGACACAAAGGAAAAAGAGTGCCAAACCTTGCCAAGACAAGTCCTTAAAAATTGCTGCTTCATGGAAAAGTCTGTCAGATATGCTGAGCTTGCAGGCCAAAGATGGACACTCCATGTCGCAGAGGAACCTGGAGTGATTTTCCAGGCATTCGGCTGCTTCTGTCATTTCTATAGTTTTGGAAGTTGCTTACTTCCAAACTTCCAAGCACTTTCTGTTTACTCAGGTAATATCATATATTATATAGAATATATAGAATATATCCTTCTCAGATCTTTGATGGAGTTGAAGAGGAGGGAGTTATAGTTTACCTTGTTACCAAATTCAAAAAAGAAACTTACATAAGAGATATAAAGTTTATAAGGTTGAGAAACATAATAGCTTAAAGTGTTTATCTAAGAAAATGTCTTGAGGTCTAAAAAAGATAATTTTGGGTAATACAAATTAGGATATAAAGTAAATTAGGTATACAACTTTGGACTCACCGAGATAGGATAGATAATGGAGTATTTTCTCTGAATCTGCCAAATGCAAATGGACTGGATATTTTTTAAATGTTATTCTTACTTGATAATAGTTCCTTTTTTTTTTTGAGCTGAGGACCGAACCCAGGGCCTTGTGCTTGCTAGGCAAGCACTCTACCACTAAGCTAAATCCCCAACCCAATAATAGTTCTTATTGTGTATACCCTTACTGTGTTAAAGCTAAAACCTTTCTTTTTATTTAGACAGAAAGGGGGAAATATTGCAGAATATTTGTTTAACTATGTAAAGGTGTGTAGCAATTGTTTAATTATGTAAACATGTGTTGCTGTTTTACCTTGCCTGCCTAAGGCACCTGATTGGCTTAATAAAAAGTGAATGGCCAATAGTGAGGGAGGAGGTATAGGAGCAACTTCCAGGCAGGAGAATAAGTAGGAGGAAGAATTTAGGCTTAGGGGAAGAAAGAGAAAGAGATACCAGGGAGATGCTAGGGGCCAGACAGACAGACACAGAGGAAGCAGGAAAGCAGGACATACAGAAGAAAGAAATGAAAACGCCTTGAGGCAAAACATAGATGAGTAGGAACAGATTAAATTCAGTTGAAAGAGCTAGTGGGACAAGCCTAAGCTAAGGCCAAACATTCATAATTAATAATAAGTCTCTGTGTCTTTATTTGGGAACTGCTTGACAGCCCAAAGAAAATTCCAACTACACTGGGCCCTGTCTTAAAAAACAAAAACAAACAAACAAAAAACTTTGGGTGAAAAATATCTAGTAAAACTATTGTTTGTTTGTTTTGGTTTGGTTTTTCGAGACAGGATTTCTCTGTGTAGCTTTTTGCACCTTTCCTGGGACTCACTTGGTAGCCCAGGCTGGCCTTGAACTCACAGAGATCTGCCTGCCTCTGCCTCCCAGTGCTAGGATTAAAGGCGTGCGCCGCCGCCGCCGCCGCCGCCGCCGCCGCCGCCGCCGCCGCCACCACCACCACCACCCTGTTTGTTTGTTTTTTAATGCTTTATGTAAAGATCACATTAGGAGGGTAGTCTTCATACCTATTAGCTTATTTTGAGAAAAAGCCTCAATATGTAGATCAGGTTGCTCTTGAACTTGCGATCCTTCTGCCTCAGTGTCCTGCCTTCTGGCATGACTGGTCATTCATATTATTAAATGTCTCTGGTGTTAGGCTGGGGAATGTACCTCAGCTGCTAGAGTACTTGTCTAGTGTGCATGAACAGGCCTTGGGGCCCATCACCAGCACCACACTCAACAGGGTGGTGTCACAGGCCTGGCATCCCACCACTTGGGAGGTGAAAGCAGAGGACCTGCAGTTCCAGGTCATCCTCTAGTACCTAGAGAATTTGGACCTGTCCTGGAATAGAGACTGTGTCTCACAATAACAAACAAACAAATGAAATCTCCAATGCTTTAAATGCTTCGAGATAGATAGAGCCAAGATGGAAAGTAGAGTGCCCCATAACATCAGCCATTTGGAAAAAACCATCAAAGCAGAAATCCGTTAGATTATTTGACTTTAAATACCAGGGACTGAAGCTTCGGTCTTGCAAATACTAAGCAAGTGTTCTGATAACAAGTGACCATCCTAATATAATACTTGAGTTTTTAATTTTTGAGAAAGTGTCTCTTTGTATTGTTAGGTAGCAGCAGTTCTGGATGCCATTGAGGACGGACCCTTCCTTCACGGTCAGCTTTCAATCCCACCTCCTGTTTCCCGTCGCCACAAGTAAGAGGGCTAATCTTGGTAGTCAGCTTGACTACATCTGGAATCAACTAAAACTCTAGCAGCGGGGCACATCTGCAAGGGATTTTTCTTGGTTGGCTTATTTGAAGTAGAAGACCCACCTTATTTCCTGATCATTTGAGGTCAGAAGACCCACCCTAAATCTGGGCCACACCTTCTGGGGGCAGCCCACATGAGAGGCCAGGAAGGAAGAAGCTTCTGCTTCTTATCTGCTCGCCTTCACTCTTGACGGTTAAGTCTTGTATCCTGTTGCTGAAACCTCCCTTTGCTGGTATTAGAACCAACTTCAGAATTCAGTGGAGACTAAACACCAGCAGCTCTCTAGGACTTCCTAGGGACCCTGGCACCAGATTAGGACCGCTGAAGTACTAACAACTGCTGGACTCTTGCCCTTCCCCATGGGAGACAGTCATTGTTGGATTACTTGGACCACAGCCTGGAAGCCACTTTAGTAAATCCCCTTTCAACATAAATTCAATCACCTCTGCTCTTTTAGAGAGCCCTGACTAATGAAACCAGAAAGGAAGGATCAACTTTACCTCAATTCAAGATTTAAATTAGGGCCTGGCTGGGTGTGGTGACACATGCCTTTAATCTCAGATTCCAGAGGCAGGGCAAGTGGATCTCAGTGAGTTCCAGAACTGCCAGGTCTATATAATGACAGTCTATCTCAAAAATAAGTAAGTAGCCAGATGTGGTGGTGCATGCCTTTAGTCTCAACACTTGGGAGGCAGACAGAACAGGACAGCCCAAATGACATAGTTAGACCCTTTCTCAAAAACTAACTAAATAATTAATAAAATAGGACCTAGTGAGACAACTTAGCAATTAAGAGCATTTGCTTGCAGAGGACCTGAGTTTGATTCCCAGCACCCATGTCAACTTTCTCACAAATGCCTGTAAGTCCAACTTCAGGGGATCCAACATCTTCTGGCGTCTTCTCCCTACCTTGTGGCACTCGCACATGAACATGTGTATACATAACACACTTTTAAAAATATATTTAGGGGCTGGAGAGATGACTCAGAGGTTAAGAGCACTGGCTGCTCTTCCGGAGGTCCTGAGTTCAATTCCCAGCAACCACATGGTGGCTCACAACCATCTGTAATGAGATCTGACGCCCTCTTCTGTATACATAATTGCTGTGGATATCGCTCTGTACAAATAAAATGCTGATTGGCCAGTGGCCAGGCAGGAAGTATAGGTGGGACAAGAGAGAAGAGAATTCTGGGAAGTAGAAGGCTGGGGAGAGACACCGCCAGCCGCCGCCATGAGAAGCAACATGTAAAGACACTGGTAAGCCACGAGCCATGTGGCAAAATATAGACTAACAGAAATGGGTTAATTTAAGATAGAAGAAGTAGATAACAAGAAGCCTGCCACAGCCATACAGTTTCTAAACAATGTAAGTCTCTGTGTGCTTTCTTGGTTGGGTCTGAGCGATTGTGGGACTGGCGGGTAAGAGAGATTTGTCCTGACTGGGCCAGGCAGGAAAACTCTAACTACACATAATAAATAAATAAATCTTTGTGTATATATATATATATATATTTAGAGTATGAAAAGATGAGAATGTCTGGGCTTTGTTCAGGCTTTCTCCCAGTCAGAAGAGTAGAATCTAAATTCTAGTTCTGGATACTGTCTCCTTTTCAGAGTTAATCCAGCTGGTCCTGTCAATCACCTGGCCAGGAAACTGATTCACCTGCAGACAGGCCAGGAAGATGGTAGAAATAATTATCTTCATAATGAGATACTATGCAGTTGTTTATAGAACTTGACTGCTAAGCCTATCTTCTTTCCTGGGATTGGGGGCAGGGGAGTTGTGTTTTGTTTTGCTTTGTGGGGAGAAGCTTCTGCACAGCATGGTGCCATGTAGAAGTCAGAGGACAATTTGTGGAAGTCGGTTCTCTCCTATCATGTGGGAGAGAACTCAGGTCACCATGCCTAATGGCAAATGCCTTTAGTGCCTTTACCCTTGAGCCTGAATCCATTTTAAAATTCTTTCATTAATAAGATTGAGAACCCACAAAATGAAACCCTGATTTCCCCAGTAACTGTGACTTTCCTGGGACAGCATAAAGAAATATCTATTCACCCCACAAAGAGAGAGCACACAGAGACAAAAGAGAGGATTCTAACTAAGTCTAGACTGGTGACCCAGTCGATTTACTGGGGTTACTTACAGGAACGTGAGTGACTCACAGCCAGCTGCACTGCCAAGAAATTCCAGTTATCCTTCCACTTCCACTTCCATATGCCATAGCACCCCGAAGATATATTCCATCTACCACAGGATTTCATGTGTCAGGAATGCAGAAGGGAGGGGGGACTGGAATCTCAGGTGAGAGTCTTAACAAGGAACTGATCTCATCACCATAACCCTAGACTAAGCTATTGGCCATACTGTGTTGACTACTTTCATAGCTAGGACTATAGGCCAAAGACTTCTGTAGATTGTTATAGCAGTTCCCTTAATGATGGAGACATCAAGTCACACCAGAGGAAATAGATAGACCAGGGATTCATTAAGTTGTCCAGGCTGGCCTTGATTCCTCTAGTCCAGCTCCCCAAATAGCTTGGACCATGGACACATATTGAAAACCCTGCTTCTACCTCTTATTCTGATAGATTACAGGTATTTGCCTGCCCTCTGCACATTTAATAATGAAAAACTAAATTTATAGGAAAGTTTCAATAGTGCAACAAATGCTTATAACTTTCTTAAACTTTTTTTAAAGCTCAAGGACCATTTCATTATAATTTGAAAAAAAAAAAAAAAAAACAGACAAACAAACAAAAAAACCACAACAGGGCAGGCAACTGGGAACCCAGGCATGAGCTGGGAGAAGGGAAATGGAGAAATGATGTGAAAGCCTGTGGTTTCAGAGAAAGGATGCTTTGGGCCAGTATTTGCAAAAGAAATGAAGGGAAAGGAAAAGTCACCCTTTCTGACATAAGAATAAAAGTGGGCTAGCTGCATGGAGGAGGATTTTTGTATGCGGCTTCTTAGGCAGCTGCCTGTTTACACTTGAACCAGATTCTCAGCTATTAACATTTTGACACATTTCCTTCCTCCCTGTCAACAGGTGATCCTATGCTGAACACTGGATGAGAGAGACACTTATGCCACTTCCTTCAGCTAGCAGTCACCCTTTTTCTTTGCAAAATTATGTGTTTTGCAAAAACATGTGTTTAACAAGAACACAGGCATCAGGAGCTAAAGGTGACCTCCAAAGACCAAATCCAAGGGGCTTCAATTCTCCACCTATCAAAGTAATGGGTTTACAATGGGCTGGGGGGATGACTTAGATCAAGCCAAATTGAAAAGGTATAACAGGTGTCCTGAACAGAGCAACTCCCAGGTAGGTTCTCCAGTCCCAGAGATTGAGGCCAGAGATGTTGCACACCCAAACTAAAGCAGGGAGACTTTATAGGTTGTACCTGAGGGGTGATGACATGTTCATCACAAGCTGGGTTTGTGCCCAAGTATAGTCAAAAGCTGAGCCATTAGGTGTCAACTTGGGCGGCTTGATTAGCTGCAAAGAATTTGGAACTGGGCTTTGTTCAGAGACTATCTGAATGGACAGGGTTTGGAGAGAGATCGCTAATGGGGCTTTCCGGACCATGCATGGGTGAACCAGAAGCTCCAACCGAATATCAGGTGTGAGTGTGGGCTTTTCAAGAAAGTCATACTTCAGTGTCTTTACAAGAAACAAACAATTGAGTGTATATCTGGGGGAGGATACACGAACAGCCCAATCTGTCTGGAACCAGCCTTGGAACATAGACTGATGATGACATTCCTGGGAATAGAGGGACACTCTGGGAATTTATCAGGAGGAATTGAGACTTGGGGACATATGGACATGTTAAAATCATATTAGAGAAACCGGGCTCAGGAGTTTATCAGACCCACCTGGATCTCAGCAATGCAATAGAGATGCCCCCCCCCATCCCCACTGACCTGTTCGGTATCCAAGACTGAAGTTACATCTCAAAGGGGCACTAGGTAATTTAAATAAGATCACAGGTGGCTGGCTCCTTAGGTTAGCTGGATAGAATCACACCTGTTAAGACAAAACCCCTTGTGTCGTGAGTGGGCATGTCATAGATCCATGTGTTTGTGTGCTATGCTGGGGATGTCTTTGTGTAAGCTGTGAATGTGTTGCTCTGATTGATTGATAAATAAAATGCTGATTGGCCAGTAGCCAGGCAGGAAGTATAGTATAGGCAGGACAAGCAGAGAGGAGAATTCTGGGAAGTGGAAGGCTGAGTCTGGAGACACCAGCTGCCACCATGAGAAGCAAGATGTAAAGGCAAAACTGGGAAAAGGTACCCAGCCACGTGGCTAAACATAAATAAGAATTATGGGTTAATTTAAGTGTAAGATCTAGCTAGCAAGAAGCCTGAGCCATTAGGCCAAACAGTTTTAATTAATATAAGCGTCTACATGTTTGTTTGGGTCTGAATGGCTGAGAGCCGGGTGGGACCAGGAAAACTCCAGCTACATCTATGTCTTTCCACAATGTCAGAATTCACTACATAACAATAACTTTATAAGGTATGGGGGTTTCAGTAGCAGCAATTTGCCAAATAATATTCCCACTTTCCCTTGGTAATCCTAGCAAGGTGAACACAGGCTCTTCTGGTCCAGTGTTAGCTCTCAGACCAACACAGCACATAGTAAGTACATCTACATGTAAACATGGAGGTCACAGAACCATCACAAAGGATTAAAACAAGAGATTTCAAAAGCTGGCTGAAGGAGGGCAAGAGAGATGGCTCCATGGTTAAGAACACTGTTTGCTCTTCCAAAGGACCCCAGTTCAAGTTCCTACACCACATGGAGGCTCACAACCATCCGTTATTCCAGTTCCAGGGGGTCTGATACCTTCTTCCAACCTCCATGGGCACCAGACATAGATGTGGTACGTAGACACACACGCATGCAAAGGACTCATTAAGTAGAATAATCTAAAAATGATTTTAAGTTGGCTGATAGAAATGCAAATAGAGTTGTGTCGAAAAGATAACCCAAACTGAGCTTCAAGGAAGAAAACTGAAAAGTAAAGGTAGCTGATAAGTGGGACAGGTTTGAGAACTGAGCTGTAGTGATAAATCCAGTTGCACAGGTGGAAGGGTGAGAGCAGGTCCAGACAGAGGAACAAGCAGGTCCAGATAGGTGAGCCAGCGATGGGAAGACAACGTTTGGGTAGACGCCATCAACTGCAGGTACTAAGCTGAACTGAAGCCCCGGTGACAGTCAGGAATTCTCTGCCTGTCTGTCCTGGATGCTCACATCAAATAGTCCAATGACAGCCCTGTGGGGATGGGCAATCTCCATCAAAGTGCTGAGATCCAGGTGTGTCTGAAAAGTTCTTGAGTCTGGTTTCTCTAACACGATTTTAACATGCCCATATGTCCCCAAGTCTCAATTCATCCTGATAAAATTCCCAGAGTGTCCCTCTATTCCCAGGAATGTCATCTTCAGTCTGTGATGCATGACTGGGTTCAGACAGATTGGGCTGTTTGTGTATCCTCCCCCAGATATACACTCATCCTCCATCCTCAAAATGGAGTTGAAAGCTCCTTGTAAAATGGAGTCTCTTAGAGCAAGGCAAATCCTGGGAAACCACAGCTTACATGATACAGAGTAACTTGGGGTGTGACACAGGCAAATCTCAACAGACACAGAGGCTGTAGGGACAGTTAAGATGTATTTTATTATAAACAAAATTTTATAGTCATGTTTGTGAGATACTCTGACAACTCCAGATTTTTATTTGAAAAAACGAATAAACTCATACTTCAATGTCACATACACACATAGACCCCAAGCATAGTTTGTTGCTATTTTAATGTGCTTATTTGAAATTATCTTTATATAGGGGGAATATTTTCTCTGCATAGTCAACCTTAACAGCAAATATTACTTGTGCTGGAATTCACGATCCTTGGCTAATAAGAAGCTCTGAAGTGATGGTCTCTTCCCATAGCACTTGATGCTTGTGTTTGGTTGTTTGGTTTTGGTTCTTCAAGACAGGGTTTCTCGCCGGGCAGTGGTGGCGATGGTTCTTTGTGAGTTCGAGGCCAGCCTGGTCTACAGAGTGCCAGGAAAGGCACAAAGCTACACAGAGAAACCCTGTCTCAAAAAACAAAAACAAACAAACAAAACAAAACAAAAAACAAAAAACAGGGTTTCTCTGTATTACAATTCTGTGTGTCCTAGAACTCAATTTGTAGACCAGGCTGGCCTCAAACTCAGTGTCTACCTCTACCTCCTGAGGGCTGGGATTAAAGACATGCACCACCACCACCACCACCACCACCACCACCACCACCACCACCCATCACATTTAATGCCTTTTAAACATTCTTCTTCTTCTTCTTCTTCTTCTTCTTCTTCTTCTTCTTCTTCTTCTTCTTCTTCTTCTTCTTCTTCTTTTGAGACATAGCCCTGGCTGTCCTGGAACTCACTCTGTAGACCACACTAGCCTTGAACTCACAGAGATCTGCCTGCCTCTGATTCCCAAGTGCTAGGATAAAGGCAAGTGCAACCACCACCTGGTTTTGTGTAACATTTAATCACAAAACTCTTTGGAATTTTTGTTCATGTCTTAATGTGTAGCTTCATATAAATTTATATACTTTATATAATCTATACTTTAAGCAAATTATGGTTGTCATTTATATGCAAGCATTATATATTAATTAAAACCAAAACCTTGAGTCTGGACTACTAATGTTTAAGTTTCAAAATACTTTGACTATGATGTCATTTAATTCAAATATTTGTGTTTATTTTTGGTGAGAGAGGGGTATTCAGGTCACCCACTACTATTGCACTGGGGTTAATCTGTTACTTTATGTCTCATAGTATTATTTTATGAAATAGTGGACACTTGTGTTCAATGCATGTATGTTTATAATCTTCATGTGCTCTTGATGGACTGTCTCCTTAATTGCTAATTTGGGTTTAAGTCTATTTTGTTAGACATTAGGTCAGTGACACCTACTTGTTCCCTAGGTGTAGACGGACGTTTCTGTCCCACCTGGTCCCGCAGCTATTCAGGCCCAAATAAACACACCGGGTTTATATTATTATAAACTGTTTGGCCTGTTGCTCAAGCATATGCCTAACTAGCTCTTATGCTTAAATTAACCCATAATTCATGTCTGTGTTTAGCCACGTGGCTTGGTACTTTTCTTTCAGTCCAACATTCTCATCTTACTTCCTCTCTGTCTGGCTAGTGACCCCCTCTCTACCTTGTTTTCTTCCCAGGATTCTCCTAGTCTGATCATCCTGCCTATACATCCTACCTGACTACTGGCCAATCAGCATTTTATTAAACCAATTTGAGTGACAAATCCGTACAGTGTGCAAGAGCGTTATCCCACAGCACCTAGGTCCACGTTCTTTGAATACCTTTTGCATCTGTCCTATTTTGCTGTAACAGCCTAGAGTAACCCAAGAAAGGAGTCTCAAGAGATCGACTGCCAAGATCAGATTGGCCCGTGACTGTGTATATGGACGACTATCTTAATTATTAATGTAGGAGGGCCCAACCCACCACCGGCAGCACGATTCCCTGGACAGGTGTTCTGCTGCTGTATAAGAAAGCTAGCTAAGCATGGGCCTGAGAATGAGCCAGCAACCAGCATCCTCCATGATTTCTACCTCGGAGTTTCTCCCCTGCCCTCCCTTGGTGATTGGCAATGACCAGGAAGGATAAGCCAAATAAACTCCTCCCCTAAATTGCTTGGGTCAGAGTGTTTTACCACAGCAAGAGAAAGGAAACTGGACCAGAAATTGGTACTAAAGTGTGTGTGTGGGGGGAGGGTGCTGTGATAGACCTGATCATGTGACTTTTCATGCCCTTGGATTACTTTGTTGGAAGATTGTGGAAGCATTTGGAACTACACTAAGGATGCCTTCAGTCCAGCACTAGGAAGGCAGAGGCAGGCAGATCTCCGGTCTACAGAGTGACTTCCAGGATACCCAGGGCTACACAGAGAATCCCTGTGTGGTAGTTTGAATGTAATTGGCCCCCATAAATCCATAGCAAGTGGCACTATCGGGAGGTGTGGCCTTGTTGGAGGAAGTGTATCACTGTGGGGTGGGCTTTGAGGTCTCTTTTGCTTAAGTTTCCCTCAGTCTATCAGCAATAGAAACCCAACACCGCATGGCAGCTCAGTGATAGTTATAGTTTCAAGACACCCTGTCTTGAAAACCCAAAACAAACAAACAAACAAAATGTTACTTGAAACATAATGTCAGAATTCTTAAACTAAAAAAATCTAAATTGATTTAATCTTTTTTTCTCATTTCAAGCCAAGAATTTTAAAAGAAAAGTTAATGATTTAAAAAAAAATCGGGGTTGGGGATTTAGTTCAGTGGTAGAGCACTTGCAAGGCCCTGGGTTCCATCCTCAGCTCTGGGGGGAAAAAAATAGCCGGGCAGTGGTGGCTCACGCCTGTAATCCCAGCACTCAGGAGGCAGAGGCAGGTGGATCTCTGTGAGTTCGAGGCCAGCCTGATCTACAGAGTGAGTTCCAGGACAGCCAGGGCAGTTACACAGAGAAACCCTGTTTCAAAAAACCAAAACAAACAAAATATTTGGGGCTGGGGAGAATGCTCAGCATTTAAGAGTGTTTGCTGTTCTTCCAGAGAATATGGTTCAATTCCCAACACCCACATGGTAGCTCAGTCATATTTATAGTGTGTAACCCCAGTTCCAGGATCTGACACCTCTTCTGGCCTCTGCAGGCACTGCCTGCATGTAATGCACAGACATGCATATAGGCAACACACTCATGATAGAAAATAAAAATAAATGCAATCTAAAAATATATATATATACATATTTTTTTTAAAAAGTCTACCTTATGCATTCCCACCTGACATTCACCAAATGCCTTTTCACCTACATTTCTTGTTTCTTGTGGGTACTCTGCTCATGACTTTATTTTCAGGCACAGCACATTCCAGGGATTTTTCACAAGCGTTAGACCTTGGGCCTGCTGCTTTAAGATGTTGGCCACTCTAGGAGATCAGATCTGCAGCCTGGAAAATCAGGCTGCGCCTCCTCTGCTGCAGAGGCCGCAGGAATTCATAAACAGACTTATCTCTGCCTCTTCAGACCAATAGCTCTGATAATGCCTGCCCTGAAACTGGCTGTGGGCTTTGGCCAGGCTCCATACCCCTTGGGGATAGCTAAAGGAGGGCTTTTTCCCTCTTTGGATAGCTCGCTCTCTTTTGGGTCTGTGTCCTCCCCTCAATCCCCCTAACCCTCACCCCCACCCCCACCCCACCCCACCCAAACCCCCCTCCTCCCCCCCGCTGCCGCCATGTTATCTATGGTAGCATCTTTTACTTTAAGCCAGTACTCTTTTGAAAAAGAGGTGTGTGTGTGTGTTTGTGTGTGCGCGCGCGTGCGCGCACAAGCACGCGCGCGCGCTTGCATATGCATGCCTGCGTGTATGCGCACACGTGCGTGCATGCCACATACATATAAGGGCCCATGGAGGCCAGATGGGGGCAATAGATCCTCTGGAGCTGGAGTTACAGCGGTTGTGAGCCACCTGATGTGTGTGTTGGTAACTGAACTCAGGTCCTCTGGAAGAGGAGGAAGTACTCTTAAGTGCTAAGTTCTCTCTCCAGCTCCCTAAGCTAAAACACTGTTAATGAAGTTCCTCTCTAGGTTTTTGGTTGTTGTTTTTTTAAGATGTATCTTGTTTTATACATATGAGTATCTGCCCACATGTGTATATGTCCACCACATGTGTATATGTCCACCACATTTGTATGTCCACCACATGTGTGGCTGGTGCTCTGGGACACCAGAGGAAGGTGTCAAACTCCCTGGAACTGGAGTTATAGGTGAGTGTGAGCCCCCTATGTGGATGATGGGAACCAAACCTGGGTCTTCTGCAAGTGATCTTAACCATTGAGCCATCTCTCTAGTCCCCCTCTAGGTTTTAAACAGAAGCCCGTGTTTCCCTTGAAGGCCCCATCACACTGCCTGTGACATGATATACTTACTCTCCTCTCTTATGCTCCCCACATCAAGGTCCAATCATGACCACCCTGGATGATCACAAGGTCTTTCTGGGGCAGCTCCTTTCCAGAATGGGAGGGGCTCTGGTGTCTTTTCTTTTCCTTCTTTCTTTCTTTCTTTCTTTCTTTCTTTCTTTCTCTTTCTTTTTTCTTTTTCTTTTCTTTTCTTTTCTTTTCTTTTCTTTTCTTTTCTTTTCTTTTCGAGACAGGGTATTCTGTGTATTGTTGGTACCTGTCCTGGATCTCACTCTGTAGACCAGGCTGGTCTCAAACTCACAGAGATCTGCCTGGCTCTGCTTCTGGGATTAAAGGCATGCATCACCACCACCCAGCAAGGGCTCTGGTTTCTAACAATCTATCACTAAAAAGTTCCTCAAGATGGAACTATGGGGAAAAGATCCAGAAAATGTAATTGTGTAATTGTGATCCTATTGTGAAGCCCTGGTGAGAGAGGAGAGAGTGGAAAGAGAGACATGGGGAGCGGGGTGGGAGAGATAGCTCAGCACTTAAGAAAGAGCACTTGTGGTCAGTCGGAGGTGGTGCATGCCTTTAATCCCAGCACTCAGGAGGCAGAGCCAGGCAGATCTCTGTGAGTTCAAGGCCAGCCTGGTCTACAGAGGAGATCCAGGAAAGGTGCAAAGCTACACAGAGAAACCCTGTCTCGAAAAACCAAAAAACAAACAAACAAACAACAACAACAACAAAAAGAACACTCGTAGCGGTCATGAATTCCATTCCTAGGAGCCATCCAGAACTCACTCCAGCAGCTCAAATGCCTCCCATGGGTACCAGGCTCACATGTGGTACACATGCATACACACAGGCAAAACCCTCACATACATAAAGTAAATAAATCTAGAAACTGAGAGCCTCTCCCTTTGGTGATCAGATGATCTCTATCTTTTCACTTTTAAAATTACTGTGTTTAGCAGAACTACAGGGATCAGTAGCTGAAGGTCACATGCAAAGAAAAGATATAAAAGCTTTCCACTTTGTACCCATCAAAGGGAAAGACTTATGGACAAAGAGCTCTCTCAAGCCTAGGAACTCTGCCGGGCCAGGAGTGAATGGGGGTGTTTTATACCATACTAACCCAAGACTATTTTCTCTTTGAAAAATGGGGGAAGGGACTGGAAAGATGGCTCAGTGGTTAAGAACATGTGCTGCTCTTCCAGAGAACCTGAGCTCAATTTCCAAGCCCATATCAGAGGCTGCTCAAAACTGGCCTCCACTGGCACCTGTACTCACATGCATATACCCACAAAAAGACACACTCATACATGGAGTTCAAAGTTATCCTCTGTGGGCTGGAGAGATGGCTCAACAGTTAAGAGCTACTCTTTCAGAGGACCCGGGTTCAATTCCCAGCACCCACACGGCAGCTCACAACTGCCTAGAACTCCAATTCCAGGGAATCTGGCACCCTCTCACTGTTATACATGCAGACAAAACACCAATGTACATAAAAATAAATAAAGTGTTTTTTTAAAAGTTATCCTCATATGCCATAACATCTCATGCTTGCACACACACATACACTAAAATTTAAACCCACTTTTGTAACAGATAAAGACAACCTGGAGTCAAGCTCTTCCCCTCCCAGAAAAGAACCAATCAGCATATCTAATAGTAAAAATATCACATTTGCTAGCCTTTATTTCATGATCTCATGACTTTCTGTAATTGCAAGTTTATCACAAGCACAGTGGGGAAATACTTAGATTTCTTAGATCCTTCCTTCCTTCCTTCCTTCCTTCCTTCCTTTCTTTCTTTCTTTCTGTTTGTTTTTTTTTTGTTTTGTTTTGTTTTTTGTCTCCATGGTTTGACCAAACTGTAATAAATCCATTTTCCTTTGCCAATTTTGCTTCCTAATTTCTTTTTATCTTTTTTTTTTTTTTTTGGAGCTAAGGATCGAACCCAGGGCCTTGCGCTTGCTAGGCAAGCACTCTACCACTGAGCTAAATCCCCCAACCCCTCTTTTTATCTTAATTTTTTACATTTATGTGCATTTTGTGTATGTCTATAAGTGTGTAGGGCACATGAGTGCACCCCTACAGAACACAAGCAGAGGTCATGGAGAAAGCCAGGCAAATACCATGACAGGCTCCTAATTACAGTTGAGAACTAGGCCTCAGTTCCTGCTTCTTGAAACTAAACAAGACAGTTTCTGAGGAAGCCACAAACATAGGGCAATCAATCGCCAATGCCTTGACAGTAAGGACAGGAAACTGCATGTACTAGTACTAGGCCTAGGCCAACCTCCCAACACACACACACACACACACACACACAGACAGAGAGAGAGAGAGAGAGAGAGAGAGAGAGAGAGCGCCTCAAGGCAATAACCAAATAAGGGAAAAGCCTGGTACTTGTCCAGACTTGCCCAAGAATGGAAAACCTACATCCTTAGCCCACCCCTGCTAGCTCTAACCAATTAGAAACATACTAATATGATTGCCATTTGTGTAAGCCAATCCTAGATAGAATGACCTCACTGCCTTTAGAATTCCTTTAGCTGTGTATAAAAGAGCCTGCATGCTTTTCTGGGGGTGGGGTGGGGGTCGCCATTTTCCCTTTGTGTTGGATGTGTGGCCCCAGCATGCTGGTACCTTCTGAAGATAATCAATGCTCCTGCTGATTGCATACATGGATGGTGGTCTTGTGGGACTTCTCTAGGACCCTAACAGTCAGAGGACAGCATCTGAGAGTTGCTTCCTCCTTCCACCACGTGAGTCCCGAGACTCAAACTCAGTTCACCATTCTCAGCAGCAAATTGTGAAAAAAAAAAATGAACAAACTCTCAGGGGCTACAGATATGGCTCAGTGGCTCAGGGCACTTACTGACCTTGCACAGGACTCTGGTTTGGTTCCCAGTGTTATGGAAAGCCCATCAGAAATGACCACCCAGACACAGTTTGTAGCCAATTGAAAGTCTTTAGTCTAGCTGGCAGGGACCACACTCAGGTATTTGGAACCCAAGTATAGCCCAGAGAGTTTAGGGTGAGAGATTTTTAATGGCAAAACCCAAATCCTGGTATCTTGATTGGCATCTGCAGGAGGAGGTTTACACAAGCAGGCAGTTTAACAGAAGCTAAGGTAAATTAGCTGGGGCATCTTGATGTCAGGTTCCTCTAATAGAGGTGGGAAATTTTTCAAGTGATTCCCCATCAAGGCGATCAAATTCTAGTTAAACCTAAAATGACCTCATCAAGAATACAAGATGAGCCAGCCGGGCAGTGGTGGCATACGCCTTTAATCCCAGCACTTGGGAAGCAGAGCCAGGTGGATCTCAGTGAGTCCGAGGCCAGCCTGGTCTACAGAGTGAGATCCAGGACAGGAACCAAAAATACACAGAAAAACCCTGTCTTAAAAAACAAAAACAAAAACAAAAACAAATCAACAAAAAAAGAATGCAAGATGGTTCCAAGCATGATGGCACATTCCTTTAGTCCCAGCACTTGGGAGGCAGAGGCAGGTGAATCTCTGTGAGTTCAAGGCCAGTGTGGTCTACACAGCAAGTTCCAGGACAGCCAAGGCCACACAGAGAAACCCTGTCTCAATAAAACAAACAAAAATACAAGATGGTGGAGCCTCTGCCTTGTCTTGCCCTGTCACCTTCCCCACTGGTTTTATGGGCACGAGTCAAATCATTGACTCACCCTATCCTGTTCTAGGGGGTCCTTGTTGATCCTAAGGACAAGTCGCTTAACTGAGTTTATTTCTGTTTGATGTAGTTTGCCATGCAGTTGAGGATTCAGGGTCCCACTGTTAGCCCAAATAGAATCAGAGTCAATGAGATCCTGCTAACACTGATAGTGAGTCAGCCAGCAATGGGGACCAGGTAAACAGAGACTGGCACCAGCTGTCTGATCTGCACCCAGGGCTTCACCAAACAATGTTGGTGAGGTTTGGACCCTTTATCCTCATCTACTTCCCTATTTCCTCTCTTGTCTGTCTACCAATGGGCAACAATCACTGCATCACAGAGTTTCTTCCATGTCTGTCTCCAGATGAATCCCCTTGGCTGTTGCAAACCGGAGCAATTTCCCAAAGTTGAGACCTATTGATCCTTTTACATCCCTCTAATTTCTGGAGCTTTCTCCTTGTGCCTGGGGCCGACTGCGCGACAAAGGTAGTATTAGTGGTCTGTCGGTTTTGGGAGCATCTGGGAATATGGGGATAAATAGCTGATATGTCTCACAGAGTCTTTCCAGAAACCCGGCAGGCGATGTCATCAGGTCCTTGTGTTAGCTGACTTACCTTGGATAAGTTAGCAGGCTTTCTGGCTGCTGCTTTTAATCCTCTCAATCATGTTTGGCTAAAGGTATCCAACGCCCTTGTACCTTAAAACAGTTTCCAACAGGATGGCAAGAAAAGGGAGGGTTGGGTCTTTCAATTACATAAGTCACTGGCAGAGAGGGAGACAAAAGCCGAGACTGGGACATAATTGATGTCCCACTCTTCCCTTGAGTGCCACTGGGGACTACTTCCCCCTTCCCCATGGGCAACTTAGCTCAGGGGAACTATTATCTCCTCCCGGAGGGCCTCTCCTCCCCTCCCCTCAGGGAACAGGGCCAGGACCCCAGGACCATAAGCAGGATTCAAGTGACTAAACAAGCCAGAGAGAGTGCTCAGAGTGGGCCTGAAAACCAGGCATTGGTCTCAGGGCTCTCTGGGCCACCTGGCCAGGCGAAAAGGCTATGTGTCCCCAACAAGAGGGCACAGGTCTTAAGCTACCACAGAGGCAGGTCTCGCACCAGAGAAAGCCATCTCAGGGCAGCAGTGGTGGCAGTCTTGGACAGTGCAATCCCTCTTCCATTTTAGATCTGTTTCTCCAACCAACAGAACTGACAGAAACACACAGGGAGACACCATCATGCAGAGAGACACATAGACAACCAGGGGTGGTCACCACACATTCCTACACTGGAACAGACCAAGGGAAGGCCAGCAATGCCTCACACAGAAGCCAGATACAGGAGGCGGTAGTTTGAAAGAAAATGGCCTCCATAGGGGTGGTACTATTTATTAGGAGGTGTGGCTGTGTTGGAGTGGGTGTGGCCTGGTTGGAGGAAGTGTGTCACTGTGGGGATGGGCTTTGAGGTCTCCTTTGCTCAAGCTATGCTCAGTGTGTCACCACAGTTGCTTTGCTGCCTACAGATCAAGCTGTAGAGCTCAGCTCCTCTCTAGCACCATGTCTGCCTGCACACCACCATGTCCCACCATGATGATAATAGACTCAGCATCTGAAACTGTCAGGCAGCCCAATCAGATGTTTCCTTTTACAAGAGATGCTGTGTTTTCTTTTTTCCGAGACAAGGTCTGACTATATAGCCCACACTAGCCTTGTCATTAATTTTTTTCCTTTATTTTTTTGTTATTTGTGGGTGTGTGAGTGCACATGAGCACATGCACAAGATGGATATTTGCATGGATATGTGTATATGATGTGTATGTGCATTCGTGGGGGGAGTATGGGTAGGTGGGTGGGTGTGTATGTATAGGGGTTGGTGCACATATGCCATGACACCTACTTGGAAGCCAGAAAATAATTTTTTGTTTGTTTGTTTGTTTGTTTGTTTGTTTTTCAAGACAGGGTTTCTCTGTGTAGCTTTGTGCCTTTCCTGGAACTTACTCTGTAGCCCAGGCTGGCCTCAAACTCACAAAGATCCGCCTGGCTCTGCCTCCCAAGTGCTGGGATTAAAGGCATGGGCCACCACTGCCCGGCTATCATAGAAAATCTAAAGTCATCTACAGGTAAGGAATTTGAGTTAGTAGCTGACTTAGCAAGATCACTAGCCAGAAGAAAATGTACTAGAAACACAGGTCAACTTTGGGGAGCTGGGTTTGGCTCAGTGGTAGAGTGTCTGCTTAACAACTGGAAGCCTTCCTGTCACCTACCCACTGCTAAGGAGAAACAGGACACACAATTTGGAGAAGCAATTATCAGTTATAAAAATGATGACTGAAAAAAAGAAACACCTAGAAGTCTAAGAAAATAAATGTATGATTTCTACACTATCATGTAGTAAAATTATTTACCTAGATAGTTTGCAAAGGAAATTTAGACACAATACTAACAATTTATCCATACACTAAATGCAACACCAATGAAAATATCACTTGTTATTTTTGTGGAGGCATAAGATGATTGTGAAAATAAATGAGGAAAAGAAAATCACTGAAAAAAAAAAAGAGATGTTGTGGTTGTCAGGCAGTGGTGGCGCATGCCTTTGATCCCAGCACTCAGGAAGCAGAGGCAGGCAGATCTCTGTGAGTTTACAGCCAGCAAGGTCTACAAAGCTAGTTTCAGGACAGCTAGAGCTGTTATACAGAGAAACTGTCTCAGGGGAAAAAATAGTTGCCATGGTTATGGTGTCTCTTCATAACTGTAGAAACCCTATGACACAAGATCTTCAGTTGAGTCAGACCTCCCATTGTGTCCTAACCAGATAGCATCCCCTACAAGCCAAACTTAGCTCTGGAGGTGTTCAGACCAGATGACTTCTGATGTATCTTTCTCTTTCCGGTGGCAGTGGTGGGCCTCTGCTCAGCAGCCATCAGGCAGAGAGGATTTCCCCCGTACCTGGAACATCTCAGGTTGTACACATCCTGGGAGTCCTCCTGTGACGGCTGTCCTTGGTTGTCAACTTGACTGTATCCAGAATGAACCACAAGCCAGAAATGGAGGGTCCACCTGTGAGATTTTTTTCTGCTTGGTTTGAAGTGGGTGAATGAATCTACTGCTAGTCCAGACATTTGAGGGAGGAAGACACACCTCTGATCCCGATCTTGAGGTGGGAACACGTGGGCTTTTGATCTGGATCTTGAGGCAGGAACATATATACACCTTTAATCCAGATCTTGAGGCTTGAAGACACACCTTTAATCTTGGCCACACCTTCTGCTGGAAGCCTATATGAGGACATGGAAAAAAGAAGGTTTTGTTCTTTGCCTGCTTGCCAGCACCTCCATTCCTTCACTGGCATCGGAGCTGACTTCTTCGGGCTGCCAGTATATACAGAAGACCAGTTGAGATACTGTCCTGTGAACTGGAGCAGCCTGGGAGTTTAGGGTAAAGGAGGAGGTAAGAGGGGCCAGGATGCCAGTGTAGGTTTTGAGATGTATAACAAGTACATGTGAACAGGGACTAAGGGAACTGGGAAGCTAGCATGGACTTTGATAGGTAACAACAGATATACATTCAGAAAGGGGAGTGGCCCTTCCTGGAAGGCAGAAACCCATACACACACACACACACACACACACACACACACACACACACACACACAAATAAGCAAAAACCACCTGGCAAGATGGGTCAGCAGATACAAGGACTTGTTACACAGCCTGAAGAACAGAGTTCAATTGCTGAACTGCACAAAAGCCTGTTGTGGTTTTGGCCATCTCTAATTGTTGTGGGATATTATTTTAAAGTGTGTTACTTTTGCTTATGCTGTATTTGTTTAACTCTGTGAAGCTGTGTTACTGTGCCTGTCTAACACACCTGATGGTGTAATAAAGAACTGGCCAATAGCAAGGCAGGAGAAAGGATAGGCGGGGCTGGCAGGCAGAGAGAATATATAGAGGGAGAAATCTGGGAGGAGGAGGATCAAGCAGCTAGAGAAGGAGGAGGACTCCAGGGGCCAGCCACCCAGCTACACAGCAAGCCACGGAGTGAGGGTAAGATTTACAGAAGTAAGAGAACAGGAAAAGCCCAGAGGCAAAAGATAGACGGGATAACTTAAGAAAAGCTTTCTATAAACTAAGCAAAGATAAGGCTGGGCATTCATAATTAAGAATAAGCCTCTGTGTGTGATTTATTTGGGAGCAGGGTGGCAGACCCCCTAAAGAGCAAAAACAAACAACAACTTGATGTAACAACTTGGGGCTCAAATACCCATCTAGAGCCTGAAAAAGCTGAACAACAACAAAAAAGGGATATGGCTTCTTTAAGAGTTTCAGCTGGGGGCTGGAGAGATGGCTCAGAGGTTAAGAGCACTGGCTGCTCTTCTTAGGGGTCCTGAGTTCAATTCCTAGCACCCACATGGTGGCTCATAACCATCTGTAATGAGACCTGGTTCCTTCTTCTAGCCTGAAAGTCTACATATAGACAGAATACTGTATACATAAAAAATAAAACTCTAAAAAATATTTATTTTAAAAAAAAAAAAAAAAAGAGTTTCAGCCGGACAGTTTCTGCTGGCCACTGAGCCCTTGAGCAGCCAGTACCTTAAATAGGAACAAAAAACTAAATAAAAACACCTGCCACAGTGCAAGCATTGACATTTTAGAACTCTAGGAAGGTTGAATGCAGTTCCTGGTCAGATAAATGCAGTTTCACTCTTGGCTTTCGAGATCTGAGAGGTGGATGGAGCCAGCCAAGAGCCGTGCTTGGAGGATCCAGGTGTACCTTAGCAGTCTAAGGTTTGTCCGTAAGGTCAAAAAAGACTAGAGATACGTAGTAAAAGAGGTCCAGACAGAAAAACCTCTGAGCAGGTTACAGTGTGTTTAACAATGTGCATAGTCTTAAGAAAAAGGGTATAGTCATAGACAAAAAAATGAATAGTTTATAAAATAAAGAATAATCCACGTATGATGGGAAATACACAGAGAATCTGGATCCTATATGTTATTGTGTTGATTTCGAATTTTTTGGTTGTTGTGAAGCAAACAACAGCTGCTAGGACACTTGGGACTAAATTTAACCAATCCAGATGTTTTAGAAATGCCTCCAGAGCAGGACAACTGAGCTGACTGCCCTTGCGCTCTCTCTCCCTAGCTTCTTCTCTAAGCCCTGTACAGCACACACAGACTAACAGCTCCACGGTACCCTGCTTCTGGGACCCACTCCCGCCACACAGGAGCTCTGCATTCTTTCTTTTTCTAGCTCCCACTTATAATAAAATGCCTTTCTAAACTTACCCTCCTGTTGCCCATGAAATTCATTCTTTGAGAGACAAAGGACCTGGAAGCCACTGGCGCTGGTTGCTTTGGTGGCTGTTGATTTGACCAGCACCGTAGCTGTCTGAGCTGTGCACACCTGAGATGGGGAAGTCTCCATTGCTCTCAAGGACCCCATATATTCTCTTGATAGCCTCTAGGTTATCTAGGTTCTCAGCCTGTGGATCGCGACCCCTTTGTGGGTCACATATCAGATAGTTATACTATAATTCACAACAGTAGCAAAATTACAATTATAAAGTAGCAACAAGACAATTTTATGGTTGAGGGTGACCACAACATGAGGAACTGTATTAAAGGGTCACAGCATTAGGAAGGTTGAGAACCACTGTCCTAGAGTTTCCATGCAGGGTGTGCTTTTGCAATCCCAGAACTGGGTAAGAAGAGAGAGATGATCTCTAGGACATACTGGTGAGCCTTGCCCTAGCTGTACCTCACTTTACCTTAATTGATGAGCTCCAGGCAAATAAGAGGCCCTGTATCAGAGAAGGTAAAAGGAATTCCCAAGGTTGTCCTCTGATCTCCATACATATGTGTACACACACACACATGCACTTGCATACACACGAATATGCACACACACATATTGAAATGAAAAAACAAACCCAAAGCTTTGCTTCTGGAATGGAGACAGATGATCCTCATTTACTTCGTCCTGTCATAAGTATAGTTTGGATTTGACTAACTGTTCATAGACACAAAAAGTTATACTGCTTTACTTTACACTCTTCTTCAAACATATTAAAAGTGAGATATTTGGGTCTATCAAAGATGTTGAGCTGCTGGTGGTGGTGGTGGTGGTGGTGGTGCACACACCTTTAATCCCAGCACTTGGGAGGCAGAGCCAGGGGTATCTCTGTGAGTTTGAGGTCAGCCTGGTCTACAGAAGGAGAGCCAGAACAGGCACCAAAGCTACACAGAGAAACCCTGTCTTGAAAAGCAAAAACAAAACAAACAAAAAAAGATATTGTATAGATCATGCAGAGTCTGCCTGTGGGACTAGCAACAGGCCCTGTCAGAGATCCTGATCATGCCTGGCTAATGAGGGGTGACCACGTAATGTCACCAGATTGGGACACAGCCTGGGTGCTGGGAGGAGGGTATATAAGACCTTCACTGTTACTGAATAACAAGTCTGCTGTTTGCCTACCCCTGACTCCCTGCATCTGTGTGCCTTCTCACCCCCTCCCCTGAGGGAGCCCTTAGGGCCCAGCAACATCTGGAACCATTAGGATCCAGCAACATCTGGCGCCTGAAGGTGGGGCTTCTGTTATTGTTGCTTCCCTGCCTCCGTTCCCACCTCCCTCCCTCCACTCGTGGTGCTGGACAGCACCCCAAGGCGGTGTGTTTTGGTGAGAAGACCTCTCAGTGTTGTGTTCTTCCCGGTCCCTTCAGCAGCTAAGCATTGGGACCCTGCGTTTCTTTTCCTTGTTTGTATTGTCTGTCATTTTTGTCTTCTCATCCAGTTAGGAAGACACATTTTTTTTCTGTTTCAGTTCGCCTGTTGCCCCCACATAAGGATTGACCCCCTAGAAGGTGGAACCAAGGCTTGACTCCCAAATGCTATCCCTCATCCAGAGACACCATGTGGGTATACAGCTGTGGCCTAAAAACAGAAGTCCCCCACTAGGCACAAGACATAAGAGTCTCATACAAATTTCCACCCCTGTTGACTGTCATCTTCTCTCTGACTGTTGCTTGCCTGCTGTCTCCCTCTACAAGATGGGTAATTTCTTCATCACCTCCTCCCCTTCCATGTCTGACCTCTCCATGGCATCCGATGAGGAGAAGGCAGACAGTTCAGCCCTGTGAAATCTGTCAAGGAGAATGCAGCTTCCATTAAGATCCCATGCGCTGCTCCCCCACCTCGGCCCCACTTCCACTGTACGTGTCAACCCCACTGCTAGGGTATCCCTGGAGTAACCTGCCCCAGGGCCTACCTGCCTCAGAGGCTGGCCACTCCCCTGTTCCACTGTATACCCCTCACAGGCCACAATCAGCCCCATTCATAACTGGGAGGCCTGAGGAGGCTTATCCGATTAACCTGGGTCCAAATGGCATGGTCCAGCCCTGGATTCCCACCCCCGTAGCTAGACTCTCTCTCCTCCAGAAGGTGGCTAATGAGTCAGGGAGGACTCCCCTTACTTTGAATAAGTCCTCACTCAATAGGCAATGCAACTACAGACATACTTTCGTATAGTCTGCTCAAAGCTGTGCTGGAACTGGCTGCCTTTCTTAGCTGGAGATCGGCTACGATGATCCAGCAGAAGCCCAAACATGAATGAACCTCTTAATTAACGTTCCAGTGACCCCTGACATTCTCACTGGACGAGGTCACTTTGTCCATCCCATCCAGAAGGCAAAGATTGGCCATGGAGCCTACTACCAAGAGGTTTCTTACCTGGCCTTCAAGGCTCTTAAGGCACACAGCCCCCAGGACCCTTCAGCTTACATTTGCAATCTTATCCAACAGCCAGAGGAGCTCTTCACTAACTTCCTGGCCCATGTCAATGAGACAGTAGAGCGCAGAGTGGATGCAGGCCCCACTAGAGATATGTTGGTTAAACAGCTGATTTGGTAGGGGCTCAGTATCCAAATCCACAATGCAGTTGCAGCTGTGTGCAATGAGGACACATAAATGGGTGCTGGCCACCAGAGACCTCTCATCACCACTGTTACTGCCTCCCTAGATACTCTCTCTCCTCACTGCCAGGCAGTGTGCTAATGACACCCTCAAAGGGCCCTAGGTAGATGAAACTTGTTGGGGATGCGGCAAACCCAGCCATTTGCAGCATGACTGCCCCCACGCAAAATCTAGGACCCAATGCCCCAGATGCAATAAGGGATTTCACTGGGCAAACGACCGCAGGTCACAGCCTGCTGAAACACCAGCCCCTTTAAATTCCAAGCAAGGCGCTCCTCAGCCCTGCCAGTAGGAGGAAGCTCTGGTAATCCAAACATCTATTGCACAATGCCCATTTTTCCACACTCCCCAATGCTGACTTCTATCTTGATGGACAAGCTGTCAAAGACTTTGTTGACATGGGTGCAGATGCCGCTATTTTAGCCAAGGTTGAGGTGCTTTGCATCCCTCATTGGAAGGTTAAACATGGCCCCCACATCAGTGGTGTAGGAGGCCAACAAGATTCTAAGATGACCACCCATCTGGTTCATTGGAAGGACCTTGATGACAATCAGGGAACCATTCACCACATCATTTCCACTGTACCTAGGAGCCTGCAGGGCAGAGATATATTGGAGGATATGGGTGTTGCCCTAACTACAGATGACAAGGCCTTTTTTGATGACATCAAGGTCCATGAAAAGGGGAGTCTTACGATCCATGACCCTGCATCAGATCTGTACTCCAAATTCTAAAGGCCATTGTCCCCATGAGATCCACCACTATCAAGCCACCTAGCCCCATTCCATTGACATGGCACTCAGATCAAGAAGAATAGGTGGAACAGTGGCCCATAATTGAACCCAAGTGTCAATCCTAAAGGAACTGGTTGCAGAGCAGCTAAATATGGAGCACATAGAACCGTCCACAAGTAAACATAATACCCCCAATATATATTTATATATACCCCCAGAGATTGGATGCTACCGCCTCCTGCAGGATATTCAGATAGTTAATGGTCAAATGGGAAAAATGGGGTCCATACAGCCAGGCTTCCCCCACCCTAGCACTATTCCTCTATCTTATTATTATTCTAGTTTTAAACATTCAGGATTGCTTTTTCCAAATTCCCCTGGAGCCACAAGATCAAGATAATTTTGCCTTTATTGTGTGGGCACTTAATATGCATAAACCAGCCAAGAGATATCAATGGACTGTTTTGCCCCACGGAATGAAGAATAGCCCCACTATTTGCCGGTTATGTTTCTCAAGCTTTGGTCAATGTCTCCAGGGATGTCCTTTTGGTCCATTATATGGATGATCTCCTCCTGCCTCCTGGCAGCCTACCTGCAAAAGACTGCCAAGGGAGTATTAGAATCTCGCATTGTTACATCTGATGGTGGCTCCAGATAAGGTCCAAATGGTACCCCCTTTTCCTTTTTAGGATTTTCCATTGCTAAACAGGTCTGGCCCCTTTCCTTTAAATTGTAAATGACAGAATTGTACTCATTCACAGAATTACAACAATTATGTGTCATGGTTAATTGGCTTAAACCTTTCTTACCCATCCCTGACCAAGAGATAAGACACCTATTTTCATTGCTGGAGGGCCTCACCTGTCCTTCCACTATGGTTAGGCTTGCCCATGAAGCTAAAGATTTGCTACAAAAGGTTTTGGCCATTCTAGCCCCCTCCAGCCTGCAATGCCATGATCCCCAAAGACCCTTACTAGCAATGGACCTCTGGACATCCAGGGGATTCTTGAGAATAGTAGGTAATCTAGGCCCCTTCTATGGATACATCAAGCACATTCTGACCTGCACAAGGCCACCCCTATGTTTGACTAGTCCTTCCAACTTGGCCTTAAGGCATGGATGCTGGCACAGAGGACAGATGGAGGAAAGCCAGGTAAGTTTGTCTTCCCCTTTAATGAATACGCAGTCCCTCTGGGCAGATTCTATCTCATTCCAGGAAATGGTTGCAGGATTCACAGGAATTATTGACAATCATTTGCCAAAAAGCAAGATCTTAACAGAATTCCCCACACTTCCAACAAAGATACAGCCCCGTGCAGTCCTCTCCTCTACTCCCATCCTTCACACCACCCTGGCCTTTTCAGAGTCCAATAAAAATAGATATGGTATTTTTATCTAGCATCCTGGCTCCAAAGATGTTACATATGTTATCCCCAACCCTGGTTCTATTCAATTAGGTGAACTATTGGTCCACCTAAAAGTTCTAGTGGAGTGCCAGACCAAGCCTGTTAATATTTTTTTCTGACAGCCAGGACATTGTACAGGCAGTTTGTGTCCTGGCCTTTTCTTGAGTCAAAGACTCACTGACCCCCATTGCCAGTACCATGTTGCTCATACAAGATGTCCTAAATCAGAGGACTGAGCATTGGTACCTGTCCCATATTAGAGCTCACTTCAAATTACCCAGAATATTGGCTTGAGGAAATGAGGTCACAGACACCATTGTATTCATAGCCAGTATGGATCTCCTAGAGCAAGCCGGGGCTCTTCACCAGCAATTCCATCTGTCTCCACAGATTTTGCATAGACTTCTTCCAGAATTACTGGTTCCCTGGTGTAAACATTTGTCATGAGCATGCGCAACTTGCCCCCCTCTTGACCTCTTAGGATTGCTTCAATGCGCAGGGGTCAACCCCTGAGACTTATTGCCTAGCACCATTTGGCAAATGGACATTATGCACTTTGCTCCTTTTGGCAATCTTTTTTTTTTTTTGGTTTTTCGAGACAGGATTTCCCTGTGTAGCTTTGTGCCTTTCCTGGAACTCACCTGGTAGCCCAGGCTGGCCTCCAACTCACAGAGATCCACCTGGCTCTGCCTCCCGAGTGCTGGGATTAAAGGCATGCGCCACCACCGCCTGGCCCTTTTGGCAATCTTAAATGTGTTCATGTGATAATAGATACCTATTCCTCCTTTGTTTATGCCCTTGCCCTTTCTGGGGAGAAGCTGTCAATGTTATCAAGGCCCTTAAGTCAGCCATAGTAGTTATGGTGGTACCTTGGGCACTTAAGACTGACAATGGCCCTGCCTATGCCTCTCAGCAATTCAATGACTTTCTGGGGTCCTGGAAGATATCCTATATGATGGGCATCCCCTACAACCCACAGGGACAAGCCATTGTTGACAGGACAAACAGAGCTCTTAAGGAGCTGTTGACAAGGACTATCTATCTTATCAGAGGCTGGGAGAGATCCTCATCTGGCCTTAATAGAGATCCTTTTCCATATGAAATTTCTCAGTTTTGATGATAAGGGATTCATCCTGGCCTACAAGCACAGGGCATCTTTGCCAAGGAACATGCCTCTGCCCCTGGTGAGATGGAGAGATCCTATCTCCCTCCAATGGCAGCCACTAGCCCCACTTCTGACCCATGGGAGAGGGTATGCTTGTGTTTTTATTCAAAGTGCACTACGTCAATATGGGTCCCAGCAAGAGATGTGTACCTGGCCATGGATCAGCCTGCCTCCACCAAGGAGGAAATAACCCAGGATGGGTAATGTGTATACTCCCCTTTCTTGCTCTCATTGCCCCTCTAAAGGCTGAAGAATTGTGGACCCTTGCTTTTCCTCATTTTATATGACATCTTTTGAGATGAGGAAGATTAGTTTAGCATGCCAGGAGCTAGCTAAATATATTAAGGGCTCATGGTCAGCTAAGTTTCTCTATTATTCATTACAGCTAACACATGTAATTTCACAATTAAATCAGACAAGGGCAGAGGTCATGGCCTTTGACAATTTTTTAAAAAGGTTTGGTATAATATGAAAAGGCTGTTTGATTCCTCTTGGATTTTCACTTATGTTTTGATTGGCTTAAACCTTTCTTACCCATCCCTGACCAAGAGATAAGACACCTATTTTTATTGCTGGAGGGCCTCACCTGTCCTTCCACTATAGTCAGGCTTGCCCATGAAGCTAAAGATTTGCTACAAAAGGTTTTGGCCATTCTAGCCCCCTCCAGCCTGCAATGCCATGATCCCCAAAGACCCTTACTAGCAATGGACCTCTGGACATCCAGGGGATTCTTGAGAATAGTATGGCAATCTGGCTATAAATACAATGGTGTCTGTGACAATCCATCATTGTCTCTCCTGCAGGGTGGCCTGGTAAATTGTTACAGCCATGTGAGGTATTCTCTTGGGAGGTGAGTTCTTTTTCTGACTGGCAACAGCTTCTTCCTTCTGTGAGCATGAGGCTCCTGTAGAAATGCCACATTCTTGGGGGACCATGGTTTTAGTAGTCCAAAGGTCAAATGGAGGCACAAAAGTCTACCTTCCTACCAGGGCAGTAGTAAAAAATAACCTTAGGCCTTGCATGTGCTAAGCAAGAACCCAGGGCCTTGAGCTTGCTAGGCAAGCACTCTACCACAGAGCCAAATCCCCAGCCTGTTGCTACATCTCTAGCTGCTCTTTTTTTTTTTTTTTTTTTGAGACAGGGTTTCTCTGTGTAGCTTTGCGCCTTTTCTGGAGCTCGCTTGGTAGCCCAGGCTAGCCTCAAACTCACAGAGATCTGCCTGCCTCTGCCTCCCGAGTGCTGGGATTAAAGGCATGTGCCACCACCGCCCGGCCCTAGCTGCTCTTTTTAATCCTTTGGTTTTTCTAGGGAGGTTTGTTTTTGTTTTGTTTTGTTTTCTCTTGCTTTAGATTGTTTGCATTTCTCCGAAGAACAGGGGATCTGGAAAGAGCAGCAATGTATGCTATATGTGAATTAGTCCTTTAAATAACCCTATCAGGATTGCAGAGAGGCTTCTGTGGTTAAGAGACCCTTGTTCTTGCAAAGGACTCACAGCTCTTCCAGAGATTCACAACCACCTGTAACTCCAATTTAGGGGGATCTGATTCTTATCTTCTTGGGCACGTTGTAGAATAGAATATTTGTTTAACTGTGTAAGGATGTGTTGCTGTTTCACTTTGCCTGCTTAAGGCACCTGATTGGTCTAATAAAAAGCTGACCAGCCAATAGCTAGGCAGAGGAGGGATAGGTGGAGCTGTTGGGCAGGGAGTAAGGGAGAGCTGGCCAGCCAGGGTCCAGCCAGCCAGGTGCCAGACAGACAGACATGGAGGAAGCAGGAAAGCAGGATAGACAGTACATAGATGCGGTAAGTGAACCTTGGGGCAGCGCATAGATTAATAGAAATTTAAGTTAAAATTGAGTTTAAGTTAAAGAAAAAAGCTAGCTAGAAACAAGCCTAAGCTAAGGCCGAGTGTTCATAATTAATAAGAAGTCTCCATGTCATGACTTGGGGGCTGGTGGTCCAAGGAAGCCTGCTACAAGAGCACATGCACTAAAATGCCCTAACGCACATACCCACTACAGACATACCATAGTTAAAAATAAATACTACCAGGCAGTGGTGGTGCATGCGTTTATTCCTAGCCCTCGGGGGACAGAGGCAAGCAGATCTCTGTGAGTTCAAGGCCAGCCTGGTCTACAGAGCAAGCTCCAGGACAAGCTCCAAAGCTATACAGAGAATCCCTGTGTTGAAAAACAAAACAAAGCATTTTTTTTTAATCCTGTTGAATTGGTAGCCATTGGTAAAAATGGCTGTACTCATTTTTCACATAGAAAACAGAGAAGTAAATAAATTTGACTATGTTTACATAGTAATTATGTAACAATGGATATTTACCTCCAGCAGGGTGGTACACAACTTTGATCCTAGCACTCAGGAGGAAGGGGGCAATAGATCAAATGGCTGTGAGTCTCAGGTCAGCTAAAGCTACAAAATGAGACAATGTCTCTAAAACAAAGCACCTCCTGGGAACTTAATTTAACAACTAGGCTTTCTGCCTGTCTTGTAAAAGCTTTGCATACCATTATAACAAGTCTATCTATCCATCCATCCATCCATCATCTATCTATCTACTTATCTATCTATCTACTTATCTATCTATCTGTCTGTCTGTCTGTCTGTCTGTCTGTCTGTCTGTCTGTCTATCTGTCTGTCTGTCTGTCCATCTATCATTTGCTTGTTGTTATGCTGGGACCTTACTCATGGTAGGCCAGTGTTCTACCACCAGCTCTAGGAATTTAGATGTTAACCACAGAGAGCCAAAGATGATTTTTAAACTAATGTGCTGCCTTGTTAGATTACTTCTTGGGCAAGATTACTTTGGTAGCAGCATCAAGGGTAAGGCATAGGAAAAGAAAGCTTAGAGAAGAGAGCAGAAGGTACATCTGTCATTGTGAGATGAGTCCTGAACTCATGACAAGTGACAGTGAGGACAGAAATGGGGTCCTGTGGCATTTTCAAAGTCAATGAATATGACCTGGTGACAGGTTAGGAGGATTGATGAGAGAGAAGTCAACAACAACAGACTCTGAGAATCTTCAGGACATTCAGGTGGAAGTGTCACCTGTCACCACCGGACAGAAGATGCAGAGCATGAGTCACTGACACCTGTGGGAATGGACGGCCCAGGTTAGCTGACTCAGGACAGAGCCTTAGGGGACCACACCACTCAAGCAGTGAGTAAATGAGAAGTGGCCTATAAAAATCCATAGACAGGTAAAACTGGTAGGAAGATCATTAAAACGCAAAGTAGAAAGCAATAAACACTATACACGAAGTACAAAGTCACGGGGGAGTTCAGAGGAAGAGTCCACCTAATAGTTCTGAGTCTCTGTGAACTCACCTGTGAAGTCTGGCCGAACTAAATGATCTCTGAAAGTCCCCTTTGTCTCTAAATCTATTCAGTTTGACTTGTACTCATTAACATGACCGATGCCATAAGACCCAAGGGACAACCTCTTCTCTAGGAGCCTGGACTGACACACACATGCACACACACACACACACACACACACACACACACACACACACCCCACACACACTCAAACACACTCACACTCTCGCACGTGCAAACACATGCCCTGCTGGAGATGGAGAAAATTTATGACAAACAGATGAATTTGGGGACACAATCTGTGGGCAGCAAATCCAGAGGAGAAGGCAGAGTACTGAGCAGACGGTGTTCCATGGAGGAGAGAGTGGACATGGGTTGAGGTGTCAGGGAGCAGAAAAAGTCTGCATTTACTTACTGACTGAACTTGAAGTCCGGTTCAGATAGGACAGGTAAAGCCTCCCTATTTTGTAAGCCAGAGAATGGAGCTGTTAAGTCTCAAACCTGGGACAAATGGCTGAGGTGCCTATTAACATGTCAAAGTGGACCTGGCTGCCAGCTTCTCCCAATATCCCTCAGTCCTACTTGTTACAGGGTGTGGCTGGCATACCCGGCCATCTACCCTGAACTCTGCGGCCCAGGGACTGGGCTGCCCTTCTAGAGGCTCTTCTCTATGTAATCCAGACATTTTGGTTACCTGCCCCTTGTGTACCTTGGCCTCCTGGCTGCTGCACCTGGTTACCCCTCCTCCTCCTCCTCCTCCTCCTCCTCCTCCCCTCTGCTCCCTCTCTCCACATGACCCAGCTCAGTCTGGTCATGTCCACTCTGGATTCTCCCAGATGTCCCTGCCTCTACTACACTCTCCTTATCTACAATAAACTCTCCCTTTATCTACAATAAACTTTCTCCTCATCGTACCTGGGAGCAGTCCTGCCCTTTCCTTCCTTTTTATTTCATTTTTCAGGGGCATGGGGTTTAGAATTAATACAAAGAACTACTAAAGGCTGGATTATGATTACGCCATAGGACACAGTTTTATTATTTGTTTATTGGTTCTAGGTATGAGCCTTTCACATGTTAACCACATCTTCTGCCACTGAGTAATAGCTCAGCTCTGGAATACAGTTATTTCCAACTTTATTATTATTGGATGGAGATGTTGAGACACAGTCTCACCGGTTAGCCCAGGCTGGCCTTGCCTTGGCAGTGATCCTCTTGACTCCGCTTCCCCAGTGCTGGGATTACAGGTAAGTGCCACCACTCCTGGCTATTACTATTATCACAGTGTTGGTGACTGAATCCATGGCCTTGTGGGGGCCAGGCAGTACTCAACCACTGTGCTACATGCCTGTCAATAGATTTTGTTTGGCTTTTGCTTTTATTTTAGCCCAAACAGGGTCTCATATAGCCTAGGCTGGCCTCGAACTCCTGATCTCCTTGCCTACACTTCTGAAGTGTTAGGATTATAGACCCCAGCTACCACTTTTTTTTTTTTTTTTTTTTTTTTTTTTTTAATGACAGGGTCTTTTTTCTACATAGCCTGGCTGTCCTGGAACTTGCTCTGTAGACCAGGCTGGCCTTGGATTTACAGAGCTCTGCCTGCCTCTGCACCCAAGTGCTAGGATTAAAGATGTTAAAGATGTTTGCCACCAAGCCCTGTAGCAGGCACAGTTTACAGAAAGCACTCAGGAATCAGAATTGTTAAAACACAAATAAAACCCACTTATGCTTATTCCAAACCCTTCCTCCCTGGGCTCTTATCCTGGGCACTGTTTCTCAGTCAACAGAACTCATTCTTACGTTAAAGATCACAGGTGCCTTCACTAAAGAGATGTGCATTGCAAGGGGGTTTCAAGGCAGCCGTGCCTAAAGCTCCCTTGTGATCATTGTCATGTGGAAACTTTCCCCCCCAGTTTTACTGTGTTTAAATGTGTGAAAAAAATACACTGCTTGGTCAGACTCCAGATGTTTTTGACCCAGCACCGGCTAAGTCCTTGTTTTTATCTCACTCAGATGGTTTCCCTGCCTGCATGATGCTTGCAGGGAACCCTAAAATGCTTGTCTAAACTTTCTTTAGACTTATTTATATATTTATTTATTATGTATACAATGTTAATGTTCTGTCTGCATGTATGACTACAGGCCAGAAGAGGGCACCAGATCTCATTACAGATGGTTGTGAGCCACCATGTGGGTGCTGGGAATTGAACTCAGGACCTCTGGGAGAGCAGCCAGTGCTCTTAACCTCTGCGCCATCTCTGCAGCCCCGCTTGTCTAGTTTTAAATGTGTGTGTTTGACACCTGTCACACTATGTGTGTAGAGGTCAGAAGACAACTTGTGGGAGCAGCTTCTCTCTTTCCACCATGTGGATTCCAGAGATTGGATCCAGATCTCCATGCATGATGGCAGCACCTAACCCTTTAAATCATCCTCCACCCAGCTTCTTTTTTTTTAGATATAGTGATTTTATTTTATGTGCATGAATGTTCTGCCTACATTTATTAGAATCCGAAAATACCTCCACCCAGCTCAAAAAAAAAAAAAAAAAGTCCAGGGTCAAAAGAAGATATTTAATTCATTTGACAATGAGTAAAAGCAAGCTGCCAGTCAGTATGTACACCACATGTGTGCCTGGTGTCCACAGAGGTCAGAAGGGAGCATGGGAATCTACTGGGACTGGAGTTACATATGGTGGTAAGCTACCCTGAGGGCTGGGAACTGAACCTGGGTCCTCTGAAACAGCAGCCAGTGCTCTTAGCTGCTGAGCCATCTCTCTGGCCCCCACTCTCACTAGCTATTTTTTTTTCCAGAGCTGAGGACGAACCCAGAGCAAGCGCTCTACCACTGAGCTAAATCCCCAACGCCTCCCTAGCTGTTTCTAATGCACCCAATGTCTCACTGGTGTTACCCCTGCTGTCACTTCCAGGTTGACCAGTAAGGGCTGCTGTGAGGCACTGAAGTGTTTACTAGCCCCAGGTGGGGAGCATGTGTCCCCCAGTTTCCCTTACTGAGACTCGTCCTCAGTGGAAGAAAACCACCTAGCTGCCCCCACCCCCACCCCCCCACCCTCACCCCCACCCCATCACTTCACAATCCCAGGTGAGAGGGCTTGGAGGGACTGTAGAGGGCCTTTCCACAAGCACAGCTCAGATTAGCTTCTGCTCAGTCCCACCTTCTCTTCCCTCCCACAGTGTCGACCCGAAGAGCATGCTAACAGTAAACTTCTTGCATTCCATATTTTCACCCCAGAGTTTGCTTCCTGGGGAATGAATCTATAGCTCACATAACAATTATAATTTCATTCAACTTTCATCTATGCTATTTAACAATTTGTCTGTAGAAAAAAATCTTATGTTTTGTTTAAAGCAATGTTCCTCAACAAATTTTTATATCTGTGGTTCTAGACTCCAAGATCTACTTTTTTGCTGTTAGTTGGTTATAGCTTATTCATTTGGTTTCTTCATGCTGGAGATCAAATCTAGGGTCCTCTCACATGCTGGAACCCATCTACCACCTGTACTGTGAAAGCCAAAGTTACATTTTGAGTTTTAATTACTATGCCTAAGAGATCCATGAAACAAAAATGTCTCTGATCTGCAAGCCTCTTGCCCAAGGACAGATAGTTCTTGAAATGCTGGAGGCTACTGTTTATGGGAGGTAACAAGCCACAAGTTTTTCACTCCCCTAAACAAGTTTGTTTGACCCATCTGCATGGATGCTCTTGCTCACTAGTGGACCAGAGGTTCACAGGCAGGAAATATGTCAGGATGTACGCTTGCCCCACACTGGATGCAGACTGCACATCAGGATGTATGCTCGCTCCTGATTGGACCTGATGGGAAGTGCAATGAATTATGGGCTTTCCTCTGTAGTAAGCTGCTGCAAACTGAGACTCAGGGCTGTTTCCCGGGAACCTGGGTACAGATCTGGCCAGAGCCCATTCTCCTGGCCGGTATTTAATTAAAGCTTGCTTCAACTTTGGCATTAAACTGAGGTAGTGGTCTAATTCTCAATCAGTGGGATTAACATTCAGTAGGATTAACAGTAGTCTCATCGCCAAAAAGTCACCATATCTAAGATAGCATATACCCCTTTTGGCAAGACACATCAAGTCAGATGTGTGTAAAGGAGCAGCCACAATCAGCTAGACATTCATAATGAAAATAATGAATTGGTAACTATAGCTTGGGAGGATATACCCTTGGTTAATAGAGCATATCACTGGGTATTTGTATAACAATCACTTGAAGGCCACAAGTACACTAAGAGGGAGTCCATAATTGGACTCACAAAGTCGGAAATTTCACCTAGTATCGTTTAGGGTTTTAAAGGAATTGTGACATCATTTGCTTTCAATTTTTGTAGTTAGTTTTGTTTTTTAGACAGGATCTCATATAGCCTAGGCTGGCCTTGAATTGGCTATGTAGCTAAGGATGACCTTGAACTCTGATCCTTTGGCCTCTACCTTAAGGCCTAGAATTACAGTCATGTACCACCACACCCAGTTAGTGGTGGTATTGAACCCAGGCTTTATCCATACCAGGCTGTTGGGGTGCAATGTGTAGCACAGGTCAGGTGAAGAAAGAAGATATTCCAAGATAAAATTTTAAGGCCTGTGTGGCAGCAGGGAAGGTCCAGCCTCTTCTGATGGGCTGAACCCCAAACAGCTGTACAAAGGCATATTTATTGAAAGTTACACAAAGTATTTCCCCATACCAAGGTCCCTAATCTAATTTACATGTCTTACTAAAGGAGAGCATCACATCCCTTCATGACTCTAGTCCAGGGGTGGCTGCAAAGGCGCTTCAACAAAACAGTTTTCTACAAGGATTCTTCAAGGTCAAAGTACTTGTGAAAAACAGCTGTCCGATCTACTATCTACCCCACACAGTGAGTCTGATAAATTCCTACAACACCAGGTAAGCACTCTATTGCGGTATATCCCAGCCCCCAAATGTCTCAATTACACACACTTTGCCCTCAGCACTGCTTTGGTAAGTCTCTATGGCAGTGGCAGACAGCACTCACCTGAGGACACTACTCTCTTTTAAACATTCAGAGAAAGCTGGCTGTGGGGGCACACTCCTGCTGTCCTAGCACTCAGGACTCTGAGGACACTAAGGATCACAAGCTTGGGCTACGTAGCCAGACCATGTTGAACACAAAGAAAAATCCATGAACAAAGTTCTGAAATAAAAGCAGGCAGATCCCGGGTGGTGGTTTCCCAGAGAGAAAGAAGGGGGCGGAAGTAGCAAAACTGATCACCAGTATTGACAGTATCGTTTCTTTTTCTTGGTTTCTCAAATGCCCTGTTCTCTGGAACGTAAATCCATACAATTAGAAGGACAAATAACATCCAGTGCTCTCCGAAATGATCACTTTTTTTTTTAAATTTATTATGTATACAGCATGTATGACTGCAGGCCACAAGAGGGCACCAGATCTCATTACAGATGGTTTCGAGCCACCATGTGGGTGCTGGGAATTGAACTCAGGACCTCTGGAAGAGCAGTCGGTGCTCTTAACCTCTGAGCCATCTCTCCAGCCCCATCACCTTCTTTATTTTTACTTTTTGTTTTGTTTTGTTTTCGAGACAGGGTTTCTCTGTGTAGCTCCTACTGTCCAGGAACTCACTCTGTAGACCAGGCTGGCCATGAACTCACAGAGATCCTCCTGCCTCTGTCTCCTGAGTTCTGGGATTAAGGGTGTGTGCCAGCCACAATGGCTGGCTTTTATGGTCATTTCTAACATTGAAGTAGATGCATTTACATTTCATTCTTTACAGTACATACACAATGTATAAGGGAAACATACGGAAAACACTGGGTCTGCCACTGATATGCTGCCAAAGAAGAGATTATGTTCTGTTCTGTGATTGTGTATTCAGCAGTAATGAACACTAGAAGAAGATAGCAAAGTAATAATTACACCAATTACAATTGATTAACATATAAAGATGCTCTCACTGTATTATACATGTATGCCACAAGAAAGCTCTGACATGGGGATGGAGAGATGGCCCAGTGGATAAGAGTACATAGTGTGATGGGTGGTGGTGCCACATGCCTTTAATCCCAGTGCTTGGGAGGAAGACGCAGGCCAATCTCTGGGAGTTTGAGTCCAGCCTGGTCTACAGAGTAAGTTCCAGGACAGCCAGGGCTACACAGAGAAACCCTGTCTTGGGGTGGGGTGCAGTGGGGAAAGTGCATAGTGCTCTTAAAGAGGACTGGAGTTAGGCTCCCAGCACCAACATTGGGTGGCTCACAACTGCCTGTAATTCTAGCTCTTGAGAAATTTAGTGCCCTCTTCTGGACTCCACAGGTAACTGTACTCACATATGCACACATCCATATGCAGACATATATATATAATACAAAATAAAATATATGTTTTTTTCAAGACAGGCTTGTTTTTTCCTGGGAACTTACCTTCATTCATACATAGAAACAGTGACTTTTCTTTCTTAAATTTTATTTAGTTATTTATTTATATATATATTTTTTGAAACAGGGTCTTTCTACATAGCCCTGACTGCACTGGAACTTGCTCTGTAGACCATACTGACCTGAAACTCAGAGATCTACCTGCCTCTGCTTCCCAAGTGCTGGGATTAAGGGAGTTTTCCACCATGTCCAGCCTAAAACAAATCTTTAAAAGAAAACACTGATATTTGATCTTTTTAAAAAATATTTTTGTAATCTGCTCAAGGTGGTCTGATCGATATAGAGAGTTCTAGGACAGCTAGGGCTACACAGAAAGCCTGTCTTGAAAAACCCTAAAACAACAACAGCAACAATAATAATAATAAATTCTTGTGACTGATTATATTCAGTGACTTTAGAAGGAAATTGGGAACCAATGTGATTATTTGTGGTAAAATTTTATGTGGTTATGTTAATTTTCATTGTTTTTTTTTTGTTACTATGGTTTCTATTTTTAAATTTAAACAAATATTGTGATCATGTGTAGTGAGAGGGCCAGGCAAATATCAAGACAGGCCCCTAGTAATTCAATAAGTACTAGGCCTCAGTTCCTGCATGTACTAGGCCTGGACCAACCCTTTTCCCACCCATAGGTGATAACCAAATAAAGAAAAAGCCTGGGACTTGTCCAGACTTGCCCAAGAGTGAAAAGCTATGGCCTTAGCTCGTCCCCACTAGCTCTAACCAATTAGAAATGTACTAATATAATTGCCACTTGCGTAAGCCAATCCTAAGTAGAATGGTCCCACTGCTTTTGAAATTCCTTTAGCTGTGCTTAAAAGGAGCTCACAGGCCCCTCAAGGTTGTCACCATTTTGTACAGGTGAGTGACCCCACAGGCATGTGATAATAAACGCTCTTGCTGATTGCATTGTGATTGGTGGTCTTTTGGGAACTTCTCACAGACCCTAATTTGTATATATAATGTGTTTCTATATGCATACACTCCACAACATGAATGTGGAGGTCAGAGGTCTGGAGTCAGTTCTCTCTTCCATCTTTACATGAGTCCCGAGCAATCTTCTCCTCAGCACAGTACTCCCCTTAGTTAACAGCCTTTCTTCTCCTGTGACTTGTGTAGCAAGAACACGTCATGCCATTAACACAGACAGACATGGTTTTGTCTTTTCACAATTCATTTTTTTTTCCATAAGTCGACATTGTGGATTTTATATTTGGTAAATTCATGGCTGGAGAGACAGTTCAACAGTTAAGAGCATGTACTGCTCTTTCAGAAAGATTCATTTTATTTCCAGGATCCACATCAGATGGCTCACAATCACTTGAAACTCCAGCTCCAGAGGGAGCTGTCACCTCTGACCTCTGCAGGCACCTGCACTCGAGTGCATATTCCCATATACAGACACACACACTTACACATAATTTAAAACAATACAAATGAATTTTAAAGGTGGGGGGAGCAATCATTGGTTAGCAGTTAAAGGCCCTTATTACCTGTCTTGGGGTTACTATTGTTGTGGTGAAACACCATGACCAAAGCAACTTGGGGAGGAAAGGGTTTATTTGGCTTATACCTCCACATCACTGTTCATCATCAAAAGAAGTCAGGACAGGAACTCAAACAGAGCAGGGACCTGGAGGGAGGGGCTTATGCAGAAGCCATGGAGGGGTGCTACTTACTGGCTTGCTCCCCAGGGCTTGCTCAGCCTGCTTTCTTACAGAACCCAGGACAACCAGCCCAGGATGGCCCCACCCATAATGGGCTGGGCCCTCCCCCATCAATCACTAATTAAGAAAATGCTCTACAGACTTGCCTACAGCCCAATGTTATGGAGCCATCTTCTTCATTGAGGCTCTCTCCTCTCAGAGGTCTTTAGCTTGGATCAAGTTGACATAAAACTAGCTGACATACTAGTCTTTCAGAGGACCCAGGTTCTGTTCCAAGCACGCACATAGAAGCTCATACCTATCTGTAACTACAGTTCCAGGGGATCCAGTGCCCCTTCAGACCTCCTCAGACTCCTGCACACATATGTTACACATACATACACTCAAGCACACACACATAGAAAATAAAATAAATACTAAAAAATAAATTCATAAGCCATATCAGTTTCATTGCCAACCCCTCTCCACTGAGGACTGAACACAGGACCTCACACATACCCAGCAAGTGACCCTTCATTGGGTTACACTTCCACTCCTTCTTAAAGTCCCCAGCAGGGTCTTATCAAATTACCCAGGCTGCCATGAAGCTTGGAATCCTGCTTGAGCCCCCAAGAAGCCGGAGTTATAGGCGTGCACTATCACATAGACTGTTTTGCGGGGTATAATTCACCCCAATAACTCTAGATTTTGCTTGGCAATTGTCTTAGTTTGGGTTTTTGTTTGTTTGGTTTTTGTTTTTGTTTTTGAGCTGAGAATCGAATCCAGGGCCTTGGGCTTGCTAGGCAAGCACTCTACCACTGAGCTAAATCCCCAACCCTAGTTTGGGTTTTTTATTGCTGTAAAAAGACACCATGACCATGCAACTCTTATAAATAAGAACTTTTCGTTGAGGTGGCTTGCTTACAGTTCAGAGGTTGTGTCCATCATGGTGGGGAGCATGGCAGCATGCAGGCAGAGGTGGTGCTGGAGCTGAGAGTCCTACATTGTGACTCAGAGGCAACAGGAAGCTGACTGACAGTCACACTGAGGCAAGCTTGAGAAAAGAGACCACAAAGCCCGCCCCCACAATGACACACTTCCTCCAACAAGGCCATGCCTCCTAATGGTGCCACTCCCTTTGGGGACCACTTTCTTTCAAACCACCACAGCAATCTTGACCCCAGGAATTCATTTCTTTTATTCCATTCAAATTTTAAAGACTAGCGTCACACATTATACTTTACCCAATAATGCTATAGTTTATAGACCATCTTAGAGTTAAAGAGGCACAGGTCCGAGGGGCCTTCTGGAAGGTAGAGGCAGAGAAGTGGTGCAAAGCAAGTCCCTGCAGGTGGTTAGCTAAGGATGGTTTTAAGGAGCCCATCACAGAGGCCATGGCCAGAGCTGTCAAGTTGTAGCGCAGGTTGAATTAAATGGGGCCATGGGAGGAGCTGAAGCCCTGGGGCAGGATTATGCATGGATGTGGTAATTCATTTACTGCCTGGCCTGGAGGAGCTGCCACACCAACAGGTACCTGCCCTATTATATAGTCCAGGTGGTGAGGCTGTGCCATTCACTAGCCTAGTGTGTTTACTCACAGGCCTGCTTTCTCCTATACGACATCAGCATACATGTGCCTGTATGTTCTTCATGTAATCTGCTAATTTCACCAGTGGCAATTTCTTGTTCTGTTGTTTTTGTTTGTTTGTTTGTTTGTTTGTTTGTTTGTTCGTTTGAGACAGGCTTTCTCTGAGTAGCTCTGGCTATCCTGGAACTAGCTCTGTAGAGTGGGCTGGTCTCAGATTCACAAAGATCCACCTGCCTCTGCCTCTGCCTCTGCCTCTGCCTCTGCCTCTGCCTCCCAGGCGCTGGGATTAAAGGCATACACTACCACTGCCCAGCCAGTGGCATTTTTAAAATTCGCATTAATAAATTCCTTATTTTTATTTTATTTTTTTATTTTTCAAAATAGAGTTTCTCTGTGTCTGTGTAGTCCTGGCTGCCCTGGAAGCTGGCCTCGAACTCGGAGATCCACCTGCCTCTGCCTCCTGAGAGCTGGGATCAAAGGCATGTGCTACCACTGCCTGGCACCTTACCAGTGTGTTCTTCATGGTGTGTTCTGGACAGACGATGGTTGTTTATGTGCATAAATAAGATGCAGAGTTGAATAGAGCTGGAGAGGGTGCTCAGAGGTTAAGAGGCCCTGGGTTTGATTCAGTCTGTAATTTCAGTCCCAGGGGATCTGGTTTCTTCTGGCCTCTTCAGGTACTACATATAAATGGTGTATATACAAGCAGGTAAAACACCCATCTACATAAAATAAAATTAAATTGAAAAGATGCAGAGTAATTTTGCCTTAGCACTTTTATTCATTGGAGTATAGTAAACTGCTGCTGCTTTGTAAGATGGAGTCACACAGGGCAAGGCCCAGCCTGCAAGCCACAGGAAGTAACTCAGAGCAAGGCACAGCCTGACCCTGGGCTTAATGGTGATTCATTGGATGATAAGTCATCACTGTCCCATCACAAGGCTCCTGGTTGGTGGAGCGTGGAAACTGAGTGAAATCTGTACTGTATATGTAGATTCAGCGCCTTCATAAAGGACTCCATCTTTTCACGTGCCCTAAGTGAATATTTGGATGGGGAACTAGGAGGTTGGGTGAAACTAATTCAAGTTTTATCATCACAGACAGAGATTATATGTACACATATGAACAAGTAGGGGGCTGGAGAGACGTTCAGTGGTTAAGAGCACTGGTTGTTCTTAGAGGACCTGGGTTCAGTTTCCACAGGGCAACTCACAACCATCTGTAACTCTAGTTCAAGAGGATCTGACCTGTTCATTTAGCAACTGAAGGCACTGTGCGAAAAAGTGGTTCTCAGACCTATATTCAGGCAAAACTGTTAAACACATAAGGTAAACAAGCGAAGCAATTAATAAAATAGAACAAGTGGTCCCAGACATGTAATCAAGACAGCAATATCTGGATTTGCATTCACCTCAAAACATGTAAGAATTTAACCAAGCAAAAGTATAGCATTGAACCTGTATGATATATTTAAAGGGAAAGTCTTAAATTTTTTCTTTTTAAATCATGAATTTGTTGGTTCATGGTTCTGAAGGATAGGAAGGATTTAAAATTCCACTGAGTGCCTTCTTGCTGTGTTATCCCATGATAAAAGTAAGAAGAAAAGGAAGAGGAGAGGGGAAAAGGGAGGGAGAGGAAGATCAAGGCAGAAGGAGGAGGGAGAGGAAGGGAAGGAGAGAGAGAGAGTGAATTAAAACCTGAAACTCTTGGGGCCAGAATATAAGTAAATGGTATAGCACTTGCCTGGCACTCATGATCCCTAGCACAGTGAAAAAACCAACTCTCCCTCCCACAAGGCTACAGATGTCAACTGTCAAACATGATTTTTTTTTTCCTGGAGCTGAGGATCGAACCCAGGGCTTGTGCTTGCTAGGCAAGCGCTGCACCACTGAGCTAAATCCCCAACCCCCATGAATTATTTAATCTCTATCTTTCAACAACTTAATATGCTTAAGAGCTGTCAGCTTCTGACATGGCCAAACCATGTCTCAGGTCAGTAAAAACATCCTAATTTTCCAACTAAAGGAATTATACCATTATAAATATAATATGTCTACTCAGGAATGGTGGCGCATGCCTTTAATCCTAGCACTCAGGAGACAGAGCTAGGTGGATCGCTGTGAGTTCCAGGCCAACATGGTCTACATAGTTAGTCTCAGGCCCAGCCAGGGCTTCATAATGAGACCCTGTCTCCAAAAACAAAAACAAACAAAAAATACATAGATATATATATATATGTGTGTGTGTGTGTGTGTGTGTGTGTGTGTGTGTGTGTGTGTGTGTGTGTTTCTGAAGCAAAAATAAAACCCAGGAGGTAAAGGGTGACCGATTTATCACTCTGGGCCGGCTAAGGGAAGGGGCTATCTCCTACCCCAGGAAGATCCTGCATGTAAACGGACTCCTGTCTCCACCTGGCAGCTTCCTCCTTTCACTCTGCTTGTTCTGATGAAAGCTTATCAGGTCCAATCATACAGTGCTCCACCACCGTGACCAAAGGTAAGACACCCTATCCCGGATGGCAACCGTGCAACCCCAAGCCCCCAGCCACATCTCCAGATCCGAGGAGAAACACAGACTCTACTCCTTCTCTGGAATTACATCTACTGTCGGGATTGCCTTCTTGGACTGCTAACCTTTCAAGATGGATGTCTGACTCTGCTTGTGGCTTTGCCTCATTGCACAGTGGAAGCCTGCAGGTAAGAGGAGGAGACAGTAAGAAACCAGAGAGAGGCAGATGAAAAAGAGTAAAATGGAACTTCAGGATGTAGTTTACCCTGCAGTGAGCTCCACCCTTGTCCTGGCCAGCTAAATGAATAAACCAATAAATCCCCTTTTACAGCTTACGGGGAATTTCAAAGCTTAAGCTGTCCCGGCAAAGAGAATTCTAATCTACAGAAACACACTCTAAGGGTAGAAGAAGCAGGATGTAATGTAATATGTAATATGCACAAGCCCTCAGGGCACAAAGCAGAGTAAAAGAAAAACATAAAGGTCCGTTCACCAATACGTTACAGAGCGTCTCATTAGCTGGACTTATGGGTGTGAGAATCGCTAGATCTTGCACTTGTTGGATAGAGCTCACCACTGAGAGCCCAGGTCCTATTTTATTTGATCTTCGATTCCATGATATCCAACCAATTTTTACTGAAATAAAAGGAAATGTGGGGTTTCTATCTGTAATATGTGTTCTTGTGGCATTAAATAAAAACAGTGCCATCTGGGTCTAGAACAGGCAGAACACTTGCCTACCATGTGCAAAGTTTGGGGCTTGAACCCTGGTACCAAAAAGTGACAAAGACATTCTCCATGGTGCCAAAAGTGGCTACCATTGGCAAACTTGCGAATGAATAATTTTTCTTCTTTCTGCTGGTATTTTGTGAGCTGCCTATAAAAAATACCAATTTTGTAAGCACGTTTAACAGTTATTATCTGCCAGTTACTCGTATTAGTTTCTGGCTGCTGTTGTGACAAATTATCCCACACCTCAGGCTTAAGGACAAACAAGTCTCCTCCCCAATTCCAGAAGTTGAAGCCAGAAGTGGCTCTGCTGGGCTTCTTGGGAATACTTGGATAGATCGGTTTCTAGGCTTTTCCAGTTTCTAGAAGCTATCTTGCATTCCTTGGCCCATGATTCCTTTTATTTCCAAAACTAACAGATCAGCATCCTCTGTCTCCCTGGCTTCTATCTGCCTTTTATTAGCATCCTTGTCATTACTTTGGGTCTACCTAGGTCAACACAAAGATTTTTGACTTAAGGATTTGATTCCGGTCATCTTCAGGGACCAGTAGGAAGCCTAATGCGGCTATCTACCTGGAAAAGAATGGAAAGATAGCAAGTATAAAAACCACGATGCACGCAAGATTTAGCTATGCTGAGAAAAGTAAACGGGCCTGGTGGCTCACGCCTTTAATCCCAGCACTCGTGAGGCAGAAGTGTAGTGCCCTGGAACTCCCAAGTTTGGGTAACTGCAGCCCCACTTGCCTACCTTGACCTTGATGTCCTCCCTATGCTGATTCTCTGCTGGTCTCCACCCTCCTGAACACTCACTGGAGGTTCTTTGTGTATGTATCCTGCATTTGGTGTAAACAGCTTAGATGCAAGAATGTAGAACATTCAGTAGAGAACTTCTGCCCTCCAGGGTTCCTCCATTGTGCTGTAAGCCTGTATTTAAGATTTCCTCCCTTCTTCAATAAATGGCATTTGGCATCCTTTGGCACAAATGACCCGCTGTCTTTTGTCTCTGTTTTTCTATCCACAGCCCCTCACTTGGACATGGTAAATGGGTGGTGGTAGCGCAGGCGCTACCGCAACAAATGGAGGACCCACCGAGATCCGAGAAAGAAGGGAAGAGCTGATGGACACCTGGGTAAGTCTGGTGCCCTCAATTTAAAGAAAGAAAAAAGAGAAGATAAGGGTGAATTGAAATGGGTGCAGCTAGCTCACAGTTAATTGGACTGCTGAAGCAGGAAAGCACCAAAGTTAAGAAAGGGCAAGACAGCTAAAGATTTAAAATAAAAAGGAAATCTTCCCAATAGAGAAGAGGGAAGGAAAGGAAATTTCCCATTATGCAGAGCAGCAGCATCTGAATTGCAGGGAGTCGGCAGGTGGGCCTCACTGCTGCTGGCTGAACAAGCAAGCAAGCCCAGAGAGAGGTTCAAGTTTTGTTGTCTGTTTGCTTGACTTTGGTTTAAATGTTTTTTTTTTTTTTTTTTTCCCTCAGGGAATAATTCAATATCTAGGATCCCTTCGTGGGAAATGTTTTTCTGTTTTCCCTTATGGTGAGAATAATTCATTATTAGGTAGTCCCTTCATGGGAGTAAGAGGAAGTTTAAACGGGATGTGCATGTGGTGGACAAAGGCATGTGATGGCCCTTGAGATGGCCAGGAGAGGCAGGCAGGCAGGTACGCACCAGTGGGAGGTGGAGCTGCAGTGGAGCTCTGCTCGGGTGGGCGCCGGCACTAGAGCCCAAGCACTGGATGGAACCAAAGCTGAAGCTTGTGCCAAGAGAGCAGAGGCCTGGAGAGGGACAGGCGCTAAAAGTTTAAAAGGGCCCAACAACTTCTGGTGGAAAAGGTTTCGGTCAGGACATGGAATGCTAAGTCAATGCAGTTTGAATTTCCAGGGATATTAGTCATTCATTGAATAAAGAGTGTTATGTTCTTTTGTTTGTCTTAATAAATGTTTGGATGAATGGTGGATTCTCATGGTAGATAAGCTAAAGGAACAGAATTCATAATTTTGAACTATATATTAGGTCTGTTGATCATTACTGAAAATTTGCCTCTGCTCTTTCTTTAAGTTGCTTTCTAGAAATTCTTGGTTTAATGCTATAGAAATATAACACTTGAAATGGATTATGTTGTTAGCTTATTAAATAATGTTGCTAAGATAAACTCATAAAAATAATCTCTTACTAATAAAGAGGCTACAAAATTATTTTTCCAGTAAATACAATGCAGGTAAATTGCTTGGTCCACATTGTTAATAATTGGTGATTTACATTGATGTGTTACTTGGAATCTATAAAGAAGGATCCTCTTTTTAAGATTTTATAAAAATACTCTAGAAGAGTATTACCTAAAGTTACCTCTTCAGATCCTATAGAGATTGTATTTAATGCTTTTATAATTGGCATATGTGAAAAGGACCATGGAAATAGAAGCTGGTGATAAAATTGCTCAATTATTATTGCTTTCATATTTTAAATGCAAAATGGCGCCTATATGTAGAACTGGAGGCTTTGGAAGTACAGGAGAAAAGATGTTTTGACAAACAGTTATCAATGACAAACAGCCTAAATTAAAAATAAAATTATATGGGATTGATTGAAAGATAATTGGATTCTGGTGCTGGATATATCTATAATTTCACAAGAATCCTGAGATCCCAACTGGCCTCTACAAAAAGTCAGGAAAATGGAGACTGTTACAAGATCTTAGAGCTGTAAATAAAACCATGCTTCTCATGGGAGCAACACAGCCTGGTTTGGCTGCCCCTGTGGCAATTCCTAAATATTGGCATTTAATTATGATTGACTTACATGGATAATTTATTGGCTGCTAAAGTTAAAAACTTGTTTTTGATGTCTTTTCTAAATTACAAGAGGTTCTTAGCCTGGCTAATTTACAGATAGCCCCAGAAAATGTGTAGGTATCCTTTCCCTATCCTTATTTAGATCATAAACATTTTGTTTTTCTCATTCACCTACTGGAGTGTTTTGGCAAACAGGTCCTATTCTATGGGTACATTCCCCAGCTTCTCCAGCGAAAACCATTACTCCTTATCCTCAGGCTGTTGCTCAAATTATATTTAAGGGAATCAAGATCAGTGTTCAAACTTTTGGTAAGGAGACAGATGTGGCGGTGACCCCATACACCCAGTCTCAAATAGCATGGTTGCAAGCTAATGATAATGATTGGACCATACTGACATGCTCCATGCAGGGTCAGTTTGATACTCATTACCCCTCCAATGATGTGTGTCAATTTTTTAAATTGCACCCTGTCATATTTCCCAAGATAGTACAGATGACTCCTATTCCTCAGGCCAGTCTAGTATTTACTGATGGCACATCACGTGGTTTTGCTGAGGTAGTTTCTGGTAACATAGTGAAAAGAATGAAAGTCCAGGGCACTTCCACCCAGACGGCGGAGGTATAGGCACTGTTGCTTGCTTTACAGATGTTTTCTGATGAGTGTGTAAATATTTATACTGATAGCCAATATGTGGCACATGCAATTATGCCTTTGGAGACAACAGCCTACATACCATCCCATTTCTCCATTCATGAATATTTGTTGCAAGTACAAGGACTCATATGGTTCCCGCTCACATGACCTTTATGTGGGCCACATTAGAGCTCATACTCGATTGCCTGGACCTCTAAGTGAAGGTAATCAGAGGGCTGATGCCATTACTCCTATGGCTGTCACATTAATTTGTTCCACCTTTGAAAAGGCTACTACTCAGTTGCATCAACATTATCATCTTAATGCTGGATCTCTTCGTTATCACATGGGCATAACCCGGGAGCAAGCCATCCAGATAGTTAAATCATGCCCTCTTTGTGCTGAATTTTTACCTGTTCCTCATTTGGGAGTTAATCCCCGAGGACTTTTACCTAATCATGTGTGGCAGATGGACGTTACACATGTGCCTTCCTTTGGAAAATTACAGTATGTCCATGTGTCTATTGATACATATATTCCTCTCTAATTTTTGCCTCTGCCCATTCCAGGGAAAAGGCTAAGGATGTAAAGAATCATTGTCTTCATGCTTTGCTTATATGGGAGTGCCTAAATGCATAAAGACTGATAATGGTGCTGCCTACAGCAGTACAGGATTTTCAAAATTCTGCCAAGATTTGTCTATTGCTAATAAGACTGGTATTCCCTATAATCCTCAAGGACAGGCTTCAGTAGAACGCTGCCATCATACCTAAGGGGGGAGTTAGGGGCTCATCTCTCCTCTCCACATTCTATTCTTTCCTTTGTTTTATACATTTTAAATTTTTATCAGTGGATTCTGCTGGAGTATCCGCTGAAGATAAGCACTAGAGGGCTCCTGTTGCAAATCACCCTCTGGTGCGATGGAAGGATCTTTCTACTGGCACTTGGAAGGGACCCGATCCGGTGTTGGTGTGGGCCCGGGGTTCTGTTTGTGTGTTTCCTCAGGACAATGAGTTTCCTTTTTGGGTTCCTGAGCGCCGTGTGTGCCCTGTGGCTGCTGCTGAATCCCAGCATGGCAGAGACGTATCGGGCCTTTGTGAGAAACTCTCCCCTTCTGATGCCAATGGGGATTGAGAGCCCAATACGGCCAGCCTTGGCAAGCATTAACAGAAGCCTAGGAACTGTAGCCATGTGGTTGGATTCTTCAGAAGGTAATGTATGGTAACTGCTCTTTCAAGTATGTTTGAGAACGTGTCACCCAGACACCTAGGAGATTAAGGATAACTCCGAAGGTCACTGACTTCCATTTGTTTACAGTAGCATGCAAGCTAAGCCTTTTCACTTTTTACAATCCTCTGCAAGCTGGTGTGGTACCTACTTTTCAGGAGTGGCTCTATGCAACATTTGTTGGCCTCCTGAAATTCATCTAGCCTCTTTTGAAGATACCTTAAAATCTGTGAGCCTGAATGTAGCCATTATGAGACCATTAGTTCTGCTTCTTGTCTTCTGTCTGTCTTTTTTTTTTCTTTATGGTTCTTAGTTGTTCTTTTACAGAGCTGCCAACTTAAGTCGTGTTGGGATCAAGAAAAATGGGCCTTGGTGGTTCATGTTCCTGGAGCTGTGGCCATGCCAGTGGACTGTGGCAGTTAGACACAGATGATGCTCACACGCTCCAAAGAGAATTTGACTCCGCTGACACTGTTGTTGCTGTTATAGCAGTGGCAGCCACTGCTGCTACTATTTCTGGGATTGCCATTTCACTACAGCTAGCACAATGGAGACCCTGGCAGCAAAAGTGGCTACCATAGTTAATTACTCTTTCATTCTATTGGGCATGATAAATTTAATTCAGTAGTTATATACATTTCGATTGGCTTTGAATGTTATAAATTTATATAAACTCAAGTTCCATTTGCTTTTGGGATACCATCTTACAAGGACTCCAATTTGCAGTAAGGCTTGTTAAGGAAGGGAATGGCTCAATTGCCTTTAGCCTACTGGCTATGGGTGGGTTAGGACTCTGCTTTGAGATCTTTGGCAGCAGTTAACCCTACAGCTCACGTGGTTGAGCCTGTATGATAATGAGTATTCAGAGACGGGTAATGCTTGGGGGGTGGTTGCCAACCTAAGACAGAACGCTTGCGTGTACTGGGCAGTTGTCTCCATGACGGGTAAGGCAACCTGCTGATGTCCCACGCAACCTAAGTCAGAAGCTCATTTTTTAGTAAAAAGGGGGGACCTGTAGCGCCCTGGAACTCCCAAGTTGGGTAACTGCAGCCCCACTTGCCTACCTTGACCTTGATGTCCTCCCTATGCTGATTCTCTGCTGGTCTCCACCCTCCTGAACACTCACTGGAGGTTCTTTGTGTATGTATCCTGCATTTGGTGTAAACAGCTTAGATGCAAGAATATAGAACATTCAGTAGAGAACTTCTGCCCTCCAGGGTTCCTCCATTGTGCTGTAAGCCTGTATTTAAGATTTCCTCCCTTCTTCAATAAATGGCATTTGGCATCCTTTGGCACAAATGACCCACTGTCTTTTGTCTCTGTTTTTCTATCCACAGCCCCTCACTTGGACATGGTAAACAGGTGGTGGTAGCACGGGCACTACCGCAACACAGAAGCAGGTGGATCTCTGTGAGTTCCAGGGCAGCCTGGTCTAAGTAGTGAGTTCCAGGACAGCCAGGGCTATATAGAGTGACCCTGTTTCAAAAAAAAAAAAAAAAAGAAGAGAGGACTGGAGAGATGGCTTAGAGGTTAAGAGCACCAACTGCTTTCCAGAGGTCCTAAGTTCAATTCCCAGCACCCACTTGGTGGCTCACAACCATCTGTAATGAGATCTGGTGCCCTCTTCTGAATAAATAAATAAATCTAAAAAGAAATGAAGAAAAATAAATAACTTTTTATTTTCAAAAGAAAAGTCACTGTTTCTATGGATGGACTAATGAAGGCTATGGGGATCCTACCCCTTGATAGTTCTCTCCCAGGGTCCGGGAAGAATCTACAACCAGTTAATAATCTGATCTTTGATGATAGGAAGTGAATCTATGTACGCGAGACTCTTTAGTCCATACACTTTATTATTCTGAGTCAGTTCTCTCTCTACACAGCTTCTATTCTGCTCTCATGCCTAGCTCCTTTCTTGCCTGATTTCTCTCTGCATTTATCTGCTGTCCTCTAAGTTCTATCTTAATTCTCTCATCTTAGTTCTGCCCTTTCTAGGTTCTCATCCGTCTAGTTCCTTCCCATCTTAGCTCCTCTCCCATCTCCTTCTTTCTCATCTTGTTCTTCCCCATCTGGCTCTTCCTCATCTTCCATCTTGTTCCTCTAGTCCTCTCTTCTAGCCCTTTAATCTAGTTCTTTCCCATCTCAGTTTGTTCCTCTCCAGTTCTTACCCATCTAGTTCTTCCATTCTCATTCCCCTTCTTTGTCTTGTCCTCAAGTTCTCACCCTCAAATCCTCCTGCAAGTCTCCTTACACCTCTCCATCCCCTCATCTCTCCAGTATTCAAATATAAACTCAAGCAATAGCAATCCTCTGGCCAAGCAAGGTTACCAGGCTTGAATTCTTACAGGATCATAAAGGCAGGTAAGAATTTTCCTTAGGCAGTGACCACTGGGCTTTCTTTTATAACCCAAAAGGGAGTGGTAAAGGAGGAGGTCATCTGAGAGCTAATGATCAGTTAGTATATCAAAAAAAGGAATTTATGTGCTCTATCTACAGCCCTAAAAGTGGTTAGGTACGAAGTTAGGAGTCTATAATGTTAGTAAGGCTGTATAAGAAAAGGAAGGTCTCAGCTGAAATTTCACAAGTATAAAGCTGTCCACCTGATCCAGGAGACAGGTGTTGTTTCCATGAGGGTGTTACCTTAGTTCAGGAGATCATTTGGCCTTGGATGCTTGTTAGGTATTTTAGATATATAGCACACATAGCATACAAGAAAATCATTGTAGGAACCAGCTAAATTATCACCAAGACTTCTTAAGCCATGGCTTGACCTTCAGAAAAGTCCTTGACCTTTCCAAGGAGTAGCTTTTGTGATAGTAGCTGGATTCTATTATTTTTTCCTGCAGCTTACAGCAATGGATGGAGGTAAAACAAGCTGAACAAAAATAGGTCATGGTTGGCTTCAGTTTCACTGATGGTTACAAAGCTTATTTTGAATGAAGTTGGGGAAAATGGCCATTGCTATGGGATGTCTTTCTCTACGCTGTGAATATGTTTTGCTCCCACTGGTTGATAAATAAAGCTGTTTGGTCAATGGCAAGGCAGAATAACATTGGGCGGTACATTCAAACTGAAGATAGAGAGAGGAGAAAGGCGGAGTCAGGGGAGATGCTGGAGCCACTGTGAGCAGAAGCAAGATGTGAGAGAATAGGTGAAGCCACGTGGCAAAACACAGATTAATAAAAATGGGTTGAATTAAGTTATAAGAGCTAGTTAATAATGGGCCTGAGCCATAGGCCATACAGTTTGTAATTAATATAAGCCTCTGAGTGATTATTTTATAAATGGCTGTGGGACTGGGTAGGACTGAGAAATTTCCTGTTACAGGCCATAACTGAGTTCTGGGAAACAAAGGCTTAGTATATTCTGAAGGTTCTGGCAAGGCTGGCGAGCAGAGTGGTTCTCTATATTTAATAGGAAGAGGACATGAATGAACTGTGCATGGTGATAGATATGGATCTAATTGCATTCTTCTACATCCAGTTATGTCAGCACCATTCGTTGAAGATGCTTTCTTTTTTCTATTGTGTGGGGTCCTGCCCCACCGGGAACTTAGGTTACCTGTGAAGAGGTGGCCTGGAACCAAGCAAAAGTAAGTGCACTGCCAGCCTGTTTCCCAGCCTCCCAAGTCAAGCAAGAACTCTTACTGTTAGGCAGTAAGCCTCTTTTATAGCAAAAACCTCAGAACTCTAGGAGGGGGTGAAGTAACCAACCAATCATTTTAAAGGTCATCCTACACTCCCTTTTTTTGTTTATGAGTTATTTATGCACTGACATCATCTCCTGATCTTAGTATCTTATCTCAGCATAAACAACTTGAGTTAACTTCCTTGGCACCAGTTGTATCTAATCTCCATACAAACAACCCCAGCTAACTTCCTCTCCACACCATCCTTTATATCTACTCTCTGCATAAACAGCTTAAGCTAACTTCCTCTGGCACCATCTTTGTAGCTCATGTATGCCCCACACCATTGTACAATTTTGGCTTCTTTGTCAAAAATCGGGTGTTCATAGGTGTGTGGATTAATGTCAGGGTCTTCAGTTCAATTCCATTGATCCACATGTCTTTTTTTTTTTTTTTTCCGGTTTTTTGAAACAGGGTTTCTCTGTAGCTTCAGAGTCTGTCCTGGACTAGCTCTGTAGACCAGGCTGGCCTCGAACTCACAGAGATCCTCCTGCCTCTGCCTCCTGAGTGCTGGGATTATAGGCGAGCTCCACCATTGCCCGGCCACATGTCTGTTTTTATGCCAAGACCAAGCTACTTTTATTATTATAGCTCGATAGTAGAGCTTGAAGTCAGGGATGGTGATTCCTCCAAAATTTCCTTTATTGTACAGGATTCTTTTAGCTATCCTGGGTTTTTTGTTTTTCCATATGAAGTTGAGGTTCTTTCAAGGTCTGAGAGGAATTCTGTTGGGATTTTAATGGGGATTGCATTGAATCTGTAGATTGCTTTTGGTAAGATTGCCATTTTTGCTATGTTGATCCTATCTATCCAACAGCATGGGACACCCTTCCATTTTCTGACATCTTCTTCAATATCTCTCTTCAAAGACTTAAAGTTCTTGTCATACAGATCTTTCACTTGCTTAGTTAGAGTTACCCCAAGATGTTTTATGTTACTTGTGGCTATTGTAAAGGGGATGCTTCTCTGATTTCTTTCTCAGCCCTTTTATCATTTGTGTATAGGAGGGCTACTGGTTGTTTTTTTTTGTTTTGTTTGTTTTTTCTTCTGAGTTAATCTTGTATCCTGCCACACTACTGAAGGTGTTTATCAGCTGTAGGAGTTCCTTGGCAGAATTTTTGGGGTCATTTATGTATACTATCATATCATCTGCAAATAGGGAAAGCTTGACTTCTTCCTTTCCAATTTGTATCCCCTTGATCTCCTTTTGTTGTCTTATTGCTCTAGCTAGAACTTCAAGTACAATATTGAATAGATATGGAGACAGTGGACAGTCTTGTTCCTGATTTTAGTGGAATTGATTTGGGTTTCTCTCTATTTAAATTGATGTTGGCTGCTGGCTTGCTGTAAATTGCCTTTATTATGTCTAGTTGTGTTCCTTGTATTCCTGATCTCTCTAGGACCTTTATCATGAAGGAGCATTGAATTTTGTCAAAGGCTTTTTCCACATCTAATGAGATCATGTGGCTTTTTTCTTTCAGTTTGTTTATATGGTAGATTACATTGACAGATTTTTGTAAGTTGAATCATCCCTGCATCTCTGGGATGAAGCTTACTTGATCATGATGGATGACTTTTTTCATGTGTTCTTGGATTTGGTTTGCAGTATTTTATTGAGTATTTTTACATCAATGTTCATGAGGGAGATTGGTCTATAATTCTTTTTCTTAGTTTTGTCTTTGTGTGTTTTTGTTTTTGGGTATCAAGGTAACTGTAGCCTTGTAAAAAAAGTTTGATATTGTTCCTTTTGTTTCTATTATGTGGAACAATTTGAGGAGTATTGGTATTAGCTCTTTTTTTGAAATTCTGGTAGAATTCTGCCCTGAAACCAATATATATATATATATATATATATATATATATATATATATATATATTGTTTTTTTGAGATAGGGTTTCTCTGTGTAGCTTTGGAGCCTTTCCTGGAACTCAATCTGTAGCCCAGGCTGGCCTGGAGCTCACAGAGATCTGCCTGCCTCTGCCTCCCAAGTGCTGGGATTAAAGGCATGCATATCCCCCATTTCATTTTTGATTTTATTAATTTGGATATTGTCTCTCTGCCTTTTGGTTAGTTTGTATAGTGATATTTTATTTGTATTGAAATGTGATTTTATTTGTATGTTAATAAAGTTGCCTTGAGGTCAGAGCAAGCCAGAACAGAAGCTGAGCAGTAGTGGTGCACACCTTTAATCCCAGCATTTGGGAGGCAGAGCTAGGTAGATCTTTGTGTGTTCAAGGACACAGCCAGCATGGCAGACACAGGCCTTTAATCTCAACCATAGAAGACCTGGAGGTGACGAGGAGGTCATGTGGCTGGGTTTACAACCAATGAGAAAACAGAACAGAAAGTCTATAAAAAAGATAGGACACACAGAGGTAGCTCTCTTGCGGAGAGGAAGAGCAGCAGAAGCAGTGAAGGGTAAGGTTTTCCGCTCTTGCTCTGACCTCGTGGTTTTTAACTCTGCAATTGGTTCTGTGTTTCTTATTTAACAAGCTGGTTACATCTACAAGTTTGGATAAGGGTTTGTCTATCTTGTTGATTTTCTCAAAGAACCAACTCTTTGTTTCATTGATTCTTTGTATTGTTCTTTGTTTCTATTTTATTGATTTCAGTCCTCAGTTTGATTATTTTCTGATGTCTGTTTCTCCTGGGTGAGTTTGCTTCTTCATGTTCTAGAGCTTTCAGGTGTACTGTTAAGTCACTAGTGTGAGATTTCTCCTCTTTCTTTCTTTCCTTCTTTCTTTCTTTCTTTCTTTCTTTCTTTCTTTCTCTCTTCCTTTCTTTCTTGTTTGTTTGTTTTGTTTTCTTGACAGGGTTTCTCTAGCTTTGGAGGCTGTCCTGGAACTCGCTTTGTAGACCAGGCTGGCCTTGAACTCACAGAGATCCACTTGCCTCTGCCTCCTAAACGCTGGGATTAAAGGTGTGTGCCACCATTGCCCAGCCTATATTTTTTAAAAATCAGAACTTTAGTTACATTTTATGTGTATGGGTGTTGTTTGCAAGTGTGTCTGTGCGCCACATGGGTGCAGTGCCCAATGGAGGTCAGAAGTGGGCATCAGATCACCTGGGACTGAAGTTTCAGACCACTGTGAACCACTGTGTGGGTGCTGGGGATTGAAACCTGGTCCCCTGAAAGAGCAGCCAGGGTCTTATCCGCTGAGCCATTGCTCTAGCCCTTTAATAAATATCCTTGCTCTACTCGCTATTATCCGTGTATCTCATCCAATTCCTTGTTCCTGGACAGAAGAACCTGGAGCCCTTCTGGAGGTTCCCACTGAGCTATGTTATGATTACTGTTGCCCAGGCTGACCTCGAAATCCTGAGTTCAAGTCATCTTCCTGTTTCAGCCTCTAGGGTATCTGCAACTACAAACACATTACAATGCCTGGTTATCCACTTATTTATTTATTCTTATTCGTTTTGTATATTCTGGGGAAGTGTTCTACCACCAACTCCATTCACAACTTCCACATGCCCTTTACAGTTTCACTTGCTTGTTATGTTGTCTACACTGGCCTCTACCTTGTGGCCTCCTGTCTCAACCTCTGGGGCAGCTCTGACTACAGGCATACACCACCACACTGAGTTCAACCAAGTTTAATTTCAGCTCCTCTGATTTGAAGTTCTGCTACCTTTATTTATTTTTTTCTCTCTTCTGTTTTGAAACAGGGTCTTGCTTATAGCAAGCTGGACTCAAAATTGTGATCGTCCTGGCTCAGCTTCCCCAGAGCCAGGGTTTCTCTGGGTAGCCCTTGTTAATATTCTGATCCACCCCTTGAAATCCTGCCCCTTGGGGCCGCCCTGTGTCCTGATGTAGAAGCCTCTTCTTAAGGAAAAACTTCACCCCTTTCTCTCTTCACTCCTATGAGGTATGTACCCCCTCAACCTCCCTCTTTCTCTCTTCTCTCCCTCTTTCCTATCTTCTTTCCATCTCTCTCTCTATTATAATAAACCACTTCCTCTCAGATGTAGTGTCTGGGATGTGAATGTCCACCCACCACCCAGCTACCATGCCCACATGGAGTGGGTAGCCTGCCAGCCCACCGCTACATCTGCCCAGCATGCCAGCATGTTTCCTTGCACATGAGAGATACCCTCAGGGTCCCCGAGTGATATATCAGAACAGCCCTAGCTGTTCTGGAACTAACTATGTAGACTAGATTGGCCTCAGACTCACAGAGATCCTCTTATCTTTGCCTCTTAAGCACTGGGATTAAAGGCAGGAGCCACCACCCACCATTGCCCATCAAGAATTGTGTTTTACACACACACACACACACACACACACACACACACAAACACACAAACACATATGCAGGCATGCCCACACAGGCACACACATGCACTATACATGGATACATGAAAAAGAGAGGACACATTTTTTAATATAATTTGCAATTTTAAAAAATTGTATTTTTTTTCTCAGTAGTCTTAGGAGAACAGCAATCTGTATTTTATCTTCTGGCTGTATGTAGTAACTTCTACAAGAAGAAAGGTTTTCTCTCCATATTTCCTGTTAGATTTGTTCCTTCTTTCGAGGTGGAGGCTGGTCTCAGCTATCTACTCAGTGACCTTCTGTTTTCCACTAATACTTAAAAGGGGGCACCCAAAAGGGTCTGGAAGCCCTGGGAGCATGGATGTGGGCCTTTACCTACAGTGCCCTCTCACTGGCCTGATTGTGCCTTTTGATTATGGATACTCAAGTCCTGCCCATTGATTGACATGGCTCTTCTCTAGATAAGTGCTTACATAGATAATCAGTGAATTCAAGGCCAGCCCAGGCAGCTTAATGAGACTTTCCCTCAACCTACAGAAAAATGAAGAGGCTCAGGGTTACGGCCCAACACACGTTAAGCTTGGTGTGTTATTTGTGATAATAGCAATGGCAGACAACGGAACCACTAGATTCCCCATCTCATTTGGTGTGTTAGGCGGCTTTCTGTCACAGTGATAAGTACCTGAGACAGATACCTTGTAAGAAGGAATGAGCTTATTTTGGCTCATGGATTTCAAGATTTTAGTCCACGGCAGGCTCAGTTGCTTTTGAGTACCCGTCATGTCAGTGGAGACATGGTAGAGGGGGCTGCTCACGTCATAGATGTCAGGAAACAGAAAAGAAAGGGAAGAGGTCATGGCCCTAATATCTCCGTCAAGCATGTGCCCCCAATGACCTAATGTTTATATAGTAGGCTCTGCCCACTAAGGGTTCCACCAACCCGCTCTAGCAGGAGAATGAACTTCTGACAAGTGGACTTGGGGGGGGGGGGAGTGCATTTAAGATTCAATCTACAGCATTTGTGTCTGGCTCCAAAGGCTCATGTCTACTTCACAATGCAAAATGCAATCAGTTCATCTCCAGGAATCCCCAAAGTCTTCAGAGCTCCCTTGTTCCGAGGCTCTGGGGGGCCCCTCTGGCAGTCAGCACTCTTGGTTCTGAAACACTGTAAAAATCAAAAGTTCCATACTTCCAAGATACAGCAGCACAGGCCAAACATTCCCATTCCCAATCGGAATAGGAGCCTTTCAGAAAGGGAGCATTTGAGTAGAATCCTCAGAAACAGAAACTCGGTGGCGCTAACATTAACTCATTGCTGACTAGTAACATGGATCCTGTGACAGCCGCACCCCTCTGGTGTTGCTGGTTCTCTCAGGCTGGTTCTGCCGCCGCCTCTATCTCCACAGGGCCCGCATTTCTCCACTACAGTTTTGGTCTCACGCCCAGCTTGCTGCTTCACCACCAGGGCCGCTGTGGGACATGACACAGTCACAGCGGGCCTCAGGCTTTGGTTGGAAATCTCTCACCAACTCTCTAGAACCTCTAAGTCTTGCATTCCTCAGCAAAACCGGCATCCCGAGGACAGGAGCACGCGGCAGCGGCCGTGGGGCTGGGGCTAGTGGACTGGGGCCCCCTCAACCTCCTGCAGTCTCTGAATGCCTTGATGGCTAAATACGGAGGAAAAATCCCAGAGAATCAGTTCGCCAGATGACTCAGAGCGATCAGGGTGTCCCAGGACCCTTCCTAAAGGCTTTGAAATTGATACACTGTGTTGCCTTTGAGCCCATGATGGAAGGTCTTGCTAATTGTGGAAAATCGCTTCAATGTTGTTTTTTCTCTATTGTCCTCTTCTAAGCACTTCCTTCGAGACAGGAGCCTGCGCTGGTCTCAACTCACACCAACCCCTCAAGTGCTGGGACTTCGTGCTGAGCAATCTCACCTAGACCTTTCTTTTCTCCCTCTCTTAGTAATCACGGCAGTACTTCTCAACATGCTTCCATTCGGGCCAAACTGTTGGTTCCCCAACAGTTCTGCGCCAGTATGCTGCTCCTGATTCTCCCTGTAAAAATGGCTACAAGGAGCCAGAAACACCCAGGGTAAACCCGGAACACTGTTGCCTTGACTTTCTCCTACATTAGTCTGTTCCCTTTAAACCCAGCCTCCCACAAAGCTGCAGGGGTGGCCTTTGGGGCTTCCTAACTGTTGGTTTTATGCGGCGCTTTTATCCTGCGAGGAAAAGCCACCAGGCACAACAAAACCCACTATAAAGAGTTTTATTAGAAGGGAGGGACAGAAGAGACTGTGATCAGGCCTGTGGAAAACATGGGGGAGGAGTCTGTGACCCGCTTTTTATGGATTCCCCTGCACATGGCCATATGGGGTTATGGAGCTATGCCATGCTGCGTGCACATTACACAACCACGCGGAGCATGGATCACATAGGCTCTGAAATGACTGATCGTTTTTTGCCAGCTCATGCATGGTCATGTAGCTGGGGGAGTGGCCAGGAATCCCAATACTAACAGTCCTTATTCCCACTTGAAACTCCATAAGCATAATCTTTACACTGCTGACTGTATAAGCAAGCCCTCAGCAGGACTGCCATGGAACTCGGCTTCCAGTCTTCTATGCCCCCTCGATTGCTTTTCCAAATAGTCCCCAATCCTACTGTGTTCAGGGGGTGCAATAAAGAAACCATCAAAATGGCCACTCCATGGTCAGGGGTAGCTTTTTATTGTGGATGAGAGAGAGAGAACATCCAGAGGTTTGGGGAAGAGTCCAGAGCAGAAAGAGAATCGGAGTAGATGTGGCCAGGGCTAGGAAAGCAGGGTGTGGGAAATATGGAGGGTAGTAAAGAAAAAGTGAGTCCTGGGAAGGGAGGCTGGAGAGAGTTTAGGGTAGTGGGGGTGGTGAGAAGGGGCAGGACAGGCTTTGATGTGTTTAACAAGTGCAGGAATAGGGCACCTCATGAGGGTGCCTGGAGGCTGGCATGGGCTTTGATATGCAACCACAGGTATATGTCAAGTGAAGAGGCATATGTCCCTTCTGCCAGAGGTAAGGGAAATGACTTTTTCTTTTTCTTTCTCTCCCTCCTCCCGCCCCGAACTCACTGTAGACCAGGCTGTCCTTAAACTCACAGAGATCCGCCTGCCTTTGAAGGCATGCGCCACCATAGCACAGTGGAAATGATTTTTTTGGCTAAATCTGTTCCACAAATTCCTAAAGAATGCTGGCTTTTACCTAACTGCCAAAATCCTTCTTCAGTCCAGCTTGAGCTAAGTCAAGATTGTCTTTTCTGAACATATGCATATGCTCTGCCCTTTAGAGTTTGGGGATCTGAAGTTTCCTTTGGACCTGACACCATCACAAACCAATTCCAGGGTCTGAAAAGTCCATGTTGTAATAAGTCACTGCCACCTCACTTGACAACTTTCCAGGTGCCTTGCAAACAAGTCAGGTTGACAGCAAAGATGAGTTAAAACATTTGCTGATCAACACAATTCTTAGTGTAAGCATTGCAGCTCGGATGCAGTTGGGAGCCAAGGAATACCAGAGTCATCATAAGCATAGCATCTTACAGCCCTGCTTCAGAGCAAGGTTTCCCCAATGTAACAACTCTGCCCCTGCCGGGGAGGGTTTCCCCAGTGAAGTAGGTACAGTTCTGCTCAGGTCCTCGGAGTGTAACAACTCTGCTCCAGCAGGGGAAGGTTTCCCCAGTGAAGTTGGTACAGTTCTGCTCAGGTCCTCCAGAGTGTAACAACTCCGCTCCAGCAGGGGAAGGTTTCCTCACCAGAAAGTTACAGTTTTGCTCAGCTCTTCTGGCTCCAGGGAAAGTTCCTCCATTGGGCAAGCAAGGGAAGTGGGGTGGGGGGTGGGGTCTCACCCAAACCTCACTCAGGAGATGCATTGGGAGGGAAGAATCCAGGAGGGTAGCTGCCTCTACCAGAGTGGAAAAAGGCAGCTCCCAGCTGAGCAGGTACAGGGCTTATACAGGGCTTCTTAGGGGCAGAGTTTTTCCAGGGTGAAGATTTTCAGGGTGGGAATTGGTTGGATTTCAATCCCTGAGTTTGGGTACTCAGAGATTGGCTGGATTTAGTGCTCGGGGATTGGTTGGTTTTCATGTTGAGTTGGTCAGGGGCAGAGTGTTTCTTTGGCTCTGGTTTCAGGGCCAGTGTATTTCTAGTGGGCCCTTTTAAGCCCTTTGGTTCTGGCTTCAGGGCCAAAGTGTGTTTCTTTCCCTGGCTCTGGTTTCAGGGCCAGGGTGTATTTCTTTGACTGACCCCTTTACCCTACACTTAGGTCCTCTGCTCTCCCCATTCCAGAGACAGCAGCATTTTCTTGTGCAGTCCAGCCTAGTCCCTGAGACACGATGGTGAAGGTCAGTGGCTGGTTTTGACCATATTTAATAAAAAAAAATTCCGTCATGCTGGGGGTCAAACCATCTGACAAAGTGGCAAATGTGAGCCCCAAGAGAAGCTCACAGGCTCCTTCTAAGGAGGATCAGGGGAATTCCAGCTGTGGTTAAGTGGACTTTGAAGTGATTGGGTATAGACCCTTACTGGTACAGGAATCATTTTATGATTGGCCATGACATCTGGTCAGCAACTGTGGCTGCAGTGTCAGGGGTCTGTCTGCTGTGTCAGGGGTCTGTCTGACTGAAAATAGTAAGAACAAATTCATGTTTGTGGCCAGGTAGGACCCTGATTGGCTACTAGACTAGATGTACTTCCTGCAAGTCTGACTGAAGCCAGACATGAGTCAACATAGGATGGTGGAGTAATATGGGTCAAACTGACCCCTGGCAAAAGCAAAAACAAAAACAACTGGCCTGTTATAAGCAGGGGACAACCGATTCAGTTATCAGGACTGCCTTCAACTCTTGGCAAAGTGGATATTGTTGACATCAATGACTCCTTCTTTGACTACAAATACACGGTATGCATGCTCCGGTACAGTTCTACCCATGGCAAATTCCACAGCACAAAGCTCAGAACGGGAAGCGTGTCATCAACGGGAAGGCCATCTCCATCTTCCGGAAGTAAGATCCCACCATCAAATGCTGAGTATGTTGTGGGGTCTCCTGGCATCTCTACCACCATGGAGAACAGGGCCCACTGAAGGGTACAGCTGCCATCTCTCTCCCTTCCGCCGATGCCTCTGTTTGTAGTGGGTATGAACCATAAGAAGTGTGACAACTAGCTCAAGGTCGTCAGCAATGCTTCCTGCATCACCAGCGGCTTAGCAACCCTCCTCCCCCACTATGACGGTTATCTGTAACAACTCTTGCACCATCAAGGGACTTATGACTACAATGCAGCCATCATCGCTACCCAGAGGACTGCAGGTGACCTCTCTGGAAAACACAGGGCTGCCTAAAACACTATCCTTGCACCCACTGGCCCTGCTAAAGCTGTGGCATGGTCATCCTAGACCTAAATGGAAAACTCATTAGTACGGCCTTGTAGTTGGAGAGCTTCTCTCCAGGTTCCACCAAGCCCCCTCGTACAAAATAATCATACAGACACTTATATTGCTTACAAACTGTATGGCCGTGGCAGGCTTCTTGTTATCTACTTCTTCTATCTTAAATTAACCCACTTCTGTTAGTCTATACTTTGCCACATGGCTTGTGGCTTACCAGCGTCTTTACATGTTGCTTTTCATGGCGGCGGCTGGTGGTGTCTCTCTCTCCATCTTCCACTTCCCAGAATTCTCCTCTCTTGTCCCGCCTATACTTCCTGCCTGGCCACTGGCCAAACAGCATTTTTATTTATACAGAGTAATATCCACAGCATGGCCTTCTGTGTTCCCACCCCTAATATGTCCATTGTGGATCTGACATGCCACCTGAAGCTGCCAAGTAGACGACATGTTCAATAAGGTGGTGACACATGATAAAGGTCATCCTGGGCTGCACTGAGCACCAGGTTGTCTCCTGCAACTTTAACAGCAACCTCCACTCTACCACTATCTTTATTTACTTGCTTATTTATTTATTTGAGACAGGGCTTCTGTGTGTAGCTTTGGAACCTTTCCTGGAACTCACAGAGATCTGCCTGCCTCTGCCTCCAGAGTGCTGGGATTAAAGGCGGGCACTACCACTGCCCAGCTTTTGTTTTTTGAAACAGGGTTTTTCTGTGTAGCTCTGGCTGTCCTCGAACTCAGAGATCCACCTGCCTCTGCCTCCCGAGTGCTGAGATTAAAGGCATGCACCACCACCACTGGCCACTCCTCCAGTTTAGATGCTAGGTATAGTGGGAATCTGGTAGTCAATTGTTACCTAGGGTAAACATTAGAATGAAATAGTTGTTTTCCACCATATCCAGGATAACATTAGAATGTAATAGTTGTTTGTTGGAGTACCTAGACCCTGAAGAAATCACAGTAGAGAACAGAGATTGTTTTCTATGATTCAGAGTGGCTTTTTGAAGGAGTTTTCCATGACTCTGGTCACAAGACTATCCCAGCACACCTGGAGCATCTTGCACTGTTGGGTACTGCAAACAGTATACAATCAGGACTGAGGTTGCAGGGCTGTGATGTTTTTCTTCAAAGAGGCTTTGGTGTGAGGAACTTGTATTACAATCAATCAATACACTTCTGAATGGCTGGAGGTTCAGTCCACCAGAGGCTAGACCTCCCTCTTTCTCTGACTGTCCTGCTCAACGCAGAGCACCATCAGCTGGGGCTGCGTCACTTCAGTACCTCTGTCAAGCTCATTTCCTGGTACTCAATGACTACGGCTATAGCCAGGTTGGTGAACTGCAAGGCCTACATGGCTCCCAAGGAGGAGTACGAGGCCCTGAACCACACACCACAGCAAAAGAGGAAGACAGAGGCCCTCAGCTGCTAAGGAGCTCCTGACCCAACTCAGCCCCCAGCACTGAGCATGTCCTGTTTCTATCACAAATCCCCAGAAGGGGGCTCCACTCTCCTGAATACCATCAATAAAGTTCATTGGACCCACCCACAAAAAAAAAAAAAAATTTATTCCACAAAAACATAACTCAAAGTTCCCAGCTTCCTGAACATGTTGGAAACCTTAAAGAAGTTTCGTCACAAAATTTGAAGCCTTAAAAATGGACCTCTGCTACAAAATATGAGATTATTCTAAACTTTGAACACACTCAGATTCTTACAGCTACAAAAATAGCCACATGTTGAAAATCTTTATTTTGCTACAACACATATATAAAGCAATACAACAGTATACACAGTCCACAGTCTCTAAACCTAACCAGACAGCTGCTCTGAGAAAGCCCACGCCGAAGGTTTTGTGGAGCCCGCTCCTCTGCCCTCCGCCCCAGGTCAGAAGTCCTGGCGGATGTTCTCCTTGTTCGCCTCCCCATGCTGCTGCTTGATCTGGTAGATCTCATTCTCCAGCTGCACGATGGTCCGCTCAATCTCATAGTTCTTACTTACCAGGGACACCCAACTGGGGAAGGGAAAATAAGGAGTTTATCTTAAACACAGAGTTCCACTCAGGGCACTAACATTTCTAACTTTCTTTTTAAAACAAAGTGAAGCACACTTATGGGAAAGTAGTCCTTTTTTTTTTTTTTTTGGAGTGAGGATCGAACCCAGGGCCTTGTGCTTGCTAGGCAAGCGCTCTACCATTGAGCTAAATCCCCACCCCCTGCATTAGTTCTTAAAATCCTAAGGGAACCTGAACGTTTTCCTCAGACAATAAGCAGAAACTGAAGAGAATGAGTGAGACAAAGAGACTTCCAGGAAGGGGTGCTGGAAGAAAGCCTAAGATGAACAGAAAACAGGGCGGAGTCTGAGAAGATGGTGGGTAAGACTGCAGAATTAACAAAAACAAACAAAACTTAAGGAGGTCACCATCACTATTTCCTGTAAATAAATCTCAAGGACAAATTTAAGAGAAGCATCAGCTTGATGAAATTCGTGGAAGGTTGTTGGCGCCCACTAGGTTTCCTAGTGGCTGTACCCAGCAGGACTGCAGAAGAGGTTGACTGGACCACGGGCCTGGGTACCAGGGGACTGTAACTAGCAAGAGAAAAGTCTTTTGCTCCATCCCTTGGTATTGTTATAAACAGACCTTGGAATAAAGTACTGGGCCGGTGGCTAAGGATCCAGGCCCACCCAAGTCTATCCTGGGTTTTCTCTCTCCCTCTTTCTAACCAATTCTCTTATCCCTCATTCCTCAAGAGTTCCGGGGGAATGAGTGTGGACGCTGGCCCTCTACAGAAGGTACCTGACACTGAGGACACTGGAGACGGGAGAGGACAAGAGAATGCTGTGGGGGTCATGAAGGAGAAAGTAGAGATGATAAACCCATCGCTGGATATATGAACTTAATTTCTCTTTTTGGAAACTGGATCTCACTCTGTAGCCAAGGCTGGCCTTAAACTCAAGACCCATCTTCCTTCATTTCTCACAGGCTGGCCCCACACAGCTTGTAGTTAGGGATTTCTAGAAATTATGCATGTATGTATGCGTATGTAGAAAAATATTTTAAAAGAATATGCATTAACAGGGTAAACAAACAAAGGTGCAAACAAATTAGGCAGAGCATGGCACCTCTCTCCCTTCCTACAAGACAAACGGCCTCACGTTGGGGGCGGTAAAACCAGCTCCGCGTAGCAGTAGCTCAGCCCTGGTCTCTAGTCACGGCTGCTCCATAGGCGCCTCGCTCAGCAAACAGCAGCCCCCCCAACCAATATGACTGTAATCTTAACTCTTGCTCACAGAGCACACCAAACAACTTAGAACACGATGAAACCCTACACTTACTTTGACTCCATTTCTCTCAATTTGGATCCAGCTGTGAGCTGCATGTTTTTTCGCTGCCAGTTTAAATCTTGAATATGTTTCCTGTAAAAATATTTTATACATTTTAACATACCATAAACGTCAACAGAACAAGATAATACTAGAAAAGATTTTTTTTTTTTTTTTTTTGGTTTTTTGAGACAGAGTTTCTCTGTGTACTTTTGGAGACTGTCCTGGATCTCGTTCCGTAGCCCAGGCTGGCCTCGAACTCACAGAGATCCGCCTGGCTCTGCCTCCCAAGTGCTGGGATTAAAGGCCTGGCAAGAAAGGCTCTTTAAACTCTTTAGGACTCACATACACAATTACAGGCCAATTCTAGGAATTAACTTTCAGAGTTAACTTTCTTCTAATTATTTCTCAATTACAAATTTCAGAAAATAAGCTCATTGTGGGAAAAAACAAAACAAACAAAACACCAACCAACCCACAAACACGTACATAGATTACAAATCCCTCCTTCTACAAACTTTTTGCTGGCAATGGCTGTGGGATTTTCAATGAGTACTGGACTTCGAATGCTTACCCTGTCTAACCTTCACACTGGAGCAGACGGCCACTGTGAGATGCTAAGGGGATGGAAGGGTCCAATTACAATGCTTAGGTGTCGGATTAGATAAGGTTATCAGAACAGAACTCCAAGAACAGAATACTAGTGGCTTTATAATTAGAGTCCAGAACACACATGCAGCCTCCTGTCTCGTCATATGATTCCGCATATCATGTGGAGATCTGTCCCTAACCGGGTTGTCAACAGACACACTTCTTCAGCCTTGACTCTCTACAACTATAAGCCAAAATAAAGATCTTTTCTTTCAAAAGATCTTATCTAGCCTGTGGTGTTATTAACATGAACTAAGACAGTGGCTGCCTTCCAGGTTCTTTCCTATATGCACCTGTGTACAGAGGTGCTATCCTGCAATGTCCTGCCTAATTCCCAAGATGTTCCTTCTGGATTTGCAGATTTGTGAGTTGAACACATTTTCAGGTTTCAAGCTTATCCGTCTCCGCTTAGGTATAGCAAACTCAGTGCCACATGCTGGACACAGTGGATTACAGTGGCTACATATTAAATGGCTATTTGTTAAATGATCTACTGTCTAAAACCAAACCAACTTCAAAACAAAAACCCCAAATGCAGACAGTTTCTTGCACTTGTAACATATTCAGTAATATACATGGTGGTGTGTGGAGCTCTACTGTCCAGCCATGAGGTCCTGTCAGTCACAAGCTACCAGCCCTACACGAAGGAGCTGTTTCCCAATGTAGCATGCCTGGCTCTTCCAAGTTGTTACCTAGGAAGGTGCTTAAGCACCCCTGGCTGGAGGCCAGGTCAATTTCCCAGGTTTCCTGCCAACTGTTCAACATGACCCCTGCTGACTGGAGTAGCTTCAGGTACAAATCCCTTCAGACCGCAGGCAGATGTCCCCTGGGGGTTTGAGACAGCGTCTCACTATGTAGCCAGGCTGTGAGCTTCTGAAGCTCTGGGGCTACACCTGTGTTCCACACTTCTGGCTCAATCTATGGATTGTTCAGGGTTTCCCAACCACTTCTCATAAACCAGGAATCATTCAAGACCGTCTATCCCAAGTTTCCATTCAATACACACCACAACATACAAACTTAGACTTTTGCTACTCCTTGTATCTACCTCTTGGAATTTATGAATTTCTATTTCTCAAAGGTAATTATTTTACACACACTGACATCAACACATAATTAAAAATTTCTTAATGAAAGTGGGTTAGCTATTTACTTTCATAGGACCATAGTCTTAATGGCTTTTCTTCCCCTGCTCTATCAGGGATCACCTAAACTTTATTCAAATAGAAAAAACCAACTCACCTTAACTTCTGAAGCTCTTTCTGTGCATGTTCAATCATATGAACGAGGTTTCTAAGGAAGGAAGAACACATACCCTTTGAAATCTTGGTAACATCATGAAAACTGAACTACCTATTTGTATTACAAAATCAAGTTTTTCTGCTAAAAATATTAAATCCTGGGATCTCTGTGTCCAGTATGTCAGAAAATTAGTAAATATTAGCTTGTTTAACCCAGCATTTTATGACAGTTTGACTTTGGATACTGATGTTACTCGGCACCCCACCCACCCCAAGACAGGGTTTCTCTGTGTAGGCACTGGCTGTCCTGGTACTCACTTTACAGACCAGGTTGGCCTTGAACTCAGAGATCCACTTGTCTCTGCTTCCCAAGTGCTGGGATTAAAGACATGCACATGCACCACCACCACCACTACCACCACCACCACCACCACCACCACCACCACCACCACCACCACCACCTGGCCTGAGGTTACTTCTTAAGTTCTAGGGACTTGAAGACAGTGTCCCACTATGCTGATCAGGGTGGCCTTGAACTATGCTCAGGCAATCCTCTTGCCTCAGCCTATGGTCAGGCAGCTGCAAAGTTAAGGAAGGTACCACCAGACCCACGTGCCACATCAACAACTTATGATAGCACATCACCTTTCAGGTTTCCTGGAGCAACCCTGGGCAGGCTGTGTTGCCGGCACTGACACCAAGGCTCCTCACCAGGGCTTCCTGGCTTCTAAACTCAATGTGCTGCTCATCATTTCTCTCCTCTACCGACTTGTTTCATCACATGGCGTACCATCGTTCCAGCTTTTCCCTCAGTTTCCCCACGCCCCACATGCTGAAGGCTATCACTTTAGTGCTACTCTGGCCTCTGATCACTAAAAAGGATCTTTGATGTTTGTCTGAACTTTCTTCTTGAAGGTTTACTTTGATAACATATGCTTCCCGTGGAAAAGGATCTATTGTGTTTGGAGGAGACAAAACACTCTCTGAATGTGGTTTCTGAAGGAAAGCAAGTGATGTGAACAGCAGTTAGTAAGAAGAGACACTGCAGGAAGCCTGGGTTACTGGAAGGCTTGGTCCTTTCCTCTCTACATGGCCTGGCTCGTCTGAGCGAGGTCCCACCCTGCAGCTCAGGCTGACCTTCAGCTGGGTTACCATGCCTACTTGCCTTGCTGTCTGAGGACTCAAATCTCACTTTTGTGTGGGGTGTTCGCCATCAGACCCACGGCCTGTGCGTGCCTGGTAAGCTCCACCACTGCCACCCTCTGACTCCACTACCTTCTCAAGATCTGTCTGAGAAAAGGTCTCAACTCAGCTTGGCACTGAACTCTGACCTTCCCAAATGCTTGGATTCAAGGTGCTAGTAGGTCCTTTTAATGACTCTTTTTTTTTTTTTTTTTTTGAGACAGGGTCTACCCATGTGGACCAGGTGGGCTTGGAACTCATAGAAGCATGCACCACCATCCCTGTGCTGAGCTCATAGGCACAGAGGCATGCACCACCACACCTGTGCTGAGCTCATAGGCACAGAGGCATACACTACCACACCTGTGCTGAGCTCACAGGCACAGAGGCATGCACCACCACACCTGTGCTGAGCTCACAGGCACAGAGGCATGTACCACCACACCTGTGCTGAGCTCCACAGGCACAACACCTGTGCTGAGCTCATAGGCACAGAGGTATACACCACCACACCTGTGCTGAGCTCATAGGCACAGAGGTATACACCACCACACCTGTGCTGAGCTCATAGGCACAGAGGTATACACCACCACACCTGTGCTGAGCTCACAGGCACAGAGGCATGTACCACCACACCTGTGCTGAGCTCATAGGCACAGAGGCATGTACCGCCACACCTGTGCTGAGCTCATAGGCACAGAGGCATACACTACCACACCTGTGCTGAGCTCATAGGCACAGAGGTATACACCACCACACCTGTGCTGAGCTCACAGGCACAGAGGCATGTACCACCACACCTGTGCTGAGCTCACAGGCACAGAGGCATACACTACCACACCTGTGCTGAGCTCATAGGCACAGAGGTATACACCACCACACCTGTGCTGAGCTCACAGGCACAGAGGCATGCACTACCACACCTGTGCTGAGCTCACAGGCACAGAGGTATACACCACCACACCTGTGCTGAGCTCATAGGCACAGAGGTATACACCACCACACCTGTGCTGAGCTCATAGGCACAGAGGCATGCACTACCACACCTGACTAATCATTCTCATTCTATAGTGGAGCAGACAGTTACATCTGCCCATGCAGAAGCTGGAGAAGGATCTGGGTGTCTGCCATCTCTCTTTAGTTTATCGTCAGACAGGGTCTCTTATGAAACCTGGCACTAAACTGGCGGCACCAGCATGCCCAACTCAGCAGAATCCTTTCTAGCAGAATCTCTTTACAGCTTTGATCCTCATTATTTCCAAACTCTACACCACTAAACTGCTAAGCTTGCCTAAGCTACTGTTACTATGTGCAGCAGTTCACAAACACGTGCACAGCAGTGAACAGTTTGGGTTGCTGACCTGTTGCGAAGGCTACACAAGGGCCACTTCACCTTTTTTTTTTTTTTTTTTAAGATTTATTTATTTATTATGTATACAGTGTTCTGTCTGCACGCATGCCCGCAGGCCAGAAGAGGGCGCCAGAACTCATTACAGGTGGTTGTGAGCCACCATGTGGTTGCTGGGAATTGAACTCAGGACCTCTGGAAGAGCAGCCAATGCTCTTAACCTCTGAGCCATCTCTCCAGCCCCCCCTTCACCTTTTAATTGTTTCTAAAAAAAAATTTTTTTTAAATAGATAAGGTTTCCCTGTGCAGCTCTGCCTTTCCTGGAACTCATTCTGTAGACCAGGCTGGCCTCAAACTCTGAGATATGCCTGCCTCTGCCTCCCAAGTTCTGGGATTAAAGGATCATGTCACCACTGCCTGGATATTGTTTTATTTTTTTGAGGTTAAGATCTCACTCTATAGCCCAAGCTGGCTGGGAAGTCACGGTGAGCCCCCTACCTTGGCCTTCATTGCTGGACTACAGGTGAACAACCATCCTGGCCAGGACTTTAAAGAACACAATATGTGAATGAGAGAACTGGATCGCATTGTCAATCACCCTCCAAGCTCATTTTCTTATACTGTACAGCGAACACATGGTTAGTTATGTGAATGTAGGCTAGCTTAGCACCTGCCAATTCTAAGGTAGTTCTCAAGCCTTTCATTGGTGTAGTTCTGATACATTCCCAAGTCAAATCTAGCAGTTGTTGTTGTTCTGGATACAGGGTTTTGCTATATAAGCCTAGGATGACCTCAAACTCAATATATAAACTAGGCAGACCCTGAGTTTGTGGCAGCCCCCCTGCCTACGCTTCCCACGTGCTGAGATTCTAAGTATGTACATACCACACTGTTTTCTCTTTCAACTTCTCAAGACAGAGTTTCTCTGTGTAACAGTCCTAACTGTCCTGGATCTCGCTCTGTAGGCCAAGCTGGCCTCAAACTCACAGAGATCCACCTGTCCCTGCCTCCCGGAGTGCTGGGCTGAATATCAGTCTTAAGAGAAAACTCTGGATGGGACAGGATAAGGGAAGGGGGAGGACCGACCAATGCTTCTTACTCGTTATACACTTTCCAGGCATTACACCCATGCTGGGACATCAGTTCCAGATTCTCAATTCGAACTGCCTGATGCTCTAACTGGGCCATGGAATTGTTTACACACTCTTGCCATGCAGTAATGTCATTTTTCTGACCCGAGGAAGGGGCTGGAAGTTCATATCTGAAATTATACAACAAATAAACCAACATATCTTGCCAAGCCTTAACCACTCCTTCCAACAGAACCCCCATGGCTATCTGCCCACTGTATAAAGACAAAGAAACAAATTACCAAACCCCACCCACCCATGCACAAAATGACTGAGGCAGTAGAAGAAACCTACTGCCCTAGAAACTAATTTACAAATAAACACAGCTGTATACTGTAACAAAAACTACTTCCATAAATGTGAATTAGTTAAGTAACCTTTAACAGTCACAGAGACTCTGACGTCTCCTGTCCCTAATTGTCACCATGTAATCCCCTCTTGGGTAAAGTCTGCCTTATCAACTTTTTAAAAATCCGGGCAGTGGTGGCACATGCCTTTTATACCAGCACTCGGAGGCAGAGGCAGGTGGATCTCTATGAATTTGAGGCCAGCCTGGTCTACAAAGTAAGTTCCAGGAAAGGCTCAAAAGCTACACAGAGAAACCCTGTCTTGAAAAAAACCAACACACACACACACACACACACACACACACACACACACACACACACACGCTAACATTTTTGTTTTAAAAAAAAAAAAGCTCTAATCACATTACAACACCCAGCACTCTCTTCTAATCCCACTGTCCACACACAGCTGCCAACACTCAGCCATTACTGCTGAGTCACCAAGCCTAACCTCACTTACCTTTTCATGCTGAGTAACTCGATTGGTTGTCGGGCAGCCAGTCTTTCAAATTCATTTCTCATTATGTCAGTCTGATGCACAAACAATACAAAGAATTAGCACCAGGATCATGCTGGAAATAATGCTGAGATTTTATAATTTATACTACATTATAATGGATCTCCTTGCTTCTCAATTACCCACCCCCCAAGGACACCAATATCTGAACCCAGGGTCTTGCACATGTCCTAACACGATGCTAAACTCTCGTCATCTCAGAGTTTTGTTCTGAGTTCAATTCTATCTAGGGTTTCTAGAAACAGAAACACACTTTAATCCTGTATTCTGCTGAGGCACAAAAGGGAGGCAGACACAGAAGAACCCATGTGCCAAGGATTAACTCTAAACCAGCAGTTTTGACACACTGCGATCAGCTGTGGAGCTCTGAAGACAACTTTAACCGCGGCCACACGCCACACTGTATTTCACCACAAATGTTTCGGAGTCTCTGGTGCCGTGTGGTCTGACACAGTGTAAATCCCGCGTGCTCCAGTTTAAAACCCCCGACTTCAATGAACGCTGCAACACGTACCAGCACTGCAGAACCTTGGATTTGGGACTTGATTTCTTAATTAACCACACTGAGTTATAAGACCCCCATGAGGGGTCACAACACAGTGTAAGAACCTGGGTTCTAGATGAGGAAGCTATCTCAACTAACCTGCACAGGGAGCAGTCTCAGCCTTTCTCAATCATCTAATTAATGTATGACAGCCACCCAGTTGCCATTGCATCTCTGTGTAGTCTGGCTGTCCTGGAACTCCTTCTGTAGACCAGGCTGGCCTCAAACTCAGAGCTCCACCTGCCTCTGCTTCTCAAGTACACCCCTTTAATCCCAGCACTTGGGAGCTCTGTGAGTTTGAGGCCAGCCTGGTCTACAAAGAGAGTTCCAGGACAGCCAGGCTATTACAGAGAAACCGTGTGTGTGTGTGTGTGTGTGTGTGTGTGTGTGTGTGTGTGTGTGTGTGTGAGAGAGAGAGAGAGAGAGAGAGAGAGAGAGAGAGAGAGATGCAAAACGAAGCAAGCAATCACCAGAGTGAAGAGACCTCACAGAATGGAAATCTCTGCCAGCTATTTATCTTACAGGAATCAATGTCCATGATATATACAGAACAGGAAAAACCTAATCAAATGACAAGTCCCATAATAAGCAGACAGGCAAATTAGCTGAACAGACAGTTAGCAGAAAATGCAAAAGAAAACTACATCAAATCTGGGAGTGGTGATCATGCCTTTAATCCCAGCACTTGGAGGTAGATAAGCAGATTGGCAATTTGAGGCTATCCCAGGCAACATGCTGAATTCAATGCCAGCCTGAGCTACTTGACACTATCTAAACACACACACACACTCCTACATCAAGAGCTGGATGTGGTGCAGGAAGACTATTCCAAGTTCAAAGCTGACCTGTCCTAGTGAGTTCCAGGCTAGCCTGAGCTACAGTCTCAAAACCACCAATGCTAATTGACAGAAGAACAAAAATGAATAGCTATGTAATTCATGGTACCGTTTTTCTGAGCTAAGGAAGATAGTCCAATACACCATTAACAACTATTAAGAAAGGATTAAGGAATCATGCTGCATTTTAAAAGGGTAGAAAAAAAAATTAAAGCATTTAAAAGTTTGTAACTGAATAACTGATTAGGACCTAAATAGTATTTTGCACTTGTAGGACAACCATTTAAAATGTATGCAGTTAGACATGTTTGTTCAGGCATTCATACACCTGCTAACTGTCTCAGTTTTAGTAAAAAATCTCCCTCCAGTGGTTGCAAAGAGCACAGGAAGTAACGATGATAAATGTTAAAATCCCGTGATCACTACCTGTTTTTAGTGGACTTTAGAATAACGAGTAAAGCGTCTTTTTGTGAAATTTACTAGGGACTCTATCAAAAAAATAAAAGACCCAAAATATTTTTATTAAACAAGTATTTCTTGTAAGACGAACCCTGCGGAAAGCTCATCTGGCTATTTTGAACCCACTGATACCTACATGACATGCAATATGAGCAGCAAGCGACAGTTAGCCTGGAAGACGTCCATTTTACACAGCTAAAGCCCTCAATCCGAAATCTAAGTCCGCAGGAACCCTGGTCGGGACGCGGGGCTCAGGACACCGTACTTACTTCAAAGGCGGAATAATCGGGGGCTGTCAGGTAGCTCAGGTAGTTCTTGGTAGGTCGGTATCTGCGCGTTTCCTCCTCCACCAGGGCCGCAGCCTAAGGACGAGAACAGGCCGGGGTCGCGGCGGGAAGGGGCAGCGCGCCTCGGGCGGCCCCACCGCACACCCCCCGCACTCACCGCTTCCCGCACGCCGGGCGCCTCGTAGCCTTGATCAAAGTACGGCAGCGCATCCACCACCACCTCCCCGGCTACCAAGCCCGTGCCCGCCATTGCGCAGCACTCCGCTCCACGGGCGCCGTCCGAGTCTGCGCGGGGCTCAGCTCCATACCACTGCGCCTGCGCCCGGCGCTGACGTCACACACGCCGCCGGCTCTTCGACTCGGGCGCATGCTCGGCTGTTAATTGTGTAGCCGCTAGCGCTTAGGGACTCGTTTTTTGGGGAGGGGGGGATGGACGAGGCCTCACGCACTGATGTCTCAGTAGGCCTGTTACCTTGCAACCTTGCTTGTCTTTTCGTGGGTACCGTGTTTTTTTCTGAAGCTCCGAGGACAATTTTATTCGAGTTTAAGAGAAAAACAATAGGGCAGACAGGAGGCAAGACATGGGGGAGAGAGGAACCCATGGTCCTCCCCGGCTTTTAAAGATTTATTCATTATGTATACAGTGTTCTGTCTGCATGTGTGCCTGCCGGCCAGCAGAGGACACCAGATCTCATTACGGATGGTTGTGAGCCACCATGTGGGAATTGAACTCAGGACCTCTGGAAAGGTGGCTGAGGTTGAGAGCACTGACTGCTTTTCCAGAGAAACCAGGCCTTTTGAGTTAGGCACAGAGGTTAGCAATGCAGGTGAGATTAGCAGCCGCATAGCAGAAGGGAGAGGGGTTTAAAAGAGTGAGAACGGCCAGAGCATTTGGGGTGTGGGGTCTTGGGAAGAGGCGGTTGTTGGACTTAACTGGAGGGGAGAAATATATTTCCCACACCCTTTAACCTTTCACTTTCGAACTCTCATATAGTGTTGGTCTTCTCACTCTCCTTGCTTTATTTTCATGTCACATCGGGTCCTTTAAGAATGCTCTTTATATTATAGACACCACAAATGGGAGCCTGTTTCTAATGAAAATGATAGTTTTCAGATCTGGGGGTGTAGATCAGTGGTAAAGCCCCATTTCAATCACCAGCACCGCAGACAAACACTATATCCCTTCCAGGACTGGACTTACATCTACGGGATGCCTCGTTTAAAAAGCTCTGCCATTTTTTTGTCTTTGGAGCATACATAAAAACCAGTCGTTTTGTTTCTAGGATTTGTGTTAATAGTGATTCTCATTGGCTCTCAACCCCTCAGGCTGTAGCCAGTATACATTTTCTGTTAAGCATCTCCTAGACTAAGAGGTAAATGCAAAAAAGATTGTTGGACTATACATCCTGCCTAATGTGCATTCAACCAAGGCTTATCTTTTAAGAGCTGTGGAAAAGTGGGTCTCAGTTATACGCCTGGTTGGTCTAAGATGGATATAGGTGTTTGTGATTTTACATTATGTAAATGTGCTACCTATCGGTTTGAGTGACAGCTTCTCCATTTGTGGCTTGGAGAGAACCGCCTCTCCGAGGCTTCGGTATTTGAACACTCGGCCTCCAGCTGGTGGCGCTGTTGAGGTGGTTTAGGAGGTGCCTGTCACCTGGCTGGAGCAAGTAAGTCACTGGAGGTGGAGGTGAGTTTAAATCCTCACAGCGCTTTTGCGCTCTGCTTCCAAACTGCTGTTTGAAGATGTGAGCTCTCAGCTCCCCACCCCTGCCTCCATGCCTTTGGCTTGGCGCCATGCTTTCTCACCATGATGGGACTCTTACCCCCTGGACCTGTAAGGTAAATAAGCTTTCTTCTTTAAGTTGCTTGATTTTATCACTGCAACAGAAAAGTAACTAATACACATCTTAAGTGGATTTATTTTAAATTCTCCAAGAGATCAGTGGGATTTTTAAAATGCCTTTATTCATTAAAAGACCTGTAAACATTTGATAGAAATCTTGAACAGTTCTTTTTACAAACATATCCAGAATTCACAATATTTTACAAAATAAAATACAACAGACTCAAGGAAAGGAAGCAGCTTTAGATTGTAAGAAGGTAAGCCTCTCATCCCCCAAAGGACAGTCTCCCTGCAGAGGAACAGCCATGACCAACCACAGTAAGCACTGCTGTTCCCATCTTATAAACAACCGATACGAATTGTTCCTTGGGGTTGGAGTGTGACAAGAGACCAAATGGGGAGATGTCTGAGAAGAGGGCCACTGTGGTAAGCGGCAGCAACACTTTAAGACGCAGGCTCAGTTCTCTTCTTCCCTGGACCCACATCTGGGAACTATATTGCACAGCACCAGTCTTCCATGGATTCATCCAGACACACTTGAATGGGTAATAATGACAGTACTGTACAAGTCAGTCAAATGTATCCCAATACAATGTGCAACACTTTCTAAGTCTCAATCTTTTACATTAGCAAAGCTTAAAGAAAACATTTGCACATCATTTACCATTTATCAATGAAAATTGCACCTTCACTGACAAAACTCCTTTTTCCCAGGCACTACTCACACATTAGATTTTCAGCATCTGGTTGATGAAGAGGTATAAGCTTAGGAAATACTCTGAGTCTAATTAGAATAAAAACTCACAACAACGGAAAAATAATTAGGGTGGCAGAGCACACATAAGGCCCTGGGTTCCATTCCCAGCACCCAAAACAAAACAAGGGAAGCAGGGTCTCATCTAGACACGCAGAGCTTGAAGTCTCATCAAAGCCTGGAGGTGGCTCTGCTACACTCCACGGAGACCTTTAAACACTGCTATAATACTAAAGAGCCCAAGCTTTCCCCTGCAGGACTAACTAGCTTCCTCTGTGTTCCTAAGTCAAGTGGTTCTACCTTGAGTGTATAACTGGCCAACTTACTTAACCTCTCTGAACTCCAGTTTCTTGCAAAATATTATGAAGCTGATGGAAAGCTTGAAGAAAATGACATATGCAAATGTATCACAGTGCAGCAAACTTGGCACCAAAAGCCAACAAACAGGTAGCTTGTGTCCTTAAGAGGACATTTTCATATTGGCTGTATCCCACCAAGCGTAGTGATGTTGAGAGGTGAGAGGTCAGCTATTCCAGCAGGACACATTCCGGGAGGACCGGCATGGGCTCTGCTTTCTTACGGTACTAACATGAGTGACATTCTCTAAGACAGGCGGTGGGGAAAAGGGTGATGTCAATGGTGAAAACACTGGAATTAAAGCCACTGGACGCTGTCGAGCTGAGAGTCATGTAAGGTGGTATCATAGTGTTCTCCATCTCTCCAGAGCCTCTCTAGTACCTGACACTCAGCATTTCTCTCATTGTCCTCATCTTTGCATTGTTTTCAAAATATGCAACACTAGCCGGGCGGTGGTGGCGCACGCCTTTAATCCCATCGCTCAGGAGGCAGAGGCAGGCGGATCTCTGTGAGTTCGAGGCCAGCCTGGTCTACAGAGTGAAATCCAGGAAAGGCTCCAAAGCTACACAGAGAAACCCTGTCTCGAAAAAAACCAACCAAACCAAACAAACAAACAAAAAAAAACATGCAACACCAAGTATTTCTGAGTCTTTTTCCTCATAAAAGACAACTGCTTTCATAACAAAATAGAGCTTCTTGTAACCACCAATAACCAAAGACAAAACACCACAGTAAAAACAACTTGGCCAGGAGTGGTGATACCTGCCTTTAATCCCAACACTCGGGAGGCAGAGGCAGGCAGATCTCTGAGTTTAAGGCCAGCCTGGTCTACAGGGTGAGTTCCAGGACAGCCAGGGCTACACAGAGAGAGACCCTGTCTCAGAAAACAAAAACAAAAAAACAAACCAAAAAAAAACCCTAAACCAACCAACCAACCAAATGAAAAGTCCCCAGATCTAAGCAGAAGAGAGCACACTGGTTCTAGCCTGCTCCCAGCTTGCCTGCAGCAGCAGGAGAGGCCTCCTCTGACGCCTTTCCCCTTGCATACTCTCAAGGACTCCGTGGGACTGACTCCAGGACCCGGACCCTTGGAGAGATGCTCTCTGGCACTTTCAGGTACGTTTAGGATGAAGGCAGAGTCACTTCTTGTGGAGAAATCTCATTTTGCTTCCTGGAAGGGGGAGAAGAGTATGAGTGCCTTGTTTACCTTCCCCTGCTGTCCCACTGCAGCAAGGCACCAACAGCCTAGCCGTTCAGAGGCACTCCGAGTAGCTAGCTGCCTTGTCAAGTGCTGTGGTGTGGCTAAGTGTCCCCCAAAGTCCTACGTGTAAAAGCTTGGTCCCCAGCATGTGGTACTATTGAAAGTAGCTAGCGGGCCCTTAAAGAGGAGGGGCCTCCAGGGAGAAGGTCTGGTCACCAGTGTGCCCTTGCAGGTACCTGGCCCCTTCCTGTCTCTGCTTCCGGGCAGTCATCACACAAGCAGCTGCTTCTACCCACGTCTTGCCATGATGTATTACCTTGCCACAGGCCCAAAAGCATCAGGGCCACTCAGCCATGGGCTGAAACTCCCAAACTAGGAGCCCAACCAGGTGTCTAGAGTCTAAGGCCTCATTCTTATCATCTTAAGCATTCTGTTGCCCTAATGGAAAGTTATCAGCTGATGTGTTTAGCCACTAAGAACCCACGAGTGTCTAATTGCAGAGGCGGAAAAGAGCTCAAGATGTAATCTATTACACGTGGTTTTCAGCTAAACTGGAGTCTCCAATTACCTGGCTTACACACTGGGGAGCCCGAAGAAAACTTGTTTAAAGTCTCTAAAGATTATCATCTGATCTAATCCAACCCCAAGGCACAGATGAAATCATAGCTTGCGGCACACTTTGCTAGGGAAGGACAGGGTCTAATCAGGAGTGTATATCCTGAAGCTCAGAGTGTAAGATCACTGTTTGGGAATAGGCACATCCTTGTTCTCATGTAATACTGGACTTTAAAAATCATAAAGAAATGCAAAATGAGGCATCTGCCCTGCCTTCCAGTCCCTCAAATCAGGTATTTTTAAAGTCCGAAGTCCATGCACACAAGTCAGGGGTCCATAGACCCTCTAAAACTATATGTAAAATTTATCTGTATGCATTTTTCTGGTAAATAGGACCACTTTTTAAAAAAGCACCCTCAAAGGATGTAACCTAGAAAAGCTTCGTGATCATGAAATGGAAACTTACACCATCAGGCTAATTAGGGGTTTCACTAGTAGGGAAGCCCCAGCGTTTGAGGTGACTGGCTTTCTGAAACATTAGGAGCCAGGGTCACAGTGTCCAGTCAGCCAGCTTGATGTTGCATTGCTGACTGGATTATGAGTCTTGGGGATGAAGTTTGTTTACTACAAAGCTATTTTATTTTATTTTATCTAACAGAGATAAAAGCAACTCACCAAGACTCCGCAAAATTCTATTCACCCCACTGGGTTCTGACTCAGGAATTGTTTCCAAATACTGGAGAGCGCGGACTTCAAATAAACCTAAGAAGAAGACATTGGTGAGACTGTCCAACACTCCACCCTGGAAACCAATTAAATAAGACATTCCTTTTTCTTTTGATTTTGGGCAGTGCTGTGGGCGGACTCAGGTCTTTGCACATGCTAGGCGTGCTGAACTACTGAGCTATACCTCTTTCTTACTTATTTACTTAACTTTGTGTATGTTCATGCTTTAATGTATGTATGTGGGGTTGGCATGTGCATGCCACAACACACATATAGAGGTCAGAGGTTACCTTGTGGGTGTCTGATCTCTCCCTCCATCATATTGAGCCAGGGATAGAACTTGAGTTGTCACGGTTAACAAATGCCTTTACCAGATGACCTATCTCCCCAGCCCTAATCCTGTTATTAGCAGTGTTTTATTGTACAGTTAAACAATCCCCATAGTAACTCAGACATGCCCTTGTAAGTCTACACATTGTGTCCATTATTCAACCCTTCTAAGAATTCAACTAAGGAGGGACTGGTTTATGCTAGAGCCCACCTTTAACTCCGCTCTGCCGAAGCTCCCGGTCCTGAACAAACCCTGCAAACATCTGCGTCTCCATGAAGAGATCTAGAAAATGGCGGACACTTCGGGAAGTGTGTGACTTTCGGAATGGCTCCCTCTGGAACACACGTTCCCCACGCTCTGTGACAGTCATATTCAGAGAATAATGTCCCACAAGCTCCACAAAAAACCTTACAAATGCTTCAGACACCAGAGAATTGAGTGTCACATCTGTTTCAAAATGAAATAAAGAGAAAAAGCTAAGTTTTGTGAGTGTAGGAATGAATACTAACATTAGTTATGGAAGCCATGTCTAAAGAGTCATGAAAAACCAATGTAGGAATATGCCTTATTAGCTTGCTGCACAGCCCCATGGCATGCAAAAAGCCACAAAAAGTCCTCCCACAGTACTCTTACTGCATCATGTGGCCTGGCTTCCACACTGTGGCTTCATCACTCATGCAAATGCAACCTGTCTTTCTGCTGTCCCCTCTTCCCCTTCCCGGCATCCGTGCTGCATCTGCACCTCTCTGCTGCCCTGGCCTCCTGATTCCCGTCTCTCCTGTGTGACTGACAATTCGGTTTTCTCTTGCCCCTCATCCTCCCCTGAATATGGTCCTTGGACCACTTCTCTTCAGCAGCAGTCTATTCTTTAAAAAGCTAACCGGCAGCCAGGTCTGATGGCTCACACCTGTAATCCCTGCACTTGGGAGATGCAGGCAGGAGAATCAGGAATTCAAGATCACCCTCAGACATATAGTGAGCTCTGAGGCCAGTCTGGGCTCCATGAGATCCTGTCTGCAGCAGCAGCAGCCAAAGCCAGCTGGCACAGAGACAGAGCTGGCTACGCAATTCAAGTCTCCAGACCAGTATTTCACCCTTTCGTTCTCAGGCTGTCAATGGCAGTCATTATTTGGCTGTGCCATTATAAATTGCCTAATTTATAAAGTTCATAAATTCCATTTGTCTGTAAGTCACCATATCAGATCCTTTACAAAACTTGGTAGGCTATGGGCCAATTAAAATAAGATATGTCAAAACACAAATGCACTATATTCTTCTATATATCACTTGCCTCCTCCTCAACTTTCTCACCTAATATTGCACCATGACTTATTTTAATAAAAATAATTTATTGAGTACTAAGTACATGTCAGGCACTACACCAAATACTCTTACAAAGACAATAATCAGATACGCTTCCACTGCTCTCTGACTGTCCATCCGTCTGTCCATCTTTTACTCCCTCTTTAGGATCTTTCTAAAGTCACCCAGGCTGGTCTCAAACTTCGGATCTTTTACTACCTCCCATGTGCTGAGACTACAGAGGTGAACTACTGTGCCTGAAAATACTTCAGGTTGTGATGGGTTTTTTGTTTGTCTGTTTTTAAAGACAAGGTTCTCCAGGCTGGCCTGGAACTCACTATGTAGCTCCACCTGCCTCTGCCTCAGAATGCTGCCATTGAAGGCACATGGTACCACACCCTGCCTCAAAACAACGCTTTATCCCTCTCTAGCTCCCTCCCTTCCACCTGTTCCTATCAGTAAACAGCCTTGGTTTCCCAGCCGACAAGTCCAGGATGACCCTGTTTCTTCTTGTTTTGTTTTCTGAGACAAAGTCTCATTATGTAGCCTTTGCTGGCCTGGCACTGTGTAGCCCAGGCTGGCCTCGAACTCTTAAAATCCAAAGACTCTGCCTTCTAAGTGCTGAGATTAAAGGTATGTGTCATGGGGAGGAGAGGGGGAGAAGTCAAAAATCCTGGGGAGAAGGGGCAATTTTTAAAAGACAGGATGAAGAACTTAAAGAGAAAATGACCTATGAGATAGACCTATAGGAAGAAAGCATTCTATAAATGTCACTTTTCAAAGGCCCTTGGACAGGTGTGGGGTTGGCACTTTGGGGGTCTGTAAGAAAGGGTGTGAGATTTTCAAGGTGCGCTAGGTCGGCCCAGCCCTTAGCTGAGTGCTGATCTTAGTGTGTTCCCGGCTTTAACCTGAAGTCCTAAGCCCAAGTCTCACACCTTGTGAAAACCGCTGTTCCTGGCCCAAGACTTCATTGCGGTCTTCTAAAATCTGTACCAAGGCAGCTTGAAGTTTGGGTGGCAGGATTTCATCCTCATCAGACACCTGGAGAGAAGCACACTGCGTGAGCCTTCAGGAGTTCACACATGCACTAGCTAACAGCCCCCATCCCACAGGTGCTTTGTGGACACTCTACCTTAACTTGACTTCTTTTTAAAGATTTATTTATTTATCATGTACACAGAAGAGGCACCAGATCTCATTGCAGATGGTTGTGAGCCACCATGTGGTTGCTGGGAATTGAACTCAGGACCTCTGGAAGAGCAGCCAGTGCTGTTAACCTCTGAGCCATCTCTCCAGCCCCCCCCCCCTTTTTTTTTTTTTTTTACAAAATCGCTCATCTACAAGTTTCATTTTTTATCTCTAAAGCCATGGCTCTATAAATGGTAGTTCATATGTGAAGAGCTAACTGCTTTGGAAGAAAGATCTGGTTTCCACACTCAGCTTACACCCAGAGAGCTGCTCTGAGACTCACCGCTGTCTATCCATTCCCCATCCCCCAGCATCCGACAGAAAGGACCACTTGTTAGGATTGCTAGAAAGCCGCCTCTAAAGCATTCCATGAACACCCACTGCCCTCAGTCTACGAGACCGCTGGCTTAATATCATCCTTAGAAGTTCACTCCTAACCGAGAAGCTACACAACCAGAGTTAAGTGCTTGTCCTTTCTTTCTGTGTGCTGAACTGTGTGCTTAGGTATCTAGATGGGTACACTACCAGCAAGCCACATCCTCAGCCAATAAATTTAACTTAGAGGCTTATATGTCAACCCTCCTGGAGTTGGTTACTTCTCTTGAGAATGACATTGATGCTGTTTCCTCCTTCCTCCTTTGGGATGGACACCCATAAACTCAAGCCAAAGTTTTCAGGCCCAATCTTGTATGGTTAGCTCCAGTGTCAACTCAGAAATGGGTATGAACCAGAAGTTCTCTCTGAGTCATGTTCTCTAAGCACTTCCAGATATTTTCTGTCTAAGTGCCTATAGAGACACCTATGTCCCCAAACATTATGTAAGCCTCTCCTTTGTCACTCACCTCCTGCAGGAACTTGTCTGCACACAGATCAACTATCAGCACCTGAGGAATAAGGAGACAGGCAGGTTCAACCAGAGACATCCACAGACACACCAGGTACTGCTGGACCGGGATGGGCACTTTGATTCTTTCAGGCCATGGGAACAGTTTCAACAAAATTAACTCAGAGTTGCAGCCAATTTAAAAGTTAATCCATCAAAACAACAAATGAATTGGAAAAGGAAAAAGATGTATACACTGCATATGACAGAGATTTACCAGATGCGTGTGGGAGAACAGTGGGGAGAGCAGCCTATTCAACAAGCAATACTGAGGAGGTGGGTAGCTACAAAGAGGGAAAATCCCCAAATGGTCTACACCACACTATTTGCAAACAAATGAAGTACTAGGTGGAGTAAGAAAAAAGGCAAATATAGGGAGATAACAGAGGAGGACATTCATGTGAAAATGTAAGCAGCCCATGAAAACATCAATCTTAAATGAAAACATTGGCATCTTAACCACATACAAATGAACAACTCTCCTCCATTAAAAAGTGTCATTTTAGGCTGGGTGTGGTGATGCAAGATAAACTACCAGCAGTCTGGAGGCTCTGACAGGACTGTTGACAAGTCCCACCCAGCCTGGAGACAGAGGGAGACCCTGCATCAAAAAATGAACAAATGGCCTCCACCCTAACACCCAACAAAACACACACACCAGAAAATGAGTTCAGAACACGGTTTTAGAAAATGAAAAGCCAAGTCTCAAGGGCTGGTGATGTAGCCCAGTCAGCAGAACGCTTGCCTCGCATGAACAAAGCCCACAATTTGGTCCTTTGCACTGAATACATCAGGTGTTATGCCTGTAACCCCAGAACTGGGGGGAACGAGGGTGGGCAGTCAGAAGTTCAAACTCATGCATAACTACAAAGTGCATTTGAGGCCAGCCTGGGCTTCCAGAGACCATAAACCTCGATAAAAAGACCTCCAAAAGAAGACACCCCCATCCAAAAAAAGAAAAAAGAAAAAAAAGAAAAGAAAAGAAAAAAACTAATAAAAAAAAGAGGCTTTGGGGTTGGGCTGTTGTTCAGAGTTAGAGCACTCATCTAGGTAGGTACTCTGGGTTTGATCCCCAGCACCATAAAAACAAAACCAAACAGAAAAACAAGACATCTTACAAATCATGGAGGATAAATAACCCTGGGTGAATATAGAATATGATTTACAATAAATGATATTCAATGACTGGTAAACACACCTCAAAAGCAATCAAGGAACACAAATTCCACTGCAATGGGCAAATGTACAGCTCCACAGTCACCAGCCAGGGCAGCTAAACCACACAGCTGGTGACGTGTGGACAACGGCCCCTCTCCTGTGCTGCTGGGAGAAGTTTAATTGGCATTCCTTCGAAGAAGTTCGAGTTCACTCACTGAAGTTGAAGATGTGCTTTTATCCTATCACTCAGAATTCCACCTGAGCACATACCCACAGAACCCAAGCATGTAGGGACCGAGTATGATGCATAAAAACATTTACAACAGGATTATTCATAAAAACCTCAAGCTGGAGATAGCCCAGACATTTATCAACTGCAGAATGGGTAAGAAAATTGTGGTACACTCACACAATGGCATATTCTAGGTGATCAGAAGCATCCAACTATTAGTAAACCTATACAGATGAATCTTAACACACATCCCTAACAGAGAAAAGCTACATTCCTCTTTTATACCAAGTTTCAAAACTGAGGACACAGGATAACACTGTTATTATAATTTATTTATCACTCTGTGTGTGTGTGTGTGTGTGTGTGTGTGTGTGTGTGTGATGCACAAAGTCCTGGTGTGCCATGGTGTACGGAGGACGATTTGTAGAAGTGAATTTTCTTCCTCTGCCTTTGGGTGGAACTCGGGATGCCAGGTTCCCGCAAGCACATTCACCTGCTGAGCCACCATGCATTTTTGGAGATAAAATTATAAAGAAATACAAACAGATGGCTACTATAAGAGTCAAGACGGTAGTGAGCTTTTCTGGGGAGTGGGGAAGGGACCACGAGATTAGAGATTGAATCTTTCGCTGTGATGCCCGTTACAATCCAATCCTGTATTATATAAATAGTCACTTTGTAATAATACTTCACTAAGGTGTATATTCTGTTTGTTTAGGTTAAATATCTTTACATGTGCTATATCTGGAACAATTTTTTTAAGTCAACCCTGAGAAATTTTGTATTGATTTAAAAGAAAACAAGTGCCAGCAATATCAAGCTGGATGACCTGCTCTTCATCCCTGTTGCCCACAGAAAAGTGAAGGAGAGGGGCTGGAAAGATGGATGGCTCAGAGGTTGAGAGCACTTCCAGAGCTCACAACTATCTGTAACTCAGTTCCAGGGGATCTAACACCATCACACAGACATACATGCAGGCAAAACACCAATGCACACAAATAAATAAAAAGGAACAATTTAAAAACAATTCTATTTTAAAGTGAAGGAGAGAACTGACCAACAAAATTGTCCTCTGACCTCCACATGTGTGCCATGGCACCCCACCCCCCACCCCCCCACACACACAAGTGTTTTTTTAAAAAAGAAGACCAAGCCAGATGGTGGTCGCACATCTTTAATCCCCGCACTTGGAAGGCAGAGGCAGGTGGATCTCTGAGTTCAAGGCCAGCAAGTTCCAGGACAGCCAGGACTACACAGAGAAACCCTGCCTCAAAAAAAAAAAAAGGAAAAAGAAACCCTCCTTTTTATACATAGATGGGTCCACCGCTCACTACTGTAAAGTGAGCATCAGGATGCAAATGTACCATGGAATTGTTTTCTCTTTAAGATATAAAATATGACAATGTAACAAATGATCAATTATTGTAATACTTAAAATGTTTAGATTTATTTATTTTATTTCATGTGTATGAGTGTTTTGCTCATATGTCTGTCTGTTATCATGTGAACTCCTGGAATTGGAGTTATGGGTAGTTGTGAATCACCAAGAGGTTACTCAGAATTGAATCTGGGTCCTCTGTAAGAACAAAATGTCTTAACTGCTGAGACATTTCTGAAGCCCAAATGATAAAATTATTTTATTAATAACAATTCTACCCCTCTTAAAAGATCATTTGGTTTCCTTTGCCAATGTTCTCACATTTCCCGAATGTTTTCCATCTTACCTCTTCAATGGGAAGGTCCTGGAGTTGGGGTAGGGAACAAGACAAGATTCCAATAAGGAATGGAGTGGGAGAGCACACTATGTCAATCATGGACACTGGTAATACTGGGATGTAGGTGTGCTGCCAGGTGAATGGATAGAGTGTAGCTACGACAGCATGGCCACATTTTGACAGGGTGCTAGACAGAGGAGAAGCACATGTCACAGATGGAACAGCACATGGAACATATTTCAAATATTATGCTAAAGAATTATACAGTGACCTCACTGGCCTTCACAGATCAATAACCCTGTGAATATGTACTAATTGCTAGCAGATTCATCTCAGTCTGGTTCAGCACAATTTATTATACTAAAAAACCAATGTTCACCAGGCAGTGGTGGCACAAGCCTTTAATCCCAGCACTCAGGAGGCTGAGGAAGGCGGATCTCTGTGAGGCCAGCCTGGTCTACAAAGAAAGTTCCAGGACATCCAGGGCAACACAGGGAAACCCTGTCTCAAAAAACCAAAACCAATAACAACAACCAAAAACCCAAAATCAAAACAAACAAACAAAAAACCCCACCAATGTTCCCATAGAAAATCAATACTGATATTTTTTAAAATATGTGGGAGAATCTCACTACATTGCCCAGGCTGTCCTTGCATTTCTGGGTTCAAGTGATTCTTCTGTCTCAGGTCTCCTGAGTAGATGGGACACTGGTGTGAACCACTCAGCCCGGAAAGCAATACCATTTTTTTTAAAAACTTTCTTTCTGTTTTGTTGTTTAGTTGGCTGGGTTTTTTTTGTTTGTTTGTTTGTTTGTTTGAAGACAGGATCTCTGTAGCCTTGTCTGGCCTTGAACTCACAGAGCTCTGCCTGCCTCTGCTTCCTGAGTATTGGGATTAAAGGTGTGCACCACCAAAACTAGCCATCTTTGTAATTTTACACACAAGCCTTTACAATTTCTGTCTTCTCCATCTGGGTCACAGGAACTGAACCTGGGTCCTTTGCAAGACCAACAAGTGCTCTCATACTGAGCCAGCTCTCCAGCTCCAGTTCTAGGTATTTTAAATATAGGCCCACTGTAAAATAAATAAATAAATGCAAGCCAAACACCAGCATGAAGTATCAGATTCCACTCATTTCTTACCTCAGGCTGTTGGCAACAAAGATCACCCTCCGCTCTAAGAGAAGAGAGGCACAGACCCGGACGAGACGGCACACACTCAAGCACTTGAAAAGACATTCAAAATCCACATGCTCCAGGCGTGAATCCAGCGGTCGGCAGAGTTCAATGGACTGAAACGCAAGAGAAAACCAGGAGAGCCGAGGTTGGACAGCACCTCTAACGGCAGCATTAACAGAAGAACTTCTCGCTCCTTCTCTAGTCTGAAAAAGGTCTGCTACTTGGGTCAGGTGTGGTGGCACACATCTTTAATCCTAGTTAGTACTCAGGAGCTAGAAGCAGGCGTATCCCTGAGTTCAAGGCCAGCTAGGGCAACATAGTGATATCCTGTTTGGGGAAAAGGAAAAAGTCTGCTGCAAAGAGTTTATGAAGATGCCGTAAAGTCCGGGGAAAATCATTCCATCTGACAAATATAAACATACATACATTATGTATACACATACACATGTCTGTCATTTATCATATTGACACGGCACTGTAACGGGACCCAATCTATGTCAGGTAGGAAACCCAGGGCTGAGGATCAACTACCTCACATATTCAGTGTTTCATCAGAGTTTCAAGGAAATAAAACATATTGCCTTGAAAAGGTAAAACTATTCCTCCCCATGCACGGGCTTCTGGAAACTGTGCCTTGCTGTGGGATATTTGTACACTGTGTGAAGATATATTGCTGTGATTGGTTGTTGTTTTTTTTTTTTTTTTTTTTTATTTTGGTTTTTCGAGACAGGGTTTCTCTGTGTAGCTTTGTGCCTTTCCTGGAACTCACTTGGTAGCCCAGGCTGGCCTTGAACTCACAGAGATCCGCCTGGCTCTGCCTCCCAAGTGTTGGGATTAAAGGCGTGCGCCACCACCGCTGTGATTGGTTTAAAAGAGCTGACTGTCTAATAGCTAGACAGGAGGTATAGGCAAGATTTCTGGTCAGAGGGAGAAGAAGAAGGAGGAGCCAGGAGACACAGAGAGGAAACAGGAGGTGCAAGATGGAAGAGAGGTAATGCCATGCAACAGGACGAAGATTAATATAAACACGTTAATTTAAGTTCTAAGAGCTAGTTAGGAACAAGCCTAAGCTACAGGCTGAGCTTTCATAATTAATAAGAAGTCTCTGTGTCATTATTTATGAGCTCGCAACCCAAAGAAAAATCTGTCTACAGTGCCTGCAATAGTACAAGGTTTGCTTTTAGGTGGTTACTAGACCGTGGTGAGATGAATTAACTTACCCCATCTCCAGCCCCAGGGAGGTAGCTCTTAACCGTGATGGTGCGTCCGGGAGCTGGGAAAGGGGCTTCCATGACACTTCGCATGAATGGGTAAACAAGGGCTGGAGACATTTCTCTTCTCTTCTCTACTTCATCCAGAATCTGCATGGGGACACAAACAAACAAACAAACAAACCCCACAGTAATTTACTAAGACCTCAGTCCAGAAACATAAGGAAACCCTACTATAAATAAATAACAACAGTAGATTCAGACAAACAGGCTCTGCAACTCAAAAAAGCTCAAAGTACATGGTGAGGCTATCTTTACACCCCGAAAGTTACTCAAGTCAGCTTATGTTTAGAAACTACTTTAAAAAAAATAATAATTTGTACTCCTTTTGTGTGTGTGTGTGTGTGTGTGTGTGTGTGTGTGTGTGTGCGCGCGCGCATGCGCACATGCCATGCTCAGTGTGGAAGTCAGAAGACAACTTGTGGGGGGTCTTAGTTCTCTTCCTCCACTGTGTGGTCCTGGGGACTGAAGTCTGGTTTTCAGGCTTGGTGGCAAGTGCCTTTACCACACAGCCATCTCACCCAAACTGGAGACCATTTTCATTTCAATAAAGGGCAAAACATATAAACACTGACAGTGATATCCTACAAGTTGGGTCTGGAAAATCAAGAGGCAAGATATGCTTCAGTGTGGGGTTTGGGGGCGGGAGAGTTGACTCAGTGGTTAATTAAGAGCACTTGTTACTCTTGTAGGCCTGGATCCAATTCCCAGTACCCACACAGAAGCTCATAACCAGCTGTAACTCGACTTCCAGGGGATCTGACACCTTCTTCTGGGCCCACAGGCACCATGCATACATGTTCTACACAGGCACGTGTGCAGGCAAAACACCATACACACAAAATAAACAAATAAATCTTTAATTATTTATTCCTTTAAGCTGGGAGTTTGAGCAGACCAAAACCATAACAGAGCAGCAACTGCAACCTGATCAGGGGTCTAAGTTTACCTTCAAGCTTATGGGTTGTTTTTTTTTTTCATTTTTAAATTCACTGGGGGGATGACTATATGCCAGAGGCCTTGGACCAGACCAATGACTCACTGCAGTGAACATTCTGCAGGTGGGGCTGAGTGGACAAAAGAGTGTACTGTATGACACACTGCAGCTCCCAATACCACCAGGATGAAGAGGTATTGGAAAGACAGAGGAGCAAGGTGGGTTTTTTGTTGTTGTTTTGTTTTTAATTAAGATTTTTTTTGGGGGGGGGTTCTTTTGGGGAATACACTGCAGGGGTGAGGGGCAGGGTATGGAGGGACTAGGAGATGAGCAGAATTGGGGAGGATGATATTAAATTCCCTAAGAATCAATAAAGAATTATGTTAAAAAACAACTCATTGGGGAGGGACATCAATTGTCACAGCACAGATGTGTAGGCCAGAGGACAGCTTGTGGCTCATTTCTTTCCTCCCACCATGTGGGTTCCAAGAGTCAAATTCAGGTCGTCAGCCTTGAGGGACCCTGCCTTGACCTGCTGAGCCATCTGAAGAGTCTGAGTCTGTGGCTTGTAACTCATTGTGGGCGAGCTTTCTCAAGGAGTATATTAAAGTCTATGCCACTCAATATTCTCCGGTGAAATCACCAGCAATAAAGATGACCTCAGACCGAGAGGCTCTTCCCAGAGCCCACGCTTCACTCACCTTTGAGAAGAGGTTGAAGCAACCTAAACGACTGACCATGCAGTATACCTCGGGGAGCCGCTTGCCTTTGCCTTCCGGCTGGAAACACAAACCAAGCAGAGCAAGGGTTTACCACCTTAACTATTAATATTCACTTAACAGGCCCCTTCTATGTGGCAGGTGCTTGTCCCAAACTTCCCGACTCAAGCGATGCTCTTCAGACACCAAAGTTGATGAACTGCAGGTGTGCACAGGCGTCTTTCAATACTGTTCAGTCAGCAGGAGTGAGGCTTTCCTGCTCAGTGAGCACTTCAAGGTGGGGGAAGTACTAAGGAGGAAGGCATGATTTCCTCAGGCTTATGGCCTAAACGACATGACACCTGAGACAGGTTGGGAGGACCTCAGCCTCTCCCACTGGCTCTCTGGACAGCATTCTTGAGTGTGCCACACTGACATTCAATCTCTGCCAGGAATTCCTTTCTCTACTGCAAAGAAACAACTCAGTGAAACCCACAGCCTTTCTATTCTGACCTTCACCTCACTCTTGCTATGTAAACTAACATAGCATAGCTTCTTTTTTGGGGGGGCTGAGGATCGAACCCAGGACCTTGCGTTTGGTAGGCAAGTAATCTACCACTGAGCTAAATCCCCAACCCTGCATAGCTTCTTTTTTAAAAACTCCATCTTTGTTTTATGTATATAGGTGTTTGCTGCATGTAAGGCTGTGCACCATGTGTGTGCAGTGCCCGTGAAGTGCCACAAGAGGGCATCGGATCCCCGGAGACTGGAGTCTGCTGTGAGCCACACTCCCCATGGGTGCTGGGTGTCGAATCTGGGTCCTCTGGAAGACCAATCAGTGTTCTTAACCACTGAGCCTTGCCAAGCCTAATGCAGCTTCCTGGATGTGCACATAATTAAATAGCCCTTAAAGTCATAGAGAGACAATGCTCCTCAAGTTCCTAGTCGGCCTTTCTTGTCCCTTAGCCGACTCTGGCACCAATCTGGTACTCACCAAAAGCTTCTTACAGTAACCAAACCACCGACTTCCATCTTCACCAGTCAACACGAAGGAGAATGTTTCACTGAAAACAAAAACAGCTGCTTAAGACATTACTCACAGACCAAGGAGTCCCTTTGTGATCTAAGAGGAAGCAGAAATACCCATTTATTTCAAGTCACATTCCCACAGAGCACGCCGGCCTTGTCCAGGGTGAGTGAGTGGGTACAGGATAAGCTGTTGGTATTGTCTCCTTTTGTTGAATATCTAGTTTAGCCAAACATATGGGTAATCAAGCTATAGAGGATTTTGGTAACATATTTCTCCCTTGTGAATTCTTCTGTGTTTGGTTCTGAGTGGCCATATGAACAGTGACAGAAGAAAGTCTAGATCCTGGGCTGGAGAGATGGCTCAGTGGAGAGAGTGTTTGCTGCACAGCATGGCCTGGGTACAGACCCACATGTCTACACAAAGCTGGATGCAATAGCATGCATCTGCAATCTTAGCATTCCTGCAGTGAGATGGGAGGCAGAGACAGGGGAACCCTAGAAGTTCCAAGGCCAGCTAGCTTGCCATAAACAGCAGAGAGTAAGAGACCTTGTCTCAGACAAGGCAGAGGCAGGGGCTGAACAATGCTGTCCTTTAACCTCTTACATGAATATGCACGCCATTCTCTTTCTCATCCACACACAGGGATGGGAAAAAGATTACACCCTTTTCCTTGATGTTTCAGACAGGGTTTCTCTGTATAGCCCTTATTGTCCTGGAACTCACTCTGTTGAGCTCACAGAGATCCATCTGCCTGTACCTCCCAAGTGCTGCGATCAAAGGCGTGCACCACCACTGCCCTGCTAGATTATATCCTTGATATATACAAATCAATAGGAAAAATATTAACTCCTCATTCTAAATATGAGCCAAAAATGAACAGCACAGCTGGGAGTGGTGGCACATGCCTTTAATCCCAGCACTTGGGAGGCAGAGGCAGGAGGATCTCTGTGAGTTCAAGCCTGATGTATAAAGCAAGTTCTGGAACAGCTAAGGCTACACAGAGAAACCCTATCTCAAAAAACCAAAACAAAACAAAAAACCCCCAAAAAAAACAAAATAAAAAACCTCACAAAATACCCAAAGATGCTCCCAAAAGATACTCATTTAATGAGCAAAGAACCTCCAATTTGAATAGTGAATCACTATTTAAACTTATTTTCTGTGTATGAGTGTTTTGCCTGCGTATACATCTGCGCACCACTATGTACAGTGCCCACAGAGACCAAAGGGAGCCTTAGGTCCTCCGAGCCCCAATTTCAGCTGGTTGTGAGCTGCTCCATGGTGCGGGAACCAAACCTAGTCCTGCTCAAGAGCAGCCAGCGCTTTTCCCTCTAAGCCATCTATGCGCACTGAGGATCTGTACTCAAATACGGTAAAAAATTATTGGAAAGGAGCATTTACAGTGGTGACTCCTGAGCAGTCACCGCCTTTGCTTTCGACTTACTCTTCTGCATTTCCTAAACATTCTAGAACAGACTCAACGCAGGAGGAAGCCAACCAGAGCAGGCCAACGGGAGAGAGTGCACAAGCTAGCCATGCAAGTGACAACACAGAGCAGCAATGCTGGCAGCTGAGAGCTGAGCGCTGTGGTCTTAACCACTGAGCTATCCCTCTTCTGGCCCTTACTGGTTTGTTTTTTGCACAAAGTCTCACTGCTTCCCGGACTGGCCTTCAACCTTGCCTCAAGTGACTCTTGTCTTAGGACCTGAGTAACTGTGAGTACAGACGTATTTTAATACACCCCGATTACGGTGTAAAGAAGGCACCGATTGGCAGAGCACACCTCTAATCCCAGCACTCGGGAGGCATAGGCCAGTGAATCTCTGTGAGTCTGAAACCACTCTGGTCTTCATATCAAGTTCTGGGCCAGGCAGGGCTACATTTTTGGTCTCAAAAACAAAACAAAACAAAAAACAAAACAAAAAACAAAAAACCAAAAAGCGTGATTTGGAAGTGATAATGGTTTTAGAAACTAAAATTGGGGGGGGGGGGGAGCTGGAGAGGTGGCTCAGAGGTTAAGAGCACTAGCTGTTCTTTCAGAGGTCCTGAGTTCAATTCCCAGCAACCACATGGTAGCTCACAAACCACCTGTAATGAGATCTGGTTCCCTCTTCTGGCATGTAGACAGAACACTGTATTTGTAATAAATAAATAAATCTTAAGGGATTGGAGATTTAGCTCAGTGATAGAGCACTTGCCTAGCAAGCGCAAGGCCCTGGGTTCAATCCTCAGCTCCACAAAAAAAAAAAAAAAAACTTAAAGAAAAAGAAACTAAAATTGGCATTTTCCTCTAGATACCTTAACTAAATTCCTTCTTTTGGATTTCTTTTTATTATTTTTAAGTGTGCACACATGAGTATGGATGCCCTTAGAGAATAGAGGCATGGGATCCCCTTGGTGCTGGGATTACAGGGAGCTGTGAGGCGCTGGGCCATAGGTACTGGGAACCAAACTCAGGTCCTCGGCAAGAGTAGCACTTGCTCTTAACTACTGGGACATCTGCCATCCCTGCAGCCCCACGCAATTCTTTAATGCGTCGGTTACCCACACCTATCATCAAGCTGGAGTCTCCCTCTGTACAGGGCCCATGAGGGAACACAGAATCCAGGCTATGGCTTCGTCTACCAGCTTGAAGGAGAAACAAGACAATGACAATTGTTCTGTTCTGCTCTTTCTAGGTTAACCCCTGAGCTACAGGTGTAGTCACTGCCCCCGCGTCCATCCCCGCCCCCCACCTACTCTGGGCCATTTCTGGGCAGGTGATGTGGCCCCAACTTGCTCTGCAGAACTGCTGAGCTAAGGAGATGCACAAACTTGTGTTCTGGGTTTGCTGAGCTCTCGTAGGAAATGTTCTATCTCTTCCCCACCCGGCCCACCGCAGCTAGGCCTGCTCCTGTTCACTCCTGGAGCTCTCCTCCCGACTCTACCCATTCGGCACAAACTGATTCGATGCACAGTTCCAGCAAACTGAAATCAGAAGGAGCCCATCTACCTCTTGAGTTCTGAGGTTGGCACCCAGTCCTTTGAATCAGGAAAACAAAATTTGGGGATGACTTTGAGTCTCTCTTCGGTGTCTCTGGATTGCTTATAGCCATGATCACCCTGAAAAAGATAGCACAGAACATCAACCTATGAAAACAGGTAACAGGAGTTAGAAACAAAACTCCTCAGTCTGGTCTTGGGGAAGCCTGATGGTTCATGTAGAGGTTTCCCGCAGTGTGGCTTTGTACTGCTGAACAGTAGGGAAGGAAGGAGAAGGCTGAAAATCCATGACTGTGCATGGAGGGAGGGCAGCTGCTGAGAACAAAGAATCCATCTGACACAGCAGCGAACCTGTGAAGACGCTGGTGAAGACTATATCTATTCAGAGTAAGGGAGCCACGCCAAAGAGCTTTCAGCCAGGGAGAATCTAGACTCAAGATTCTCACACTAGTGCGATGCAGTATTTTATGAATCATGGAATTTAAGATAAATACACAACAAAAACCTAGGCAGCTCAAAGCATTCTCTGATTCCTAATCAAGGAACTTTAAAAAGGCAGATGAATGTTATTTAGAAAGATGCTATTTTTAAATGTTACTCTGTATATAATCATTCCTTTAGCTTTGTTACCTAATTACAGGTTTACAACTTCCTGTAAAATTTTAGCATGGAAGACTCTTACAAAAGTGTGGTTAAGCCAGGCCTGATGCCGCCCACCTGGAACCCTGGCTCTTGGGAGATAGAGGCAAGAGAATGAGGAATGCAAGGCCAACCTTGGCTACACAGAGAACTCAAGTCAGCCTGGACTATGTAAGACCCTGCTCCAAAATAACAACAAACAAACAAACAGGTACTGTATTTCAAAATGTAGTCTAAATTTAGTTCAATGACAAGACATTCAGCTATAAAACCAGCACAAAAGTCTCATTAGCATAGTGCTTTTAAGAGAATTAACCAAAGTTCTCTGTACATTTCTTTAAAAAATATGCACCAGGGCTAGAGAGATGGCTCAGCCATTACAGTCTAGGCTCACAACTAAAAATATAAAAAATATGCTAAACCGGGCAGTGGTGGCACACGCCTTTAATCCCAGCACCCGGGAGGCAGAGGCTGGCGGATCTTTTTTGAGTTGGAGGCCAGCCTGGGCTACAGTGTGAGTTCTAGGACAACCAGAGCTACATAGTGAGACCCTGTCTTGAAAAAGAAAACAACAAGATGCACGTATTCTACGTCACTGGGATGTTCCTCTCTAAAAACAACAGGACAGCATCAGAAATGGGGAGTGCAGCTTCCAGTGCGCCTGCCTAGCATAGAGGCGGCATTGACCCCAGCACTGGATGTGAAAAAAAGCACCTCACACATGTTGTTAGCTCTAACATGGTGTGTTCCCAATCTTCAGCCAAGGTGTTCCATACCAGTCCAGACAGGGCTCCACAGGGCTCGCTTCATCCCACTAACTGATGGGCATCTGAGGCACAAAACAGCAAGCCATTTACTTGGGGGCCTTCTTTTTTTATTTATTTACTTATTTTACTTTTAACTATGTGTATGCCTGTGTATCCCTGTGTGAGTATATGCATATGACTGCAGTTGTCTGTAGAGGCCAGAAGAGGGCACTGGACAACTGGATTCTGGATCAAGAGGTGTTTGTGAGCCATCTGACATGGGTGCTGGGAACTGAACTCTGGTCCTCTGCAAGAGTAGTGATTAACTACTGAGCCAATTTCCAGGCCCACTGGAGGCATTCTTGATTCATCTGCTGAAGTCAGTGTGTGCCCTTCTCTGGTGCTATCCCTATTAATCTAAGCTTAGCTTTGCTGTAAAATTAATTAAAACTCTCTTCTCTCTCTCTCTCTCTCTCTCTCTCTCTCTCTCTCTCTCTCTCTCTCTCTGTGTGTGTGTGTGTGTGTGTGTGTGTGTGTGTGTGTAGGTCTTCCTAAGCAAGGCATAGTGGCACATGTCTGTAATCCTAATACTTGAGAGGCTGAGGCAGAGGGTCATGAGGTTAGAGCCAGCCTGAGACACACATCGAGCTGAAGACTAACCCTAGACTACAGTGAAAGAATGTCTAAAAGGGAAACAAAGCTCCTCTAGAAAGATTACTCAAGGATATTTATTTAGACTACGGTAGTATCATTTCACCATGAATTGCTGAGAAATAGCATTCCTACGTGACATTAAAATTTTTTTGTGGAAATTTGATTTACATAGTTACTATTGAGATGTTTCTTCTTTCTTTTTTTTGGTTAAGATTTATTTACTTCTTACATATAGTGTTCTGCCTGCATATATGCCTACAAGCCAGAAGAGGGCGCCAGATATCATTCTAGATGGTTATAAACCACCATGTGGTTGCTGGGAATTGAACTCGGGATCTCTGGAAGAACAGCCAGTGCTCTTAACCTCTGAGCCATTGCTGTGGATATCGCTCTGTATAAATAAAATGCTGTTTGGACAGTGGCCAGGCAGGAAGTATAGGAGGGACAAGAGAGAAGAGAATTCTGGGAAGCCGGAAGGCTGAGGAGACACTGCCAGCCATGAGAAGCAACATGTAAAGACACCGGTAAGCCACAAGCCATGTGGCAAAGTATAGACTAGCAAAAATGGGTTAGTTTAGGATAAAAAGAGTAGATAACAAGAAGCCTGCCACGGCCATACAGTTCGTAAACAATGTAAGTTTCTGTGTGTTTACTTGGTTGGGTCTGAGTGTCTATGGGCCTGGTGGGTGAGAGAGATTTGTCCTGACTGTGGGCCAGGCAGGAAAACTCCAACTACAAGCCATCTCTCTAGCCGTGTTGGGGTGTTTCTAAGGTTCTTCCCTTCCCTTCCACAGGTTCTTCTTTGAAATAAGTCTTACTACATAGCCCAGGCTGGCCTCAAGCTCTTGATGGTCCTGCCTCGACCTCCTAAGTGCTGGGATTACAGGCATATCACCACACCTCGATGCGCTGAGGCCATTTAAAAATGGGAACACATGCAGGAAACATCTTAGATCCCAGTACAGTTGTGCTTTAGCGGCTCCGGTGAAACATGCAATACAGGGTCACAGATCCACAGTCCTGGGGTGACCAAGTGCTTACCCTGAATAAGAGGTGTTACCTGGCCATGAAGGCTCATGGGAGGTTGTGGCATGAGGCCAGCCTAAGCTACAGAGCTCCAAGCCAGCCTGGGCGACACAACAAAACTTTGTCTCTAAAAACCCTAAGAAGTGATCCGGTGTAAGTAACAAAAGAGAAGGCAAGCAAATGCTCCAAAGAGTCCCTCCGCATCCACACTGAGTACATGATTCACAGAGAACAGGTTCTTTGTGCAACAGTGAGGAAAAGTAAACAGAAAATACAAAATAAATTCAGGGGGCCAGTGAGGCGGCTCAGCAGATAAAGGTATCTACTGCCAAGTCTGATGACCCAAAGTTGATCCGTAGAAACCACAAGATAGAAGAGAACTAACTCTCACCTCAAAAACAGACAATAAAAAGTCTCCTCAAGCCAGGCAAACAAACAAGAAACCAACAAAACTAAACAGACTAAAAGAATACCAAACAGGGCTGGAGAGATGGCTCAGAGGTTAAGAGCACCGAACTGCTCTCCCAGAGGTCCCGAGAGTTCAATTCCCAGCAACCACATGGTGGCTCACAACCATCTAAAATGAGATCTGGTGCCCTCTGCTGTATACATAATAAATAAATAAATCTTAAAAAAAAAAAAAAAAAAGAATACCAAATAGCCAGGCAATAATGGTGCACACCTTTAATCCCAGCACTTGGGAGGCAGAGGCAGGTGGATCTCTATGAGTTCAAGGCCAGCCTGGTGTACAGAGCTAGTTCCAGGACAGTCAGGAATACACAGAGAAAACCTGTCGGGGGTGGGGAGAATACCAAATGTAAAAATTAAAATGTAAACCTACTTCCTTTCATGTGTGGCCTGTGAACCCGCAATGGGTTTTATTTGCTATTCAATGTCCCACTGCCCAGGATTCAAAGGGTCAAGTGCAGACCCACAGACTGCAAGTGCTGTAACAGGTGACTAGATGAGCAATTGCCTTTGTGAGGCAGGCAGAGCAAACCCACAGAACAGTGTGACAGCCAGGCTGGGCTTGGCGGCTCCCAGCACGTGGGAAGCTGAAGCAGGGGGGCTGTCCATTCAAGGAGAACTTGGGTAAGATCATGGCTCAGTGTTGGTTAAAAACTGGCAGAGCCAACAGTAAACAAGAGGAAATGCACATGAGGAGCAAACAGGAACCTTCTGGACGCTTCACTGTCCACCTTGCACCTACCTTGCTAGGGAATTGCTGTATGACCTGGGGAATGTAGTTTGTCCCCGATGGCTTCTTCTGCAGAGACACCACCACGAAGAGTTCAAAGAGCTGCTGCTCCTGCAGTTCGATCAGATCCCGCTCCAAGGTCTGGTAGTGGGGGTTCCTCTTGGAGGACTGCTGCAGCTGTGCTAAGCGCTTGTGGCGATCTGCAAGGAATGAGGTCACATTTCAGGTTCCCGGTGCCCTTCCCTCTAGCCCCACAAGTCATGGCACTCACAGGGAGGAGCCTCTGAGGTCCCATGTTAGATGAAGGCACGGATACTCCTGTTTGGGGAAATGCTAGGGTCCTCTTCCACCCCGGCAGAGGTGGGGCTGACATCCTAATTGACTGTCTACTACTGTGTATGTATAACACACTCTATGTCTGTGTTACACATGTCCTTCATGGCAGTGCGCCAGGACACATACAAAATATCTAGGAAAAATACTAGACTGACAAAAGGTGCCATTTGGCATGGAAGAGGAGAGGACTTCATAGAAGAACCGAGTCCTACACAGAGACCAAGTGCAGGCAGGGAAAATCAAAACCAAAGCCAGCCTCACATTCAAGACCTCATCCTCTTCCTTCTCCTTCTAGGCATGGATTACTAATAAAAGATGGCTCAGTGGGTAAGAGCATGTCCTGTTCCCAACACATTAGGTGGCTCATAACTGCCTGTAACTCCAGCTCCAGGGGCACCTGACACCTCTAGCCTCTGCAAGGTACCTGAACTCACATGCACATGCTCCCACACTGATAACACATAATTAAAAATAATAAATTTCCCCGGGTGGTGGTGGTGCACACCTGTAATCCCAGCCCTCGGGAGGCAGAGCCAGGCGGATCTCTGTGAGTTTCAGGCCAACCTGGGCTACAGAGCGAGGACAGACACCAAAACTACACAGAGAAACCCTGTCTCAAAAACAAAACAAAACAAAACAAAACCCTAAACATGTACACCTCTGGAACAGAAGAACTAAGAATAAAGCCAAGAAGCTACAACCACCTGATTCTTGACAAAGGAACTAAAATGGACATGTGGGGGTGGGAGGTGGAGACCAGCCTCTTTAATAAATGATGCCAAGAAAACTGGATATCCACCACATAGGAAAGGCCGCAACTAGACCCCTATCACTCCATAAAAAAAATGATTCAAATGGATCAAAGGCCTTAATATAAGACACTCTGAACCTGCAGGACGAATTCACAGGAAACACTTCAAAATACAGACAGACAATGACTTTTGAATAGGACACAGACAGCTTAGAAAGGAAGAGCAAGAATGGATAAAAGGATTACAAGAACAGCGTCTGAGCAGCCAAAGAAAAAGCAAAGAACAGACACTGACCAGAAAAGCCCTGCCCAGTATCCATCTGACAGAAGATTACTACCTAGAACACACAAAACAACCAAAGAGATAATAGCTCAGCTGTTAAGCAACAGACCAAACAGACACTTTTCAAACTAAGAGATACATAGGGCCAAAAAAAAGTATGTGACAGAATGCTCAACATTGTTGGCCATCAGAAACATGCAAATCACAACCATATTGGGACTGTCATCCCCTCCCGCAGATGTCATGACTTTTGCCACTGTGGATCAAAATGTTAAGAACTCTTTAAAAACACAACCACGAATGTTTCCCTAGAAATACCCTGTTTCCTGGATGTTGTGGGAAAAGGTGTGCTGACCCTCCACAGGGCTGAGTTCAAGTCAAGACACACATCTCATTAGCAACTGCAATCAATTAGTCATCCTTACACATCAATGCTGAACCCCATGACACTATTAAGTTTCATCTTTAGTCAGGCTACAACATCCAAAACCTGGAGCAATTTAGGCCAGCAGAAAAGCACAAGGCTATTACTCATGAGACTGGTGTCGGGGTTGCCCTCTGCTCGGCTTTGATAACTTGTGACTCCTGCTCTTTAAAAGTGTTGCTGTATGTCAGCCAGTTAAACAACAAAATAAAACAAAACCTGCTGTGACAATTGTCTGAGGAAGATACAGAGCACATTACGTGCTTGTACAAGGAGGAGCCAGAAATGCATGGATTCTGAATCCTGATAGGAACTACAGATTTTTTGGAATAGAGGTACCTACATGTAAATATCTATGTCCTTCCTTAATGGTAGAGACAGAAAATGCACTTGACACTTACGCTTGGGTTACTAGAGGAAAAATCAGCTATTTGGGGCTGAGTACTTATTGGTGGGGATGACTCACACACTGTTGGCTGCTACAAACTGCACACGTCTGGACATGCGCTGCTACCCTGCTCCCTCCAGAATTCGTCCTCAGAACCATCCTGGTTTACCTCACTCCACTAGGAGGGATTTGTCATGTTGTCAAACAGCTGAATGGACTATTTAGCTCCGCAAATCTCAACAGGGTCTGAGAATGAAGCAATGGTCTATGGAGTGAACTTCACATGGGGAAAAACATGCTTAATCACAAAGGCAGGCACTGCTCCGCCCGGAGCCAGGATCACGGAAGGGAGCAGCCTGCTGACTCACTCACTCTTTGGCAGGTACTCCGCGTCACTCTCATTCCCGCTGGCTTCACCTGGAAAAGGGAAGGCAGAGTTTCCGTTTGTATTGTCTACTAGTAGGAAGGGGATGAGGATGAGGACAAGGGGAAACTGCTACCGTCTGGGCCTCCAATGAGGGATGAGGGTCAAGTTAGTAGAGGTTACATTAGCAGAGCTGTTGAAAGAGAGCACAGGACAAACCAGGAGATCCTCCTTGTCTGCAGAAGACCTGAAACAGACAGTACTGAACCCCACATAACTAGGGGGATTTTGCTGTATGGGAGTCTGTGAAATTATTTATAAATTAAACATAGTAAAAGATTAACAACTGATTTCAGAATATGGCAATTATAATAATACATAAATGAAAGTTATGTGAATATGAGAACTCTCCCAATATTTTAACATTGTATTTAACCTAGTTCTTGGGGTGACATCTGGGACTGGGGCCTATGTATTGAAATGAAGTGAGATGATGGAGGCACTATGATGCACTGGGCTCCTGTGGAAGTGAGATGATGGAGGCACTATGATGCACTGGGCTCCTGTGGAAGTGAGATGATGGAGGCACTATGATGCACTGGGCTCCTGTGGAAGTGAGATGATGGAGGCACTATGATGTACCGGGCTTCTGTGGAAGTGAGATGATGGAGGCACTATGATGTACCGGGCTTCTGTGGAAGTGAGATGATGGAGGCACTATGATGGACCAGGCTTCTGTGGAAGTGAGATGATGGAGGCACTATGATGGAGGCACTATAATACACCAGACTCCTATGGAAGTGAGATGATGGAGGCACTATGATGGACCAGGCTCCTGTGGAAGTGAGATGATGGAGGCACTATGATGGAGGCACTATGATGCACTGGGCTCCTGTGGAAGGAAGGCTTGAACACAAGCACTGTGTGATTCAGTGAAGTTCAGCTGAAGGCTGGCATGGCTACTGGCAGGTAGATGGCACACAGAGAGAGCACACAGGACAAAGGGCTGACTCACATCCTGGGCAAGAAGCAGCAGGACAGATGGCACCTCCACCATGCAGCTCAGAGCAGTGCTCATCCTGAAGCTTTTCAGAGTTTCTCTGGAATTTTCCATTGGATACTTTCACATCTCAGCTGATAACTGCAGCTACAGAAAGTGACCCCGGAAGCGGTGAGGAGGGACTAATGTAAAAGGTCACGAGGAAACTCACCTCTATCTCCCTCCAGGCTTGCCTCAGCTGCTCTTAACCAGCTTTCCAGATAATTCTCAGTCTAGTTCAGAGTGAGATCTATTTTTCATTCAAATAACTGCACAGCTTTAACTAAAGCACTAACACTAGGATGAAGAGCACACTCTGAATAGCATGGATTTAGAATATGAAATGTGGTCACTGTGAGACCAGGGAGTTTAGGAGGTGACACCACCTTTTCTAGGTTCCGGTAACCACTGCAATCACACCGCCTGCTCCTCTGCTCTGAGTCTACAGTCCCAGCAGTGCTTTAAACGGTTCTTATTTTCCCCACTCATATTTTAGGGGCTACGCTCTTCTCATAAGGGAGTTAGGGTGTGTGTGTTACAAATGACTGAATGAAGGGGCTGTGCACCCTGGCTACCAATGGAGTGTTCTATACCATTAATTCTGAAAATATAACTTACCAAAAGATAGAAAAGTGAAAAAGATTTTTAAAATGGCTAGGGCCGGGCGGTGGTGGCGCACACCCGTAATCCCAGCACTCGGGAGGCAGAGCCAGGAGGATCTCTGTGAGTTTGAGGCCAGCTTGGTCTACAGAGCAAGATCCAGGACAGGCACCAAAACTACAGAGAAACCCAGTCTTGAAAAAGCCAAAAAAAAAAAAAAAAAAAAGGCTGGGGACTCAGAGAAAGAGCATCACTCTCACATAGTGTGTGCAGCTCCTCAGAAATGGCTCGTAAATAAGCACATTAAAACACTTCATTGGGTCAGAAGCAAACTTCTGTCCTCCAGGGTTCTCCCATTGTGCTGTAAGCCTGTACTTAAGACCTCCTCCCTCCTTCAATAAACGGAATTCAAAAAGAAGAAGAGGAGGAAGAGGAGGAGGAGGAGGAGGAGGAGGAGGAGATCATGATGGAGAAACCCACAGAGACAGCTGACCAGTGCTAGTTGGAGCTCACTGACTCTGGACTGACAGCTCGGGAACCTGCATGGGACTGAACTAGGCCCGCTGAATGTGGGTGACAGTTGTGTGGCTTGATCTGTTTGTGGGGTCCCTGGCAGCAGGACCAGGACTTATCCCAGGTGCACGAACTGACTTTGGAACCCATTCCCTATGGTGGGATACCTTGCTCAGCCTTGATACAATGGGGAGGGACTAGGCTCTCCTTCAACTTGGTATGTCAGACTTTGTTGACTACCATGGGAGGCCTTACCCACTCTGAGGAGTGGATGGGGGGTAGAGTGGGAGGGAGGTGAGGAGGTGGGAGAAGGGGAAGGAGGGGGAGCTGGGGTTGGTATGTAAAATGAAAAAAATTTAATAGATAAATATAAAAACAAAACAAAACACTTCACTGGGTATGATGGTTCTTGCCCTTAGCCCTGGCACTTGGGAGGCAGAGGCAGATACAACTCTGTGAATTTGAGGCCAGCCTGGTCTACATAGGGAGTTTCAGGCCAGGCAGGGGGGTACATAGTGAGGTTTCTCAAAAAAGAGAGGGAAGAAAAGCTGCTAAGTTTAATCCTAGCGCCACATGGACAACCAACTCTCAAAAATTGTCCTCTGACCTCTAAATTCACACCAGGGCACTTACACACCACATACACACACAACAGTAACAACAACAACAACAAACAAAATGTAATAAAATTTTTTAGGAACTTCTAGATTAGATCTAATAAATTAAAGCCAACTAAATACTGCAAAACAAGAGAAAAATCTTTAACTATATTGGGAAAATCAGAGGCTAACATTCATAGGTCAAAAATATTTGTAAATTTGATTATATAACATGTTAAAATGTAGTCAGGCCTGTTGGCCACACCTGTAACCTAGCACTTGAGAGACAAGACGATCAAGGGTTTAATGCAGCTCCAGCTATATATAGTTCTAGGACAACCTGAGCTGCAGGACACTCTGTTTCAAAAACCGGAAAGAAAAAAACTGCAATTTTTCTATCTAATACAAAACTCAGTAGTAAATTCAAAAACTGAAAAATAAATTGGGAGAATATTTGTAAGTGTACCGAAGACACAGACCTTTTCTCTTCTCTATTGTGTTTTTAAAGAGAGGGTCTCACTCTGTAGCCCAGACAGCATGGACTCACTGTGCAGTACAAACTGGCCTGGCACTGGGGACAGCCCTCTTTCTTCAGCCTTCCAAATGCTGCAATGATGGATAAGTACCACCATGTCTCGTAGCTTAAAACTGTTTCTTTTCTTTTGTTTTTTGTTTTTTGTTTTTTTGTTTGTTTTTTTTTTTTGAGTCAGAGTATCTCTGTTCTAGACCATTCTAGCCTCAACCCATAGAGATCCTCCTGCCTCTGCCTTCTAAGTGCTGGGATTAAAAGCATGAGCCACTATGTTTGAATCAAAACTAAGTTTCTTAATATTTGATTAGCCATTACAAACCAAATGGAAAAAAAGCACAGGGGCTAGGAAGAATCCGTTCATAAAATTCATGCAGCACAAACAGGGAGCTGAGTTTGATTCCCAGAGTCCCCGTAAAAAAACCAGCTATAGCATATGTGTTTATAATCCCCTGGGACTCACTAGCCAGCCAGCATCGCCTACTCAGTGAGGTCTAGGCCAGTCCAAAACTTTGTCTCAAAACACAAGGTAGACTGAACCGCCTGGCCTCCACATCTATGTACACCAATGTTCACACATACACACAAACATGCACACATGTACATACATATGTTGTGGAATATTACTTTAACTGTGCAAAGATGTGTTCATTTGTGTATGCTGCAGAATATGACTTGAACTGTGTAAAGGTGTGTTACTTTTGTTTATGCTGCATTTGTTTAACAATGTGAGGATGTGTGTTTAACTATGTAAAGATGTGTTGGATTTGTCTAACCTTGCCTGCCTAAGGCAGCTGATGGGTTTAATAAAGAGCTGAACAGCCAATAGCTAAGCAGGAAAAGGACAGGCGGGGCTGTCGGGCAGAGAGAATAAACAGGAGGAGAAATTTAAGCTCAGGAAAAACAAGAGAAGGAGACAAAAGAAGAGGAAACCCCGAGGGCAGCCAGGCGCCGCCAGCAGACAGCAGACGTAGTGAAAGCAGACAGACAGAAGGAAAGGTCAAAAGCTCTGAGGCAAAGACAGAGATAAAGAGAAACAGGTTAATTAAGTTAAAAGAGCTAGCCAGAAACAAGCCTAAGCTAGGCTGAGCATTCAAAACGTAAGTCTCTATGTCATGATCTGGGAGCTGCTTGGTGGCCCCCCTAAAAATAAAGTCTGGAACATACACACACATAAGAAAAAGAGCACATGGCAGAAAAAAATGATAAATGGTTAGGAATAGGCAATCCATAGAAAAGATATACAAAATACGGATAAATGTGAAAACTTTCCCAAGTTCATAATGAAAATAAATAAAATAATACATTTTAACCATTGACAAAAAACTATTAACCTACTTGATGAAGATCGTGGGAAAGCATATTCAAATGTTGTTTGCAGAAACAGGATGCTACCAGCTGTTTGCCAGAAAATTTGGCAACAGCTATAAAAATGTTTGATTTCAGTTTTTTGAGATAGGGCCTCACTCTGCAGCTCAGGCTGTTCTGGAACTCACCACATAACCCAGGGTGGCCTTGAATTCACAGAATTCTCTGGCCTTAGTCTCTCAAGTACTAGAACTGTTTCAAGTCCATATATTCTTTGATCAAGTGAGTCTACTACAAGGACCTTAGTTCACAAACATAACACACAAATACAAGTAAAACATGAGCACTGCGATGTTCTTTGAATATATGTGTAAATCTTTATGGACTGTTCCTCTCCATAGGTTAAGTATGTTAGAAACAACCAAAACATCTACCAACTAGATTGGAAAACACTGAGGTGCTGGGGATGGACTGAGGGTCTTACTGATCAGCATAAGAATCCAGAATTGGGACGTTCATTTCTGTATCATGAAATACAGCAGAGCTTACAGGGTCTCTACATGTTGATATGGAAAGAATTTTGAGGTGCATTAATTAAGTCTTTTTAAAAGAAAACCACAGGATAAAATCTGAATAATATGAGGCTCCTTATACAGAAAAGGTCATGAGGGGGTGGAGAGGTGGCTCAATGATTAAGAGCACTCTCTGCTCTTCCTAAGGATCGAGTTTGATTAGATTCCAAGTGCCCATGTCAGGGGACTCACAACCACCTGTTACTCCAGCTGCAGAGGAACTTACATTCACTCTGGCCTCCTTAGGAAGCTGGACATATGTGGCACACATACACATAATTAAAATAAAATCTTTCTTTGTTGTTGTTGTTGTTGTTGGCTTTTTGAGACAGGGTCTCACTATATAGCTCTGGCTGTCGTGGAACTCACTCCGTAGACCAGGCTGGCCTAAAACTCATAGAGATCCGCCTGCCTCTGCCTGCTGAGTGCTGGGATCAAAGGCATGAGTCATATCACCCAGCTTAAAAATAAAACCTGTTGAGATTGAAGGAGCATGAAAAACCTGGATTGTCTCTCTTCGATTTCAACACAGGAAATTATAATGACGAAGTTGAAGAAGGCGGTGTCCTTTGTAACAGCCGAGACTGAAGTTAGGTAATGCTCAGTTTGGAGTAGTCAAGTAGACCCAGGGCTGAAGTGTGTGCGGTGCGGGCATACGTGATCATCCAGGCCTATAGGCATTGCTGACATCCAGACAAAAGCAGAGAGAGATGAAAGCCTCCTCCGGTTCACTGGAGGGGCTATCTCAGAAGCCAGGCAACACTGTCTTCAAGCTACCAAGGAAACCAAGCTTGACAAGGAACGTCTAGGGACTGTTCAATTTTGATTATTTTTTGTTTTTGGTGCAAGGAGTTGGCAATTTATGATACAGAAGAAATTTTTTTTTGCCAATGATACAAGTTTTTAAAAAGCAAAATGTGACTCTTCAGAACTTTGTCCTGAGCAGGTATGGGATGCCTGTAGTCCAGAACATTCTAGAGACCACACAAGATGTATTGTTTAAGCCTAGGAGTTTGAGGCCAGCTTGGTCAACATAGAGAGCCAAACAAATCTCCCCATCGTTAACTCATGCCTGCCAGACACCCCGTCACAGGAGCAGGAAACGAGCAAGCACAGTAAAGTCACACACAGATGAACAAAACCGGCTCTCACCTTTGGAGGAGGCTGCCTCTTTGCCAGTGTAAGGCTGCAACTTTACCCTCTTCTTCCCTCGTTTAGAGTCAAACGTATCATTTATTTTCAAAACGAGCTGGAAAAAAAGGCAAGAAAATTACGAAGCTGGTGTAATTACAAAATTACAAAGACGGTGGTCATAGCCACCACCAAGGTGGCATTGATGACTGGCATTAATACAGTAAATGTTTTTTTAATGTAAAACCTCTTTGAATAATAAACCCTTCATGTTTTTCAATTTTGCATTAAAATGGTATCCTGAAACGATGAGTGTTTTCAGAAGGTCTACAAGCAGGGAAGGAAAGTGTGGAGGACCCTGCCCTTTCATATGAACCCCATACAGCTTCCTGAAGAGACCCTGTGTCACTCCATGTCACAACACGCAGGGAATGTGCTCCTGCACTGCCTACGGTGATTAAGACTCTGCTCAAGTTTTCACTTGCTCAGAGCAGGAAGGGGAACAGTCACCCACTGCAGGGTGGGGCTTAGCTTTTTCTGCTCCCAGGAGTTTCTCCCAAGAGGAGATAATCAAGCTTCTGGAGCTTTTGTCAAAAGGAGCACACTCTTTGCCACTGTGGGTACAAATGCTGCAACTTATTTTGGAGATGTCATAAAAATGGGAAACTCTCAAATTACTCCATACAAAACTATGCCTTCCCTCTCTCCACTCATCAATCTACACCTCAAGAACTGCAATCAGATCATTTATTTTTAAATTGTTTTATAGCTGCTTCTACTTAGTAAGCATTACTCAGAATTCTTTCCTAATACTGGGGAAAAGGTGAGTGTGTGGAGAGTCAGACAGAGAGAGGCACAGACTGAGGTGGAAAGAAGAAAGGGTCAGAGCCATGACATCAACTGACATTTTAAAACGAGGAGCTGATTAGCTTTTCCATGCCTACTTTTCTCTTTTCTTAAGGTTCCAAGCTTACGTATTCATCTTACTTTATCGGCCTAGACAGAACAGAGAGCGCACAGTGCAGCGGGGTCGAGACTGTTGAGGAGAACGCTCATGTTTTCACTGGTCCTTGTGCACTTGGCAGTCCCTAAGGCGGCCAGTTCAGTCCAGTACAAAAGCAGGGAGAAACACGTGTAGGTCTTCACATCTCTATACGAACTTGCTCTTGGAGGATTTCTAGAGCTGCCGATCAAGCGAAAACTCGCCAGTGTTCACCAGTGCTTTTTTTTTTTTTTTTTTTACAAAAAAGCAAGCAGGAGAATCCAAACGAAAAAGGTATTTCTATGGACTACAGAAAAGATTCAGGACAGCAAACAAGTTTTAGGTGCAGAACCACCTAGGACAGTGGAAATATTAACGTGGCCTTACAAAGTAGAAGCAAGCATGCCCACGTATTTGGAAGGAAACTACTGTTCTGGGACAGCAGATTAAGTGAACCTAAGATTTGGTTCTGAGCTCGGACCTCTCCTTTGCATTGCAGCAACACTGGATCCACAGGAAGGACAGCAGCTGCCTTACTTGCAGCCACAAACAATGAAGCAGCAGGGACGGCACTGGCAATCCCACAAAGGCGTCCGCAGCAGGGAAAGGAAGGAAGGGTGGGGACCTGGCATGTGGACTAGATCAAAAGCAATGTCCCTTCCAGGGACAGCTGGAGTCATCAGAGAGGAGGACATAAATGAAAACTGCTTTTCTTAAGGTATGTCCCTGAATACACTAAACAAACAAACAACACCAAAATTTGTACTGAAATCTGGGACACCCTAAAAGGACTTAAAATCTTTTTGTAAGGTTTATTTTTATTATTTTTAAATGTATGTGTGCAAGCACTTGTGGGTTTGTGCATGTGAGTGCAGCTACCTAAGGAGGCCAGAGGTGTTAAATCCTCTGCAGGTGGAATTACAGGTGGTTATGATCTGCACACTGTGGGTACTGGGACGTGAACTTGGGGCCTCTGAAAAGAGGAATATGGCTCCCAACTGCAGAGCCATCTCTCCAGCCCCTTAAAGGGATTTACTCTAGAGAGTCATAGGTAGTGTTAATGACTTGTTTCTGCCAGCAATCAAAAGTACATCACCAGCTTGGGGATGAGGAGACACCTGCTTATAATCTCACCAATGAGCTACAGAGGCCGAAGCAGGAGGATGGCAGTTCAAAGCCAACCTGGGTCAAAAAAATAAAAAGGCAACGCCATTTTCTTTTTCTTCATTTTCCAAAAAAAACTTTGGGGAAAATTCTATGACACAGATCTGGGGATATAGCCAGATGGTGGTGCATGACTTTAATCCCAGCACTTGAGGCAGAGGCAGATAGATCTCTGTGAGTTCGAGGCCAGCCTGGTCTACAAAGTGAGTTCCAGCAGAATCAGGGATGCACAGAGAAACCCTGTCCTAAAAAAACAAAGCTCCCTATCCCCCAAAGTTCAAGATCATCTTCAGCTACAGAGTGTGATTTCAAGACCAGCCTGAGATATATGAGACCTTGTATCAATTACTTCTTCCTCTTCTTCCTCCTCCTCCTCCTCCTTTTTTTTTTTAAGAAAAGGAAAAGTTGGTCCTATCCAGTTATCAGAAAGTGAATCACCTCCCGATATCAGAAGCACATAAAGTAGCCCAAACAGGAAGGTGATTGGCAGGAAGCGCCGCAGCTGACTCTCCCCTGCTGTCCCATGCTTGTTCTTTTGTGGAACAGAGGACTGAATTCAGAGCCTCACACTAATGAACAGCTTTAACACTGAGCCACACCCCAGCTCTCCCTCATTTAACCCCAGTGTCCGAAATTCCTGAACAGCTGCTAATGCCATTTCAAGGGTTAGAACTCCCAAGCAGAATCCCTTAGGAGTCTGTATCTTTGCTCTAGAAACACATGATCTGCTGCTGTTCTGGAGTCACAGGAGAGGCTTCCGGGAGTGCCAGAGAGATCTTCCTGGAGAGAAAGCTCCAGCAGGATGCCTGCCCAAGAGTAAGGGCAGGAAACAGACCAGAAGAATTAAATTAACTCTGGAACACAAGATTTTCCAAGGAACCAATCAGTGGCCACTAACCAAGAAACAGCTGTGACTTTTGTTTATTGTTAAAGTCAGGTACAAAATCCATGTGCTAAATGAATATATAGCTAATCCACCTGGCGTTATGGAAGGAAAAATATTTCAGTGATCTGATTTCTTCGTTATGCTGCATATTATCTGCTACTTTATCAATCCTTAATTAAACAGAGTTTAAAAATATTTTCACACAACCTTATAAATGTCTCTCCTAAAAGAAGATATGGCTACAAGTAATCTCATTTAAAAAATATTCTGCTTATTAGCAGTTCTGGTCAAAATGGTGGAGGGGCACTTACTATCTTTCCCCTCCCTTGAGGGCAAGGTCTTTCATTTATTTCCTATGTTTTTGATAATGTCTAGTACCAAGTTATAGTCTGGTTTTCTTTTCCCCACCTCTGAATGGCCATTTGAATCCTAATAAATAGCATATACTTCATCATTACTGACAATCTGTAAACTCTGGCACAAGAATGAACCAACAGACTCTCCTTTTGTTTGAGGCTGGCGACAGCTGATTTTCAACAAGAGCTAAGACGTCTCCAGGGAAGCCCTGACATCAAGTCTCCAACGACAAAAGCCATCTGTGTCATTTCTTGAATGAGCAAAAATTCAAAACTCCAGGTTGCTTTCCAGATCTAACTCCAGCAGGTAAGGTCTAACCTATTATTCCGCTCATTCTAACGCTTATTTATTCTCCCTTATTAAAAAGCTGGGGTAAAATTTCAAGAATGAATGTTCTGGACTCCTCACCCTTGGGAGGTTTCTCTTTTTTCTGTTAACCACTTCTCCAGCTCGGAAAAGCTTCCATTCGGTTAACGTGACAGGCAAAGTGGTGTCCTTGGTGAGCTTCGATCGCAAGTAAGCTTGAGAGCTCTTCAGCTCCATAGTCTTCCGCTGAAGGAACTGGGGCTTCGGAGGAAGCTGGAACAGGAGATATACTGGTAAGAAAAGATCGTTTCTAGTAATGCCCGTGTTTTCGACCGAGTCAACGCTACCCTGAAAAATGCTTATCTTTCCTTGAAACCCATCGCAAATGGGGATTCTGCAATTCCTCCTCATCTCGTAAGTATCTTCTCCGTTTCCTAATCCAAAGCTCAAGGCCTGTGATACAATCAAATTCCCAAGCGATAACAGTCTATCATCTCTACCAACTCAAACAACGGTCTCAAAGCTTGCAGGGAGTGGTGGATAACTGAGGCCACAGGCTGATGTGAACATACTACAGAGCACTGGGAACTACAGAGAACTGAAAAGTTCATGATGTCTAACGCACAGCTACTTAAACCAGGCGTTGCTGACTTGATAACTGAATGGGGGAGTCCTAAGAAATTCACAACAGAGAAAGGTTTCTGAACACCAACGACCAGAAATTAATTAAGTCCAGGCCATGAAGAACTGAGGTGGTTTTGGCAGTGCTCACGTGTCTGCACGGTGTGACTTCCCTGCAGCCTCAGCTCTGAACACCAAACACATGTCCTTGGCACTCGCCTGCTTCATGTCACACGCCACCACTGCACGCTTGGGTCAGATCTGAGACTACTGCATGTTATAAACGGCAACGTTTACATCTCACATGCTCAGTGTCCTTTCCGTCTTTGCAAACACGATGGTTTAAGCAAAGATATCCATATTTCCCCGCTCTTGTGCCTCAGCATGTGTGAAGTTAGTGGATTTTCATTGTGTTAGAATGGTTGATTTTAAAATTGCTACTTGAGTCGATAATTTGAGTTTCATAAAGGTCATTAAATGAAGCTGGGCAGTGGTGGCATATGCCTTTCATCCCAGCACTTGAGAGGCAGAGGCAGGTGGAACTCTGAGTTCAAGGCCAGCCTGAACTGCAGAGCCTAGTTCCAGGACAGCCAGGGATATACAGAGAAACCCTGTCACAAAAAAAATCAAAAAGAAAAGAAAAAAAATTAAATGATGAGACTGGAGAAATTCCTCAATTTTTAAGAGTGCTGTTGCTCTCCAGAGAATCTGAGTTCACGTCCCAGCGCCGACGTTAGGCAGCTCACAACCTCTGTAACTCAGTTCCTAGGAATCAGATCGTGCAGGCATTCAAGGGCACCTGCATTCATATGCACATATCCACAGGCAGATGATGCACACCCATACACAAAATAATAACATTTAAACATCATTAAATGAATTTTGGTTTTGGATTAGGACAGAACTTCCAATGTCTGTAATAGCCATGAACTTCTGTCATTTTGTACTACAGCATCAAGTATGCAGCCAAGATTCAATCCTTTGCAGTGGGGGAAGGGGGCAGGGTTAGGACAGAGTTTCACTAGGCAACCTTGGCTGTTCTGGAGTTCACTATACAAGCCAAGCTGACCTCAAATGCACAGAGATCCACCTCCCACACACCCAGCCAGGATTCAATCACTTATGTAAAAATAAGCACACCCATCTCAGTAGCATGCACATTTGCTTCTGTCTTTAATAAATGGCAAAATTACATGCTATATATACAAAAAACTGTTGTAAAATATATTTCTTTATGACTTATTGTCAACAAAGGTTTAATCTGTATACAGATTACATACCTACACATCTGTGGTCATGTAAAAATTTCTTGGGTGGATGGGTGTGGTGGCGCAGAACTTTAATCTGGGCACTCTGGAGGCAGAGGCAGGCAATCTCTGTGGGTTCACAGCTAGCCTGGTCTACATAGTGAGTTCCAGAACAGCTGGGGTTACATAGTAAGACCCTGTCTCAAAACAGTTTTTTCCCCTTGGGTGAAAAGGGGTTGCAAGCAGAAAAGTTTAGAAAGCTCTAGTCTAAACTTATTTATATTAAATTATTTTTGAAACACTAAGATTAAGCAACCAATAGCAAAGCAAAGAAAATTTTTAAAAGAAACTTGCATACCTAATCTTTAAAACAAACAAAACACCCCCACAGACAACAAAATCTACATCTCAGTGCCTCCCTAGTTTGGGCCCCAGTTCAACCACCGCCACCTTTTCTATGGATCATGCACAGGCTCTCCTGTGTTCTTTGGGGAAGCCTCCGGTCTGTCGGTATACCTTGGGTGCTCTGAAGGCCGTCTTAGCAGGTGGAAGCCTCCATGCTGAAGGGGATCTCCAAATGGGGAAAGACTGCACTGGGATATCTTCATAGGGATTTTCCTTGGCTGGATCTTTAAAAACCACATGAACACTGCTTAGAAGAACACTTATATGAGTGGGAACAGTGGCTATCGGTAAGGAACAACTACATTCTTGTGGAGATAGATGTAAGGCCGTAGAGCAATGGCATTTTAAGTTTACACATCACTCCAATGTTCAACCAAGCTAAAGAACTTTCAAAACAATATACTGTAAACATTTACTTCTCAACTGAGTCATCCATTATACTAGTTGTAAAACTCATTAATGATGAAAAACTATACACCAATGTTTCCATATTAGAAAAACAAAGTTAAAACAAGATGTTTGATTGTAAAACAAAGACCACTGTGCAATGAGAGGCATCACCAAATACGCATTAAATTTAACTGCAAAGCATGGACACCTACATAGAATATCCTCGTAGATATTATCCTCAGACTGTGTGTAATAAAGTGCTGAACCAGCATTTCTCCCAAGTTCTTCATGAATCTTCCGTGAGTTCCGAAAGTGCTGAATATCTTCAAATTCAAAGGATTTCCTTAAGAAAGGGGATTTTAAAGTTACACCTTCAAAAACTGTGATCTCTAAATAATAAGAGAAGACAGAATTTTTAAAGACTTTGTGTGTAAAATTACAAAAATGGTCCAGTATGGTGGTACACGCCTTTAATCCCAGCACTCAGGAGGCAGAGGCAGGCAAATCTCTGTGAGTTTGAGGCCAGTACAGCCAAAGCTATACAGAGAAACCCTGTCTCAAAGATTCATAAATAAATAAACTAATTAATTGATTAAAGTAACTATTTTTACTTTATATGTTCTGCCTACATGCATGTCTGTACAACACTTGTGTGCCTGGTGCCCATAAATGCCAGAACAGGGTGTTGCATCCCCTGGAGCTGGAGTTACAGATGGTTCTGAGAGGCCATGTGGGTGCTGGGAATAAAACCTAGGTCCTCTGGAAGAGCAGCCAGTACTCTTACCTGCTGAACCATCTCTCCAGCTCCAAGAATTACTCCTTAATTAAAAGTGAGGCTGAGGCCACCATGTCCTAAATAAAGTAAAAAGAATGGACCTGCTTATCTAAAAGCTCTTTTAGGGTTGGGCAAGGGGGATAAGACAATGTCTTGCTATGGAGGCCAAGCTGGTTTCTAAGTCACTATGTATGTAGCTCAGGCTAGCCTCAAAGTTGTGGTGATCCTCCTGCCTCAGCCTTCCTGGTAATGGAAATACAGTACGATCTATCCGACCCAGCCTTAGGAGTTCTTGAAGACGGCACTCGATGCTCCTGGGTGGTAGGAGGTAGCTGTACCTCTGCCCTTCTCCTTCCCCCTCCCCCTCCCCTCCAGGCTGTCAGCATCCCCACGCTCAACTGAAGCCTGGATTCCACAGTGGGGAAGGAAACTTGGATCTCGGGGAAGCACTCAAGAATCACGTACTACAAATCACCACCTGCTGGATGAAGAAGACACACCTTTTGGATCTCCCTCTGATCTTCCCACCATATTTCTTTGGCTCAGGATCCTGAGAAGAAGGCACAGAAGACTCCACACAGGAATTCTTTTCACAGTACTTCTGGTCACAGTTTCTTTCTTTATATGGCACACTGCCAGATTCAGATAAATACCTGAATGTCCGACGGGGTTTGGGCAAAGGATTTATAGAGGGTCCGCATTCCTGCCCCTCGGGTTCACAATAAATATTTTCCAAGCTCTTGGTCATCCCATAAGAACTGAAATTCAGTTCTTTCTCTGTAGAGTCACAAGGGGCTAAAGCCAAATTCAAGACTTTATCTGGGGGAAGTGCTTCTAACCTTTTCCACAGTATCTGTGAGGTATAGAAGTTTCCTGGAGGTAACGAAGCCTCTGGATCCACAGCGACCTCTCTCTGGCTTTCAATCTGTTTGACCCGAGCACACACCCGGTTGGAGTCTGGTCCAGTTTCTGAGGGGTGGGAGTCTTGACAGTTTCGCTGCTCGCCTTCACGTTCACTTTGATCATGGCTGTTGGCATCTGCACTCCTGGGTAAACCCCCATTCTGAGAGTTGCTCTTTGCGTCACTAGAGGGACGTTTATGAGGAGGAACCTCTGGGTGGCAGTTATTATACCTCACTCCAAAGTCCTTGGGGAGAAACCTAGCTGGCTTAGCTACACCGTTGGCCCGCCCTTCCCACTGGGAAATCTTTTGCTTGATGTTTTTGCAGTGGCTTCGGGACAGGGTCTGAACAGAGGACCGAGTAAAGCCAACATCCATGTTCCCGGTGGGGTGCATGACAATGGACAATCTCAGAAAGCTGCCATTACACATTAGCTGCAAAATGTGTACTCCTTATCTTGTCAGCACAGAAATGATTCCAGTATTTTTCTTTCATGTTTAACTTGGAGGTATCTTGTTAAAAACAACAATTTTCATCACTGATCTTTGTTGAAAACAGCTCCTGCTGTATCGTGAATGGTCCTATTAAAATGAGACAGGAATAGTAACATAGTTTCATGATTTCTTTCTTTAAACTCCACTGAACACTGCTCACCTAGCACTAAATAATTCATTTATATTGAATTTGTAAAAAATGTGCCTGTAATTCAACTCCATGAAGCCAGTCCTACTAAGAAAATATTCCTGATGCTATTTCCAGCTGTCAGCTTTCATACTCTGTTATATTTAATATTTTGCAAAATACATACATTATTCTGTAATATGAGTCAACTTTTTGTGTGTATGTGGTGCTAGAGCCTGATGCAAGCTAGGGAAGCACTCTATCACTGAGTAACACACACCCCCAGCTCATAAATCTATTCTTTATGAAACTCTCTCTTAATGAAACAAGGACCAATGTAACATTACAGAAATCACACGTAAGGCTGGGCATAGTGATGCAGGCCTTTAATGGAGGCAGAGGCAGAGGAGCTCTGTGAGTTCGAGGGCAGCCTGGTCTACATAGCTACAGGACAGCCAGGGCTATATAGTGAGACCCTGTTTCAAAACAAACAAAAAGCACACAGAAGCAGAATTGCATCCAGTAATTAAAAAGTGCATTTACACATCTAGACAGGAACCAATTCACAAACACATCCTGTCTTCTGCTGCTACATCTACTAGCCCGTCACATACTCTTATTTCAGCTGAACTGTTAGCAGCCCAGGATTTCACACAGGCTGCTGAAGAGACTCAATCCAAAGGCCCCACTATCTTGTCCCAGCTGCATTTCCCACATCTGTCACCACACCCTAGACTCAGATCAGCACAGTCACCTTGCTCATCCTTCCTTTCACAGAGGCTTCACTCAGCCAGCTCCATAAACCACTTCCTCAAATGTGAAGGCTGGCTGAAACTTTTCCTGCCAGTAAGCAGAGAGCTGCCTTCAAGTTCCGCTGCACAGTGTTATAAATAGCATCGATTCAGAACTTCTCGAGGTAGGGTCGTCCTTCCTCCTGCTTCATCTGCGTGGTCCCCATTAACAAGCAGGAAACTATCTTAGCCTGGCCCTGTCAGTACAGCTGACCAAACTGGACAGGTACGTGTACACACACACACACACACACACACACACACACACACACACAGAGAGAGAGAGAGAGAGAGAGAGAGAGAGAGAGAGAGAGAGAGAGAGAGAGAGAGAGAGAGATTTATTTCTTGCCAAAGAAACTGCTCTTCAGAACTGCCACAGCTTTCATTAAACATGTCTACAAGTTTTCAAAACCATCTTTCCACAGTATGTTCACTACACAGAGGAGTTTTCTGTGGCATTTCCATGCACACTTATAAAGCACCTGACTCCCACATTCCCTCTACCACTCTTTCTCATTTGCACCCCCACCTCCCGACTTCAGTTTCACGCCCTCCTTTTCTCCTCTAGCTTCCACATTAAGGAAGTCATGTGATGTTTGTCTTTGTGGGCATTCCTACAAGTTGGTAGGAAATTTAGCTTTGCCAGAAAAGAAACTCTGGTCTAATTCAAAATTATTTCTTCTTTAAATTAGGAAATTAAACTCATATGGATGAGAAAAATCACACTAAAACCTGAAGAAAGTGTGTGTGTGTGTGTGTGTGTGTGTGCGTGCGTGCGTGCGTGCGTGCGTGCGTGCGTGTGTGCAGGCACTTGTGCTTGTTTTTTGTTTTCCTGAGGCTAAATCTCACTCTGGAGCCCAGACTGGCCTCAGAGTAGTCCACAATCCTGTTCCAGCCTCTAGAACACTGGATAACTGCACCCAGCAAGTGCCCCTGATGAAAGAGTAACACCGAAGCAGGACACCGCGTTCAGCCACCACTGTTCAGGACTGCAAACATCTTTTCTTGCTCCTGATACTTTCGAGTGTCTCTGATACTAGGGTTTTCTTCATTACAGACAGGATGGACTGACTTCCGAAGGCTTCCAGTCATGTTAACAGAGCTTTCCCCTCGTCTGCTCGGGGAAAACTGAGGGGAAGTGAAAACTTACAGAAATTTTGAAAACTACAAAAATTATTTAAGCTGGGCAGTGGTGACGCACGCCTGTAATCTCAGCACTCAGGAGGCAGAGGCAGGCGAATCTCTGTGAGTTCGAGGCCACCCTGGTCTACAGAGTGAGATCCAGGACAGGCTCCAAAACTACACAGAGAAACCCTGTCTCAAACAAACAAACAAACAAACAAAAACCTCCCCCAAAAATTATTTAAACCTGAAAATTTAACTGGCAACAAATGGCTAAATCTGTAGCATTCCACCCAAATATAAACTGTATACTAGTGGTGGTCAAGTAGCAGCAGGCAGCTTAGCTACAGGAGAGAAATCTTACTTGTTCTCATTGTATGCTTTCAAAAGTGAATCAAGTTTAAAGCCAAGTTGTAGTGATACGATGCCTACAGTCCCAGCACTCAGGCTGAGGCAGAAGGATTGTGAATTTGAAGCCAATCTCTGAAGTATAGAAAGAGATCCTGTCTCAAAATAAAGCACACAAGCTCTGATGCCTTTTAACCACATTTATGACTGCACTGATAATACAAACAACAAACCCTTTATAGCTAATTTCACAGTTCCAATAGTTTTTTGCAAAACTGAAGGTTCTATATTTTTCTTTTTGTTTGCTTTTTGAGACAAGGTCTCATTCTATAGCCCAGGCGGCTTAGACCGGGATTGCAGGTGCAAGCCACCTACCTGGTTTCCAAATTAATACATTCCTTTTATAATATGACTTGCCTAATATGGTCTCACTAACAACAATAACTAACTTGTCAAACAAACTTGCCTCAGAGATCTCATATTCTCCCCAGTACCTCGTCTCCATGTCTCTCCTGGCTTAAAAGAACCTTCAAACCCCTCGCCTGATCCCCCGCCTCCTGTCTTGACCTCTACTATGAACAGACCCTTTCTCTGCCCCTTAAATGCTGGTCAGTTTTCAAGGTCTTTTCCAACCTTTATCTTTTTAAAAACTCCCTAAGTGAAGTCACCTTATTCACATTTACCACAGATTGCCTTTTCAGACTTGCTCAGAGTTCTTGCAAGCACACCACTGCAAACATCTCACAGTTTAAACCACAGGAACCAAAGGACTTCTGTGGCTACAAAAGACCTCTGAAGTCAGGTAGGCCTCAAAGGAGGGCAGAGGGGGAACGTGTTGGGTCACAGGGGGTGGTCACAGCAGGAGGCACAGCGACAGTGGGCAGGACCCCAGGAGAGCAGAAACAGCAAACTAACTCTCAAGTTAAAGTAGAAAACAGAAAGCTCAAAGGGGATTTTAGTGCACTTAAAAAAAAAAAACTAATTTATTTCACGTATATTGGTGTTACCCTAGGACTGGAGTTACAGACAGCTGTGAGCTGCCATGTGGGCGTTGGAAACTGAACTCGGTCCTCCTGCTGAGCCGTCTCTCCAGCCCTCAAAGGGAATTTTAAACCAGGCTTCTTTGCTTTTATTTTCTGTTGCTCTCCAATGAATTTACATAGATCAAGTAAATACATAAAATGCAGTTATCAATTTAAAATGTCACATGTGTTCACCATATTACAGGAAGCAATGTGATCCAGTCAGGTAACAAATTCTCTTTGGACAAGAGACTATGGATGCTCAATTTACCAAAGTCTCATACCGAGCAAGTTTCTTCAGATCCTTTCCAACTATCTAATTAAATGGATGAACTTGTCGTAATAATTCAGATCATTCTTTCTTCTTTTCTTCTTTTTTACATGTGTACATTTGTAGAGCAGAGGCCAGTGGCTGACACCTGGACTCTTCCTCATCTGCTCTCTGCTTCAGTATTTACTGTGGCAGTTTCCCCCTTGAACTTGGAGCTCAACCCATTCGGCTAGTCTACCCACTCAGCAGTCTAGCTTGCTCACTTGTTCCAGGGATCCCCTCTCTCCACCTCCTAAGTACTGGAAATACAGGCTGGATGCCATACCTGCCCAGCATTTCCATGGGTACTGGTGACAAGCACTTGACCCTGGAGCCACCTTTTAAGCTCCAATTTAGATCATCCTAAAAGCTGGCTCACTAAGTGATAAAGAGACAAAATGGTCAATTTTATGATATATAAATTTCACCTTAATTACAAAGAAACCAATGGCTTGGTAGTGGTGGTGCACGCCTTTAATCCAAGCATCTGGGATTCAGAGGTAGGAGGACCTCTGTGAGTTCGAGGCCAGCCTGGTCTACAAAGCAAGTTCCAGGACAGCCAGGGCTGTTATACAGAGAAACCCTGTCTTGAAAAACCAAAGAACCACAGAGATGGAGGCAGGAAGGAGAGAGAGAGTGAGAAGGAGAGAGAGAGAGAGAGAGAGAGAGAGAGAGAGAGAGAGAGAGACTAACTAATGAAAACTCACCTGTAGCCATGATAGATGATAGATTGGACTCGCCTTGCTTGTTCAGCTACACAACTGTACAGAAGATAAATGCTTTCTATATTTTATACAGGCACACAGGACTGTGATACCTGAAGGAAGCTGGGCCTCACTTTCTGCCTGGAGGCATTCCAGAACACAGCACTGAGCTGGGGAGCCCTACAGGGTGTGGTGACCTTGCTAAAATGAAGATAAAGAGACTCAAGTCTGAAAAAGCTAAAAGCAAACAGAGCTTTCCAGGAAAGGTTACCAGAAAAAGAAGGGATTCGGGAGAGCCAACAATTTACACCATTTACATTTACATGAAGCCTTGGCTAAGCATTGAGCTGTAAATGGAGAGGAAATACTATGTGGCTGGGCAGTCAACAACTCATAGGCAAAGACCAACCAGAAGGGAACTATAAGCTGACCACAGTTCACATAGGCGCAGGAAAGGTTCATATTTCACAGACAGACAAGGCTAGAGAGATGCCTCAGTGGCTAAGAGCAAATACTGCTCTTGCAGAGAACTCAAGTTCAGTTCCCAGCACCCACATGGCAATTCAAAAGTACCTGGAACTTCAGCTCGGGGGGATCCCATGTCTCTGGCTTCCTTGGGCAGCTGCACTCATATACACTACCCATATACATACTCATAATTTAAAATAAAATAAATCTTTTTAAAACGCCAAGTCGAGTCATATTTGTAGTATTAATGTTGATTATATTCACTGCCAAAACATAAAATTTAAAAAAAGAAAAAAGCAACAGACATGGCAGTTAGCAAAGACTCCATGTCAGCTATTATAAAATCTATTAATTATTTTTTCAAAAAGTGACATAACTGAAAATGGAAGAACAAGCCGGCAGTGGTGGTGCATGCTTTTAGTCCTAGCACTCGGGAGGCAGAGCCAGGTGGATCTCTGTGAGTTCAAGGCCAGCCTAGGCGATAGAGTGAGTTGCAGGACAGCCACCAAAACTACACAGAGAAACCCTGTATCAGAAAAAAAGAAAGAAAGAAAGAGAGGGAGGGAGGGAGGGAGGGAGGGAGAGAGGGAGAGGGAGAGGGAGAGGGAGAGAGAGAGAGAGAGAGAGGGAGAAATGGAAGACATGGGCCTGGGCTTTAGTCAGAAAAACACCTGTCAAACAAGCATGAGGACATGAGTTTGATCCCCAGCACTTTCAACTTAAAAATGAAAGCTGAGCACTGCAGTGCACACGCACAATCCCAGCACTGGGCAGGGTGAGCACTGCAGTGCACACATACAATCCCAGCACCGGGCAAGCAGAAACAGGAGAATTCCTGGAGATGGCTGGCTGACTTGATAGCCACCCCAGCTGTATCAGTGAGCTCCAAGTTCAATGACAGGCCCTGTTTCAAAAAATAAGACTGAGTGGCTGGAGAAAAGGCTCAGTGGTTAAAAGCACTGGCTGCTCTTCCAGTGGACCTGGATTCAATTCCCAGTACCCACAAGGTGGTTCACCACCATCTATAACTCTACTTCTGACCTCCAGGGATACAAAGCATGCATGTAGTACACAGACATACATGTAGGCAAAACACCCAAACACATACAAGGTAAAAATAGTTCAAAAAACAAAACTGAGAGAGTGGGACAGCTGTGGTGTGCGCCTTTAATTCCAGCGAGCAGAGGCAGGCGGATCTCTGAGTTTGAAGCCAGCCTGGTCTACAGAGTTCCAGGACAGCCAGGGCTGCACAGAGAATCCCAGTCTTAAACAAATAAATAATTAAACTAAAACTGAAAGCAATAGGGTAAGATACACAACGCTGACCTATGGCGTGTGCATGCACACACACACCACACAGGAACTGCACTAGTATTAAAGGAGAAAACCACAAATCCAGCTAAGTACTCAGTGCTACATTTAACAAGGAAGTGGAGAATCCTGGGGACTGGTGCCTACCTCCTTGGAGGGTGGCAGCCAGCTCATGGCCAGATTTCAAGAATGACCTAGGAAAGTTGTAGTGGTGCATGCCTTTAACACCAGCACTCAGAAGACTAAACCAGAAGGATCTTGAGTTTAAGGCTAGCCTGGGCTATGTGGGAGGGAACGGGGAGCAGAGGCAGGGGAGAGGGGCAGATAAGAAAAGACGAGAACAAAAGAAAAAGAGAGAAAAACAGGAAGGACAAAATGACAAGATAATGCTAAGAAAAAATAAAAATTAGCTATTATACACTAATGAACTGGAAGATTCAGCTTTGTTAAGACATCAAATTCTCTCAAATTGATTCCCTAGATTTGAAACACTCCCAATCTGAATCAAGCAGATGTCATTGCAGAAATCAACAATTGATTTAACTTTGAACAGAAAGTGTAAGGGGGGTATAACGGCCTAAGTGACTGTCAGAAATAAAAGAATGAGCTCCGGGGACAAGAACGGTGACTATGGAAGATCATTACAAAGCTACAGTAATAGACTAGGCATGGCTCAGTGGTTAGAGCACTGGCTGCTCTTCCAAAGACCCAGGTTCGATTCCAAGCCCCCACATGGCTGCTCACAACTATTTGTAACCCCAGTTTCAGTAGGGGATCTGATGCCTCTTCTGGCCTCTATAGGCACCACACACACACACACACACACACACACACACACGCACGCACACACGCACGCACGCACGCACACATGCACACATACACACACAGTGCACAGACATACACACTGTCACACTGTGGTGGTATTGTGTTCCCCAAAATATTGTGCACCCTAATAAACTTATCTGGGGTCAGAGAACAGAACAGCCACTAGATATAGAGGCCAGAAAATGGTGGCACACACGCCTTTAATGCTAGCATTCCAGAGGCAGAGATCCATCTGGATCTCTGTGAGTTGAAAGCCACACTGGAAACAGCCAGGCATGGTGACTCACGCCTTTAATTCCAGGGAGTGATGGCTGAAAGCAAAAAGTTATATAAGGCATGAGGACCAGGAACTAGAGTTGGTTAAGCTTTTAGGCTTCTGAGTAACAGTTCAGCTGACATCCATTTGGATGAGGACTCAGAGGCTTCCAGTCTGAGGAAACAGGATCAGCTGAGGAACTGTCGAGGTGAGGTTAGCTGTGGCTTGTTCTGCTTCTCTGATCTTCCAGCATTCACCCCAACACCTGGCTCCAGGTTTGTTTTTATTAGTAAGACTTTTCATGATTCATGCTACAACACACTGGCAAAATACCTATACAGATACAAGTTGAAATGAGATAACACAGCTACAGTAATCCTGATGATGCACACCAGCAGCCGGACAAGTGGAAGAGTCTGGCTGGGCTTTCACAAAGCAGGGAAAGAAAGCCCTTGAAGTGGCCCTGGGGCCAATGTGTGCCCACACGGGACTCACTCTTACCCACAGCACTTCAGGGATGAACTGGAGTGCCTCATAAACCTAAGCATTAAGAATGAAAACTATAAACTTTATAAACAAAGACCAGGAGAAAAAACTTTAAAGAAGAAAAATTGCCCCCTCTTTTAATTCAAAATACTTTATTACTGCAGATCTACTGTCCTAAAAGTTGAAAAAGATTTCTTATATTTATACTACACGATACCAATTAAATCAGAGTTCATAACAGTCAAAACTGATATCCACAGGGATAAAACAGGTCAGTGTGGCTGCCAAAGGCCAGAAGACTATGAGGGAATTTTCTGTAGTGACAAAAAAAAAAAAAAAAAAGATGTGTTGATAGAGTGGGGAGTTACATAAGTGACCACAGAACAGAGAAACTTGGATGATTCCTCCTCTACATAGCTGGAGTTGAACCCATGGCCTTGTATGTAAGTTCTAACGGGGGAGGGGGGGGCCTCCAGTTCCAGAAGAACACACACATTCATTACACCATCCACCATGCTTACCTAAGCTCTTGTTCTTCTTTGGTCGTGGGGAAAGTGGGGAATTGGGCGTAGAGGCTATTTTAATAACACTTGTTTTATGTTTAGAGCCAAAGTAACTGTTTATCTGAAGAAAGCAGCTGCCAGCTACTTAGCTACTTGAAGGAACACAGCCAAATGGAAAGAGGATTGTTGTTGGTGTCCTGAGGATGGCATTTCAGGAAAAAGATAAGAGATAAAAATCTCTGGGGGAAAAAAGGCAGCCCCCATTAATGACTTTTAAAAAGCAGCATGGCATGGTGAAGAGAGAGAATATGTATTCCATGTCCTGTGTGTGTGTGGCACTTTAACAAACTTCCCTGGTCATCAGGTATGTGTTAATCTCTCCCTGCCACATTTGTCACTGTGATGGAGACAGATAAATGACTCCCCCCCCCCCCCCAGTGAAGAGCAAAGGCCCTAGAACTGGTGGCCCTGGGTCCAAACATGAATGTGCTGACTCTACTTGCTTCCCCATCAGTTGTAGCAGAATTGTTAGAAGTTCTTATTAATAAAATCAAACCTGAGGCCAGGTATTGGGGTGAATGCTGGAAGATCAGAGAGGCAGAACAAGCCACAGCTAGCTCACCTTGCTAGTTCCTTGGGTGATCCTGTTTCCTCAGGCTGGAAGCCTCTGTGTCCTCATCCCAATGGCTCTCAGCTGAACTGCTGCTTGAAAACCTGAATGCTTAACCAGCCAAATGCTTCTAGTTTCTGGTCTTCTCGCCTTATATACCTTTCTACTTTCTGCCGTCACTCCCTGGGATTAAAGGCTGGATTTCTGGGATTAAAGGCAGTGTCTCCATGCCTGGCTCTTTCTAATATGGCCTTGAACTCAGAGATCCAGAGGTATTTCTGTCTCTGAAATGTTTGGAAATGTGGTGGTATTGTGTTCCCTGAAATATTGTGTGTTCCCCGAAATAAACTTATCTGGGGTCAGAGAACAGGACGGCCACAATATTAAACATGAGGATAGGCAGTGGTAGCACACGCCTTTAATCTCGATTATCAACCATAGAAAACCTGGAGGTCTGTACAAACAGGCAGTGACGAGGAGGTCATGTGGCTGGGTTTACAACCAATGAGAAAACAGAACAGAAAGTCTATATAAAAGACAGGACAACATAGGAAGTAGCTCTCTTGTGGAGAGGAAAGACAGAGCAGCAGTGAAGGGTAAGGTTTTCAGCTCTCAGCTATTGCTCTGACCTCTTGGCTTTTAACTCTGCAATTGGCTCTGTGTTGCTTATTTAATAAGACAGTTACATCTACATTTGGCCCCAACACTGCTGTCACGGCACAAAAGCAGGAACCTGAAGGGAAATAGTTTTGCTGGACACAGGATTCTGAACTGGTAATATTTTCCCTTCATTTTGTGTTTGTGTAGGGGAGGGGGGTTGTTTGTATGTATATCTGTACATCATATGTCCGCTTCCCAAAGAAGTCAGAAGAGGATATCAGGTCCCCTGGAACTGGAGTCACAGGCAATTGTGAACCATCATGTGAGTGCTGGGAATCGAACCTGAGTCCACTGGAAAATCAGTCAGTGCTCTTAACCACTGAGCCATCTCTCCAGCCCCTCCTCAGATTGTCCTGGTTTTTTTGTTTGTTTGTTTTGGCTTTTGAGACAGGGTTTCTCTGTATATACCTGGCTGTCCTGGAACTCACTCTGTAGACCAGGCTGGCCTTGAACTCATAGATATCCATTTGCCTCTGCCTCCCAAGTGCTAGGATTAAAGGCGTGCACCAACACTGCCTGGCCTCCTTCCTTAGTTTTTAAGATTATCGTTCCTTTATTCATACTTTCTCCCTTCTCCAGCCCTTACCTTCGTGTGTGTGTGTGTGTGTGTGTGTGTGTGTGTGTGTGTGTGTGTGTGTGTGTGTGTGTGTATGTGTGTGTAGATCATAGGCTTGCAGTAAGTACCCTGACCTCTGGCCATTTTGATGGCCCATACTTTAAGATCTCTTTTTAGAGCCATGAGATGGCTCAGCAGTTAAGACCACTTGTTCTTGGAGAAGAGCTGGGTTCAATTCCCAGCACCCACACGGTGGCAGTTCCAGGGGAAATACCACTCTCTTCTAACTTCCTTGGACACTGCTTGCACATGTTACACATACATGCAGCCAGGAAAACACTCATATACATAAAGTAAAAATAAGTATTTTTTAAAGAAACAGTAAAAATAATTATATAAGCTGGATGTGGTGGGACTTTTAATCCCAGCACTTGAGAGGCAGAGGCAGGTGGATCTCTGTGAGTTTGAGGCCAGCCTGGTCTACAGAGTGAGTTCCAGGACAGCCAGGACTATTATATAGAGAAACCCTGTTTCAGGAAAAATAAATAAATAAATAAAATATCTTTTTCTTTTTTGTTTTTTTGTTTTTTTAAAGAGTGGAGAGACAAGAAGATTCCTGACTGTAACCTGTTTCTCAGGGAACAGAATAAGTCACTCGCTTCAGCAATGAAGGCGATGAGCCACAGAAGAAAGTGTGCTGTACCTCCAGTAGGGTCATGTTATTCCGTGGGTGAGGGCGCATGGCACGCAGTACAGACGTCTGGATGGAGTCCTCTCTAATTCACCTAGCAGCACTGACTCTTCTAGCCTCTCAAGAGCCTTAACTTTTTCACTTAGAACAAGGGAATAAGACTTGTCAGTACAGTACAATGGAGGACACTGGAGTAATATGTAAAGCATCTCATAGGAAGTATGTGATGAAGGTTATTATATTATTATAGAAAGTCACCTACAGAGTCTATGGGGCTGAGCCAGTACACATCCTGATGAGTGGTCTCGCTCTTTTTTCTCTTAGGATGATGACCTTAATGCATGCCCTTAAACTGCTTCTCTCCAACCCTATCTGGGCTACCCGCCCTCTGTCTCAGCCCCACCCACTCAATGTTGCCAGGCAGCTATTTCTAAAGCTCCGATCCTATCAAACCACACTCTAAGGCAGCTGTTCTCAACCTGTGGGTTATGACCCCTTGAGGGTAGAATGACCTCTTCACAGGGGTCACCTAAGACCATCTGCATATCAGATATTTACCTTGTTTTCATAACAGTAGCAAAATCCTAGTTATGAAGTAGTAACAAAATAACTGTAAGGTTGGGGTCCCCACAACCTGAGGAACTGTACAAAAGCGTTGCAGTGTTAGGAAGGTTGGGAACCACTGGTCAAGGGAAGCTCCACAAGTCGACAACACTTCCAAGGAGCAGCAGATTTTTTTAGAAGTGAACCAAGGTTCTGCTATCAAAATTGAATTAATACCTCCCAATCATCTCTGGTATATGACATAAATTAAGTTAGGGGACTTAATTCCCTCAATTAATATGAAACAGGAACGGCTCCACTCTATCAATATTTACTCATCTGATCTTAAGTTCTTTCTGTATCTATGGGTTTTCCATCTCTGGACTTACCCAACTGTGGACTGAAAACACTCAGGGGGAAATGTGTCTGTACTAAATGTACAGTGGTCCTGTGTCCTTCTCCCCTAACCAGCACAGTAAAAAATGATGCCAACTGTCCTCACTCATATTATATTAGCTGCTCTGAGTCACCCAGAGTGGACTCACCACACACACGAGGGCGACCACAGGAGGCACTGCACCACTTTATAGAAAGATCTTGAGCAGCCACAGATTTGGGTATCCATGCAGTGGTCCTGAAACAAATCCCATGATGCTAGGGATGACTCTATTAACTTATTGCTAAACAAATCTAATTGTTTGACCCTTACTATTACTCAAGGTACAAGGCAACACTAACATAATAATCACAAAATCAGAAATACACCTAACAAATATTTTAAAATTGGCAAAAGCAGGGCTGAGGAGAAGGCTTAGCAGTTAAGAGCATTCACTGCTCTTGCGTGAACCCAAGTTCAGGTGGCTCACACCAGCTGTAAGTCCGCTCCAGGGGATCTAACGCCCTCTTCTGGCCTCTGCACACTGCACTCACATGTACATACATATCCATAGTCTATCTGTCTGTCAATCATACACAATTTCAAAGCTTTTAAAACACACCTGTTTTATACTACATACATAGAAGAGGGTCATGGTTTTACTACTTTTAAAGACAGTTTCTGGGACCGGCAAGATGGTTCGGTGGGTAAAAGTGCTTGCTACCAAGTCTGACAACCTAAGTTTGACCTCCAAAACTCACAGAGAACTGCCTCCTGCAGGTTGCCCTCTGACCTCTGTGGGAGCAAGCACACATGCAAATGTTCACAAACACACACAGCCATACAAAATAAATAAACAAATACAAAACAGCTCCTGGTTTAAATGATAAACTAACATGTGTACTTATTCCCTGATGCGGTACAAGTAAGAGCAAGTTCATATTCTTTAACACAACAAAGACGGTCAGCTTCTAACTCTGACTTCCTCCTGCCATTGGCGTTCCTCAGCTACTCATAACTGGTCATACCGAGTCATCTGCAGGTACTACTAGTACACAGCTACAGCTCAGGCAGAGTTCACCTACCAGCAGATCTGGCCTTCAGCTGAGTAAGTCATCTACACTCGAAACATCCTTCTAAATAAGTTCTGCTTCCTTATCTAGAGGATGCTCACAATGAGGGCAGCATAAATACGCTGAGCATTCATTAGGAGCTACGCACAGTTCTACTCTAGCAATATCCGTTTGTTTTTATTTTTTTAGTGCTGGGCAAGCAATCTACCACTGAGCGCCTTTCCCAGTCTGCCTCCACCTGCTTAACAACAAAGCTAGGTACTGCTGGAAGACCCATTTGCAGACGGGAACACAGGCATGAAGAGGTCAACACTTTTCAGCACCCTTGCCACTAGAGATACAGATTGTTCAAATTTTTATAATGTGTGCATTTAAATGTGAGGTATAAATACTGTGCAGTGCCTAGGATATAAATAACTGCTCAGTAAATAACAGAACCTATTAATTTCTTCATGAGATTCTACCTTTTTCACATTGTTGTAATTTTTGGCTATCGTAGGGATTGAACCTAGGGCTTTGCAAAAGCTAAGCAAACGCTCAACCTGAGCCATACCAACAGTCTTTTAATGTCACCATGCAATATGTATACTCCAGAGCAGCTGGAAAGTGTTTCCGTGAAGCCTTACTTAATCCAATATTAATCAAGCCTGTGCTTCCTGTACATATCACCACACTATGGCTCCCTCCCAAATTTAAATTCTCCTTTTTGTTTATTTTTTTTTTTGGTCTGGTTTGGTTTTGTTTTGCTTTTTTGTTTGTTTGTTTGTTTGTTTTTTGTTTGTTTTTTTGTTTTTTGAGACAGGGTTTCTCTGTGTAGCTTTGTGCCTTCCCTGGATCTCGCTTGGTAGACCAGGCTGGCCTCAAACTCACAAAGATCCACCTGCCTCTGCCTCCCAAGTGCTGGGATTAAAGGCGTGTGCCACCACCACCCGGTCCCCCCCACCCCCGATTTATTTAGTACACAGAAGAGGGCGCCAGATCTCATTACAGATGGTTGTGAGCCACCATGTGGGTGCTGGGAATTGAACTCAGGACCTCTGGAAGAGTAGTCAGTTCTCTTAACCTCTGAGCCATCTCTCCAGCCCTTGTTTTGCTTTTTTGAGACAAGGTTTCTCTGTGTAACAACTCTGGCTGTCCTGTAACTCACTTAGTAGACAGATTGGCTTCAATCTGCCTCCCAAGTGCTGGAATTAAAGTAGTGTGCCACCACCGCCCAGGGCCTTGAATTATTCTTTACAGCAAATTGTATATCTTTTCTGTGATCTTAGGAACCTTTACCCACTGGAGTCTTTTCTTACACTTTTTTTTTTTTTTTTTTTTTTTTGGTTTTTTGAGACAGGGTTTCTCTGTGTAGCTTTGCACCTTTCCTGGAACTGGCTTTGTAGCCCAGGTTGGCTTCAAGCTCACAGAGATTCCACCTGGCTCTGCCTCCCAGTGCTGGGATTAAAGGCGTGCGCCACCACCGCCCGGCTGGAGTCTTTTCTTGCTGGGGATAATGAGAAAAAAAAAAAAAAAAAGGGAAAGCAGTGATGAGATGAAAAGGAGGTAGCATGAACTGTCAGGGTGATTTCTAAGTTCTTGGCCAGTCAGGTCTACAGGGAGAATTTCAGGAGAGTGGACCTTAGGCAGTAAAGGAAACTATTGAAAACAGAAAGCTGGTGAAGATGTACTTGAACCCGGGGGCCATGTTCCAGCACCAGCAAGCAGCAGAACTTGGCAGCTTCAGCCTTTGTGGTTCTGGCTTTAGAGTTATGAAGGATACAGAAGTAAAGGGGGTATGAAATCTTCCTCTGTAATTAAGGAAAGCCTCTGGGGCCAGGAATGTGTTGGGGTGTCCCTACATGGAGGCCTAGAAAGGCCATGTTGCATGAAGCTGTGAAGGTGACGCCTGGATTGCCTTGGTAACTGCAAGATGCTGGAGATGCCAGAGTCATGGGAGGAAAAGCTACCAACAGGGAATGGAACCGGTCCAAGAGAAAGAAGTGTGTTGCAGTCAGCAAAGCTGAAAGAAGTTGGAGATCTGAAGAGAGCTTTGACATCAGACACGGAGATGCAGAGTTTGGAGTTTGCCGCTGGTTTTCAGTCTTGCTTTGTATTTTCTCACTATATCCCCTTTGGAAATGGTAACATATATCCTGTGTCATTATATGTTGGAAAGAAGTGATCTGTTTTTTTATTTTAATTTTATAGGGGATTACAGTTAAGAAATTGTATGAATCTCAGAAGAGTCTTTGAATTTGGACTTTTAAACAAGTTTGAGACTGTTATAGACTATGGGGACTTTTGAAGCTGGACTAAATGCATTTCTGCAGTATGTTATAGCTACAAGTCTTTGGGGGCCAGGTAGTAGAATGTGATGATTTGAATAAAAAATGGCCCCTTTAGGTTTATAGGGAATGACACCATTAGGAGGTGTGGCCTTGTTGGAGTAGTAGGTGTGGCTTGTTGGAGGAAGCGCATCACTAGGGATGGGCTTTGAGGATAGACCTCTCAGCTCCCTCTCCAGCACCATGTTGCCTGCATGCCGCCTTGCTTCCCTCCGTGATGACAATGGACTGAACCTCTGAACTGAAGCCAGCCCCAGTGACGTGTTTTCTTTTATTAGAGGTGTCATGGTCATGATGTCCCTTCACGGCAACAGAAACTCTTAACTGAGACAGCAGGGAAAAGTGCTTGCCTTGAAAGTGATCTAAAGGGGTTGGGGATTTAGCTCAGTGGTAGAGCACTTGCCTAGTAAGCACAAGGCCCTGGGTTCGATCCTCAGCTCCAAAAAAAAAAAAAAAGGAAAGTGATCTAAGAATACTCCCCACAGCCCATGGTGGACAAAGAGAACCAACCCCCAAGAGCCCTCTCTGACTTCTGCATGCATGCTGTAGCACTTGTGCACCTACACTCACACTTAACATATACATATATATACATTATATATACATATACATATATACAAACATATGCAATAACAATAACTTAGGCCAGGCCTACTGACACATGCCTTTAATCCTGGCACTCAGGAGGCACAGGCAAGCAGATCTCTGTGAGTTAGATTCCAACTTGTTCCATATAGGTAATCCCAAGCAAGCCAGCCAGAGTTACATGGTAAGACCTTGTCACAAACAAACAAACAAAACCAGTAAATAACCTTGTAAGTAAAGTTCTGGGGCTGGTGAGATGACTCCATGGTTAAGAACACTTGCTGCTCTTCCAGAAGACCCAAGTCTGGTTCCCAGCACCTATACTGGGTAACTCATAACTGTCTCTAACTCCAGCAACAGGGGGTCTGGCGCCCTCTTTGGGCTTCCTCAGACACCCACACACTATGGCATACACTTACACACTTGTGAGAGCACACTCACACAATAAACAAATGTAAACTGTTCTAAATAAGTTGGGGGCCAGTTAGATGACTCGGTGTTAAAGGCACCAGCTGGGAAGCCTACGGGCTGAGTTTGACCCCTGGGGCCCACATGGTGGAAGAATGCCGGGAGGGCCGAGGGGGTGTGGGCTTGCTGGAGGAAGTATGTCACTGGGGGCGGGGCTTCAAAAGACTGGTTTCATTCCCAGTTTTCTCTGCCTTCTGTTTGTGAGATATGAACTGCTCTAGTCACCTGCCACCTCTGCTATCAATCTTGGACTTTAACCCTCTAGAACTCCAAGTCCAAAATAAACTCTCTCTTCTACATATTGTGGTGATTGTGGTGTTTATCACAGCAATAGAAAAATCACTAATACTAATGAGAAAACATCCTAGAATATTTTAGTACACATAATACCAAAAATTAGCACAGAATAATAAGAACAAATTGTCTATACTTACTGTCTGCCACACAGCAGATGCACAATTTCATTCAAAGCTCGAAATTCTTAGGGAAGGGGCTGGAAGGGGCTCAGAGCCTAAGAGTGAGTGCCTGTCGTTCTTAAAGAGGAGCTGACTTTGGTGTTGGGCACTTCACAATCAACTCTGGCTCCAGGGGATTTGACACCTTCTTCTGGCCCACATGTGGGTGCATGCTACCTGTGAGTTCATGTACACACACACACACACACACACACACACACACACACACACACGCACCCACACAAAGAATCTTTAAAAGGTATAATGATATGTAAGTATGAAAATGTCACAAGGAAACCCATTAGTTTGTAGGCTAACAAAAGCTTTAAAATAAAAGAGACAATCACCAGAGGTTAGAGGAAGTGTGTTTGTTTGTTTGTTTGTTATGTGCTTTGCCTGCATGCGTGTCTGTGCACCGCGGCCTGTGGAGACCAGAAGAGAGAGTTAGATTCCCCTGGGACGGGAATTACAGATGGCTGTGAACTGCCATGTGGGTTCCATGTGGCCAGTGCTCCTAACTGCTGAGCTCTCTCTTGTGTCCATTAATGGTATTTATAAAGACATTCCTCTCAGTCCACATAACAGGGACACCAGAAAACACATCAACAGCCGTGCTTCATCAGTAACCAGGCCCCGATCTAGAGTTCTAAGATGGGACACAGCTCAGCAGCACATGCACGTGACGCCATGGGCTCACCCTCCAGCATCTGCGAAACAGAAACCAAAGGAAAACCCTTCAAACCCCCAGGACTGTGAACCGGCTCTTCGTCTAACTGCTGATGGAAGACAATTCTGGTTTCTAACGTTGCGCTGGAACCTAGAGCCCAACAGAGATGCAGAACTGGATTCATGGGAACCCAGAGGACTTTGTGTGCTGGGAAGGCACCATCGCCCGCCCGAGAAGATGCTCCGACCACTCTTGCCATCCTTGGTCTCTTTCACAAATGAAGGGATTTCTTTAGTTACATTACATACTCCATTTGTGATGTGAAAAGGTGTAAGAAAAACTTTCATTCATGGAAAATGAGATACCTATCTTAGAAATAAAAGGAATAGCATGAGACAGCTTAATTTACACAGTGAGCACCCTACAGTCAAGGTACCATAATAGCTCCCAAGATGATTAGCTACTACTCAAATAGAATATCCCACTGGTTTTCCAAGCCATTGGGTTACCTTCTGAGGTGCTTCTTCCTGCTGGTGAGAATTTATAAAAGGATGCAAACTACACAGGTTTTGGTGGTGCACACCTTTGATCCCAGCAGGCAGAGGCAAGGGGATCTCTGTAAATTCCAAGACAGCCAAGCCTACATTGTAAGACCCATCTGAAACCAACCAACAAAGAGTTAAAAGGAATTCAGACTAAGTGTCTAAGGCAGACGCCCTATATATGCTAATAACACAAGCTAATTCACTGATTAAATCATCTCCCTGGAATAAACATAGTAATTACACTGGATAAAAAGACTCACACAGTAAACAAGCCTATAAAGCCTCGTTTTATCAAATGCCAGTGTTTTAAAGACATTCAACTAAGCATACCTAAAAAGATACTTAAAAAAAAATTCTCCTGCGGTTGTTTTTGTTGTTGTTGTTGTTATTGTTGGGGGGTTGTGTTGTTGTTGTTGGGGGGTTGTTTTGTTGACACAAGGTCTTTCCCCATCATTCTGTAGGCAAGAATGATCCTGCTTTGAGCTTCCCATCCTCTCCCCTCTACCTCCCACCAGGCCCAGTTCTGAGTGATGCTGAGGATCCAAGCCAGGGCTCTAGTACTTGACCACCTGAGCTCCATACATCACCAGAAAAAACCTCCCAAAGTTTAAAGCTGTGTCCAGCTAACACCATACAATTGATTACCCACATTATTTATCCCTCACCCATAAAGAAGGCTACAGAGTAGTGTCCTCTTGTAGCACCAAGTGCTCGGACTAACATACAAGATTTCTAGTCAGCAATGAAACAACGGCCACAGTCCCATAATTCTCAGCAAATAAAATGTAAACAGAGAAAACCCAAGATCGATTGGGGGCTGGATGGATCAGCAGCTAAGAGCATTGACTGTTCTAGAGGATCTGAGTTTGATTCTAAGCAACCACATGGTTGTTCACAACCATACATAATGGGATCTGATGCTCTTTTCTGTTGTGCAGACAGAGTATTCATATACATACATAAATAAATCTTTTAAAAGTTATACCAAAAAAAGAAAGAAATCCAAGATTGAAAGAAGTATGTTTGTATAGCAATATATTTAAGTGATAATAGTATCATGTATAGGGCTATGTGTACCAAACACTATTCTAAGCACCTACTGTCATTGCTGCATTTAATTCTTACAACTGTCTTGAGACAATGATTACCTTTCATAGTTGTCTTATTAAGGAAAATAAATTTTCAAGTTTTAAAAAGCTAACTAAATTGCTTTTCAAAAAGGCAGATTATTAGTGATTTAAGTAATGGCCCACCATCCTGTAGATGAGCTAGCTATTTAGGATATCTTGCCTATGAGAGCACACTGTGTAAAGTAGGATGTCTCCTGCTAAGTATTGCTATTTCTAAAGTCCAGAGGCAAGAGTGGTAGGGAGCACCTTCTCTTCTCCTGACGCAGGAATCTGATGATGGGGATTTCCCCAGCACACAGCCCCCTGCTCTCTGCGTAATCTTATTTCTCAGTCTCTGTTGGTTCTCTTTTTTGCCAGGAAAGCAAAAGCTGCCTGAACTGGTTAAAAGAAGGCCGGGCTCCTGTACTTAACCACTACCTACGTGTTGCTGGCTGTAGACATAACAATACCAGATACTGTAACAGGATGTTACATGCAGCTTATCCTGTCTTCTCAGCTGGGTCTCTGCTGTCTAAATCCAAACAACAGGAGTCAAATGCCCCACATCTAAGACCAGCACAAAGCTGACTCTGCAGACACATTTCACATCCTTCTCAAGGGTGTGTGTTGACTAACTGGAATAATCTCAAGGGACAACAGTGAAGCTCTTAAAGGTACAAGGGGTGGGGAACCCTTGTCAGGAACCCTTGAGGGAGCCTCAAGATAACAGTACTTAACTAGGGTCCCAGAAATGTGTAAGTAGGAGGACCTGATATCTGACACCTTCCTAGAAGAAAACAGCTGATTCATAGCTAAATTTTAAAAACATGGGGACTAGCCTGGCAGTGGTGGTGCATGCCTTTAATCCCAGCATTCAAGAGGCAGAGTTCAAGGCCAATCCAGTCCAATCCAGTCTACAGAGCAAGTTCCAGGACAGCCAGGAATACACAGAAAAACCCTACCTCAAAAGCTCAAAATAGATAGATAGATAGATACATAGATACATAGATACATACATACATACATACATACATACGTAAATAAGTAAATAAGTAAATAAATAAGTGCTGGGGCTGGGGGCAGCTCCGTGGTTGAGAGCACTGCTGCTCTTCCAGTGTCTGGTTCCCAGCACCTGCATTGAGAGGCTCACAACTGCCTGTCACTCCAGCCATAGAGGATCCAATGACCCTTTTGGGTGTCTGGGGCACTTTCACACACATGGCATACACATAAATAAAAATAAAATCTCAATAATGGCTTAGGTAAGCTAGGCATGGTGGCACATACCTGTAACCCTAGCACAAAAATGTCTAAGGCAGGAGGATTTCAAGTCTGAGGTGACCCAGGGCTACATAGCAAGACTCTATCTCAAAATAAAACAAATGAATAAACAAAACTCGTCTTAGGTAAAACAAGAAAATGAAGTTTCGCAAACGGGAAGTTTTACAAACTACTACAATGTGGAAAATTATATATAAAGAAACTTTAATACCACAAAGCTTTTCATTACATTAACTCAATATTAGAAAAGAGAATTAAACAAATCTTAATCTTTGTATCTTAATTACCCTAAGAAATCTTCTCTGAAGCCAGCACTAACTGCCCTGAACTGGAACATGGCCACTTAACACAGCACCAGAAAGCCAAGAAAGCCTTCCCTCCACCAGTGTTCAAAGGCTGCAGCTTTCCCCAGACACCCGGAGACACAACTTAGCAAATTTTAGAAGCCCAACTATGACTGCTGAGATGCCAGGCAGGTAAAGACGCTTGCCACCAAGCCCGACCACCTCATCAGAGCCCCTGGACAGGGTGTCCTCGGACAAATAAATAAGTAAATAAAGCATGACGTCTTTTAAAGTCATAAAGTAACACTAATGTTATTTTTAGAAGTTTTGAAAGTACTGAAGGCCGGGGAACAGCTGTACGTCTACCCCGCCTACATAATCACTGGTATATTTTAGTGTTTCCTCCTGGTCTTTTTTTATGAGAGTGTTTTTATGTAGCTGTAAATAGAATGGATTTGTAACTGTATCTTCTTATTTTTTATTTTAAAGATACCTAAAAGGATGACAATTTTCAAGAGTTCTGAACTGCAGACACAACGGGCTCACCCCAACACATGAATCTACATCCGTTATAACATGTGACTTCCTGTCTTGCTCTAAGCTAAAAGCAGGAAGACAGAGTTCTCAGTTTTCAACTCACATTCCCAAACAATATAGTCTTTGTATATTTCATCTCACTTGGTGTGCTGGTTTGTTTTTTGGTTTTTTTGTTTGTTTGTTTGTTGTTTGTTTGTTTGTTTGTTTGTTTTTGTCCTTTTTGTTGTTTTGTTTTGTTTTTTGGAGACAGGGTTTCTCTGTGTAGCTTTGGTGCCTATCCTGGAACTTGCCCTGTAGCCCAGGCTGGCCTCGAACTCACAGAGATCCACCTGCCTCTGCCTCCCAAGTGCTGGGATTAAAGGTGTGTGCTACTGCTGCCTGGCTACAGTTATTATTGTTACTAAAAGTATTTCTCTCCCTGAACAGTGGAGCCCTAAAACCATCAGATAGAGTGGAGAAGGCAGATCCCCATCCTAGACACACCAGAGAAGGGTGGGGAAAGCCTTTGCATACAAGAGATGGTTGGTCCCTTGAGCAGAAGCAGTGATATTCCCAGAAAGGATGCTCCAGCCTGGGCTGTTGGAGCCAGAAGAGAATGAAGAGGGTGTGTACCACGTGGGCTGACTGATGTGGTGTGAGCTATCACAGAGTGTGCAGGGTAGAACACTGTCCAGTGCTTCTCAGCCTCTCGTGCAGTTTTCTGTGTGCCAACACAGTTAGCAAGCAACAGCACCTGACTGAGCACTACACAGCTCCTAAGAGGGAGGAGTTCGAGATCTGTGTGCCGATGTGGATACGCAAATACAAAAGGATAAAAGCCAGGGAAAACCATTTCTCTACTCAGATCCTTTCCTATAGACTTTGTTTTCTTTTTTCTTTTCTTTTTTTAAAAAAAAGATTTATTTAGTTATTACGTATACAGTGTTCTGCCTACATGTATGCTTGCAGGCCAGAAGAGAGCACCAGATCTCATTACAGATGGTTGTGAGCCACCATGTGGTTGCTGGGAGTTGAACTCAGGACCTCTGGAAGAGCAGTCAATGCTCTTAACCGCTGAGCATCTATCTCTCCAGCCTCTAGACTTTGTTTTCTAAGGATATACATGCGTCTATCTACTTAACCCCCACTAATGTGAACTAAGATGCCATTACAGCCAACACCTATCCTCTGTCCAGTCTCCTCAATGGTGAGGGGTGAAGCTCTCATTTTCTTCAGAGTGGAGAAGAGAATGATGACTCAGTGAGCCCACCATAATCGTGTGGCCTCTGCAGTTCAGTCCGCAGTCAGCTGTGGCTTAGTTTTATTACCCTCGTGTTAGTACTTTTCATACTACCAGCCATTTCTTAGGTTTACTTATTTTTTATTTCATGTGAATGAGTGTTTGCCTGCATGGATATGTGTGTGTACCATGTGCATGCAATGCCTGTGGAGGCCAGAAGAGTGTGGGGTCACCCATACAAATGGCTGTCATCCGCCCAGGTCCTCAGCAAAAGCAGGCATGCTCTTAACTGCTGAGCCATCAGTGTAACCAGCGTGGACCTCATGAAGACTATTGCTGCTCGACAAAGTTCCAGCATTTTGACTTTGAGATCTCAATCCTTCGGCACCTTTTACCTTTATTTTTAACAATTCTCACTATGTGTTACAATAGTTCCCTTATGCATTTGGGAAATTTTTTTGCAGGCCTTGAAGGATGAAAATGTACCAAATGGCAGCCTCTTTAAACAAAATAGTTATTTGGAAAAAAAATCCCTGCCACCATGAAACCATATAGCATGACAACTTCGCCAATTCCCCCACAAGTTAACACCAAGCTGCTAGAAAATTTAGATAAGTAACATATGCTTGATAAATAAGTAATGTCTGATAATCAAGATTTATACATTCCTACCGGGTATTGGTGGCACACACCTTTAATCCCAGCACAAGGGAGGCAGAGCCAGGCAGATCTCTGTGAGTTTGAGGCCAGCCTGGTCTACAGAGTGAGTTCCAGGAAAGGCGTCAAAGCTACACACAGAAAGCCTGTCTTGAAAACAAACAAACAAACAAATAAATAAATAAATACAGCATGTCATCTTTTTTTTTAAGGATTATTTTTAATTTCGTGTAAGTGTGTGTATATGTGTGTGTGTGTGTGTGTGTGTGTGTGTGTGTGTGTGTGTGTGTGATTATATGTGGGTGCCCAAAGGAGCTAGAGGTGCCAGACTGTCATGGAGCTGAAGCTACACGTAATTGTGAGCCACCTGATATGGTGCTAGGAATCAAACTCTGATGCTCCTTAAGAGCAGTGCATGCTCTTAACCATCTCTCCAGCAGCAGTATATATTTTCTTTTCTTTCTTTTTTTTTGGGGGGGGGTAGCTGAGAATTGAACCCAGGGCCTTCTAAATCCCCAACCCGTATGTATTTTCTTATGCGTAGTTTCTTTCGTCCAAAAAAGTATCTATATGGTTTACTTTGCTGTAATTAGGAGGGTTTTACCTTTTTTGTTGCTGTATAAAATTCTATTTAATGGTAAAAATACCAGCATTTACTTTTTCAAGTCTCCTGCTGAAGTGTGTGCACTGCAGATTTGGCCTATGCTGAATAAGGAGGGCTGGGGTAGAGCTCATTGTAGAACACTTACGTGCCTAGCACGTGCCATACACTGGTTTGGCTCCTGGCATCACAAAATAAAAAAGCTGTTATCAACATCTTACATATATCTTTGATAGACATAATCATATTTTTGGTATTATCTAGAATTGCTATGTTATGAGTTTGGATCTATTACTAAAATACACTGACAAGTACTTTTCCAAAGCGGTTGGACCAAATTACACTCTCGCCAGCAAATAGGAATCTAGTCCCTCCTTATCTCGCCGCCACTTACACTGTTGTCTTTGAGCTCCAGGCCCTCTGCTACACAATGGCATTGCATGGTTTCCAAGGAAACTTCTCAACCTCGTTTCTTTATTTTGTATTTGTTTATTGAGATGAGGCCTCAGTATACAGGCCTGGCTGGCCTTGAACTTGTAATCTTCCTGCCTCAGTATCTATAAAGTAGCTGGTATTATATGTGCATGCTGTCACATCTGGCTCAAACTTATTCATTCTTCATTGCTATACAAATATGATTATTTTTAATTAGTTTTATAAGCCATCGCTCTGTCGAAATTAGTAACTCATAAATTCCAGAAACACTGCCAGTTCAGAACAAGCCAGTTCTCAGACATTCTGAGTCAATGAACATGTATCATAGATGGTAACTCAATCACAAAAGTAGACAAAAGACAGGAGAGATACCAGGAGTGTTTGGAATCATGGAAGCCAAGAAGCCAGGAAGACCAAGACTTGAGTGTCTGTTGGTGATCAGGACCTGGGCAGGAGCAGGCTAAGTGGCAAGGAGGAGACTGAAGGAGAGATGGCAGTGGACTGAGAAGTTGGGGCCGTGGAGATCTGGAGCAGCAACTTTGTAAACGACCCTTCAAGGAGTTAACCCTAGGCAGCGTGTGGACAATACAGTGAGAGCTGGGAAGGAACATTGGGTGCAGGAGAGCTTTTCTCTTTAAGACAGGAAAGAAGTTATATTTAAACCTGGGTGGGAAGGCGTCAGGAAGGAAGGGGTTAGAAACAAGGGTAGAGAACAGAAGCCCAGAAGGGAGAGAAGGCAGGAACCTCCAGAGGGACGTGGAGGGTGAGCAGTGCCCAGGAGCGGGGTGCTCTTCCGTTCTTCCGCTGGGACAGTACAGACAAACCAAGGACAAGGAGTGCAGGCAGATTGGCAGGCTTAGGAGCTACACGATGATGAAGTTCTAGTGGAGGGGTTTTCTTTGCTTTGAATAATAAGCAAGACGGTCTGCTGAGAGAGGAGAGAGGGAAGCCAAGGCTTAGAGAGCAATGAGTATTTCAATCACGCTTTGTGGAAAAAAACAAAACACAAAACACAAAACACAAAAGCACATGGGTTCCCTTGGCACAGGGGGGCTTTTTTTTTTTCTGGAAGTACTAGGGCTTGAACCCAGGGCTTCACACATGCTATACAAGTGCTCTACCCTGACTACAGCCCCAGCCCTGCAGAGGACTTTAAATGACAGAAGTTGGGATCTCTGGGACTATCTCTCACAAATTAGAACCCACCAGCTAGAACAGACAGGGCAGCCATCACAGGAGGACAGGTCCTAAAAGGAAGTAAATGGCAGACTCACGTCACACAGCTAAGCGTCATTGAGGTAGGGTCCCTGCATGTGGCCACAGGGAATACAATACAGGTTTTCAAAAGGATCATGGTGTGATTTAAATGTGAACTGTCCCCCACATGCTCAAATGTTTGGACACTTAATCCCAGATGGTCGCGCTGTTTTGGGAGATTATGGAGGCCTTAGGAGGTGGAGCCTCGCTGGAGGAAGTGAGTCACTGGAGGCCGGCCTTATGTTTGCTAAGCCTGGCTCGACTTCCTGTCGTCTCTGCTTCCTGCTGGCAGACATATGTGACCACCTGCCTCACGTTTTGGCAGCCATGCCTACCGGAGCATGGTGGACTGTATCCCTGAAGTCTGGGAGCTGAAACACCTCACCCAGTGCTTCTGGTCTGGGATCTGGTCCCAGCAGTGAGAAAAGTAACTAACGCAGATAGAGGATCTGGACTGGGGACAGCAAACTCTGAAGACGATGGCAAAGTCTAAGTATGACATTTATCTAAAGGTCAGGAAAAGAGATATGAAAACAAACATCAGGGAACAACTTCACATAGAACACTTGAAAGTTGGAGGGAAAATCTTACGTTTTTGGAAACTCTAGTGCAGTGGTTCTCAACCTTCCTTTTGCATGACCCCTTAATACAGTTCCTCATGCTGTGCTGACCCCAACTACATTTTTTGTTTGTTTGTTTGTTTTTTGAGACAGGGTTTCTCTGTAGCTTTGACCCTTTCCTGGAACTCACTCTGTAGACCAGGCTGGCCTCGAACTCATAGAGATCCGCCTGCCTCTGCCTCCCGAGTGCTGGGATTAAAGGCGTGCGCCACCGCCGCCCGGCTACACAAAATTATTTTGTTGCTAGTTCATAACTGTAATTTTGCTACTGTTATAAATCATAATGTAGGTTGTTGTTTTCCAATGGTCCTAGGGTCCCCTGTGAAAAGGTCATTTGGCCCCCACCCCCAAAGGGTCATGGCCCACAGGTTGAGAACCACTGCTTTAGGGGCAGGCCAAAGGAGAGGAGGGAGGGAAAGAAAGAACTTGTAAGAAAGGGGGATAAAGGTAAGTCTCATGAAGGAAAGATACTAATGCATTTGAGGACAGTGACAGTTCTTACGGGAGGGAAGATGAGGAAATACGCGTACCGTGAGACCAAGTCAGTTGACTCTGTTCTTGTGCGGTGGGAGATGGCAGTGGGCAGCCATGGTGGGGGTGGGGGAAGACAGTGGGCGGCCATGGTAGAGGGTGGGGGAAGACAGTGGGCGGCCATGATGGGGGTGGGGGAAGACAGTGGGCGGCCATGATGGGGGGGGGGGAAGACAGTGGTCGGTCATGATGGGGGGGGGGGAAGACAGTGGGCGGCCATGATGGAGGGTGGGGAGAATCAAAGGAAAGTTGCCTAAAAGCAGCAACCGCTGAAGAGAATGCTAGTGTGGTTTTACACACACACACACACACACACACACACACACACACACACACGGTTCACAAAACAGTAACTTTCATCACCATATAAGATAAAGTACAGCATAAAGTTTAGATCAAATATTATCTTATCATTGTTTTCAATTCCCACATAAATAATGTAAAATTAAAATTAGGGAAGATTCACCATAATGATATAAAAACTTTTCCTAATTCCAGTCTGGAAAACACATGGTCAATGCTACTATGTGCTTATCAGGTTCACTTAGGAGTCTGGTTCATTCTTTTGCATTTAATTGGATAAGGGTTGAAAATCCCAGCTGAAACAATGAGCTGCCGTGAGCAGTAAAAATAGCAACACACTTAGTAATGGAAGTTTTTTAGTCTTAATACAAAAAAGTCATGACATCATTCTTCAGGGTAAATAAAGAACAAACCTCAGGGGTTGGGGATTTAGCTCAGTGGTAGAGCGCTTGCCTAGCAAGCGCAAGGCCCTGGGTTCAGTCCTCAGCTCTGGGAAAAAAAATAAAAAATAAAAAATAAATAAAAAGAACAAACTTCAAGAATCTAATGTCTTCTGGAACAAACCTTCAAGGTACCTGCTAATGTGATGGGAAAGGAATCATTTCTTTTTAAGACAGGGTCTTACTGTATATCCCTGGTTGGCCCTTTGTAAACTAGGCTAACCTTGAACAAAGAAACACATCTTCCTCTGATGAGATTAGAAGTGTGTGCCACTAAGGCTGGCAAGGTCAAGCTTTTAAGCCATATTAACCAATAATGGCTCGTCCTCAAAACTGCCCTTAAATACATAGAAGAGCAGTAAATTAAGTCTTTTTTATTTTTCTTTGAAAATATCTGTTTACTTAGGGTTTTAAAAGACTTATTTTTATGTGTATGAGTGTTTTGCCTGCATGTATATTAATGTGGCACGTGTATGCAGTGCCCTGAGAGGCCAGCAGAGGGCATCAGATTCCCTGGACTGTGTCAGGCCAGTGCTGGAAACTGAAGCCAGGGCTTCCTGCAAGAGCAACAAGTATTCTTTTTTTTTAGTTTTGCGCCTTTCCTGGAACTCACTCTGTAGCCCAGGCTGGCCTCGAACTCACAGAGATCTGCCTGCCTCTGCCTCCGGAGTGCTGGGATTAAAGGTGTGCTCCACCAACGCCCAACACAAGTATTTCTAACCCCTGAACAATAATCCCTCCAGCCCCAGTGTCTTTGTCTATGAGACAGGGTAGTCCAGACTGGCTGTGAGCTCACTGTACAGCTGAAGGCGGCCTGGAGCTCCTGACCCCCCTACCTCCATCTACCACATTCTAGGGGCACAGACTTTTACCACCACATCCAGCTTATGTGAATCTGGGATCAAATCCAAAGTCTCTCACATGCTAGGTGAGCACTCTACCAACTGAGCTACACCCAGCCCCTCTTGAAAAACACTTGAAAGGGCTTGTTTTTCAGGGTTTTTTGTTTTTGTTTTTTTTGGGGGGTTTATTTTTGTTTGTTTTGGTTGTTTTTTTTTTTTTTTTTTTTTTTCTTCGAGACAGGGTTTCTGTATTCTTTTTTTTTTAGTTTTGTGCCTTTCCTGGAACTCACTCTGTAGCCCAGGCTGGCCTCGAACTCACAGAGATCTGCCTGGCTCTGCTTCCTGAGTGCTGGGATTAAAGGTGTTTACCACCACCGCCTGGCAGGGCTTCTTTTTTAAAAACAAAAAATAACCAAGGGCTAGGGTAAGGCTCAAGCTGGCCTCAAACTCCTATACAGTCCAGGAAGACCTTAAATTTCTGATTCCCCTGCCTCTGCTTCCTGGTGCTAAGAATCTAGGCGAGGACCACCACACCTAGTCGAATGTGATGGTGGAGGCTGATCACAGGGCTTCAAGCAAGTGATACAGGCATTCTACCAACCAGGCTACATCTCAGCCTGAAAGCTGTACTCTTCATTAAAACTTTCTGGAGGCTTTATGACTACAATCAACAGGATCTCTTCCTGAGTCGGTGTACTGATGTGAATCACAGCTGGTTATCTCTGAGACCTACATCACCAATCACCCTCATCCTAGGCTCTGGATCCTGCCAAACATCTGCATCTCATTACTGTATAGACATTTCAAACCCAACAGGTTCAGAACAGAGACAATTATCACCCCATCACATAAAAGCAATAAAGCCAGAGTCTGCATTCACTGAGTTTTCCAAGCTAGGAAACAAACTCATTGCCTTTTTTTGCAGCTAACGGATCCTGGAGCACTCCCAAGCCCTACCTTCCTGGCTGCCCTCTCCTCTTCACATCTGCTCCATCAGGAGTACCTCAATAGCAAGCTTGGCCTACCTATCTGATCAACCTCCAAACTCTTCCCGCTGCCTTTTGCCTGGCTTCATTCAATGCGGCCACCACCCAGCACCATCACGGTGTAATCTTGTCTAATTACTTCCAACCCTTCTCTGGCTCTCCGTTGTCTCTAGACTCGGTTGCAGAGTCCTTACACACAGATTCTTTCCCATAACTGGTGTCAACAGACTCATCCCACCCCCCCAATCATAGCTTTACACTGGGTATTTGTTAAAAATACATGCTACTTCAGAGAAGAGACTGAGAAAGACAGATACCCCAAACTTCTCCCACTGGAAGACAGTCTCCTGGCTCCACTGGAGAGTGATGAAATATGTCCACTTTTCACGAGACCAAAGTCGACAGACATCAGACACATGGAGCACACCTCTAAATTAGAGAGGTTGACCTCAAAATTGGAGTCCGCATGTTAGCCTTGCCTTGATGCGGACATTGCTACTGCAGACTTTGCAAAGATGGCTGAGTTTGCAGACATGAAGATAGAAGGAACAGTGAGACCATATTAGCTTAAAGAATGTGCTTCGCCGGGCAGTGGTAGCGCAGGCCTGTAATCCCAGCACTCCGAGGCAGAGGCAGGCAGATCTCTGAGTTCGAGGGCAGCCTGGTCTACAAAGCAAGTTCCAGGACAGGCTCCAAAGCTACACAGAGAAACCCTGTCTCAGAAAAAAAAAAAAAAAAAGAATGTGCTTCATGAAATAAAGTGTTCTAGAGAATTCAAAAAAAAATTACATGCTACTTCAAAGTATTAAAAATGCCTTCAATACCATATTCTCCAGTGAAAGATTTTGCCGAACTGAACTTAAATCACTCATTTCTTTATTCCAAGCCAGGGCCCTGAACCCCCACGCTTACCTAGCAAATTGCAGTGATCTAATGTAACAAACACTTGTGCTCTGCAATTTTCTTTTTCTAGATTATTTTTAGCCCAACCACCCATCTCTGGACCTCTGACTTTAGTAACTAGAACACATTTCTCAAACTTACCGTAGAGTCACACAGATTCCTGGCTCTCATTCATACCTTCCCCCAGCTTGGCAAACTCCAGTCATCCTTCAAAATCCAATTCAAATATAGTATTTGATTCAATCTTTTCTACAACCCTCCTCCCTACCACATGTAGAATAATTGTTTCTCATCATTGTTTCCCATTGAATTTGTTTACACCTCTATTATCATACTAAAACTATAGTGACTTTATTTGTTTTGTTTTGGGACAGATTTCCCTACTTAGCCCAAGCAAGTCTACAGAATTTCACGGCCACCAGCCTCAGTCTTAGACTTCCAAGTGCCGGGACTGTAGGTATATTCCACCAAGACGGTACATTTCTCTTGCATGTAACATTTCAGTCACCGTTTGAGAACAGGTATTTTAAACTTCTTATTGAAAAAATAGACACATCTTATATTGCTAAGATAATGCCCTATGAGGCTGGGAGTTTAAAAACAAGAAGAATCCCATGTCATTCACCAGAGGAAAAAAAAGTTTTACTTACAAAGTATAATTAAATTGTAGCTTGGACGTGCCTCTATATCTTGTAATACCAGTTTTTCTGTCTCTCCCTCCTCCTCCTCCTCCTTTCTCCTCTCTCTCTCTCTTCTCTCTCTCTCTCTCTCTCTCTCTCTCTCTGTGTGTGTGTGTGTCTGTCTATCTGTCTCATTTGAAGTTCATAAAACCTCTGTCTTTTCATACCTCTTGAATTTCACTGTGTCTTACAGAATTTGAAACTCATATAGGGCAGAGATTGAGGGCTGAGCTCAGTGTTATTGCAGCCTGGCAGCCTGGCACCTCTGCTACTTGAACTGGCGGCAAGCAGGTTACTTAGTTTCTCTATGCCTCTCAGTGAGCAGCTAGTGATGAAGCATCCCTCAGTGGTGCCTTTAGTGAGGGCTAAAAAGCTAATACACAAATGAATTCAGGACACTGCACTGAGCTTTCCAAATAGCTTTTCAGTACTTATTTAGCGCACTCAGTAGAAGGAACGCATACTCTCCTAGGTAGGAGGGCATCCTTCCCATGCATGCCTACAGTGTAGGTTCTAAACTAGGCCTTGATAGTTGCTCAGTAAGTAGGACGAGTGTGAAGTGTTAGTTAGACAAAGGTTGTAAGATCAACAAATAAATTTTCAGTGACTTCATTATGCAGTATATGCTTGAAGTTGGTTTTTAAAATAGTTTTAAACACGCACAGGGGCAAACACTGCAATCCTAGCACTCAGACCTAGATAGAATTACTACAGGTTAGTGGCCAGCCTGAGCTATGTAACCTAGGTTATAGAGCAAGATCCTGTCTCAAAAAAAAAAGTTTCAAAACATCTATTCTCCCACTGAATTGTTGAAAATGTTTAAATAAAACTCTTTTTCTGTAAGTGGGTTTTTTTTTGTTTTTTGGTTTTTTTTTTGAAACAGGGTCTCACTATATAGCTTGGTTAGCCTGAAACTCACTATGTAGGCCTTGACCTCATAGAGATCCACTTGCCTCTGCCTCCCATGTGATGAGATTAAAGGCATGCCACATTACACTAGGCTGAAGATTTATTCTTATTTACATGTATGTATGTATGTATGTATGTATGTATGTCTATGTGAGCATATGTTGCATATATGTGGTTGTTCTTGGAAGGCAAAAGAGGGTGTCAGATCCCGTAAAGCTGGAGTTACAGGCAGTTGTAAACTACCAGACATAGGTGCTGGGAACTCAACTCAGGTCCTCTGGAAGAGCATCAAGTACTCTTAACCACTGGGTCGGGCCTTCTCTCTAGCCTCAAAAATACAACTCTAAAAAGAGCACAAAATTATTTACTCCTACTCATTTCCCCTCTAGTCCTCCACTAAATTCCACTGTGTTGTACAGTACTCCAAAGTCCTTGTCTATAGCATAAGGATCACTACAGATAACTTAAAAGTAATAGGATTTCTGGCTGTGGGTGTGGCTCAGTGGTAGAGCACTTGTCTAGTAGTCAGAGACACTACAAAGCAAGAGAAAAGAAGGGCCAATGAGATAGCTCACCACTGAGCCTGAGTTCAATCCCCAGAACCCATAGGATGGAAGGAGAAAATTAAGTCTCACAAATTGTCTTCTGACCTCCATACACACACCCTGTGTGTGTGACCTGTTTGCCCACACACATAATAAATAAATGTTATTACATTTATTAATCTGTGGGGGAAGGCAATGTGTTGGGACACATTTGGAGTCAGAGGGCAATCTGCATGAGCTGGTTCTCTCCTACAGGTCCTGGGGATTGAACTCAGGTCTTCAGACTTGGCAGCAAATGCTCTTACGCCCCCAAGTCATCTCTCTAGTCAGGCAATATGGGGAGTTATTTTACTTTGTTTTGTTTAGCTTTGTTATGGAGTCACATGTATTCCAGGCTGGCCTCAAACTCACTATATAGTAAGGAGTGACCTGAAGTTCTGAACCCCAGCTTGCACCTCTTATATGAGGGGGGTGGGGGAGTGGGAAGGTGGGGGAGGTGGCAGGCATGAACCTCCATGCCCAGTTTACGAAATACTGGGATTGCACCCAGGACTCTGTTCATGGTAGGCAAACATACCAACAACAGCTACATCCACATCCCTAATTTTAAATAAGAAAAGGGAAAGACTGCCTACTGCTCTCAATCAAAAACACTGATATTTCTGCATCTAAAAAAAGTCTATTGCCACATTCAACAGACTAATGAAAGGCCATGAGACACAATTACTACAGTTCCTGGTTTCTGCCTTTGAAATGACTCCAGATCACCCTTAAGTATCCCTAGTAGAAACCTCCTGGTTACAGGCTGTTATTCCTTTTTTAAATTTCCCATCTCCCCCTAAAATTCATACACACACACCCACAAGTAAAGGACACAAATGTATATAATAAAAACTATACAAACCCCACAGCCACATATTAACTGTTTTAGAAAACTCAGATCTTCCAATAAGCAGCCCTTCAATTTACAATACTCTCAGCTCACTTTATCAGATATTTTCAGCTTTGACTACTTATCTAAGGCCAAGTAAGATTTTCTGATTGGTACAAACTTCATGGCACATGATTCCACAACAATGTACAGATAGTATGCTATTTTAGAAAAGTTCATGACTCAGTTAAGAATAGATTCGCTCTTCAAACAATGGTGATTGTGTGGAAAAGAAGCTTGAATAACTTATTCACATAGTAGATAGAAGTTAGGACTTTATCTAACATACTGAAGGCGAATCAGTAGCTTTGAGATAAAAGTTTACAGGGCACCTACTGTGTGCTAGGCACTTAGTAGTTTTACAGACTGTACACGCTCCTGGGTGCATGTGTATCAAACAACAATGCCTGACATTTGCAGAACGCTGTCACGCCTCTCTTTTGACCGTGAGAACAGTCATGGGCGTCCCAGTTTTACACTTAGGGGAAAACGAGCTGGGAAAAGTTACCCTGGCAGAGGTGCGACGTTTTGTTTGCGGGTCTGAGCTCCAGAGTGGAGCCTTTTGGCTCATAATCTAACCATCATCTTCTCTCCTGATTACTCCATAGTCGTGCTTCCAGGTCCACTCCTGGATTTTTAACTTAAAAAAACTACTTGACGACTTCCACTGTTGAGCTTGCCAGGCTGTTTGGAGGCAAAGTGCGCGCTTACACACTTCCCGGCTGTTGGAAGTGCTCCGTTCGGGCACGTCCAAGTTCAAGACCGCCTGAAAGGCGCGTTTCCTCCCCACGGCGAGCGCCCCGGCTCCTCGGCCCCCGCCCCGGCCCGCGCCTGCCGCTCGCAAGGAGGCTGACACCCGCCTTCCCTTGGTCCGAAATGCCCAGCTCCCGGCCGACCACGGACACGCGGGACGCCCCTGGGGCGACGCCAACAGCTGAGCGACCGAGGACCCACTGCCTCACTCCCCGGCCGCATCCCGTCGCCTACCTGCCTGGGCCGCGACACCGCCTCTCGCAGGGATGGGACACTCGCGTCCGTGGCCTCTGGATCCAGCTCTGGCCTCTTCGTCCCGCCCCCGCAGGTCCGCAGTCCCCGCCCTCTGACACGCCCCTTTCTCGGTCTGGCCACGCCCCCAAGCCCTTCCAGTAGGCCCCGCCCCTCCCAGGTCTCTCCTCACTGCCCAGAACCCACGCCTGGCGGTCTCCCGGCCCCCGGCTCTGGTGCGCGAGAGTGCACGTTGGTTCCACGCTGCGACCTTGGCCCAAGCCTGGATCCAAAGCTCTATTTCCGAATCTGCAGTCGGACCGACCCCACGCCACAGACCCGCATCGCAAGGGAGAGCCTAGTTGAATCAGGAACCAAACAGTGCCTTCTTTAATAAAACCATAAAGCAGCTCAAGGAGCAAACATTCCTCGGGAATGTTAGTTAGTAGAGAGATGCCAATAACGCACCTGGCCCCGGGTCTGGAATCCCGAGCCAGATGCCTTTGATGCCCACTCCCGGTGCCGACTCGGTCGCCACACCCGGTTGAGACTCACGCTTAAGCGCTCCCGCCTGCAACACGAACTTGCTCAGGTATGCACATGGCTCTGTGCCTGCTGCAAGAGTAGCCCAGTTTCACTCTGCGAGACTGGGACGAGTGGAGCCTAGTTCCCAGTACTATCTAACCGCTCCACCCCACCTCTCCCTGCCTCACTCCACCCCACCCACCCCATCCGACTTTGTGTCTGGTAACCAAGTTTCCTTCGCTTATTCACACAGAGGTACCAAAATAGAAGCCTGCCACAGAGAGGTGTTTGATTACACATCTCAGAGGACTGTCACCACCAACTTAACTAAGACAAAAAAATAAAAAAAGCAGCATGTCCCAATCCGCTGTGAAGCCATGAGATAGGGACAATAAAAGGATTACTTTCTATGGTGAGAGAGAAGTAATAACAGAGCCTTAAAAAAAAAACAAAAAACAAAACAAAAAACCTCTAGTGAGGAAATAAATGTGAATCTTGTTTGGAATAAATTGTAGGCATTGGTCTTTCTGAATTCCATTGCTCCCTTACCTAAAGTGTACGTCTTTTGTTGTTGTTTCGAGACAGGGTTTCTCTGTGTAGCTTTGGAGCCTGTCCAGGATCTCACCCTGTAGACCAGGCTGGCCTCGAACTCACAGAGATCCACCCAAGGCGTGAGCCACCACCACCCGGCAAGTGTATGTCTTTATACATAGATGTGTGTGTTATTGTTTTTTATAGACAGGGTCTCACAATGTAGCCCAAGCTGGCCTGCCTCAAACTTCCTATCCTCCTACCCTTGCCTCTGGATTGCCAGCATAGGCATGAGCTATCACAACTGGCTTTTAATCTAATCTGTTTGGAAAGTATCCCAGATGAGTTGTACAAGATGAAATTTGGGACTAAGACAGAATTTTTGAAATTTCTGTTTTGACCTTTGCATCCAGGAAGATTCTTTAGCAGAATGAAGGAGACTAGGATTCCAGCTGAGTGGGATAAATTAGTTCGCATGTGTATTCCACTGCCCTCTCATGGTAAGAGGGAGCTGGATCTAATAGTGAGTGTTCTACTATTGTTTAAGTCTGCGAAGAATATTTAGTGATTTGTATTACTTTGGTGATTAGGAAGCCAGCATAAAATAAGGTCTTGGCAAATAAATACTCCTCAAACAGAATTTTTAACTTCGGAAATCAGGAAGAGGAGTCTTACACCACAGCTGGTACAGACATGTCCTGAGGGACACACCTAAGCTCACGGCTGCCTGGGAAAAAAGTGAAAACATGCAAGAATTTGCTCTCATTACGTTCTGAGATGTCTTGAGGAGTTCCCTTTTTCACACCTCTTATAGCCTCAAGGGTGAACAAGGTGACCAGGAGTAAGGAAAATCATCTTTTTGCTTTTGGTATCTAAGGTGGTATCTGATAGTTTACATTTGATCTATAACCACTTTTTAAAATTACCTGAGTGAAATATTAACTGAACCACTAGATGGCAACACAGTGTGTGTGAACAAATGTAATCTAGGTGACCAGAGCATCTCCTGACCTGAAGTACCTGTCATCTCTATCCTCTCTGTGTCTTTGTGTAGCTAGAGTTTTCCTGCCTGGCCCAGTCAGGACAAATCTCTTACCCGCCAGTCCCACAGTCGCTCAGACCCAACCCAGAAAGCATACAAAAACTTATATTGCTTACAAACTGTGTGGCCGTGGCAGGCTGTTTGTTATCTACCTTTTCTATCTTAAATTAACCCATTTCTGTTAGTCTATACTTTGCCACATGGCTTGTGGCTTACCAGTGTTTTTACATGTTGCTTTTCATGGCGGCGGCTGGCAGTGTCTCCCCAGCCTTCTACTTCCCAGAATTCTCTTCTCTCTTGTCCCGTCTATACTTCCTGCCTGGCCACTGGCCAATCAGAACTTTATTTATACAGAGCAATATAGACTAACAGAAATGGGTTAATTTAAGATAGAAAAGGTAGATAACAAACAGCCTGCCACGGCCACACAGTTTGTAAGCAATATAAGTTTTTATATGCTTTCTTGGTTGGGTCTGAGCGACTGTGGGACTGGTGGGTAAGAGAGATTTGTCCTGACTGGGCCAGACAGAAAAACTCCAACTACATCTTTGTGTCTGTCTCTCTCTCTCTCTCTGTAGACAAGAGCCTTTGTAGCTTTGGCTGTCCTGAAATTCACCATGTAAACCAGGCTTGTTTGAACTCATAGAGATGTGCCTGCCTCTGCCTCCAGAGTGTTGGGACTGAAGGCATGCACCACTGTACCTAGCGGGCATATTTCTAACAAATCCCATAGGTCTCCTGCTTCAGCAAGCATCCCCTGCTAAATCTTCCCTCAGTACTATTCACAAGTGCCAATTTTCTCAACTTTCACATAACTGGTCTGACTTTGCCTAAGAACTCCCCTATTGACATAAGCTTTGTCAAAGAACTTTAAAATGGGGCCAGGTGCCTTACCGAAGCTAAAATATTTAGTGATTTGTATTACTTTGGTGATTAGGAAGCCAGCATAAAATCAGGTTCTTGGCAAATAACCTTCTCTTCTCTCAGCATTGAGTCACTGGCTTGTGTCCTTGGCTACCTCTGATAACTGTCCTGCCTGAAAGTCGTGCAGGCTCTGGACTCACACAGATTTATGTCCCCACCGCTGCCCCTCACGAAGACTATCTTGAGGACATTACCTAGCTAACTTACATTTGCTCATTATCACCAAAACAGAAATGATATCTACTGTACAAAGGTGGGAAAGGAACTGAGTAGATGAAATATCAGTGAAGCGCTCAGTACGGTGCTTGGCTTATTTTAATTAGTACTATAGGATTCAAACTCTCAATGAAAATCCCACTCACAGTGTTATTCAGTTTATTTACTTTATTTATTCTGTTGGTTTAAGACCCTCAGCAATTAAATTGAGTTCATAACACCAAGTTTCATAACGATAGGCCATGCGAATCTGAGCAACATTTGTCCTCCGGATATCATTTCCAACAGGGCCTTCCTCGAGGTAATTGTTGCCCAGAAACTTTGCTTTTTCCTATAAGACAATAGGAGGAGAATGTTCAATGTCTCTTTTCACACCGAGCTAGACAGTGATTGCACCACCACCACCCCCACTGTAATCCTCATGTCACTCATAAACCAAAGGAAAAACAGCGGCCTGTTCATTGAGTGCCTCTGTGTGCATGGTTCCCGAGAAATCAAATGTATATTATTCCTGAGAGACAAGGCCAGAGTCTAGAACTCAAGTCTACCTCGTGAGAAATCCCACACTGCAGAACACTGTTCCTCGCCACTTCACACATGTCGCAGGTGCTCAGCTTGAAGACTTGGGCAGCAATGGCATATTCTTCCATCAGGGGCTCCTGTAGTTATCAGTGTAGGTAAGGAGAGGGGGTGCATTAGTAAAGCAGCAGTGCACATCCTACATAAAGAGAGTAAAGAAGTGCCTCGGTCTGACTCTCGGTTTCCGGGTGGGAGTGATAGCTCAGCAGGCACACCTGTGTTGCACAGGCTCCCAGCTCAGCAGGCACACTTGTGGCACAGGCTCCCAGCTCAGCAGGCACACTCATGTTGCACAGGCTCCCAGCTCAGCAGGCACACTCGTGTGGCACAGGCTCCCATGTGTACCTTGGTGAAATGGAACTGCATGGGGTCATCGGTTGACAGTGAGATCATCAGGCCTTTCTGGAGGAAATCCAAGAAAGGATTTTTTGCGTATTCGAGAAACAGGCTGTTGTTACTTAATGGTGACATGGCGATGGGAATCTGGGCTAAGAAAAACAAGTACTGTAACACAGGACTCTGAAAAGAAAGTAAAAGTAACAATGAGGACAGTGAAAGGGAACAGACACTAGAAACCTTAAAAATCCCATGGGCAACCTTAGGCTTTAGCTTTCAACAAAGCTATCTTAAATCTCCTAGAAAGTGATTATAATCTTTCTTTTCTTTCTTTCTTTTCTCCTCCTCCTCCTCCTCTTCTTCTTTTTGTAAATGTGCATTGGTGTTTTGCCTGCATGTATAGCTGTATGAGGGTGCCAATTCCCTGGAACTGGAGTTACAGACAGTTGTGAGCTGCCATGTGGGTGCCGGGAATTGAACCCAGGTCCTCTGGAAAAGCAGCCACTGCTCTTAACCAGGCTGATTGTAGTTTTTCAATGTAAGTACTTAAAATTAAATGTTCTGGTATTGCTTTCAGAAGCACTGGGCAAAGTCAGTTCTTTTAACCAGAGTATTAAGTTATCAAAGTTAGATGGTATGATCTGGGCAATTATAGCTCAAGAAAGTCTCTCCGAAACCAGCTTTTTTTTTTTTTTTTTTTTTTTTTGTTGTTACATGAAAGTTATGACTATCACAAGAGACATTTTAACGCAAGCTACCACAAGAAACCTGGCAAGAAGGAGCTACAGGGAAGCCAAATGCTCTGACTTTACCTGTCAGAGTTCTAAGATGGAAGTCAGGAGGTGTGTGTTCATTCATCTCCAAGGGCAACTAGCAAGGTAACCTTGAGAAAAACCCTTTGCAACCCTCATAGAATGAGCTCCCTAAGGAACCCCCAAAATGTTTGGTGCTCAATAGCCTCGTTTCATAGTAAGGGTGCTGAAGACTCAGAGTAGCAAAGTCGACATTGTTCATGTTCCAGCCTTGCAAAGCTGGGTAAGAACCCAGAGAAAGAGCAGCAGTGGCTGCTGGGAAGCAGCGGTTCCCATAGTCCCTGGTCATGAAACTGTCCTGCTCCCTGTGTGTCGCGGGTTCTCCAAGGAGTTCCGGGTCGTTCCCAGTAGTCTAGCACAGTCCCAACCCAAGTTCCCCCTCCTCCTGGGGCCTGAGTCTGCCCACCCCTCCTCTCTCCTGATACCTTGGGCTTTTCAACCCTAAGGAGGAAGTGCAGAGCATTCAGGCTATTAGATGCCAGCTGGTAGCTAGAGAAGATGGGTGGAATGCTTCCTCCTTACCCTTGATTCCCTGATGGGCTTAAAGTACAGCTCAGACTGGAAATGGACCCTAATGATTTATCTGATACAGGCTCTAATATGGAATTGAATTGTTATTACTATTAAGAAAATACTCTGGCCAGGCATGGTGTCGCACGCCTTTAATCCCAGAGGTAGGCCGGTCTCTGTGAGTTCGAGGCCAGCCTGTGTACAGAGTGAATTCCAGTATAGCCAGGACTGTTACACAGAGAAACCCTGTCTCAAAAAAAGAAAAGACTCTAAGCCAGATATGCTGGCACTGACCTGTAATCCCAAATCCCAGCAGTCAGAAGTCAAAATCATCTTTAGCTACATAGCAAATTCAAGTCCAGCCTGGGCTACATGACACCCTGTCTCAAAATTAAATTAAATTAAAAAAGCATCGAACTCACCTTCTTTAAATTCAGGCCGTGAGAAATATTGTCTGCTATCATAAAGGCTGTCATGAGGTGGGTGAGAGCTCCTGCCTCCCCACAGTGAGGGCGGAACAGAAACGTATTCATGCCTCGTTCCCTGTGAAAAAGAAAGTGCTGTGGGAACCCAGGTTCTGGGTAGAGAGATTTACAAGAGCATCCATTGGCAGAGTTAATACTTCGGAAGGGAACTGCCACCAGACAGATCCAGCAAAACATCACGGCAAACCTCATTGTAATTCTTACTAAATACAAGCTTTTTTTTTTTTAAATTTTTTTTTAATTTTTTTTTTATTATGTATACAGAAGAGGGCGCCAGATCTCATTACAGATGGTTGTGAGCCACCATGTGGTTGCTGGGAATTGAACTCAGGACCTCTGGAAGAGCAGTTGGGGTGCTCTTAACCTCTGAGCCATCTCTCCAGACCTGCTTTTTTTTTTTTTTTTTTTTAAAGAAAATGAGGCAGCAGAGGATATGTTGGGAACTGAGGCAATGGAGAATGGAGTACTGGAGTACCCCATGCAGGGACATCTTTGGTTTCAGAGCTTGCCTCCCTGGATACCAGCACACACCTGGTCCATAGACATACATGCAGGCAAAACACTCATACACATAAAATAAAAATAATTAAATCTTTAAAAGGAATTAAATTAAAAAAAAAAAAAAGCAAGAGGCAGTGATGTGCATCTGAGATCCCAGGACTCCTGAGGTGAGGAGGAAAGCTGAGACAAGACCTGCCAGGGACAAGAGAGGCCCTGCCTCAGTAACTTGGAGAGAGGGAACCAACACCCAAAGTTGTCCTCTGGCTTCCCCGGTTGCTCTCTGGCGCCAACACACACACTGATTCATACACTCACAGGCAGATGTATCAAAAGACAGTCCTCCAGCCCGGTCTCTCCTGTACTTACTTCCTCAGACTGTTGAGCACTGTGATGTTTGCATACATGTAATATGCATAGTAAGTATAAGACGGGTTGTTTTCCATCGTCCACTCCTCAGGCTTGGGACTCTTGGAGGAAAACATGTGACCACTATGTTTGGATTCATCATCCACACTGTCAAAGCCAGTGATCTGTCAGAAGAGGGAGCCATGCCATGGCCCGAAGGGGAGGTCAGTATAAAGATCAGAGAGACAGTGGTGGCCAGCAAGGACAGCTGGCCCATGAGAAGGAGCAGAGGAGCCCAAAGGGTCATACTTACATGCTTGAGAAAGACACTGAGGACTGGATGAGCTTGGGGGTTGACGGTGGCCTCAAACACGGGAAGGAAAATATTCTCCAGCATCTTTCCAAAGTGTGGCAGGAAATTCTTGGATCGGAACACATCGCTAAAGGCAAGAGGGAAGGGAACTTTAGGAGGAGAGGAAGTGTAGTAGGACCCACTGTGTGGGAGCCAGAGATGTCATGTGTCAGAAAAGGACCTAGTGTGTTCATCCTGCACCCATGCCCAGATATTCTCCTTGCGTACACATGAAGAGGAGTTTGGGTTGGGCTGGGCATTGGACCATGTACCCTAGCTCTTCTACAAACTCCCTGTGGCAAGAAAACTCAACCTTTACAACTGAGTCCAGCTATGAGGAATATGGTAATTGTGCCATAGGGAGCTTATCCATCAAATCTATGTGTGGTCACAAGACAGTAAACAGGAAGCTGCTATCAAGAGTTCCTCTCCGGGCATGGGGATGTGGCCCAGTTGATAGAGTGCTTGCCTAATGTGCACCAAGCCTTGGGTTCAATCCCCTGAACCCCACAAACCAGACAAAAAGGGTGTCTCATGCCTGGAATTTGATAATTCTGGGAGAGTCTCTCTCTCTCTCTCTCTCTCTCTCTCTCTCTCTCTCTCTCTCTCTTTTTCTGTCTCTCTCTCTCTGTCTCTGTCTCTGTCTCTGTCTCTCTCTCTCACACACACACACACACTTCATCTGTGGTAACAATAAATTATACCACTTTATATTTGCCAGGAACTTTTTTTTCTTGTTTTTTGTTTGTTTGTTTGTTTGTTTTTTAAGATGGGGATTCTCTGTGTAGCCCTGGCCATCTTGGAACTCACTCTGTAGACCAGGCTGGCCTCGAACTCAGAGATTTCTGCCTCTGCTGTGATTAAAGGCTTGTGCCACCACCTCCTAGAAACTTTTCTAAATAGCCCAAAATATTAGCTACATTAATCCTCATAATAGCTCAATACATTAGGTCCCATTTGAGGTATTTTGAGATATCGGAACTCATGATCCGAGCTTCAGGGCTGTGGGGCAAACACTTTGCCAGCTGAGCCATCTCTCCAGTCCCAAAGAACGAAACCTTGCATTGCCATAGGGCACATAAGCAGCTTGCCAGAGACCATGTAAGCATGTAAGTTAGATAAAAGATCAATGATACTGCACACAGGAGAGAAGCCACCCCTGCAGGCAGGGAGTGACTGTACATACCATGGGAGGGAGTACACTTCCTCAGCAGCCCTACTGACAAATACTGATGACAAAGAACTTAGGCTCTTGTGGGTGAATCAGCCAGTAGTGGTAAAGTTTCGGATACCAGACACCTATAATTGGATTCTGACATGGTGGCACAATTCTGTAATCCCAGCATTCAGGAGACAGAAACAGGTGGATTATGAGTTCAAGTCTAGCCTGGGCTATATAGTGAGGCCCTGTCTGAAAACTTAAAAGGCCAGGTATTGTGGTATAGGCCTTTCCTCCCAGCACAAAGGAGGCAGAGGCAGTAGATACAAGTTGGAAGCCAGCCTGGTCTACATAGCAAGTTCTAGGCCAACCAGGATATATAGGGAGATTCTGTATCAAAAATTAAAATAAAGTTATATGCCAGTACAGGCGAACGTGACAAAGAATGAACAGAAGGACTCAGAGAAGACCAATGTGTGATGTACATGGTTCTTATTCTAACAGACAAGACTGATGTTATGTACATGGTTTTTATTCTAGTTTAGTTCTTCCTTAGAGTAAGAACTAAGTATTTGCCCCTGGTGGAAATACATACTAGATCTTTACTTTTAATTTGAAAATCAAACTAAATTGGGTTTGGTGGTGCATACCTATAATTCCTGCACTTACATGGCAGAGGCAGGAGGATTTCAAGTTTGAGGTCAGCCTGGGCTACATAACCAAGAGCTATGGTCGGGGGAGAGGGGAGAGAGGAGAGAGAGAGATTTGGGAGCTAGTTCCCAGTATAGCCCCTTCAGGAAAGCTGATATTTATTTAAATGATCTATAGCTTTCTGGTTCCGGTTCAGAGGAGAACAGGCTTGAGAGCCCGCCCCCACCATGGGCAGGGGCAAATACATACTAGATCCTGGGGACTTGGATCATCCATGTCATGTTGGGGCAATAGATGCGGTTGCAGACAAACCAAGAGGAGAGTTTGCTCCACTCATCAGGACTGCGACCATAGATGGACAAGCGGGGCTCGGCATGCTGGTACTTGGCCTCCACCAGGTCTGCACCCACCTCCTGTAAAGCCAAGGGAAGGATCTGAGGCCTGGAATTCCCACAAGTCCTCCCAGAGGTCTAGACCAGTGGGATGTAGGGAGAGGAAATGTATCCTCAAAAGAGCTGTGGAAATGTGAAGGTGGGTGAGACAAGAAGTATCAAAGACGGAAGGGAGCAGAGGAGACTCTAGTGAGGACAAAGACTCAGAAGAGGTGACAGAGACCGGGGAAGGGTCAGGCTAAGGATGATGAGGTAGCCATGGGGCCTGCAAGACAAGTACAGCTGTGTATACCCCCACCCCCAGGACACAAACCCTGGCCGCACATGCTACCCTTGCTTCTTAAAACACAGCATCACAAGGGATGCTCCTAGCTCTGCCAAAACCGCAAAGGCCAGGTTCTTACCCCCTAAATCACACTTTAACTTCTCTCCCCTAGAAACAGAGGCATTTTCCCAGAGATACTTCCTCTCTCTCTCCCTCCCTCCCTTTCTGCCTCTTCCTTCTTTCCTGCCTTCCCTTCTCCCCTATTCATGAGCCATGCTAAGTATTTTTCACTCACCTTGATGATAGTGGCAAAATACTCCCCGTTAATGTAATTGTCTGTCTTTAGGTAGAGGTCTCGAAGCTCGCTCGCGCCCACGGGGTTGTATTTGTCATTGAATTTATCAAAACGCTGGAATGTCTGGCGCCCCTGAATCAGGAAACAAGGGCCTGATTACCAGAGCTTCCTGGACAGAGTCCTGGGAATGACAAGGTGGAGCAGGGGCTGATCTCAGGGGAAGAGGAGGGGCTCTGTTCGGTGAGTGACAGTGGGTAAACCTCGAAACTCATCAGGGGTGCCTTCACTCATCCCAGTAGCCAAGGCAGTTAAGAGGGCTATGCTAAAGGAGGGATGGATGGGGACATTTGGGGTTCTTGTCATTAGAGCAAGTAAAGCTAGCATCTTCCCAACCTACAGCATGAACGTCCAGGGAGTCAACAGTCAGGTCATATGGATGCATATTTAATTGAGCAAAAAGTTCCTTTAGGGTCAGATCCTTTTCTTTAGTGCTGTGGACCACTCTGTCAGCATCAGTCTGGTAAGACTTCTTAATAAAGCGCAGCAGATGCTTCTGGTTCATGCAGGCAGCTGCATGGATGTGAGTATCCACCTATGTACACATTCAGAGAAAGAAAAACCAGCAATATATAGATTTTATACCACTACATATACTAATACATATATATACACATATATATGTGTATAGTTATACATATAGATATAGATATAGCTTTATACCACCGTTAGTGGCCACAGTGCCTGAAGATCCCCCTGAGGAAAGAGAAGGAACAGATAGTGATGTGAACTGATGGCTGATGGACGTGGCCCAGGAGTCAAGACCTGTTTGTGTCCTCTCTGCATCTGTGCAAGAGTGTGAGTGGTTTAGCTGGGTGCAGGGATGATGTTTGCTCCTCCCGAACATCAGCACACCCAATGTGCTTCCTACATTTGAAACAAAATTCTTTTTGCTTTTCTTTTATTTTTTGTTTTGTTTTGTTTTTCGACACAGGGTTTCTCCATGTAGTTTTGGAGCCCGTCCTGGATCTCCCTCTGTAGACCAGGCTGGCCTCAAACTCACAGAGATCCGCCTGGCTCTGCCTCCCAAGTGCTGGGACTAAATGCATGCAGCACTGCCCCCTCGGCTGAAACATAATTCTTGTAGCTCAGTCTCTACTTCATAAATACAATGAGAAGCAATGTAACTATCATAGCTTTTGCACCCAAAGAAATTAAGATTGAAATTATGAGGCTTGTTGGCTACACTGGCACATGCCTATAATCCTGGGGAGGAGGAGGCAGGAGGATCAGGAGTCATCTTCAACTATACATCAAGTTTGAGCCAAACTGAGCTACATGAGACCTGGCTTCAAAACAAAACAAAGTTAGAGCAGGAAGATGACTCAGCAGGTAAAAGCATTTGACACCAACCCTGATGTCCGCAGAGAGCTGACTCCTGAAAACTGTCTTGGGATAATGATGATGAGGTAAAAACATAATTTATAAATATAATATTATCTGTCTGTTTCAGGCAATCTCATGTAGCCCAGGCTGGCCCTGACTTAATATGTAGTTGAAGATGATTACAAACTCCTGCTTTTACCTCCCTAGGGCTGGAATTTCAGGTCTGTAGTCCATGTCATTATTTATTTATTTTTATGTATTTATTTAGAGACAGACTTTTACTGTAAATCAGACTGGCCTTGAACTCACAGAGATCCACTGCCATTGCCTCCCCAGTACTGGGATTAAAGATGGACCACCACACTTAGTTTATCACGCCCAGTTTGCTGTAATCCCAGCATTCAGGAGGCAGAGGCAGGAGGATCACTGTGAGCTGGAAGGCAGCCTGGTATATATAACGAGTTCCAGGCCAACCAGGGCTGCACGTGACCACGTCTCAAAAATCAATAGGTAAGGCTGGAGAGATAGCTCAGCAGTTGAGAGCGCTTATTCCTCTTGCAGAGGACCTGAGTTCAGTTCCCTGCATATTGTAGTGCACAGCTGCCTGTAACTCCATTTCCAGGGGATCCCATACTGTAGACCCTGAGAGTACCTGCCCTCAGTGTATATATCTCTCCCCTCTCCCTTGCCTAAGTACACACTCACATACAACTTTAAATAAAGTTAAGAAATTTAAAGGAAGAATTTTTTAAAAAATAAAATAAAAATCTATTAATAAACTTATTTTTGATAGACTAAGTATTTGCTCAAAATTTGACGGTAGCTAAGCAAGACTTGAGCCTGAAACATGGCTTAGATATTTCCACTTCTACTTCCTTGAAATCATTTGCAAGATCAGAGCATATATGTTCTGGCATTCTGTTGAGCAAACCTATTCCTCAGCTTTACAAATCAAAACACTGGAACTCAAATGCTATTTAATTCTTCACCCCAAGTTCGATAGTCAGGTAGCAGAAGACAGTGAGAAGGATGCTTTCCCAAGCTTGAAGTAACTCTTGAAAGCTTTGGGTTTTATTCTTATTTTGGTTTTTTAAGACAGGGTTTTTCTGTATAGTTTTGGTGCCTGTCCTGGCTGGCCTCCAACTCACAGAGATCCGCTTGGCTCTGCCTCCCGAGTACTGGGACTAAAGTGCGCCACTGCCGCCCGGCTTGTTTTTTGTTTTTTATTCTTTTTTTTTTTTTTTTTGAGATGAGGATTGAACCCAGGGCCTTGCACTTGCTAGGCGAGCGCTCTACCACTGAGCTAAATCCCCAACCCTTGTTTTTTATTCTTGTTGACAACAGTTATGATTTATTTTTGCAGCACTGGCCCCAAACCCAGGACCTTGCACACCTCAGATTGGGCAATTGCTCTGCCACTGAGCTGCTTCTTCTTAATTATAATTTTCCCCTGTCAAGTGACATTTTCTTTTCCTTTTGAGCAAACAACAGGATGGCACTTTAAATCTCCTGGATGTGATCTACCTGCCTTCACTACAGTCCTTGCAAAATGCACAAGCCGCGCGTTCATCAGCGAACAGCTTCTTGCCCTGAAGAAATCAGAAGTCGCGGTTCCCTGAGGAGCTCTGCTCTGGGCGCACTCACCTTCCTGCAGTTGTAGAAGTCCCGATGGGGGTTGTTCTTCAGCTCCTTCAGCTCGTCCATCTCGTTCAGCATCTGATGGACCTGGAACTTGGAGGAGAGGAACTTCAGACGCCGGTGAGCATAAGTCTTGCTGTGAAAAATAAATGCACAGTATTCTTAAATCTTTCCAGACAGATAAGGAAAATAACAGTTTCAAAGCTTCCAGGAGGAAACAGTTGTGGGAAGAAATACTGTTTATTCCTCCACAATTAGTCCAGCTTAAAGTACCCAGCTTTTCAGCAAAACTGGACATAATACTGAGGGAGACCTGGGAAAGTGTTTAAAAATCTAAGGGGACCATCTAGGTCAAAGGCTAGGTCCCTGACTGTGGAGCCAGTAGACCTGGGCACCATCCTGCTTCAGCACTGTGTGACAGAGTTGGTTACTCAAGTCCTCAACTCTCAGATGCTTCAGCTTGTTAAACTGTAATTAAAGTATCTCAGGGTATGGTGGGGGTGGGGACATGCCTCAGTGGTTAAGAAGACCTGAGTTTGGTTCCTAGAACCCAACTCTGGCATCTCACGACTCTACTGTTACTACCAGGACAGGGGATCTGATGCCTCTGGCCACCATGGGGGCTGCACTCACATGCACATACCCCCACACAGACACTTGCATATACATGTAATTAAAAAAATAAGCCGGGTGGTGGTGGCGCACGCCTTTAGTCCCAGCACTCGGGAGGCAGAGCCAGGCGGATCTCTATGAGTTCGAGGCCAGCCTGGTCTACAGAGTGAGTTCCAGGACAGCCAGGGCTACACAGAGAAACCCTGCCTCAAAACAATATTAATTAATAAACAAATTAATATTATTAAGTAATGAAATAAATCTAAAAGAAAAAGAGAGTATATCAGAGTAGGGCTATAGCTCAATTGATAGAGTGCCTGCCTAGCATGTAAGAAATCTTGTGTTCCATCCACAGCACTGCATAAATTGAGTATGATGGTGCAAGCCTGTACCAGCACTTAGGAGGTAAAGGCAGAGGGATAGAAGTTCAAGGTCAGCCAGGACTACATAGCAAGTTTAATGTTAGCCCGGGCTGTTTGAGACACTTCAAATAAATAAACAGATAATGGATAGATAGATGATAGATAGATAGATAGATAGATAGATAATAGATAGATAGATAGAAAGAAAGAAAGAAAGGAAGGAAGAAAGAAAGAAAATAGACAGATGTGTTGCATAAGGCCATCACAAGGAATAAAGGATTTTAATGTAGTATTTGAACATAGTGAGCATGTGATGGCATTCTTACAATCATCAATAACACTGGTTGCTGATGTTCAGATCTCAGTGAACACTTACACAGGCCCTTGTGCAATTAGAGCAAGCAAAAAATTCATGTCATCCAGGAAGTCATCCAGATTTGGGTAAGGGTAGGGCTTAGGCTCATCTCTGCTGGCTGCTGCTTCATCAGGGTAGATGTAAATCACACCACCCTTCATCTTGAGGTGGTAGCCCAGGTTTGCAGGAAGGTCATCTGTGCGGAAGGGGTCTTCTCCCTTCTTCGGAGGAGGGGTAAAGACTTTTTCAATAAAACACAGAGTAATATATCAGCATGTAGGACAAAGGACCATGGAAACACAACCCAAATAAGAAATATTGTGATATCTCATTAGTTTGCCATCTCAGATTCATCAGTTATAATTATACAGCTTTATTAACTTGTCTTTTTTTTTTAAAGACAGGGTCTCACTATATAGCCCTGGCTGTCCTGGATCTCACTCTGTAGATCAGGCTGGCCTCAAACTCACAACGATCCTCTTGCCTCTGCCTCCTGAGTGCTAGGACTAAAGATGTGTGCCACGGAGCCTAGCCTGACTTGTTCTTAAATGAAGCTTATTTACACACTGATTTTTTTCAAAAGTGACTAAGTGGGTAGTATAAATAACTGTTAATATTTTACCTAGAGTAAGAATGGGTTTCAAGTTATTTAGAAGTAGTACTTATGTAATGTAATTAATATACTACTTACAAATACATTTTTAAAATTTATTTTTGAGACAAGGTCTCATTATATTATCTTGGCTGGCCTGGCACTTGCAATGTAGACGAGGCTGGCCTAGAACTCACAGAGATCCACCTGCCTCTGCCTCCTCAGTGCTGGGATTACAGGTGTGTGCAGCCACTTCTTATTTCTACTTACTCATGTGTGTGTTTATTTAGATAGTTAGCTTTGGAGATGGAGTGGGGTCAGATTTATGAGACTGAGTCTCACAGCCCACACTGGTCTCTAACTCGTTCTGTAGCTAAGGATACTCCTGATTTCTCACTTCTACCTTCAAGTGCTGGAACTCCAGGTGGGTGTCATCATAACTGGTGATGGATATTTTTTGGTCAGCACAGGCTTTCTGCTTAGAGCAGCTTATTGGCTTATAAAGTACTGATAAAGTCAGGTTTAAAATAGGATTTACTTTTAAAAAAAAAAAAAACAAAAAAAAAAAAACAAGGTCCTTTATGAGTCTTAACTGTTTTGTTTTGTGCCAGGGTCTTGCTCTGCTGCTCGGGCTGCCCTCAAGCCTTCCTTTGCTTCAGCCTTCTAAATGCTGAGATTTCAGGTATGTATCCATCCCTGGCAAGACGGTCTATTTTGTGTTGTTTATTTGTTTGTTTGTTTTGGTTTTTCAAGACAGGGTTTCTCTGTGTAGTTTTGGTACCTGTCCTGGTTCTCTCTCTGTAGACCAGGCTGGCCTCAAACTCACAGAGATCCACCTGGCTCTGCCTCCCGAGTGCTGGGACTAAAGGCGTACGCCACCACCACCTGGTGGCATTACACTTTCTAACCCTGGCATTTGGGAGGTGAAGGCAAAATGATCAGGAATTTAAGGTCATCTTGGCTATATTAACAAGTTTGAGGCCAGTCTGGGCTACATGAGCCCAAAGCCAAAAAAAAAAAAAGTTATAAATCTAAATGCCTAAAAATAGGAATTGACTAAACTAATTGTGATACAATTATACAACAGAAATACTTAAAATTGTTGGAATCTGATTATTAAATTTTGTAATTATATGAAACAGACCTGCTGAGGAAAGTCAGGACATTAGATTATTTTTTACATTTAATTTATTTATTTTTACATCTATTCATATGTGTGTGTGTGTGTGTGTGTGTGTGTGTGTGTGTGTGTGTGTGTGCCATAGCACATGTGAGGACATCTTGTGAGAGTCAGTTTTCTCTTCCCACCTTGTGGGTCTGGGGATCAAACTCAGGTCGTTAGGCTCAGCAGAAGGTCCCCTGTACCCACCAAACCATTTCCCCAGCCCTGTAGATTCCCTTTATATAGAGGCCAGAGGCAGGTAAGAAATGATGGAATATGGGCTGCACCCTGAAAGCTTAGGCTGACTCTAGACGTGCTGATTTAGCTACACAGCGGTCTTGGAAGGCTTCCAACTAAAGCTGAGGTTGAGATGCCTGTAGTGCCTGAACTTGAGAGAGTAAGACAGGACACTAAGAGTCAAGGATATCCTCAGCTACAGATCACTCCCATCCATAATAAAGACTAACAAGGATGGAGCAGAGATCATCAATGTAGAAACAGGTAAAGTGAGCAAGTAGGAACCTGAATGGCTGCCATGCCCTTTGGATGGAGGCAGGTGATACGGACTGGCTCTGTAGGAGATGGAGAGCAGCGGAAGGTTTTTATCAGGAAAATAACATGCTTGGATCTGTGTTTTAATAACCAACATAGAAATGAGGGCGAAGCAAAAGATGGTGAGACCGAATCATAGCCAAAGAATTAGGACACTTTCACAACGACTGAACCACCGAAACACACTGGCCTAAGCTGGCATTTGAAGCCACTAAAAAAAGAACAGATTGAGACCTTGTAGGGACAGAATCAGTGATTGACATATGGGCCACAGGTCGGGGCCAATGGCAACTATGATACCTTTAAGGCTGGGTCACTGATAATCCAAGAACCTAGGTTAAAATTCGTATTGAGCAGGGAAGCCGAAAGCTGTATTCCTCACATTCATGAGCAAATAGGTCACCTGGATAGAAGCTCTGGTTTGCTACCAAGGCTTCGCCGTCGATGTTCCTCAGGTACTTGGAGGGCGTCTTGGGGAACCTCTGGAATGACTTCTGCATGTATTTCTCCCGTATACACAACGCTCGATAGAGACCTTTACAGACCACCTCAAAGTCCTCAACTGTTACCTAGCAAGAAAGTGTCAGAGGGGAGCATGTGAGAGCCTGGGAAGTGGTCAGGCTGAGCTCTGTCATGTGTGCTATAGCCCTGCTGAGCTCTCCTGACTACCTGGCTGCTTCCTTCTGGACCAGGACCCTGGGACTCTCTCCAGGACCGACTCCTGGAGTTTTTCTATCTCTTTTAGTACTCTACCATACCTTACCGGCGATAGGAATCTTTCCTATGAATTTTGCATTTGTTTCTGAGGTTTTTGGTTCTAAGACTCAAAATCCAAGGCCAAATCTCTATTTTGGTTTTTGCTACATAACGGTGATTATCTAAATAAAAAAAATGTGATTAAAAGAACTTTTTTATCACTGTTTTTGTTTTTGATTTTTAGCTTATCCCATGAAGTAGTGGGTTTCATCATGGCGTCTTCATATGTGTCAATATATTTTATTATCCGTTTCCTTTGCCTGTTGCCCTCTCCCATGCCCCCTCTTCCCACAGCTGTGCCCCTTTCCCACCCAGTTAGTCCCCCTCTGCTTTCCTATTGCATGTCCTCTCCTCTCCACTTCTCTTAAGATCTCTTCCCCCATTTCATGGTCCCTTTCCCAATTTCTGGTTTTGTCACACACAATTTTAAATCTAGGTTCTGCATTTCTGTAAGAAAATATGGTATATTTGTCTTTATGAGTCTGGTTTATTGCACTTAACATAATGATTTCTATTTGCATCTCTTCTGAAAATGTCAAGATTTCACAATTGATAGTGTGTTGGGGGGTAATAGGTACATATGTTACATACAGGTATATGTGTCCAAGGAGGACACAGGGTATCCATCACTCTCTGCCTTATCCCTGGAGAGAGGTTCTTTCACTGAACCTGGAGCTAGTCTGGCAGCCAGTGGGACCCAGAGACCCTCCTGTCTCTGCTACCCCCAGCATTGGGGTTACAGGCAAGTGTGGCCATGTCCAGCTTTTATAAGGGTGCTGGGTATTTGAGCTCAGTTCCTTCCTCTTTCGCTTTAAGTGGTCTTACTGAGCCTGCCCCAAAGCCCTGTGATTTTGTTTTTTAAGAAGAACCCATTCTAACACTGTATATGCATTCTTCCCTTCACATGACATTTGCACATTGAAAGTGCAAACCTCTGAAATTGGGTGTGATGGCACAAGTCTCTAGTCCCAGCACTTAGGAGGCTGGGGCTGGAGGAGCACTGTAATTTCAAGGCCAGCCTGATCTGCACAGACATGCCAAGACAGCCAGCACTATACGTCAAGGTCTTGTCTCAAAACAAAACAAAACAATAAAATAAAATGTAAATGGAGTCCAGTATCTAGGACTGTCAAAATACATTGACAAGGGGTCAGCAGTTGTTGAGTCAAGTCAGGGACTCACTTTATAGCTAAGGCTTGACTTCCCAACTTTTTATCTTCTTGCCTTAGAGACAAGGTCTCATGTAGCCAGGCAGGCCTCCAACTTACTATGTAGCCAAGGATAGCCCCAAATTCCTTATCCCCCTACCTCTACCACCCAAGTGCTGTGGGTATAGGTCTGAGACAACATGCCTATCTTTTTTTGTGGGGGAGGTGTTCAAGAGAGGGTTTCTCTGTAGCTTTGGAGCCTGTCCTGGAAATCACTCTGTGGACCAGGCTGGCCTGAACTCAGAAAAATCCTCCTGTCTCTGCCTTCTGCATGCTGGGGTTAAAGATGTGAGCCACCACTGCTGGCCAACATGCCTATCTTAAAAAAAAAAAAAAAAAGTGTTTTGAGACTGTCTCACTTTGTAGCCCTGGCTGGCCTTTAACTCACTATGTAGCCCAGGATGGCCTCAAATTCCTGTCTCATCTTTCCGAGTCCTAGAATTACAGGCATGTGTTCCCATACCAAGCTTCTTTTAGATAGCCTTAGAGAAATTTATCTCTGTCTAAAAAGAGAGAGAGCTTCTAGAATAAAACTTGGTTTGAGCAGCTGGGGATTCCCTGCCTCACCTCCTGTATTATCAGACCCCAAAGACTTTGTCTCTGAAACACATCACAAGCCTGATCCCAAAGGCTGGAGATACAGATGGCAGATCCTGAGCAGTCCGTCTGTTTGAGAGCTCATTTGGAATCCTGTGGGGGAGTGCAGCTGCTGTACACCCTTGTCTGTAGAGGGATGCTCCTCTGTGGCAGATCCTCTTACACTGAGTGTGTAACTTAGGGAATGACGCACACATATGGAGCTGGTAAGGAAGGAGACCCCAGCCAGCCAGCCAGCCAGATTGGCAAACGAACCCTGGCAATCAGCAGGATGGCAGAAGTCACAGCCAGACAGCTTACGTCCTGTTAGTCTGCTTTGAAAGATAGACGCTAGCTTTAGCCCAAAGAGCCTGGGGTAGGTGCTAAATCTCGGGGTCAGCTTCCAATGACACTGATTCTGCTGCCATGTGGAGCCCTGGTAGACCAGTGGCCGATCAGCTCCTCACAGGCCAAGAAGCTCATGCACCACCACCACCACCACCCACTCCCACCACCACCCTCCCCACTCACCCACCCCACCCCCACCCCACCCCCACCCCACCGTGTCCCCAGCCCTTAGCATTTTAGCATTCAAGGCCTTAGCAATTGGCCTCAATAAGGGCCAATTAAATTGAGTCAATTGTTCATCAGGTTCTAAAGGCCCTGGACTTTAGCCCTGAGACAACCCTCTCCATCTCTGTTTATATTTCAAGGATGCCCCTGTTAGCTACAGAGCACAGCCCTGTGGAACAGTGCTCAGCAGCTTAGCCGTATTCAGCTGCAAAGTGAAGCAACCAGACCCTGGACCCATGTTTCCGATGTGGGTCACTTCCCTGACTTCTGTAAATCATCTCCCTTTCTGTTTCTGTTCTCATGTCTACCTTTGCTCCTGATTTTTAAGCCCTTTGAAGCCCATGAAGTCTGTGCTTCTCACGTATGTACCATTTCATTAAACATTTCCCATCAGTTCTTTTTTTTTTTTTTTTTTGAGCTAAGGATCGAACCCAGGGCCTTGTGCTTGCTAGGCAAGTGCTCTACCACTGAGCTAAATCCCCAGCCCCTCACATCCATTCTTTAATGTGTGCCCCTGCCCTGCCGTTCGCCCAGCACCCTGGTTACCATACTGAAGAAAATAAATAAGAATGACTTGCATCTCAGCGCCCTGAGCCTTGGGAGTGTCTTAGGCCTTGCCCTGCCCAGGTCCGTTACATGAGAAAGGGGCTCAGTATTGATTCTATATTTGGAGCAGACTGAGGGCTCGATAGCAGTTTCACCAATATGATGCTGATACTGCAAGTCTGCGTGGCAGAGATTTATTAATTGACAAGCAGGACAAATTGTTAGTAACATGAGTTCAGTCTCTCCGTGACATACTGGAATCCATTCCGAGCAACATCTGCGGTGTAAGCAACTGTAATGAACCCAGAGACTTTATCTGGCCTAAAGACAACGGTCTCATTGGAATTTTCCTTTTTAAAATGTTTATTATGTGTGAATGTTTTGCGTGCATACATGTGTGTGCACCACAGTTGTGTGCACAGAGGTCAAAAGAAGGTGTCAGATCCCCTGGAACTGGAGCTCCAGACAGTATGAGCCGCCACGTGGGTGCTGGGAAGTGAACTTAGGTCCTCTGCCGCAGCAACAAGTGCTCCCCATTGCAAGCCATTTCTCCAGCACCCCGCCCGCCCGTTAGATTTCCCTTTGTTTGTTTGTTTTGTGCATGTGCCATGGTGCTCGTGGAAGTCAGAGACAATTACAGGGGCTGGTTCTCTCTTTCCACCATATGGGGCCTGGGGACTGAACTCTGGGTTTCAGCCTTGGTATCAAGCACCTTCGCCTTCTCAGCTATCTTGCAATGCCCCCTCATCCCCTTGCCTCTGTTCTTCTTTATGATGCTGTCCACAAGAACAAACTGCTGTTTGTCACTGCTCTCTTTGGTCCTTTTGCCCAGTCTGTCCCCTGTGGCCTGGGCCACCCACAGTGCTGTGTGGGATGAGTGAGCAGCACAGAAGCATGACGTTCAGCATTGGTTCTGCCATGGGGATGAAGCATGGCAAAGGAGGTAGGCTCCCTCTGCCTGCACAGGAAGGAGGGTGGCACGGAGCTACAAGTGTCGGGCGTGGCAAGCACACTCACCCCAGAGGCGTAGTCACCAGTGATCTGCACCCTCTGGAAGTCAGGCACACTCTCGTAGGTCGGGGATGAAGAAATAAATTCTTCGATGTGGGACAGTTTGGTAGAAGATGTTTCACTTTGTGGAATGGACAAATTAACAGTCTTCCGTCCTTGGAAGCGCCTTTTCCTTGAAATTAACAAACAAAAGGCATTCGTTTGCTCTCCCTCAGAAGTGTCATTGTAATAGATGGGTTTTCACCATGCCAGTTTATTTTGAGGCAAAAAAAAGTAAGAACTAAAATATGAATTGGGTGTCAGAAACAAGGTATCACCATAATGGGAGAAGAAAGTACTGAACAAATATGACAGCTTCTTTTAGAGCAGGATACCTGAGGGAATATACTAGAAGACCTTCACCATGACACCCTTCTTTCCCAACGGCCTAGCAGGAATAGAATAGGCAATCCAGCTATTACAGTGAACACAGGTAATGGCAGCTGTGTCCTGTGTCATTTTATTCATGTTCCTTAAATTCTGAGCTTCCATTCCCCCAGTAGTACAGAGCCACAGCTTAGTACCACAGCTTAGAACCACAGCTTAGTGCCACAGTTTAGAACCACAGCTTAGAGTCATAGCTTAGAACCATAGATTAGAGCCACAGCTTAGAACCACGGCTTAGTATAATTCTGGTATGGCTCCACCTGAAATCCCTCCCACATGTGCTGGCAGCTTGCTCACCAGTCTGTGGCACTACTAGGGTGGAGACACACTGCTTTGAAGTGGTCTGGTGGAAAGGAGTGAGAGCAGCCAGCAGGTGCATGCTCTTGAGGGGGACATGAGACCCCAAGTCTCTCTCCTCCCTTCTCCTACCATAAAGCAACACATCAGCTTTGTTCTATCATGAATTCCCTTCCACAATGTCCCCCTCATCACAGGCCAAAGCAACAGGGTCCACTGATCACAGACTGAAAACTCTGAAACTCAGACCCAAATAAGCCTTTTCCCCTTAAGTTCATCTGTCTTGGGTATTTTGTCACACAGCTAGCTACCTTATTGGATTTCTGTGAGATTTAATGTATATAGAATGGCTTGCACAGTATTAGAAACTTTATTAATATTGTTTTCTTTCTTTTTTTCTTTTCTTTTTCTTCATTTTGAGGGTGTGTGTGTGGGTGGGGAGTGGAGCGCTTGAGACAGGGTTTCTTAGTGTAACCCTGGCTGTCCTGGAACTCCCTCTATAGACCAGGCTGACCTTAAACTCAGAGATCTGCCTGCGTCTGCCTCCCTAGTGCTAGGATTAAAGGCGTGCATCACCATGCCTGGTTGATACTGTTTTCTTATATGGACATTTTTGTTGTTGTTGTTTTTGAGTTTCTACTTTGAAGAGACACAAGCCCAGAGAAAGACAGCAGGCTGAGGCTGGCAGGATCAGGGAGGCCTGAAAGGTTTGCAGACTGTGTGGTAACAAGCTCTAGGGAGTTCTAGAAATAAAGGGGAATAATTAATTCTTTTCATGAAAGATCTCTGATAACTCCTGGAGGAAGGGGAGCATGGATAACAGGTGTACTATGGGCAGGGAGGAAGTGTCCCTTCAAGGCCAAGGTACCCTCAGACTGGCCGGAGAGGGATTCACAACGGAGAATACTGCTGTCGACTAGGGGCTTGTGTGAAGATGAAGGCATTGGAGTTGCAGTTTGCCCGCAGGCTGTGTCTATGTTGACAGTGTTTGCTGCAGCTGTCAGCCCACTTTGGAGGCTCTGTCCCCCTGGGGCAGACAGAAAGGCTTTATTTAGCTCGAGGAGATGTAGATGAGGTTAGGGGCCCCACTGCTCTCTTCTTTTTCCATCTTTGGTCAGAGGCAGTGAAAGGAGGAAGTACCGGAAGCCTGGCAGAGTCCTTCCTTTCCATGTGACCTGCAGACAGACCTTCACCAGGACCTGCCTTTTCTCCCAAGGAGCTGCACATTCGCCTTGACCACTTACCTCCTGCCATCCATGGACGTGGACAGACTCTCCATGTGGAATATGTGTGCTTGCATCTCATGAAGGGAGATTGGGCAGATCTCATCCACATCGAAGGGGGAGATCTCATGCCGACCTCCCTCATCTTTGACTTCAGAGGCAAACACTTTTTCGGCAAAGCTACGCATTGCATCATCGATTTCTAGAAGAAGTTTTTCACATATTAGTTGACATTCTCGTCCAAAAGCCATCCAGGAGTCTCTGGGTATCAGGCGCAAGGGTTGGGATAATTTGTGTTGGCTCCGTGGCTTAGCTAACCTTCACCCAGAGCTCAGGTCTGCTCTCACATTGGTGGAGTTCTGTGTATGAAGCACACTCCTGGAGGGCACTAAAGATGCAGCTAGACTCTTACAGGACAAACTCTTAAAGTTAGATTACTTGTTCCTGGCAGAGCCAAGTTTGATATCATAGTCATCCACAACAGAGTCCTTTCCACTGGGTTATCTGGGTCTTCCTGGTGGTTTAAAAGACACAATAGAGGGACGGCTGATCCCTGGAGCTTATCACTGAGAAATCAGATACAGGAAATGAATGTGGCCCCGAGAGCCCCTTCTAAGGAAAGTTTCTCTCACATAACAACCTCCATTTTTAAAAACCTAACAACTGTGATTCGGTGTTATGTGGTGAAAGGAAGCTTCCAGAACGTAGGACCATGTGGTGGGGGTCCATTCCTTGTGGGCATGACCTTTGACAACGAGTGACTTAGAAAACCAACCCACTGTTGCCCCTAAGTTTTCTCATTCTATTCTCTCCTCCATCCCGTGTGTGTGTGTGTGTGTGTGTGTGTGTGTGTGTGTGTGTGTGAGAGAGAGAGAGAGAGAGAGAGAGAGAGAGAGAGAGAGAGAGAGAGCACCTTGGGTGCCATGTGGGTGGGTTCCAGGGACTGGATCCAGTCCAAGTTTTCCCATCCTTAAAAAGAAGAAACAAGGATAACCTCTACTAGCCTGGCAACGGATAATCCCCAAACCTCCAGGACGTGAGACCCGGTTTCATCATATGAGGTATTGACGGTCAACGCGTGTCTGGTTTTTGTTGGGTTCCCCTGTCTTCTCCACATGCTCAGCTCACACCTTATTAGCCACCTCACACCCCACACTTGCAACACTTCTACCAGCCTCTTGGTGCTTCCAGAAGAGAGCCAATGAGGAATGAGGACAGCAAACAGCTAGCCGCTGGAGCAACACTGATACAGAAACTTGCCAGAGAAACGGCAGAGCACACCACACAGAGAACCACCCTCTGTGGCCAGCGTCTCTGCAGGCCTCCAAATGGTGATTATTTCCTGCCTGATTTCATGATCTAATAAGTGGCGAGCTTCTGCCCTGCGCTTATCAACTCCTTCACCCTCCTCTGTTTCAGTTCCCTTGTGTGTTAAGTGGGGGCACTAATGCCTACCTAACCTCACTTGCAAGCCTGTTGTGACATAATGAGTGAGATAATGTGCGTGGAAACCCTTCCAGAAAAACAAAGCATCAGATTAAACCGGATGAGGTAATTTGGCAGCATTGGGCAAGCAGACAGTTGCTTTAGCTTTGGGCCATTAAGGATGATATGACGTTATGACGGTAAGGGATGAAGCATGCATTAGCAATGCTAGCAAGTGACTCCTAACTTCACCAATGCTGCCAGGTAAGCTAGCTTCAAATCCCGGCTGGCGATGGTGGAGTTAACAGGGCAGAGACTACGTCGCCTGAACCTCGAGCATCTGTTTGCCCTGTTAAGCACAAACACCTCCTGAAACCGAGAAGCATGCTTGGATGTTATTAGTGGTTCTTTGGCAAGCACATCGGTCCATAATACAACAAATGGAACACTGAGTAGATAGAAGTGATGGCTGAGCATGCCCCCAGCCCGCCACCAGCTGATCCCTAGAAATAGCATCCTTCCTCCCATCACATCACTGGCACCTCAGAGCTGAGTGGCAGGCAGAAGTTAGAAGACACTTCATGCTTCCTGAAGGGCAAATGGAAACAGGCCAGTCAGTTATGATGATGATAAGGAGGGGACAATGCCGTGGCTTGTCGTGCTGGGTCTGTGGCAGTGCTTCTGAAGACCTCAGGAAGGACAGAAACGAAATCTTCTAGAGCAGCCTTTGTTATCTGGGACTGTTCGTTTCCATGTGTCTCATATACATACATATATATATATATATATATATATACATACATATATATATGCATAATATACATAACACACACACATAATCTTTTACTAAGGGTGTATCTCTCTAAACCACTACAACAGTTGAAAGTAAACGTTATAATCTTAAGTAGCTTACATGATGACCAAAATGATACGGTTGATATTTGGTTCCACAGAATTAAACAGCTGTTTTGACTCCATGCTAGCACAGCTGAAATTTGATCTCTAATTCAGGAGCTTTGCCATTCCAACTACCTCAGGGCATGGTGGCTGTGGGAAGTAAAAATGGAACTAGTACTTTAAAAGTAAGTAGATAAAATGTGAAGACAACCCAAATCAGGAAGGAGAAATGATCTATCTCCTCAGGCTTGTTTAGATAACTGCTGACTCCTTCTGAGCATGTTGTGGGAGATCATGGGACATCTGAGGGTGGTGTCGGGGGGCAGGACATCTTCATCAGGACAAATAGGAGAAAGAACAAACCAGGGCACCGGATCAAGGTGAGAAAGAGTGTCCATGACATCTGGGTAGCCTGGGGCAAGCCACAGTCACTAGGAGCCTCAGGTTCATCATCATAAAAGGGGAACGTTAGTAAGAAGTCAGCCCCAGAACGCTGCTCTGGAGGTCATGCATGACGGATTTAACTCTGCAGATGCTCTCCCTAACATTTGGGATTACTAATCAGGAAGTACACAGCTTCCCGAGCAAAAGGTCTCCATGCTTGTCTCCACACCCGAGCGGCCGACCCAGAAACCCAGGTTTATTTTCCAGCAGTTATCCGTGTGTGGGGAAGGCCAGCTTGCAGGCCTCCCACATCTCATCTTACAGGAACTTGGAGGCAGAACTGCATCAGTCAGCAAAAGAACAGTAGACTCTGAGAGAGGGTGGCACACACAACTAAAGCTAGTTTATCTAAAATCATGTTTTCTCTGGCCAAAAAAATTCACAACCTTTCCTCTCCCCCCCCCCCCCCCCCCGCCCCCACTGGAGTTGAGGATCATATAAGGCAAGGTTTAGCAGACTTCTGCTGACTCATCTGTATGTTTTATTTCGCAGTAGCAAACAAGCGACTTGGGAGGTAGCCTTTATCTGAATGTGTGCTTTTTGTATTTTAAAACAGGGTCTCCCTGTGTAGGCCAGGCTGGCCTTGAACTCTCCATTCTCCTGCCTCAGCCTCCCTAGGGTTGAGATTACAGGTGTTCGGCATCATGTCAGGCTCATGTTTCCTTTAGTGGGAGAAAGGATAGTGGGTGTTTTAGATTTGGTGTTTGTGTTTTGGAAACCTAGGGAACCCATGAAGGCTATTTGCTGGCTGTGGTTGTTATTCATTGCTACTGGCTTTTGCCGGTTCCATCTGTAAACACTGCTGAGAAATAAGCACCTTTGTGAATTAAGAAACACTGTCATTTCTTTTACAGATACTTGCAAGTGGCAGGAAAAACAGTCCAAGATACTCACGTTCTCCTTGACCTGTGTGAAGACAGACAACAAGAGAGAACATGTGAACCACTCTGAGCCCTCGTGGTCGTGAACTCGGGCTTTGGGAAACGGCACAATGGCTCCACGGAAAGAGTGGGGCAAAGCGCTGTTCCCGCCCATCTTCCGGGCTCACCCTGTGCTGCCCAAGGACATCACAGGGAAAAATGAGATCGGTACATACGTTCATCCCCTTCCTACTAACGTGTATTTAAGCACATATTACTCTTTTAAAAAGTGCTTCTTTGTGGGGGCGGGGGGCTGCGGTGCTGGGAGTTGAACCTGGGGCCTTGCACATGCAAATGTCAAGCTCACACTCCACTACTGAGCCACATTCCCCTAAAGGTATTTTTTGTAGGGTGGAAATGGAAAAGAACACAAAACAGAGGAACCTGATGAGGACGGCCTGGTACTCTCCAACAGTGCTGGAACAGGTACACAAAACCAGCTTATTTAGTAAGCCAGCTGGCAGCACCCACTGAACCACCGTTTCTGAGACCCAGTTCCATGGAAATACAGAGAAAGTTTTAGATGCACAAGGTCAAGGGGACATTTATGCATATAAAATATGGTAAAAAAAAATTAAGAAAACTGGAATATCATACAGCTATTTCAAATGGTTTTAGGAAGTGTTTGGAATCAATACGTAATGTCACATTATAACAGTAAGCTAAAGTATACTGCTGCCCAAAGGCTATATAATCACAGGGGCAACGCAAAGACAACTGTGTTCTTAAAAGCATCTTTACTTTTACATTGGACACAGATGCAGAAGCTGAATTCCAAAATGTTGAGTGGGTCCTTGAACCACTGGCAAGACAATATGACCTTTAAAGCTACTGCTTTCTAATTTCTCTGGGGGTTTATTACTTTAACTTTTAGTGTAATTATTCTTTTTATTTCACATGCCTGGCTTTTTATAGTGAAACATACGTACAATTGATTTTTTTTTTTTTTTTAAATCCTCTGAGTGCAAGTGTGGCCTGTTAGGCACTGGAACATTCTGGGTTAAAGTTCCTGCTCATGATCTTCCGTACACTGTAGACAAACAGCCCTTCTCTGGTCTGTAAAACCCTAGCTTTCGCTCAGAGTAGTCAAATAGACAGCTCAGCTTTCTAAGGGATTCAAAGACATAGTTGGAGAAAATAACCCTCTTCCTACAACCAGAAAGAAGGCCAACTTGAAGATGCTTTACCTCCCTCTGCCGTGCACATCTGCAGTTATCATGGACCTAAACAAAGAGTTACCGCAGCCGACACGGCTTCAAGGAACAGTTGCATGTGGAAAATAAATCCCTGCGTTCTCCAAACACTTTCTGCACACCTACCTGTGAGTTTGAACAGAGGCATTGTGGCTGGGATCCTTGACTGTAGGAGAACACAGCAGAGGAAGGTGAGAGGGACCGTTGGGGTGACTGACTGGCACTTTGAAATACTGGGACACTCATTTTATTATTTTGTTTTGCCCCCTGTAACCTGACCCTTCTCTGCTAAAAGGAGAGATGAGCTTCAGACCTATTTATAGCTTTAGGCAATGACAGTGACAAACAGGGGAAGCCTCCAGTCTTCATCTTGGGATTTTAGAGAAGGTAGCTGTAGTGGCCGGAAATCAAATTCAACACCCACCATACAACATGCCTTCTCATCAAGTGTGGCTTTCTCAGATGATGTGACCTGTATCTATTTTTTTTTTTTTAATCCCACTTACATCACAGTCTCCTGGGCTCTGAAAACAGGTTCCCTAACACCAGAAGAGATTTCTGTGTTGGTGAATGCCCTGGTACATTCATCAAGTCCTCAGCACACACATCCACACACTTACACATCACCCCCACACACTGTTACTATCTGTGTGGGCTCATTATTTGAATGGCTAACTGTGACTGACCTGGGCAGTAGCAGATAGTGAGCAAGGAAGAGAAAGCTCCTACTGAAATTCTAACAAACAATATCCAAGAAAACACTTTTTCAAACCAAGCATGATGGAGTACACCTGCACACAGGAAGTAGAGACGGGATCAGAAGTTCATGGCCATCCTTAGCTACATAGCAAGTTAAGACTATGTTAACTCAAGGTACATGAAACACCATCTCAGAAACAAATTTCTAAGGTAGTTATCAGGTGTTAACATAGTGTACTGTGAAGAAAGCAAAACACACTGATTTCTAAAGGTGAAAGGCGACTTTCAGTTAATGCTGTGACTTAGGACAGGTGCAGCCCACTCCTTAGTGCTTAAAGAAAATTGGGGGCTGGAGCTGGCTCCGAGGTTCAGAGCACTTGCTCTTGCAAAGGTCCTGGGTTTGATTTCTGGCCTGCATATGACAGCTCACAACCTTCTGGAATTTCAACCCCAGGAGATTGAATGTTCTCTTCTGGCCTCTTAGGGCACCCAGTCTACACACAGAGAACACATATACACACAGGCACAACACAAACACATTAAACTTTGTTTCAAATCTCAAAACAATCTTGAAATTACATTTTTGTTTTTGTTTTTTCGAGACAGGGTTTCTCTGTGTAGTTTTGGTGTCTGTCCTGGATCTTGCCCTGTAGACCAAGCTGGCCTCGAACTCACAGAGATCCGCCTGGGTCTGCCTCTCGAGTGCTGGGATTAAAGTCGTGCGCCACCGCCGCCACCGGCGAAATTACTTTTTTTTTTTTAAAAAAAAATTTATTCTAAAGCTCCATTACGTTGCAAATGTATTCCCTTATACATCGGGAGCTATGGTGCCATCCCTCAGACATGGGAAGACCTGGGACACAATGACAAACACACTGGCTGTTGTGGTGACAATGACCCAATAGTTATTTGTGAAATTGGAAGCAAAGTGTGTAAGAGGTGATAATAGTCAGGGGGAGAGTTCTGGACATATTGGCTATGACTGATGAAGCTGGAACCAACTGGGAAATTACATTTTTAAATGTATTTGTGCTGTATGGAAAACAGAGGACAACTTTTGAGAGTCAGTTCTCTGCTTCTACGATGTGAGTTCCAGGTATGGGGCTCAGGTGGTCAGGCTCGGCAGCGCGTTCCTTTTCCTGCTGAGCTGTTTCAGGGCCCCCAGAATTGTTACTAGTATGGAGTTTGGATACTGCACACATTTCAATGACTCCACCCATGAATGGCATAGTGCACTCTCAGATCACCTACTCCTCTCTCAAAAACAGTTGGGGCTGGAGGGATGGCCCATTGGTTAAGAGTGCTTGCAGGGGACCTAAGTTTGATTCCCAGCCCCCACAGCAGATGACTCCCAACCCCCTGCAACTCTAGCTCCAGCTCTGACACCCTCTTCTTGTCTCCTTGGGTGCATACACTCATGTATGTATATCTCTCTGTCTCTCAAACCCAGGTTTGAGCCTGTATTTCAAACTACTCAAGAACTGAGGCAGGAGAATTATAAACTCAAGGCCCACCTGGACTATAGAACCAGAGAAGCCTGGGTAACTTAGTGTGATGCTTAGTTAGATTAGACACCCAAGAAATTGGGGGAGGGGGGCGGGCAGGGCCTGTGACAGATAAAAGGGAGAGAGCCGAATAGTTGGGAGGACCTTCAGATCACCTAGTACAGGTCTGACATAGGAGAAAATGATGGAAAGGCTGAGTAGGTAGGAGAGCCCCTGACAAGTGTGTCCAACCAAGCCAGCAAGGAATTCTCCAGAAAAAGATTTCCTGTTAGCAGAGTCCTACAGAGAGCAGACTTAGCCCACCTCCGGTACCCATTCTGTTCAGCACTGAGTGTGGGGCACAGAAGGCAGCGACAGACAGTGTCTCAGATCTGCAGATAAAAAAGATGAAGCAGCTAGACACTGTCAGCCAGCCATGTTCGTCCAAACCAGCTTTGGAACAGGCTGGGGAGGTGGCTAGGTAATGAAGGGCCCTTGCTGCTCTTCCAGAGGACCACAGTTTGGTTCCCAGCACCTATACTTCGTGATTAACAACACCTGTAATAACAATGCCAAGGGATCCATTACCTTTCCCTTTTTCTGGCTTCTGTGGGCACTGACACACATGGTATTCATGAACACACACACACACACACACACACACACACACACACACACACACACACATCTTGGGGCTAAAGAGATGGCTCAGTGGTTAAAAACACCGGCTGCTCTTTCAGAAGACCTGGGTTTAATTCCTAGCACCACATGAAGGCACAATGGTTTGTAATTTCAGTCCCAGATGATCAGTCTCTTCTGGCTTCTGAGGGCATCAGGCACGCACATGGCATACAGACATACAAACAGGTAAAACACTCATACATAAAAGCTTTTTTAAAAAATTAGTAAGTATGAGTTGGGGATTTAGCTCAGTGGTAGAGCACTTGTCTAGCAAGTGCAAGACCCTGGGTTTGATCCTCAGCTCAAAAAAAAAAAAAAAAAAACCCTTAGAAAAAAATTAGTAAGTAAAATTTAAAATCAAAGCAAACTATAAATGGGTGCATTTCAAGAGAAAGTCTCCTTTTGCAAATTAAACCTGATGCAGGTCAGAAATACATCTCTCTTTTTTTAAGATTTATTTTTAGCTCATGTATTTTGAGTATTTATATGCACATACAAATGTGCACCATGTGTGGTGTATGGGTGGTGCCTTTCTCTGTACTCCAGAAAAAGGTGTTACTGTCATAGGAAACTGTGAGCTGCCATGTGGGTGCTGTGAATCAAATCTGGGTCCTCTGCAAAGCAATAAGTGCTTTTAATGACTGAACTATCTTTGTTGTTATTACTGTTTGTTTTTTACAGACTGGGTCTGACAATGTACCTCGGCCTGGCCTGGAACTTGGTCTGTAAACCAGGCTGGCCTCAAACTCACAGATTTGCTTTCCAAAAACAGCCAGGCAATGGTGGTGAATGCCTTTGATCCCAGCACTCAGGAGGCAGAGGCAGGTGGATCTCTGTGAGTTTGAAGCCAGCCTGGTCTACAGAGTGAGTTCCAGGACAGCCAGCTGTTAAACAGAGATCTGGCGGAATCTGCTTTCTTGAGACAAGATCTCTCTATACAGCCCAGGCTGTTGTCGAACTCGGTCCTCAGCCTCTCAAGTGCTAGGACTGGTTGTGATGACCACACCCAACTTCAACAATGTTAAACCATAGCCAACAAGTAGGAATGCTCCATGATCTCTATAAGGAACTGATTGACTGAAGTACAGCACACTATAAAATAAATACCAGTAGCTATTCAAGTGCTGGTGTGGATGAGTATTATTAACATGGAAAATATTCAAGGAATTTTATTAGTGAAAATCATAACAAAGATGTATATGTAGTATAAGTTTGTTTTTGTGAAAGGTTACTAATTTACATATGGTAAAGACATTGAAAACTGCCTTAGGCAACTTACAGCTTGACCCTTCTGAGTAGTGAGTTGATAGTGAGTCTCACCTTTTTTTTTTTTTTTTAAATTTTTATCGCATTTTTTTTCAGTAAGTAAAATTCTAAAGCAACTTTAGAAACAAACCCGTCAGACTCACTCCCAGATTTCGAGATTTAAGACTGTTTCCTGCATGGTTTGTCTCCTCAGTCATCATCCACAGGACTCTGAGAAGTCGTAGGAATATGCAGACGCAGACTCGAAGCCCAGCTTCATCTCCAACGTTGTGGAAAGGGACTGTACATCACGGGGCAGAGCACTATGCTCCCCTATGCCACTAGGACAGAGCCTGAGGGGAGTGACCTCCCAGGGTATCCTGGGGAGAGTGACCTCCCGGGGTTTCCACGTTGAACTTTTGTTTTTTTTAAGATTTATTTATTTATTATGTATACAGCATATATGACTGCAGGCCAGAAGAGGGCACCAGATCTCATTACAGATGGTTCCGAGCCACCATGTGGTTGCTGGGAATTGAACTCAGGACCTCTGGAAGAGCAGTCAGTGCTCTTATCCTCTGAGCCATCTCTCCAGCCCCTTGTTTTGTTTTTTGAGACAGGGTTTCTCTGTAGCTTTGAAGCCTATCCTGGACTAGCTCTGTAGACCAGGCTGGCCTCGAACTCACGGAGATCCACCTGCCTCTGCCTCCTGAGTGCTGGGATTAAAGTATGTGCCACCATCACCCAGCACAAATATTATTTCTATTGTAAGAAACAAATGCCCTGCACACATTTGTAGTCCCAGCAGTTGGCAGAGGAAGGGGCAGAATAGAATTCAAGGTCAGCCTTAGCTACACTTGAATCAAGGTCAGGTCCCAGCCTGTCTCCAAGGTGGGGTTTGGGTGCTGGGAGCCCTAAATTTTAAAGCAAAATACAATAGGCCCTAGGCCTATCATCTCTCAACTTTAGGGAAATTGCCCAGAAATCCTTAGCAAAAGGATGTCTTTGTCTTTTGCATCTTTTCTAATTAATCCTGCTTTTCTTTAAGTATGGAAAGAATGTAAAGTCGTCTTCATTTAATTCTATTTCTGATTAGTTTTTAGAATAGCAGTATTATTATTTTTGAGGTACTGACAAGATGATATGGTGAGTAAAGGCACTTAGGGGAGCCCCACACGTAAACACATATATACACACCACAGACACCCCCCATATAAACACACACTACAGACACAGTAAAAATGTTGATATCAATTGTCCTGATCATCTCTCTCTCTCTCTCTCTCTCTCTCTCTCTCTCTCTCTCTCTCTCTCTCTCTCACACACACACACACACACACACACACACACACACACACACACACCCTCCGGCAAATACATACAATACAATGATACTGTATTGTTCAACAGCTCGTTTGTGAGCTGAGGCTCTGGCGGAAGCAGCTGACACTCTGCAGGTATGAACATATACTGTTTGGGAGTCTGACAAGTTTGCAAAGGGCCTTATGCTGCATCATAAGATGGCAGGATTGCATGAGGAAGAGGCCCATCTGGTGGGGCTACCTCACTTTCTAACAACCTGTTCTGTCAGTGGCAAGTCCAGTTTCTCAACACCTTACTCACTCCCTTGAGATGGGCATTAATTGCTGCTGGAGGCGCTGCCCTCATAACCCAGTTAGCTCCTCTCTGGTTTTACCGCTCAGAAATTCCACCATCTCTCAATACCAGTTACCTTGAGGACCAGGCCTTAGGGCTACAAACCACACCAATACCCGGGCCTCACCGATATGCATGGTCTGAGCCATTCATCACTGTGTGGACTAAAGGATGTGTGGTGAAGAGCAGCTGTCTCAAAAAGCCCCAAAGGAGAAAAATGGCAGTGAGGTTAGACCACATTTGGGACATCATGGACAGTTCCCAGTGTCCTCAGAAAACCCAGAGGGGACTGTGGGCACTGCCTGAAGACAGCAGCCCCAACCAGAGGCTAAGGAAGCTGGGCCCTTTGGAAGTAGTTTCCAAATTGCAACGAAGAAACTTGTTTTGGCTATTTGTTCCCAGTGAAATATGGGCATTACCTGGCTCACTCTCACGTGTCCAAAGCAGGAGAGCCTTGGCACAAAACAGGCACTAAAAGAACCTTGCTAAAGCAAAGCGCATTGGGCTCTCCTGAAAGTGGAACACTCAGTTAGGACTGTGCCATGCTTCCCAGCAGGGCCCAGATGCTCTTCTCAGGGAGGAACACAGGCTTTGCTAACTTGGTTCATATGCCATGCTAGGGTTTCATTTTTGAACTTCAATGTTAAACATCAAACTCCTCAAATTTTACAGGCAAAACAAGCATACATTTACAAGGTCTCTTGACCTCTCTTTCAAGATGTCTTTAAATCCTATCTACTATAGACTTAAAAAAACATCCAGATCAGGCATGTTTGGTCTCTGCTGTAAATGTGGAGAACTGACTTTATACCAAACTGTTTAGAATGGTGTGTAAGGCTTTTCTTTTTCCGACTTAAATATCATACATAATCCATACTCGCAAGTGCCTACAGAAAATGCTAACACTGTTAATTTAGTCACATCCACAGCAACCATTCTGGAAGAATGCTTTTTCTAAATTGGGCAAGACCCCATTCTCTGACAACTGACAGCTTCCAACCACATCTGCCCCAGTCAGGCATGCATCTGCCTCTAGCTTTAGAAGCCATCAGGAACAGTTCCACCCCCAAAAGCTCCTACAGTGGTGGCCACTGGAATTTATACTTGCTAAGCAAAGACTAGATTCTGCCTTTGGGTTGAGAAGTAACTAGTTCCCATTCCCAAATGATTTAAAGTGATGGTGATCCATGTGATGGAAATAAGTCTCCAAGCCAAGAATCATCAGTACTGTAGGCCAGCTTCAGCTCAGTGCCAACCATTTCAATTCATTTTGACACTGAAAAGCACACTTGTTATCTATTTTGGTATATTCTTCAATTTGGTTTTCATTCAGTAAGGTTAAGGACCACGTGCTATTGCCTGGTTATTTTAAAAGCATTACAAAGCCTTCTTAAGGCAGTTTTGCAAAATGATCACGCAGAGCCTCTTGGCCTCTCTTCACATATTTATGGGTATCAAGTAACTCATGCAACCACACTGGCCTTTCGATGACCTTAAGTATTGCTTGTTTTCAAAGGTGAAGCCCACATGACAGAGCTGCAGAGCTGAACCCTAGCGACCTAGCTTCTTTAGGTGCAGTTCCTGAGTGGTCCTACTTAGCAGTGTTTTGTCACTTTTGTTTTTCTCCTCCTGCCTCTACCTCCCAGGTGCTAGGATTAGAAATGTGTGTTACCTCATCCTGGCCCAACAGTAGTTTGCTTCTTATTCATGATTGAGAGTATGCCAAATAGTCTTGAATAACGCCGCTCCTGCCCCCCAGCAAACCTTGACTTATTTTATATAGTGGTCTCCATCTGCCCAGGAAGGCAGAACCTAAGTCTTCCTACAACTGCAGGGAGCAACACAAAACTTTACCCTGTATGTGTACTGTTTCTTCCTGGACAGATGCACATATGCAGGTATGGTAAAGTGGCCACAGTAAGAGCTTGACAGCTCACAATAAACTGTATGTGTTGCTACACTCTTCTCTCACGTTGAACCTGTAGGTGAACTGTGCTACTGATCCAGTCACTGAGACAAAGGACTCCAGAGTAGGTAATGACAGTGTGGCAGTGTGGCGTGAAAGGAAGATTCATGTTCTGGCAGGGTGGAGGGGGACCCTGTCTAACTTCATCTTGCTACTCAGAAAAGAAGGTTTCCTTTAACATATGGGGCCCTGGAGTAACAAAACCACAGAAAGAGAAGCCTCAGTGAAGGACCCAGAAGGTCCCTTACTGTGTATTGAGCTGAAATGAACTTGAGACCCCCCCCAACACTGTCCAAATAGCACATCAATATTTGAAATTAATATACATTTTCTATAAAGGACCTTGGTGGGAAAAATACAGGTAAGCAAAGAACTTCCAGTTTATTTTTTAAAATTATTTCACAAGGAAAACAATCAAGATTTTAAAAATTAGAATGGATTAATTTACAATAAAACAGTCAACTTACAACATCAGCCCTTCACTTAGGGCCACAGAAGCCACAGTTCTTGTTGGAACAGCAGATATGCACAGTTATGTTCTGACCTTTATTTGACAGCATGGAGATACAAAAGTCAACAACTTCCACAACCTCCCTTCTCTCCAGAGCTCACATACTTGCCTAGAGCAGTACTCAGACTTTTAGAACCCAGCTGTATTTTGAAAAATATCTACAACTAATCTCATGAGAACACTCTTAAGACAATTATTATAAAAAACAAACACCTTAAAATAAATTTGTGGCACATCAGACAGCTTAAAGAAATAGCAAAAATATGGGTTGGGGATTTAGCTCAATGGTAGAGTGCTCGCCTAGCAAGCGCAAGGCCCTGGGTTCGATCCCCAGCTCAAAAAAAAAAAAAATAGCAAAAATAAAAACTAATGTTTAAGAATTATCATCTCTCACTCTCTCTTTTTTTTTTTTTTTTAAGAAACCACCCAAGCAAAATGTTTTCTGTCATTAACTCTGCTTCTCCTAATTAGCAGAGATAATTACATGAGGTGGAATGCACCATTTTCTGACCCTTGGTTGTAGCTGCCAACTTGAGAGTTTATGACTAAACACAAAAATAAGACTAAGCTCCCACATTCTGGAATGGGAAAAACAAACGTTTCTCCTTATAATGTTTTGTCTGTGTCCATATTCAAGTCATGGAAAAGTTCACAGCAGTTCAAAGGCTGATCCTACAGGAGGTTGGCTAAAACCAACCCACATCACTTCACACTCTTTCGGGACACGAGTAAACAGTACTGCATTACCAGCGCACATACTCTTAAGCGCTGCATCGAACAGCATTTAATGGGTTTACACAGACTCATAGCTCTTAAAACACTTCATTTATTTTCATACTTGCCAATGTGTGAACAAAGCTTAAAATAACTAACTGCCTTAAAGGAATACGATCATTTGTGACAGCTGGCCAGGCACTTGAATTCAGGGAGAAGCTTTGCAATTTTGAGGTAAACCAGAACTATCTTTAGTAATCACATTCTAAATCCACTTTTTGATACCACACCAACTCAACTTACTCAGCTTTTAAGTCTGTCACTGTTGTGCAAAAATCCATACCCTGTGGGACATAAGCTACCAAGAACATCTGAAACCTGAATTGGCTCAATGTGTATGTACTTCTGTGCTCAGAACAGCTATAGACATATACATACAAGAGATATGATCAAAAGCAGCCAAGAGGAGTAACTTTCTCCCTAACTGGACACTAAGTTTAATAGACCTTTTAGGTATACATCACCAGTCACACAAACATTAAAACAAAACATGCCAAGGAGATGGCCTCAGCAGTTTCAGGAAGATGACTGAGCAACACTCTAAAAAGGTAGCCTTTAGGAATGCAAACCCCACATGAATGGTTCCAGCATTAGCACTGAGGAGCACAGTGGTGGTGAGGAATTTGCTAAACCATGAAAATTCCTATTAGAAAGTAAAGGATCAGCCAGGTATGGTGGAACATGCCTATAATCCCAGCACTTGGGAGGTTGACACAAGAGGACTGCTGTGGGTTTGAGGCCAGCCAGATCTATACAGCCAGCACCTGTCACTAACAAAAGAACCAGAAGATCTCAGTAGGTTTTTAGGTATTACAAGAACAGAAGTGGCCATTTTGGAATTAGTTTTGTTTTTTTTTTTTTCAATCAAGGTACCCAATTTTAACTTTTTCATTATCCTTACTGAGCAGAGTTTAAGTATTATCACAATAAACAAAAACCCACTAATGAATTACCAGGGCATTACCTGCAGATGGAAAAACCAAGCCCCACACACCAACCATTAATGGCATTTTACACTCTTATCTCAAAGAGCAAAGGGTAACTCTTGATTTTAACAGACATGTCAACTTTTGGTATTTAGCAAATTAACTTATTGACATGTTTTAAATAAATACTTTTAAAAAGCTATATAAAGAAGTTATCTGGCTGGATGGTGGTGGCGCAAGCCTATAATCCCAGCACTGGGGAGGCAGAGGCAGGTGGATCTCTGTGAGTTCGAGGCCACCATGGTCTACAAAGTGAGTTCCAGGAAAGGTGCAAAGCTACACAGAGAAACCCTGTCTCAAAAAGCAAAAAAAAAAAAAAAAAAAAAAAAAAGTAGTCTGATAGGGGAGAGAGATGGGGGTATGAACTCTGGCTTTAGTTTCCATGTGCTAAAAATAAGGGTCTAAAAATGTAGACTTCTAAGCTTACCCCACTGCACACCAAGTGTTTCCAGTCCTGGTACAGGACCATACCTTTATCCTTGTAGCGCTAACAGCAGGCATCAGGCAAAAATCTATAAGTGGAAGTAACGGGCAAGGAGCAAATATGGGTGAATTTTTTTCTCTGCGATGCTAACTGGCTTCTTCAAGTTTTGAAACCATGACCCTGGTCCATTAGCACCATAGTATATTCAACTGAAATAATTATTCAAGCCCTTGTGGGCTGCTTGAACTGCTATAGGATGAGGGAAGGGGGGTAGTGAGAAGGGACTGAGGGCAACTTTCTCTCTCTCTCTCTCTCTCTCTCTCTCTCTCTCTCTCTCTCGTGTGTGTGTGTGTGTGTGTGTGTGTGTGTGTGTGTGTGTGTGTGTATACACACACGCCATGAATAACGATACAGCAAAGATATAATCTGTCTGCTAATAAACTATATTTGAGGTTGGAAGAATCATTGATCATAGCTATAAAGTAATAATAACATACTAATTTTTATAGTATCTGACTAACTATAGATGGAGAGTTTCCTAGTATGACCCAAGTTTGATTATAATGGAAGTTCATTGAATACTAAAATATCAGTAAACTAATAGAAATTACAAGTATTTATAGATAGTAACCTACCTAAAAAAGACTAGATTAAAAATTAAGTGAAAATACTCAGAATTGTTTCAGTGTCACTTTTCTCCTGGGAGAACCCAAACAGGGAAACTATCTTCATGTGTACAGACATGGCATCTGCCATCTGGTGGATACACCTTCCCTCAAAGGGAGATGGCTCATAGTCACTTTCCTATATAATGGTTCTTGAAACACCTATCCCACTTATAAACCGTAAAGGAAGCCTGCAGACCACTTTTAGGACAAAGGCACTTTGTTGTGAAAGTTGGATTTAATTTCATGCAGCTGAGAAGATCAGGATGGACTCAAGTCAGTATTCATGTTTCCATTTATGAACACAGAGCAGATGCCAGTTTATAGAATACAGCTGATCGCAGTACAAATCAACCTGTCAACAACATTAGTTATGTTCATGGGAAACAGTAATTTGACATTTCCCCCCACACGAACAAGGCCAAGTTCAACAGTTAGGGGAGGGAGAAAAAAGTCCCCAGAAGTTGCTAACTTAGAGCTTAATAAACTGCATATTTTGTTCTATCAGAGTGTAAATTGCTTTCAGGACAGAGCTAGCTGGCTGGCAGGGGTGTGTTTGTTTCTAGGGAGGAGAGCCCAGGTCAGAAAACTACTGGGGAGAAACAGGTGCATTTCTCTGGTCAGACAGCCCAGTGAGGAGGTAGTTGTTCTAAGGTCTCAGATTAGATGGCTATGCTCATCCACTGAGTCAGGGAAACAGGAAGCAGGAGCTCTGATGAGATGCAGAGAGCAGCAGGGACACATCTCCTCCAGGGATGTCAGAACCAGGGCATCAGTGCAGCTGAAAGAGATGGGAGGTATGAGGAACAAGGGCAAGAAAGGAAGTGTGAATCAAGACATTCAAACTTGTCCTACCTTGAAAGTGGCTCTTTTCTGTGACAGAACATTCAAAGAGTCTAGAGAAGAACACAGAGCCATTAGTTTTCTATATTGTGAATCTTCAAACTCTTTTCCTTTCCACAAACATGGTACATAGAGGTCTCAAATTCCTAATGCTAAAAATAGGAAACTGAGCTGGGCAGTGGTGGTACACGCCTTTAATTCCAGCACTTAGGAGGCAGAGACAGACGGATCTCTGTGAGTTTGAGGCTAGCTTGGTCTATAGAGCAAGTTCCAGGACAGGCTCCAAAGCTACAGAGAAACCTTTTCTCAAAAACCCAACTTTTCCCAAAGTAATCCCCTCCCCCACAAAAAGGAAGCTGTCTGTAGAATAAATGCTGAAAGAATAAATTAGACCATAGCACTCTCTGAAAAGGGCCATTAAAGAAATTATTTTTTCGAATATTTGTGTGTGTGTGTGTGTGTGTGTGATGTATGTTGGTGCCTGTGGAGACCAGAGGGCACTGGATTCCTTGGGTCTGGAGTCACACAGGTGAGCTCACATAGATAGATGCTGGGAAATGAATCAGGTCCTCTGGAAGAGTAGAAAGTATACCCTGCCACACTGAGCCATGTCTGCAGCACCCAGGAAAGTTATTTTCTAGTTACAGATACATGGAAACTCTCATTTAAATTGCAAAAGACAGTAGTGCTCACACTATTTGGAACAGCCCAATACTAAATAGGAGATATAGTTATGACGAGAAAACACACACCCACCTTATTACATCACCACACAAGGCAACCCCATACAACCTTGAGTGCCATCATCATTGCTGTTGAGCTTTTTCATTCGGTACTGGCGTATCTCCCTTACTAGTGTGTAAAAGGCATCTTCCACACCCTATTACAAGAAGGAGGATAAAAGAAAAACAAAAAATTGCCACAGGTCAAATTGTAAGCTCTCACACTTCTTTGCGTGGATTCAAATACTAAATTAACAGTCAATAAATTAGGGTGACTTAGTGTGGTGGTTTGAATAGGAATGGCCTCCCAGTGATTCGTTTGTTTGAATGCTTGGCCCATAAGGAGTGGCACTATTAGGAGATGTGGCCTTGTTGGAGGGAGTGTACTTTTTTTTTTTTTTTTTTTTAAGGATTTATTTATTATGTATACAGCATGTATGTCTACCCACCAGAAGAGGGCACCAGATCTCATTACAGATGGTTGTGAGCCACCATGTGGGTGCTGGGAATTGAACTCAGGACCTCTGGAAGAGCAGTCAGTGCTCTTAACCTCTGAGCCATCTCTCCAGCCCCAGAAAGTGTACTTCTGTGGAGATAGGTTTTGAGGTCTCATAAGCTCAAGCTACCCTCAGTGTGGACACAGTCTCCTTCTGCTGCCTATGGATCAAGATGTAGAGCTCTCAGCTCCTTCTCCAGCACCATGTCTGCCTGCATGGTTGCCATGTTCCACCATGATGATAATGGACTGAACCCCTGAAAATTAAGCAAGCCCCAATTAAATATTTCTTTATAAGAGTTGCCATGTCGCTGAGTGATGGTGGCGCACCCTTTAATCCTACCACTTGGGAGGCAGAGCCAGGTGGATCTCTGTGAGTTCGAGGCCAGCCTGGGCTACCAAATGAATTCCAGGAAAGACGCAAAGCTACACAGAGAAACCCTGTCTTGAAAAACCAAAAAAAGGGTTGCCATGTCATGGTGTCTCTTCACAGCAACAGAAACCCTAAGTAAGATAACTAGGAAGACGACACTAAGTCCAGCATTCCTAGGGGATCATATTGATAGGCTGATAAAGAAATGACATGTTTGTAACAAACAACACAAAGAGAAAAGAGCACTGAGAAAAGGGCAATGTGGGGCACAGAACAGACTCTAACTACCAAATGTGAGGACTCCCTTCAGCAGGATAGAAACTGGACTCATGTTTACAAGTATGTTTAAGTTCTTCACTAGAAAGAGTTGAGCCTGTTAACGCAGGAATAAAAATGCCACAGAAGAGTGTGTATGGGGGAGAGGAGGTAGCAGACACAGAGAAGATTGACAAAAAACCAACAGAAAGAAAAGCATTATTACAAAGAACATGGGCTACACCTCTACCATACTTGACCAACAAACCTCCCTGACTTAAATCCCCATACTATTCAAATCTCTTAGCATACCTGTCGGGTCTTAGCTGAGGTTTCAATGAATGGAATTCCGTAACTCTTGGCCAGCTCATGGGCTTGTTTTGTATCAACTGTCCTTGTGGGCAAGTCACATTTGTTCCCTACCAGCACCATAGGCACATCATCAGAGTCTTTCACTCGCTTAATCTGCTCCCTAAAACAGAGAATACAGTAGTAGACCGTAAGAATACTAAGCTTTCTGGGAGGAATAAACCGGTAGGGCAAGAGAGGGTGGTAAGTCCTTTTAGCTTTTATTACTTGGCTTACAAATTCTGAACACTTATAATACAACTATAGACTTGTAAGCTAAGGATGTTAGTTTAGACTTGGTGTAGTAGCCATGATGAGGCTGCGTCCACCAATTCACTTCCTAGAAACAGCTGGCTCTTATATCCTGACACATGACTTCATTAGGCTCCTAGATTTTCCAAAAAGCTTGGCTCTGGATTTCACTGGAAATTACAAATAGTACTTTAGATTAAGTTTAGAAGTATAAAAAGTAGAACTTATAGGTTCTAAATGACTTAAAAAATTTTAACATATCTTAATTTGGCATGCATGTGGAGATCAGAAGAAACCCCGGGAAGTTGATTTTCTTCTTCTATCATATGGGTCAGGGGGGGATCAAACTCAGGTTGTCGCATGATGACCTTTGCCCTCTGAGCCATCATGCTGGCACCTAAATAACTTTTTGAAAATCCCTTTACAACACTATTTAATGGAAGATAATTGAGTCACTCTTTAAGTTGGGCGGTGCCCTAATACTTTCCTCAAACAAAATTATAGCTAGAAGCCCAAGATATGTAACAACAAAAACATTCCAGGTTTGCTCTTAGTAAATGTGTGTGCATGCAGGCATGTGCACAGATCCAGAACTACCAAAGATTTTTTTGTTTGTTTGTTATTTTAGAGCTGAGGACCAAACCCAGGGCCTTGTGCTTGCTAGGCAAACGCTCTACAACTGAGCTAAAATCCCCAACCCTGATTGTTTTTGTTTGTTTGTTTGTTTTTTTAAGGACAGAGTTTCTCTATATAGCCCAGGCTGGCCTCAAACTCAGGGATCCGCCTACCTCTGCCTCCTGGGTGCTGGGATTGAAGGTGTGTCCTACTACCCCTGGCAAAGACCGCTTTCTCTTCAGTGTCACATACAATATGGCACCTGGTACATTCTAGAACTTACTGTCTTAGATCCTCTTGACAAAGAGCTCTCTGTGATGACAGAAACCAGTATTCAACATGGCAGTCACCATTGAGCACTTCACCAGTTGCTTCTGTGGCCAAGAAACTAATTCCTTCAGTTTTGTGTAAATGTGAATGAAATAACCACATCCGGTCATGGCTACCACACTGCACAGCACTGTTCTAGACTCTTCCCTTGGATTTTGGTCACATACCCCAACTGCATCCTACTGGCTATTTACAGACCTGCTTTGGTGCAATGTCAAAGCCATTTGCCACCCCACCCCACCCCTACCCCCAAACCCAAACACCAAAACCAAGCTGGGTGGTGATAGTGCATGCTTTTAATCCCAGCATGCAGGAGGAGGCAGAGGCAGGTGGAGCTTTGAGCCAGACTGGTCTACGAGAAAGCTAGGACTGTTACACAGAGAAGCCCTGTCTCAAAAAACAAACAAAAAACCTCAAACAAAAAGATATCCCTGCCCCCCAAAAACCCACCAGGATCTTACTACTGTAGCTCAGGTTGGCAGTGAACTCCCCATCTAGACCAGGGTAGCCTTGAACTCTCAATCCTCTTGCCTTGGCTTCCAAAGTACCACCATGCCCAGTGATAGTTGCCTATGTCAAGCCTAACTTGTAAAGCAGCCTAAGCACCTGGAGCATATCACTGTCTGTCATTGCTGTTCCCATATTATTCAACCTCTGTGAGGATCAGACACAATTTCTTCTCAGCATCAGTATACTTCTAAGCAAGTGATTTATTCTCAGCACACACAAACTGACAAGACAACTATCATGTCTGTAGTGTGCCCAATGAAGATCACTGGGTATGATGCCATTACAGAATACACTCACTGAATTTCCTCTTCACCTATTCTTAAGCCTATTTCTAAAATTAACATTATTTTGCTATACTACACACATGCTACAGTGCAAATACGGAGGTCAGAGGATGGGTCTTTCCTTTGACCATGTAGGGTCCTGGGATTGGACTCAGCAATCAGGCTTGGTGACAAGTGCCCTTACCAAATGAACCATCTTGCTAACCCTACTATATATGCTTAAAAGATGCTTTCAATAAGTGCTCGGTCAGTGGTAGTCATCCTTTGGGATCCAAAGGCATTAGTTTTAGGACTCTGTTACTCCCACAAAGAACACCAAACTGAGGAAATATGGAAATAAGCCAGGACTCAAGGGTGTAGGCAGACTTACAAAGTATGTACTATGGGCCAAGCACTGTTCTGAGTGTTTACTCTTGGCAACTTTATGAAGGAGGTATTCTTTTATTATTATTTTCTGTGTATGAGTGTTTTTTCTACATGTTTGTCAGTGAACCATGTGTACCTGGTGCTCAGGGAGACCAGGGCAGGGTATCAGATGCCCTGGAAATGGAGTTTGATGGTTTGGGGCCCCATGTGGGTGCTGGCAATTGAACCCGGGTCCTCTGAAACAGCAGTCAGTGCTCTTAACCCTTGAGCCCTTTCTCTATCTAGTCCTAAAGGAGGTATTCTTAACTCGCAATAAATTCAGAAACTGAGACACACAGATTTAGTGTTTTGTGCTAAAGTTAAATCTTTATTTAAAAGATTTTTTTAGATAAAGTGTAAATAAGTTAAAGTTTAAATAAGACTTTTGTCCTAAAGTTAAATCTTTATTTAAATCTCTATTTAAAACTTACTCAGCTAATTAATAACAGAATCAAGTTTCAACCTTGACAGTACCCAAAGACAGAATACTGCTCTAAGAGAGAAGCTTGGTGTTTTAGGGGTCTAGCTCTGCTACTAAAGAAAAAAAAATTGGGTTGGGGATTTAGCTCAGTGGTAGAGTGAAAATCCTCGGCTTAACAAAACAAACAAACAAACAAAACACAACTCTGAAAATCCAACAACCACTTCTGAACACTCTATAAAGTAAGAATATTGGCTGAGCATGATGGCATACCACCTGTAAGCAGCTAGCACTTTGGAGACTGAGGCAGGAAGATTGTAAATTCGAGGCTAGCCTGGGATACACATAACATCCTGTCTCAAAAATATAAAATGAGTAAATAAGAATGCTGTAATATTTCTTAGGGCCTGTCTAGCTTTCTGTTATTCAGCAGCAGCTTCATTTATGTATGAGGAATGTAGTAACAGTATACTTACTAGACACAGGAACATTTACTTTCAGTGATAACCAGATTCTCTTTTTCTTTCCTTTTAATACCAGAGATTGAAACTGGGGCTCACACATGCTAAGCAAGTGCTTTACCACTGAGCTCCAGCTCCAGACTTTAACCCCAGATTCTCATTATCACACAACCTAACAGTAACTTTTCCTGTAAGAAAAAGGTATATAAATGCCAGTGAGATAGCTCGGTCAATGAGCAAAGGTGCCTACTGCTAAGTCAAGATCCCCAGACATAAGGAGAGAACTTTCATTAGCTGTCCTCTGACTCCCGTGGCACATATGTCCTCACCTCCACAAATAATCAAAAACTTTAAAGTTGTATGTTCCCCAATTCAGAACACATGTAAAATTTTTGTTTCAGAAAATAATACTCCCAGTACCTGTAGAGATTAATATCTGCAAATGATTTGCTATTATTGATGGCAAATACGCAGAGGAATCCTTCGCCTGTCCTCATGTATTGGTCTCTCATGGCACTGTACTCCTCTTGTCCAGCTGTGTCCAGTATGTCCAACAGACAAGTCTCACCATCAATTACCACTTGTTTTCGGTAAGAATCCTGGGAATGTGAAAGGGTGAGGAGGTGGCGGGGCATGGATAGGCTCAATCTTTATTTAAAATCAGAGGAATGTAATTACTAAGAACAAATAAGCCTGACTATGTGACTTGCCCTCAAACTGCTAACAGGTAGCATAAACAATTCATTCTCTCTCTCTCTCTCTCTCTCTCTCTCTCTCTCTCTCTCACACACACACACACACACACACACACACACACACACACAAATGTGCACTGGGGATGACAGGGTGGATGGGTATCAGTGAGTTCAAGGCCAGCCTGGTCTACATTGCAAGTGAGTATCAGGCCAGCCAGAGTAGCACAGTGAGACCCATTCTCAAAAATGGAACAAAGCAAAACAAAAACAAAAACAAAACAAAACAAAACAAAACAAAAGGGCAAGCAGATCACTGTGATTCAAGGCCAGCCTGGTCTCCAAAGCAAGTTCCAGGAAAGGTGCAAAGCTACACAGAGAAACCCTGTCTCAAAAAAACAAAAACAAAAACAAAAAACCAAATCAGTAGCAAAAACAACAAACTCCAGAAACTTCTGATATTGCTTTATGGCAGTATCTCACTTTTATTATACAATATTCCCACATTTGGAAGGCCTTATCTGTGGTACTGGAAATGCACTTAGATTGTTCCATTCTTGTATATGGTTCTGTGAATACATTAAAATGTAGCCTCTAGGGCCGGGCGGTGGTGGCGCACGCCTTTAATCCCAGCACTTGAGAGGCAGGTGGATCTCTGTGAGTTCGAGGCCAGCCTGGGCTACAGAGTGAGTTCCAGGAAAGGCACAAAGCTACACAGAGAAACCCTATCTTGAAAAAACAAACAAACAAAAAGTAGCCTCTATAGACATACAAATTTGTCTAACACCCCTGTATGGTAGAAGAACAAGTTTACACATGAAAAAATTCTTCGGTATTTTGTAAATAAGGTCTCAATATGCAGTTCATGCAAGCCTTGAACTTAGAATCTCTTTCCTCAGCTTCTTGAATGCTGGGTTTTACACACACCTACACCAAGCCTAGTAAGGTTATGAAAATTTAACATCATGAAGAAAAATAAGACTCATGGAGAGTTAGGTGATTTTTCTCAATATTCCATAACTAAATTGCAGAGATAGTTGGAATTCCTAGGCACAATGACTCAAAACCTCAATCTGTTTCTAGCCTAACTCAGTTTGGACTAGCTCAATAATGAAAACCGGAGCCTATGCAGAGCTCTGAGGATCTCTATTTCTCCTACAATCTTTTTCCTTGTGACCTACGTGTCTATTTAACAGCTGCAATATATGAAGAAATGGAATAAACGCAGCACTGTATTTGCAACAGATAACAAGCTACTAAAAAAAAAATGTAGGCGTTGAAAAGGAAGATTTTAGTAAGCATGAACTTTTTTTTTCTACCAACTCTGTAAAAATTTATTGTTTTGGGGATATCTCTAACACCCTGCTTTCTCTCCTTTCTTTCAAAGGATAGAGAGAGGATATAGGTAAAAGAAAGCCAAAAGTGAGAGCCAGGGCCAGGCGGTGGATTGGGCCTCACCTCTATGGTGGGATCATATTCATCCACAAAATGGTTCTGGATTAACTGGATTGTCAAAGCACTTTTCCCAACACCACCTGCTCCAACCACCACCAGTTTGTACTCAGTCATTTCACACCAGCAAGAACCTGTAGGAAAGCAGCAGTTACGATTAAACTGGCAAGCCAAACCTAAAGTACTTCAAAGACTTTTATGAGTTACTAAAATCGGTTTCAAAGGCATCTATTTGATACATGTGGCCTTCCACTAAGGCCTCAAAGTGATTCAAACAAAAAACACTTGCAGGTGAGAGCGGCTACAGCTTCTTGGATTTAAGAACCGCGTCTACTTTTCCGTCACACTCGGCCCCGCCCTCAAGCTAGGGGAAAAGGAGCCCCTTTCCTACTCCTCTTGCAAATCCAAGCTCTGGGGTCCGCCAGGCACTACTTCCCGAAACTCCCCTTTCCGGCTCCGAAGATCACCCCACGGACCGCCGCAGGCAGCGAAGGTCCCACACCCAGGCCTTTTGTCTCCAGCTCTCGAGTCTCAGCGTCTTCCTGTCCCGCCAGGCGTCCGCATGCCGCGGAGCCCGATGCTATTCAGGCTGGAGCCTTACCTCAAGCTCCGCTGACTCCGCTTCGGGAGGTTTTTGGACCTCAACCTGCGAAACTGTCGGAGACCCCGAAACCGCCATGAACAGCCCCCACTCCGGGAGCAGCACTTCCGGCCCCACCCGCTACGTAATCAGTAGGCGCCCAGGGCACTAGAGTCCCGCCCCGGCCACGTGGGCCTACGAGCTACGAGTATTGCGGCTGGCCGCACCCAGGCCCGCCCCTCCCACCCCCGTTTCAATAATGAAAGTGCTAGGTGCTAGTGTCTCAAAAATCAGTAAAACTTTATTCGCTTCCATTCTTTCGCCATTAACAGAAAAACGGAGAAAGCAAAAATGTTTTGTGTTTACAAAGATAAATGGCCTCTTTACCCAGAGATCAAATTACTCAAATGACAATGGGGAAGATGAAAGCGCCCTCCCCCACAACCCCTGAGCTGACTCTTGTCATCTTTAGACAAAAAGCCTTCACTCCACTTGCCAGAGACCCTGTTTGGGGCCAATTCAAGATGAGGGCCGAGAAATCAGGCCAATCCATTCCCGTGATACAAAGTTGAACAGAAGCTACACCAAGGATCAAGTGCCTGTATTCAACAGGACACTGGATCCAGGGGGCTACTTATAAAAAAAACAGGATTCATTTCAGGCACAACTTTTTTATTTTTTTTGTTTTGTTTTGTTTTGTTTTTAAATCAGTAAAAGAAACTGGGTCCTAGAAGCTGCAGTGATCGAAGCAGCAGCAATTCTGTGCATTCGTCTTTTGTTTAAATATGTTTAAATTATCACACTGCTGGCACACTTCATTTGCATGAAATTCTGCACCATACATACTAACTGTAGTAGTTATTTACCCCCCATCCCAGGAAGAAAAAAAAAAAAAACCTACTCTGGAAGATAATTTTCACTGAAATGTAATCAAACTCGTTAAGTGGATTGTGACAAGATTATAAATGATATGAAAATAACATTTTAACATTTGGCCGTCAACTTAAAATCGTTTGCTATATAAATTTTTGCAGTATTTTAAAGGTAATATATTCTACCTTCATATGGTCCTCAGAATTAAAGCATAATGAACAGGAAAAAAAGGAAAAGAATGCGACTGAGTGCTAAGTAATGAAGGTAGAGTATATACTCAATAGAGTGCAGAATTTCATAGGGCCAACAAGGTAACAGTCTGTATTGTTCATTTACACAGGCCAAGTGGAATTTGCAATTACCAGTTGCGTTAAATGCACCAAATAAAGCTCCTAAATTGATACTATAAGGCGCCACCTTAAGTTTCCCAGGCTGCAACTGTGCATAATTTTAAAATGGTTTCTTAAATTTATTTATTTTTTTTAAACATAACACGAGGAAGGTGTTAAAACTGGTGTAATAGCTCAATAGAATAAGTATTCCAGATTTTAGGAGGGATGAAGAGAAAGATATTCAGAACCCTTCACCAGAATCCCCCCAACTTGACCATAGTGGATTAATGATGTGCTTTGTGGGTGTGGTTAGTCAATGACACCAGCTTGACGGATCTTTCTTTCTGCACCAAATCCCTGTGAAGAAATAAAAGTTAATGATTTGAGTGTATAACAATCACAATATATAATTCTAACAAACTATGAAAATATTACTTTAAATTATCATATCCACTACAAATTCTAAGAGTAAGAACTTATTATGGAGTAGGCCTGAAAGCAAGAAATGTGCTTCTTGGTGTGATGACACCAATCCTACCACAGGTAAAGCAGAGGCAGAGTGGGGAGTTCAAGGCCACTCTGATTTGCATGACCCTGTCTCAAAAAGGAAAGAAAAAGAGCTTCTTACAGAAAAGCATCAATCAGGGAGTGAATCGATGTGTTTCAATGTGTTAGGGAACCCTAACTAATGATAAGCAATCCTTGCTTTGAAGTAAGCTTGTCAGTTGATCTCCCTCAAACCCCCAATGGAATCATACATACCATTGAGTTATCCGGTCCCCTTGGCTGACGAAGAACCATTAGACGAGGAGCACTGGCATCATCCAAGGTGATATTCTTCAAGCGATTGACCAGTCGATCAGGTCGAGGAGCTGCAACAGCTTTGGGGCCTTCACTGTAAATGTGAAAGTGAGAAAAACTAACAACTGCTGGGAACAAGGCATCAGTGGGTAGGTTTCCTACCCAAATGACTCATTTTTAATGAGGGGAACTCTTGCCTCGACTTAGACAACTAGTAACACAAGACAAACAAGTCTGGTTATATATACTTTTCCCCGCTCAGTTGCAACCTATCGGATAGGTGCTATGAACAATCGTTTCCGTGAGACCCTAGACTATCTGCAGAGAGACCAATTCCACAGATAACATAAAACACAGTAACACTCGGAAAACCTTAAGTCTACTATGAAGAAGCAGTTCTAGATTCCTATCTTTAAAGGGAACAATGATGCGACTAGAAATCCTATTAGCATGAGTCATGATGACTAAGGTATAAAAATTAGACATTTAAGCAGTACAGCCTAGAAATGACTTGACAAAAAAGATAATAAAGAGCTAATAAGCTGAATTTCTTAAGAACAAGAATTATATAACCTTTTAATATTGAAGACCAGCACATTCAGTGCTAACACACCACAGTATCCAAGTGTGTCTCAGGTCAGGTTTATGAGACTCAAGGTCAGACAATGAATACTAGAGGTAGAAAAAGATATGGCAGATGGCACATGTCAGCAAGCTCAAGGCCAGTCATGAGTATAAAGTTGATATCTGTCTCAAACCAATGACAAGAGTAAAAGACAAAACTAGAGAGAGGTAAAGTGGGAAAATAGTACCTAATAAACAGAATAGAAAAGGGAAAAGAAAGCTGGCAAAGCACAGCTCACACAAATTATGGGAATGAACTCAGGACAGTTACTAATCCAACTACAATAAATTCATATAAACTCACCAGACTCGCCAAACATTACAGGCACTGCATTTCCCAGTGCGCTGATTAAGAATCACTGAGAACTCCACCTCATCTCCTGCCTGTAGCTCAATGCCATCCTGAACTTCTTTCACATGGAAAAAGAGTTTCTTGCTATCTCCTACTTCATAGTTAATAAAGCCAAACTAGAAAAAGAAAACAAACACACAAAATTTACAGTGGAGAAGACATACTACAGAAAGGAAAAGCACTTCATTTTGAAAGAATGCTAACATTAATTAGAAAGGACTTATAAAACATGCCATTACAGGTGGATCCCTGTGAGTTCGATGCCAGCCTGGTCTACAAAGCGAGTTCTAGGACAGCCTCCAAAGCTACCGAGAAACCCTGTCTTGAAAAACCAAAAGAGGAAAAAAAAGAAACAAACAAACAAACAAATATGCCATTAATACTGATGGACCAAATTCAGCTGGGTCTGTGGTAGAATTCATCAGGAAAATAACACCTGGAAAGGCCTGCCATTCATCATCTTATGAGCACGACTATGTCCACTGAACGACAGTGATTACTAATAATCACTCTCATTTTCTCCTTGCTAATGTTGTCACTTGTCCCCCCTTGTCATCCTCCCAAAGCAAAAAAGTCTAAATAGAAACTTCATGAGTCAGGCATGGCAGTTTAAATCTCAGTGCTGAAGAGGGTGAGGTAGGAAGATCCAGGCCAGTCAAAGCTACATAGTGGGTCGAAATCACATAGATATTGGCTGATGACACTTCCTTATCAACATATGAAAGGACAGATTCAGATCCAGAAACACAGTACTTAATTACCTGATCTTTCACACACTCCACAGTGGCCCTACGAAGGGGAGTGATATTGTAGGCCATGGTTTGTGCATTTTGGCCAAGGACACACAACTGGAACTTGACACTCTCCCCTTTCTGCAGGCAATCCCCTTTGTTGGCCATCCCAACTATGCCGAATGGATACACTTCACCTTTCATATCTCCTGCAAACAAAGTGGCACAAAGTCTAAATATACACACTAAAAATGCATTGTTACCTTATAATTATTTTACACATACTAAGTTTTGAGTTAAAACTTAACAGGAATCTTAAATGTTAAAGATTAACATGGAAGCAGAGGACAAAACAAAAACAAACCTTAATAGTTCAAGTGACTAACTTGTAAAATGCATTATGAACCAACCAGTCAAAAATACAGACCAGGTGGCAAAGTAACAAGGCATATGGGTAAACCAATGCATAAATTTGACATTCAGAATTATTATGATCCAGGCTCAGTTCTCTTAAGAGAGAGGTTCTCTTCTCATCTGCTCCAACCCCTCTACCCCGTTCTGCAATGACAATAAAAAGTGACCTAGAGACCAATCCAAGAGACAGAAAATAAGCTGGGAGGTGGTATGGCACGCCTTTAATCCCAGGTGGATCTCTGTGAGTTCCAAGCCAGCGTGGTCTCCAAAGCGAGTTCTAGGAAAGGCGCAAAGCTACACAGAGAAACCCTGTCTCCAAAAAACCAAAAAATGGGGTTGGGGATTTAGCTCAGTGGGAGAGCGTTTGCCTAGCAAGCGCAAGGCCCTGGGTTCGATCCTCAGCTCTGGAAATAAAAAAAAAAGCTGGGTGGTGGTGGCACATGACTTTAATCCTGGCACCTGGGAGGCAGAGGCAGGCAGACCTCTGAGTTTGGGGCCAGCATGGTCTACAAAGGGAATTCCAGGAAAGCTAAGAATGTCACACAGAGAAAACCTGTCTCAAATGCACCCTCCTCCCTTGAGACAACTGATAGATGGTACATGTTAAAGTTAGTAGCCCAAATATCGGATCTGTCAGGCAGAGCATTACTTGGATTACAAAGTCAATTCCTATTTGGAGAGTAATGAGGGAGGGGAAATCAACAGTGGTGTATCATGTAAAACAAAAATTCTAAGACCCTCATGTGATAAAACGCTGGCTATCAAGGTTCTTTTCTTTCTACAAGTGAACTGTTCTCCCCTATTTTACATTTTTTCTTCTATTTATGAGACATCATCATTTGAGTGAAATGTTTCAACTTAACCCTGTTATCCTAATTATTCAGCATTCCCTACCTATTACACTTATTTGATGCATACTTTTCAAATAAAGTCGGTCAGACTTTCTGCGTGGTGGCTACTGGGAAAAAAAATAGGTACTAAAACTCTGATTGCTTGAAGCAGGGGAGAATATTATAGAAGTAAAAAGTGGAGAGAGCCAACACTTGGAGGATCCCTGGGTGTTAAGGAACAGTACTTCAGAAGTTCATAAAGTGGTTACTAATGTAATGACTATTGAATTAAAAACAACTAATTATCATCATTCACCATTAAACATTCAGCATACACAGTCTAGTCCAGGTTGACCTTATTTTCAAGGAGTATAAAAATAAAATTAAGCATGGGAAGAAAGTTGTCCTTTTAAATTCAGCTTCCAAAAAAAAAAAAAAAATCTGAAAACAAATGCGATGAATGCCATCATATATTAAAACCTTGTTAAGTGCTCATCAGAAAGCATGGCAGATTTCACTGTGTGTCAGGGATGTGCTTACCCTCCTCCACAATCTCAATCATTCCTTGGTACTCAATCTGTGTTGGATCAACACCTCTCAGAGGACGAATGACTTTACCAGAGTAGATGGTGGGATTAGCTTCCTCAGTAATGCCATTCACTACAAAACAAACGCACATATAATTATCACTCAGCAATTTTAAACTCTGATAGATAGTGAAAAGTATAAGCCCAATGTACATACAACGTGAATGCTTTCTGTTTAGATTTTTTTGGATTTTAATTTTTTTTTTTTAATTATGTTATGTGTTTCTGCAACGACTGTAGTACCTGATGCAATAAGAGGATATCAGATCTGAGCTGGTTTATAGAGAACTGTGAACTACCTGAGGTAGGGCCTGGAATTTAGGTCCTTTAAAGGAATATACATTATTATGCATTCAACCAGTGAATCATCTCTGCCTTTTCCACGCCCACGCACATACAATACAATGATCTTACTATGTAGTTCAGGCTGACTTAGAACTCAAGATCATATATCCGGTTGAGATTATAGGTGTGAGCCACCCTCAACTAGCTGTCTGCCTGATATTCTAAAATTGAGACAGGGAATCTGAAGCCAGTTTTGTTTCTTTAATAATTACTTAACCATAAACAGCCAAAAATATTTTTGTTCTTGTCATTTCTATTTTTCTACCCAACAAAAAATAAGTATAAAAGACTAGAACCTGTTTGGTTTCCTCACAACTATATCTCTAGTGCAAACACATCGTGTACTTAGGTATCTGTGAAATCAAAACAGATGGCTATCCTATCACGAAGTTTCAAGGTAAAGTACTGTTTGGGGAATTTAGATGAAGAAAGCCAAATCAGAGTTGCAGGCTGTGGCAAAACAGACGCCAGAGCTGCACTTGTCAAGTGCTAGATCCTGGGCTGGCTCCACCTCCAACACAGAAGCCCACTCACCCAAAACCAGAGTCTCAAAACAATTAAGAATGCCTTCATTTTTTACATTTAGACCTATGATTCTCCAAAGGAGTCTATCAGGAGAATGCCTACTTCCCTAAAAGCATTAAGATGTATTTATATAGAGAATGTATAATATATTTCTGGGATTAAAAAAAAAAGCACGAAGGTACTTAAAAAAAAAAAAAGACATTTAAATACAATTCCTAGAAGTTATTAGAAATGCATAATTTCCCATCCCACTCCAAAATCAGATGTGAGCCAGGCATGGTGGCACATATACTACTAAGGGGGTAAAGCCAGTTGGTTCTCTGAATTTGAGGACAGCCTGATCAACACAGCCAGTTCCAGCCCAGCCAAGGTTACAGAGTGAGATCCTGTTTTAAACTTTCACAGCCCCACAAATTCAAAATGTCACCTCTTAAATGTTACCCAAATCAGGAGAACTTGCTAAAACAAAGTGTCATATCCAGAATTTCAGAAACCCAAGGTAGGAGTAAGAAATGGATCTCAGACAAACAGCCAAGGTGTACTGCTGACGGGGCAACTGAGAGCATTTGCACTTACAGAACCTCATCCTTATCCTCCTCTTCCACCCTATCTACTACCTTCTAATCAAAGGACAGGATGACTAGGAGTCACAATTCATTACCTGAGTGAGTTTTGTTTACTTTCTCAGCACTGACTTTATTGCCTTTGCCTTTGGACAAGCTGTATTCAACCATATCTCCCAGTTCCAGGCTATCCACATCACCAGAGAACTCACTGAAGGGAAAGGAAAATAAAGTGTCATTAAAGGAAGCCGTTACTAATAACATTAACAGGAATAAGCAGCCATTACCTCTAACATTTATGACAACTTTGTGTATACTAGACACTGTTTTAAATCCTTAAACCTATAAATGAGGTACCTTGTATATCTAGCTCCAAGATAATGAAAAGAAAGAAGTTAATTAAATTAATGGAGGTAACTTATTTAAATGACAGAACCTGAATCAAAACACTTTACACTATATGCTACAACTGTGCATACCAAATCAACATCACTCTGGTACCAATATTTACAACAAAACAGTACTCTTTTTTATTGAGGAAGAAACATGAAGAGGCAGGTCAGTACATGTTTTTGGCAGATGACTAACTTCTGTATACATCTTGCCATAATTACAAATAGGAAAACTGGGTCTCAAAAACTATAATTACCAAAAAGTATCAACTGATTAAATTTTCTGAAACTCTAATGCAAAATAATATGAATATGCTGCCCAAATGGCATTCCTTACCTATAATGGAAAAATATTTCCTTATCATGATTAGCTGTTTCAATAAATCCAAAATTATCTTTCAGAGTTGCCACATAACCCAAGAGCCTTTTAGAGTTAGAATTACGACCTAAAAGTCTCACACAAGTTGCAATCTGCTGTCCAGGCCTCTGTTTGTCACTAATACTAAATTCAACCTACAAAAAATAAGGGTGATCATTAGTTTCATTGTCACTTCCACGTCAAGTTCTTATAACTCTAAAAACCAAACCTGAAACACACCTATAACACACTTTTTACTCCAGATCTCTTTTGCAATTACTTTACTAGACAATTACTCAACTCACTTTTCAGAAAGGATTAAATTTGACCCCTCAATGTGTGTTCTTTGTAGTCTTAATCTCTCTAAAGAAGGCTGCCTGAAAAAGGTAACATAAATCTTTGGCATAATTTTATACTGGGCTCTACTTCAGTACATACTTTAAGCTTTCTTGTAGACATATTTAATTGTATCTAATGCTTGTGTACCTAGCCAATTGAGTGCTAGAGTTACAGGTGTAACCCACCTGTCTCTAAAAACAGCTCATGCTTAAAAACCTAGTATTCACTATGTTGTACAAGCTCACAACACCCTGTTTTAATTATATATTTAACCTTTCAGGTGCAAAAATACTTCCACCAAACTTAACAAAAATAAAGCATCAGGGTTTATGATCAAGATAACCATGAACTTTTCTTCAAATAAGAATTATCTTGCCTTATCTCCTATTTGAGGAGAAGTAGATCCTTCCACATCCTTGGCTTGAAAAGCAATAGTCAGTTTCACCCCACAGTCATCATAGGCAATAATGCCATCTTCTGCCTCCTAAAAAAATATAAAGTACAACTAAATATCAAGAACACTAACAAATTGTAACCAAAAATGAAAGAATTAACTACAGAACTTAGAAATCCTTAACACAAAGTGGCAGAGCCACAAAAGTTTATTGCAGTACCCCCTAAATAATATAAAACACATAAATAAAAGGTATGCCTGCCTTCACGCAGAACTGCCTCAATCCACTATTACTGAGCCCTTTCAGTTTTATCAGAAATTAAGTAAGGTATGTCCATTTCCAGCCAAAAGAAAATTTTTTGCAGCAAGCTTAGCCTTCTCATAAAGATAAGGTTAATATTCCTAAGTAGTAGCTGAAGTCTCCTCTTTATAGTCCCACACAATTCAGTGTTTGACCATTAGTATCATTGTAAAAGGAATTAAATCTTGGTTTAAAATCTAGCATAAATCAAACCACTTGAAAGATGATGATATACTAGTATTTCCACACTAACAATAATTTTCACACGCACACACACATTTTATATACAACTTGCAACAAAATGTTTGTGGTTTACCATCACTTATATAGAAATGTCCCTATCATTAACGTCTTCTTCCCTACACTCCACACATCACTGCTATTACATAATCAAAGCCAGTCCACTTGTGCCCTTCTGCAATTCGCATTCTTCACGGTTATTTATGCATTAATCTATTAAACATGAGCAATTACCAGACAGGCAATTTGTGTTAGCGAAATGACCTCCCCAGTTATTACAAAGTCTTAAGGTTAAATAAAGTGCAGTACCAAACCAGTACAATGGCCCCTTGGTAGTTATTTTAAAATGATTTGTTTTCTAGTAACTCTCTCATGTGCCTTATAACTGACTACACCATTTAGTGTTCTCTAAGTACATAACCAAGTCCAAGTTCATCACTGAACTTAGTTAGCAATCATCAGTGCTATTCTCCCTCATTCAAAACCAAAATCCAGCTTCTTCAAATGAGTTACTTGCTGCTTTCTAAAGATATCCTCCCTGTCCCCTTTCCCTTATCTATACCTCTTTTCTGTCAGAAATGCCCTTTTCTAACTCTACATATTAAATGCCAACATATTAACAGAACCATTCCAGCCTTTCAGAGTTATTTACTTTGCCAGAGTACTCTCACAAACTTGTCTTTGTGTGTATGGGAGAAGGGAGGTTGCTGGTAATTTAATTAGGTCCTTATGGCAAACATTATACTGCTTATTAGCAACCCCAACACCTGTGAGACTACAGAAAACTTCACATCCTTTAAGAATCATTTTCCCCTACTTACTGTATTTGTGAGAGCAGAACTTAAGACTTCTGCATCGTCAATGGACTTGTTAATAAATGGATTGGAAATACATGAATGCAATATATCCAATTCGGAAAACTTTAATCACTTTAGAAGTAAGGGCTTTTAATGAGAGGCTCTTTGTTTTTGTTTTGATTTACTTGCTTTGTAGACCAGGCTGGGCTCAAATTCAGAGATCCACCTGCCTCTGCCTCCCAAAAGTGCTGGGATTAAAAGTGTGCACCACCACTGCCAGCTCGATGAGTGCTTCTTACATGAGGTAGTTTTGCCTCCCTCAGTTCATTTTGCAATTTCTAGCAACATTTTTGTCTGGCATACTGGGAAGAAGGAAGAACACTGCTAAAACATCCCACTTGCAAAATATCCAAGATGCTAAAGCTAAAAAATGTTACTGTTACAAATAGTTTAAAAACCAAGCTTGTCTGAATGATTGCTCTGCATAGGTGAGAATGACTGAACTGATATGATATTCCAGCCTCCACCTTACAAGTGTTAGACTCACAGGCCAGTACCATCATAGCTGGTGTGCAGAGAATTTTAAAAAGGAGACAATGGTTTATTACGGACTGCATTGAATCTGTTTTGTAAGCAAAGATAAAAGACATATAAACCAATTGGATCCCAATAACACTTGCCTTGTCTTTGCCTTTATTTGGGCTTGTGGTTTTAGGATTGGAAAAAGTGGCTTCTTTTTCTACAGTGCCCAGAAAACGATGATCTGAATGGGAATGGAATGAAACTGTGCCCTTGGGAAGTTTTTTAATCCTAATAGCATGATTTCTTTGGGCAGAGAGCATATCCTACAAATCAAAGAAAAATTAACTTTAAAATGACAAAGAAAACAGAAAACCACCCCTCAACACTTTCCCCAACAACTACTCACAGGAACCACAGTAAACTCTACTTCGTCTGCAATGTGGAGCTGGTTCCCATCCAGAATTTCACTGAAGTGGAAGAACATACGAGCATCACGATCCACACACTTGATGAAACCAAAACCATCTCTCATGGCAGCAATCACACCCTGAAACCCAAGTAACAGTTTTATTGGTTGAACAGTTTGTCAAAAGCAGAAGTTCAGAATCACCATCAAGTTCTTCCTTCAAACACCAATGTGAATATTAGATCAGTTTAGGATTTTTTTTTTCATTTATGTACAAACGAATTTCAACATTTTTTTTCTTAAAAATAATACTATCTTCGGGGCTGGAGAGATAGTATAGTGAGACTCTGTCTCAAAAATATTTTTTGGGTGCTGGAGAGATGGCTCAGAGGTTAAGAACACTGACTGGTCTTCCAGAGGTCCTGAGTTTAATTCCCAGTACCTACATGGTGGCTCACAACCATCTGTAATGAGATCTGGCAAACTCTTCTGTGTACATAATAAATAAATAAATAAATCTTATATATATATATATATATATATATATATATATATATATATATATATATATATATATATATATATATATAAAATCTTCTTCTAAACCCCATGTCAAATATGGGCTGCCCATCTACATACTGGAGCCAAATCAACTTCCAAGAAAGCATTTAAACCCCAGTAATTCTGAGAATTTCCAAGTGTCACTCTGGCAAATGTACATTATAAAAGTCTTATGAATATAACCTTATATACACATACCATATTTCATAAAAAGCCACATGACAATGTAACGTAAGAATTTCAAATATTTACTGATATACCTCATGAATAAATGACAAAAGCAATACTTCACTACTACTGCAAAATCTTTTATGAATTTGGGCACAGAAAGAACTTAAGATCTAAAGAATAAAATGTAGTATTTTGTTTCTTCCTAATATTTTCTTTTACCCTATATGAAAATGCAGGATTTGTGGATCATTATAAACACAGAACTTGGAACATATAAAGCACTCATGTTTACTAAAAATAACATGAATTTCTATCCATTTGTCAATTAATTGTACATTAAGTATTTATTGCAGAGATAGATAACTATTAGTTTTGAATATGATCTGAATATTTTGACATTTAATCCTTGTCAAACTCCTGATGATAACCAGGATATATATGTTATACCACGTTATACCATAAAGCATAAAAAAGAGACTCTGCCTGAGAAACTTAATTTCGAAAGATGGTTTATAGTTCTTATAGGACTCAGGTTTGGTTCCAGGCACCACAAGGCAGCTCACAACCACCTGTAACTAACTCCAGAAAATTTGATGTCCTCTTCTGGCCTCTGTGGTCACCAAGCACATACAGTACACACATATGTGCAAGGAAAACTCTCATTCACATTAAACAAATTAAAAAGAAGAGGAGGGGGGGGGGGCTGGAGAGATGGCTCAGAGGTTAAAAGCACAGGATACTGCTCTCCAGATGTCCTGAGTAAAATTCCCAGCAACCACATGGTGGCTCACAATAATCTGTAATGAGATCTGGTGCCCTCTCCTGGCCTGCAGGCATACATGAATCAAAGAGTCAAGGGGCAGGACTGTGGTGGTACACATGTTTAATCCCAGCACTGGAGAGACAGAGGCAGTAGATCTATGTGAGTTCAAGACTCAACCTGATCTACAGAGTTCAAGATGTAGAGAAACCCTGTCTCAACAAACATCAAGGAACTTAGAAAAATTATGTTTTTGCTGACAACACTGAGACATGCTACTGATGGTAGGATCCCAAACAACACTAAATACAAACTGTATCTGAGAAAAGCCAGTCCACAGAATGGTTTTGTTTTTGTTGTTGTTGTTCTGTTTTTTGGAGACAGGGATTTTCTGTGTAGTTTTTGGTGCCTGTCCTGCATCTTGCTCTGTAGACCAGGCTGGCCTCGATCTCACAGATCTACCTCGCTCTGCCTCCCGAGTGCTGGGATTAAAGGCGTGCACCACCACTGCCCACCTAGAATGTTTTTAAGACATATCTGGGTAATGTGTTAGGCACACACCATTCCTAGACATAATCATTAAAAATATCCAAAGCATTATCATAAAAGAAGTGAGGCCTATTTAGCATTGTTTAACCTAGTGTTTAATAAACATCACAGAGTAAATCTTAAAAAAATATACTTCTTGAAGTCTTATTAACATTACATTAGCAATCATCCAGATTTTCAATCTAAACTATATATATTTCCAAGATAACTAACTGAGAGAGTAAGAAAGATGCCCAGACTAATTCAAGTATGCATGGTTCCTAGCTACTTAACAGGGTAAAGAGAGTCCAGTTACATTAGCTTACACTAGTTCCTCTAACAACTTGCAGGAGTTGGCGCTCTCCTTTCATCATGTACATACTCAGGATGACACACTTAGAAGCAAGCACCTTTATTCACTAAATCACCAGTCTAAGAAGTTGTCACTTAATAGTACAAATCCAAATCCATCCCTGAACCCTAAATGTTAGATAAAATCTCATTAATACTGAACACTTACCATCTCTCTGGCTTCATTAGTGAACTGAAATGTATTTGATAGAACCTCTATGTTTGTTGCTCGTTCTAATTTGTCACGTCGGTCTGTTGAAATATTAAACCTAACATGGTCACCTTCCAGCAGGGTCACTTTGGATTTTGTGTCTTTGTCTCCAAAGGGAAGTTCTTTAGGAATCACAAAGTCAACTTTGATTCGTCCTGGCAATGGGTCATTCTGATGAGAAGGAAAAACGATTTTAGCTGGAGATTTCTCATCCTTTTTAGCTCTAAGTCAAACAAGAAGAACACACGGTAAATAGCTTATATTATAGTACCCTGAAAGGAAAAAAAAAGTGCCGACAATACAAAGCCCAATATGAAAGAAGCTTCATGATCTAAGGTCCCATGACAACCATAAAATCAAGCACTGCAGTTAAGACTGCCTTATGATACCAAGAAATGTTGAGGAAAAACATTTTTAGCCTTTTATATCCCACATTTACCCAGCCATTAATGACACCTCTCACTCTACCTCCCCACAAATTAACAAATGGAAAAGAAAAGAAGCAGCAAATGCAGTCCAATATAGTAAGGAACTTCCCCAATGTAGATAACATGTCTTTTGGTCTTTTCTCAATCACTCAGTAAGTAAAGACACACCCATCAACATGCCATTCATTAGTTTTCTTTCTGCAGTACAGGGACCCTGTGGAGGCTAAGAAAGCCCTCTGCCAGAGACATACCCATTGGATTTAGTTGTTTGTTTTTTTAATACTGCCACTATACACAATTTATCAATCAGACTACAATTTTAGTGTCTCCCCTCCCCCCATAATACTGTACTACTAATTAGTCAAAAGACTCTTCCAATAAAGGAAACTCACCTGGTTTTTACTAGGTACTTTTGGGATAACTTTGGTTACAGTTCCTTCAAAATGTTCAATGCTAATATCTTCAAAAATGACTGTTCCTTGAGGCAATAGCCTGACATCTGTTGCAACTTCTTTACCCTACATCAAGAGGTTGGAATGGGAGGGGGGAAGGGGGAGTCACATAATTTTAAGTATTTCCTAATAATAATATTTATTAAAAGGCCAATAATCAAGTTAGAGAATAAACCATCTTACATTTCTGTCCTTGATTGTGAATTCCACATCATCTCCAGGCTGTAAGGTTTCTAGGTCACCCTTAAATTCACTATAGTGAAAGAATATCTCTTTTACAACATCACCTCTTTCAATAAAGCCAAACGCCTCCTAAAGCAAAAAGTACCCCCCAAACACAAGAAAATTACCAATCAATATACAACTTGAAAAAAATCAGCAAGCTTTATCTTAAAATTATATTACAGTCCAAACAGTACAACTTGGTAAAGTCTACCTTTACCAAGACTTACAGAATTAGCAATCAAGGGATTAATGAAACTCAGTTTAAGTTAATGAGGAAACAGTCTTAAAGCAGAAGGCAGGAAAACCAAGTGGTTCAGGTTTGTAGGACAAAGCTTAAAAGAAGTTGAAAAACAACACACCTAAAACATTCAAGTTTATTATCAATTACCTTCATGGCACAAACTACTCCTTGACAGCGAGCTTGTTTCTTTTTCAAAAGCATAATGTTACGAGCACTTACAGCACCAGTGCTGGAGAAGAAAGGAAATCAAGGGGGTTAAATTATTTGAGTGGGCTACATACAAACTACTGAACCTTAAAACAAAACAAAACAAAAAAACACAACCAAAACTATTTTTCTAGGCCTTAAAAATTCTGTCATTATTAAGAATAAAGTTTACAATAAATATCTGACCCTTCTGTATAAAAGAAAACTGCTCAAATTCCTGATCTTTCCTAACTTAAAGTTCATGGGATTTCCGCCCCCTCCCCCATGAATTTGTGAACTACTTTTTAAAATTAAAAAGAAAACAAACTTTTACTTGGGTATATGATATGCTACTCCACTTGACAGTGCTACTCTACTTGACAATTCTAACAGAAGAACTGAAATAAAGACATACTAGAATACCATCAAAGATGGAAAAGCTCTAGTTTTACAGCCAGGTAAGCATTCCTTAGTTATAAACTAAGGTATTGGTGGTAAGAATAAATGGTATGTTATCAGTAAGTGCTAAATTTAGTAGCCATTCTTTTATCTTAATTTTGTTTTTTGACACAGGGTTTCTCTGTGTAGCCTTGCCTGTCCTGGAACTGACTCTGTAGACCAAGCTGGCCTCGAAGAGATCATTCTGCTTCTGCCTCCGGAGTGCTAGGATAAAAGGCACATACCACCATCTTATTCTTGCCCTCTAGGAGACAAGAGACTACCTATTTTGAAAATGACAATCACCCTATTAGAGAACTGAAAACACTTAAAACACCTCGTTAGTACACTGCCCCAATCATTGAACAAAACAATAGTAATATAAACTCAAGTCTATTTTGAAGATTAAACTGGGTTGGGGATTTAGCTCAGTGGTAGAGCGCTTGCCTAGCAAGCACAAGGCCCTGGGTTCAATCCTCAGCTCAAAAAAAAAAAAAAAAAAGATAGTGTAAACTGTATAAGACACAATAGTATTGTTGGGGGTCAATGTTGTAAGAAAAGAGCAGCTATATAAATTCAGACAAATAACTGAATTTTGAGGACTATTAGTGTAGATGCTGGACATGGAATTAGCACCTAGCACCCGTGTGGGGCATAGGTGTGGCTCATAACACCTGTAAACTCCAGGTCTAGGGGATATGATGCCCTCTTCTGGCTCCCTGAGGCACTGTATGCATTATGCGTATGCGTATACATACACACACACACACACACACACACACACACACACACACACACACACACACACACTCACACACTCACAAAATAATTATCAGACATGGTGGTACAAACCTTGAAGCCTAGCACTCAGGAAGCAGAGCCAGGAGTTTGAGGCCAGCCTAGTCTACACAGTGAGTTCTAGGACAGACAGGGCTGCATAGGGACCCAGTCTCAAAAAAATTAAATAAGAAAGTACTAGGTAAAAAATTATTTAGTGCAAGTCTTTGGCACAAATAAGGAATTATTAAATTAAATATAAAATAAAGTTTTTAGTGGCTCCCATCTGAAACTTGCCTATCTATTCCCTGGTTTTGTACTTCATATTCAATTAAGACGCTAGGTCTATGAAATTAATAATATAGAAACCCACAATCCAGTTTCCATATTTCTCTACCATTCCAATAATTTATGATCCATACATACACTGTTCAATTATTCCTTCTTAGTCTATCATCTACCTCTTAAGTCAGGCCAGAAAAAAATATCTAGATCACTTCAATGTAATTTTTGACTTCATGTCCAAATCCCTGGCTGATCTTTATCTTTCATACTAACTTAAATCACTACTAGTCTAGAACATCTCTACTGTTCAAGAGCCTACTATCTCTAGCACGTACACAACTTTAATCTTACTCTGTCCAATTCTTTCAAGGATCATGCAATAAATCTCATCTCATGCTCCTACAACCCAACCAACACAGCTAAATCAAACTTCCATTTCTCCCCAAAATGTCATGATACATCTCTGACCACAGTTTTCCTCATTTCTTATTTGACTTTTCATTATTCTCTCAAAACTAATCTTAAGTACTGGTGTTTAAAAAAACAAACAAAAAACAAAAGAAAAAAAAACTTCACTGAATAGGTAGTTCCCTGAAAATGACAATGTTTTGAGCTAGGAGGTGGTAGTGCATGCCTTTAACCTCAGCACTCGGGAGGTAGAGACAGGTAAATCTCTGAGTTTGAGGCCAGCCTGGTCTACAGTGCGAGATCCAGAACAGTTAGGGCAACAGAGAAGAAAAACCCTGTCTTTGAAAACCAAAACCTGCTTGGCGGTGGTGGCGCACGCCTGTAATCCCAGTACTCAGGAGGCAGAGGCAGGTGGATCTCTGTGAGTTCGAGGCCAGCCTGGTCTACAGAGCTTGTCCAGGACACCATCCAAAGCTACAGAGAAACCCTGTCTCATTAAAAACAACAACAACAACTAACCAACGAAAGGACAATGTTTTAATTACCTTTATATTCTGATACCTGGTTACAAAATAATTACAGACCTTTAAGACCTCAGCTGCTGAATAAAAATCTTCAAAGGTCATGAAAAGTACCCAGATTTGCCAGTTAGATATTAAATCATTTTAGATTTGACCTCCTGACCTCCCCTTTAGTTATTTGAAACAGGATCTAACATAGCTCAGCCTGGTCTACAACTCCTGATCCTGCCTGCCTCTACCTCCTAAGTGTTAGGACTACCAGGAGGTCAGGCACACCATCACACAGGGCCCTCATTTCAAATTTTTTAATGTAACCAAAAAAGAATCATTTAGGTTAGGAAAACATTGGAGAACTTACTGTTTATTGTTATCAATTACAAAGTTAATTTTATCTCCAGTTTCCAGCTGAACGTTCCCTTCCACGTCTTCAGAGGTGTAAGTCAGATAAAACACTTCCTGTGAATTAACAAGCTATTATTATTATCTCGGCAGGATGCATGTTCACTGTACAATGTGATTTACTTAAATACTTTTTCTACTGGCATTTTAAAGCCAAACTTCTTAATGTTATAGGCAGTATGACAAGTAAGTTGTCTTATTTATAAAGACACTTCCCCCTCCATGGTGCTGATGACTTCTCTGAGTCCACAGCTGAGCAGCAATCCAAGTTCAAAAAGCTTACACACGTGGAAGCATTTGCCCAGAAACTGTAGTTACATTTCAAAAAGACAATTTTTACATAAGGCATTCCAAATAAAAAACTGGAGTTAGTGCTTAAAAGGAACCAGAAATAAATTCCCCCTCCCCACAACCCACCAAAAAGTGATTTAAAGGAGCATTTTACCTTAATGTTCTAACTAAGGTCACACTTGGGCAAGCTAACACACTTGGAAGTCCTATGGATTTTTCCTTTAAAAATAATTTTATTATGCTGCACTTGAAGCCTCTTAAAACCAAATTTAAAAATGATTTTAGCAACTAGCTTACGTTTTCTACTTTGAATTTTAAAGTACGCTTATAGATCACATGATGGATCAGGCAAAGGTTTAAGAAAAATACACAAGTTTACCCCATTACGTTCGTAGCATACACTCCCTGTTGGACTCTGACCCGGGGCAGCTGGAGATTTACTCTCTAAGTTGTGAGGAACAGCGCACACAACCTACCAGTCAAAAAAAAAAAAATTTCCATTGCTAATCATTTCAGGAGCAGCACTGTGCAATATAAACTGAGTTCTAATATCCTCTATACTATACATAGGGATGCATTTTAATATGATCCACAAGAGGATGTCATGCTGCCAAGTTTCAAACTTACAGTATACAAATTGACTGTAAGTAAAGACTTAGGGTTATGTATAAAACCCAAATTGAGTCTTGACCATGTTTTTTATTTTAGGTCAAGAAACGCCAGTGCTTCTGACCTAATTTTAAGTTATCTTTATATACTAGAGCTCTCTTCGTGCAAACTGAGGAGGCAGGGGACAATCTTCCTTTTCTAATGTGAAAGATATGCAAATATGGGGCCCTAAGGAAACACAAAATATCAAAGTCACTAACTTGTCCATTTATTCGTTCCTCAGGATGTATTTCTGGTTTTATCTTCACCAATTTAATAGCAATAGGTTTCCCAGTCCGTCGGTCAGATGATACTTCAAATTCAACATCATCTAAAATAAAGAACGTGTTATGTTTGTTGGACTAATGTTTGAAAAAATGGCATCTTGCTTCTGAATTCTACCTTAAAGTAATATTTGAGTTGCCTTAGACCATTAGTTCTCAAAGTGGGTTCCTAGGCCAGAAGCATCAACATTACCTGGGAGCTTAGGAGACATGCAATTCTTGAGCCTTACTTCAGACCTAGGCAAAGACAAACTCTGGGGATCAAGTATAGCAGTACGTATTTTAGCCAGCCTTTGAGTGACTGATATGCACAGGAGCATTTCAGAGCCACTGCCTTAGACCGAGATAGCCACCTATCCAACCCTAGTTTCCATGGTATTTACACACATTACAAATGAAATAATACAAGTCTACAATATTTGGAAACTTCCTATTTTAACTTGTCTATACCTTGGTTTCCTTAACAATAAAGAAAGAATAATTTCTAACACACAAGATCAATGAGAGGATTAAATAAAATGATAAATAGCATGAACCTCCAACATCTGGTACACCAAATATTCATGTTAGCCACTGTTCTAAGTTCATCTTCAAAGATTTTTTTTTTTATGTGTATAAGAGTTCGCCTGCATGTACTTATGCAGACTATAACATTCTGTGTCTGGTACCCACAAAGGCCAGAAGAGACCATCAGATCATCTCCTGGAACTGGAATATGAGCTGAGATGTGGGTGCCAGAAAATGAATGCAGGTCCTATGTAAGAGCAGCAAGTATTCATAACTGCTGTGGCACCATTCCAGCCTCCTGGGTTTTGTTTTGTTTTGAAAGCACATATCTTCATTCCTTTAAATCTTCTAAGTATCTATCTAAAGTAAAAAATACTCAAATATATCTTTTTACCAGTTGAAGTCTTTGAGATCTCATAAGACACCACACCACAATAAAAATTAGAGTATACATTTCAGTAGTTAGCGTAACTAAAATGTTCATCTCCTCTGACTGATAACACACCAACAAGCACTCTCAGGAACTAGTAGACATGCAATAGGGAGTTACAAACTGAGCTGACAGGTTACCTCCTACTTTTAAGTCCTGGAGGTTGCCATTATATTGTGAACAGTGGAAGAAAAGTCTAGCTTGCCGTTCGGAACACTGGATAAACCCATAAGAGGTCAACAGTTTTTCAATAACCCCAGTTTCCCGCAGTGCTGCTGAAGTACCATTGGGGTACCCATTGTGTCCATTGTTGTGGAGAAGGTTTGGATCAAAGCTCATCTGTTTCAAAAAGAAAACAAAACAAAAAACCACTCAATATACATAGATCTGTTCATAATTTCTAGAGCATACTTAATCTGATTAACAGATGTTTTTATCTTTGTTAGAGAAAGGCAAAGAAAATGAAGTTAAAATAGACTTTTTTTTAAAAAAAGTTGATTTATAGACATTTACTACTGAAATACTTAGTTAACATCTCAGAAGAAACTATTATTTTAAGTAATTGCTGTCACTTGAAGAATTTTCACTCACAAAACCAAATAATTCCTGCAGCTTAATACTAAGGTAAAACAATGATATTAACTTTAACATTAACTTAAAATTACTGAAACAATTACAGAACAAAAATAATCAATATAAAAAAAACTGGTTACCTAGAACTACCAGTTTTGTTAACACCTATGTTTGTATTTAAGTAGATATATTCACACTATTTTAGAAAGCCATGCAGGCTGAATTCATAAAGTTAGTAGAGATTAACACAATAAACTTTCAATACTTAATTCAAACAAACAAACAAACAAACAAAAACAAACTATGGCACAATGAATGCTCAAGTCCTTTAAAAAAATAAAAAACTGAAAATTTTGAGTCAAAAACTCTAATACAAAACTCCCAGCCAAAAAGAGTTGTCTAGCCCGGCAGTTGGTGGTGCACGCCTTTAATCCCAACACTCTGGGAGGCAGAGCCAGGCGGATCTCTGCAAGTTGGAGGCCAGTCTGGTTTACAGAGTGAGATCCAGGACAAGCACCAAAACTACAGAGAAACCGTGTCTTGAAGGAAAAAAAAAAAAAAAAAAAAAGGAGTTGTCTAACAATGTTTAGTTAATTCCTAAGAACATTCAAGACCTTTTCCCTGCTAAAAAACCAAGCAGTACCCAGACAATCATGACATCTCTAAATAATGTCATTCTATGATCAATTCTAAGATCTGATAAAGCAAAAGAAACATTCTTCAGTAAAAAAACGAAGCTAATACAATACAATACAACACAATGGAATCTGTTTAGGACAAATATTATTACCTTGGGTATTTCATAGATCATAAAAGTGAATTATTTTGTAAATTTAAAAGAATTGTAAAATGGAAAAAGCATCTAGTAAAGGCTGAGTAGTTTACCACACAACCACCATCTCCAAATCTTCTAAAAAGTCCCTTTCACTGAAATTATGACATAAGCATTTTCATTTTCTTAAAACATAGGCAACTACTAAAAGGATATATATCTTCAGGAGCAAAATCCTTTATGTGAATGATGAGCAGTTTTCCTGCATGTACGTCTGTGTACCACATACTGCCTGCTGTCCATGAAGGCCCGAGCGAGCACTGAGTCACAGACAGTGGGGTACTAGGAATCAAACCTGGGTCCTCTGGCAGAGCAGCCAGCACTCTTTACCAATGAACCATCTTTCCAGCCTCAAGGACCAAAATTCTTGAAAGATAAACAGTTAAGCTGGGTCTTGCTGGTGTACAACTTTAGTCCCAGCACTCAGGAGGCAAGAACAGGTGGATCTCTTGAGGTCCAGGACAGTTAGGACTACAGAGAAACCTTGTCTCAAAAATACAAAAAGAAACAGTTAAATGAATGGGATACTCAAAATATGCAAACCAAAGCACAGTTGTTAGTAATTAATCTGTTTCCATTGTTCTGAACTGTATTAATTTTCACAAAGTCTATAAAAACAATATACTATGCACATTTTACCAATTAGAAAACAATCACTTGCCAAAATCCACTGTTAGATGACTCAACTATGGGCTTTAAGCTCTCTCCAACTAAAGCCACTTGGTAATTTAATTAAAACACAAGAATCAGACTGAGTGGAGATAAGGATCTGAAACCCTCCACTTCCAACAAGATCTAAGCAAGCAATATCGATGCTTCGGTCTCTTAGACTTTCTTTGGGCAGCAAGGTCCTAAACTCCTAAAATTATCTTTCAAAATCCAAAGTGAAAGAATTGACTAGAAAGTTATACAGTCTGCAGGTACTTCAGCTAGACCATGCAGCCTCATAAGCCATGCTGAACACAATGCAAGACAAACTAAATTACCCCTTTCCTGACTTACAGATCTCTGATATGTGGGGGTCCGCTTTTGTTTTTTTGTCCCAGATGAGGTAGAAGATGAAGACAAGGGTAAAGAGAGTGAAGGAGGGGCTGCAGGAGTGGGTTGATGATCTGATGATAAGGTAAATATGTTCTCCATATCAAATAGCTGTGGCAACATAGCATAATGTTTACGAGTATAATCAGTAAATGAGGGTCAAACTGAAAAGTATTCTCAGATACATTAAACAATCATTATCCTGTGTTATAATTTTTTTAAATGTCATAAGAACACTCTAGAGGCAGCCGGGCGGTGGTGGCCCAAGCCTTTAATCCCAGCACTTGGGAAGCAGAGGCAGTCTAGGTCGGGGCCAACCTGGTCTACAGAGTGAGTTCCAGGACAGCCAGGGCTACACAGAGAAACCCTGTGTCAAAAATCAAAAACAAAAAACTCTAGTGGCTAAGCCAAAATTCTTCTCAATTCTAATCCAATGGGAAATAGAATAAAAATACTACAATTTCATTTTTGCTGAAATAAAAATTAGTTCCTATAAGTATTACTGTGTATTTACATGTCAGCTTTCACTAAGCTGATATATCATGTCAGAGAGTTAAATTTCCCAGATAATGCCAATATTCTGAGAGTTAAAGTACAACTCAGTAGGTTGAGGGTCAAGTCCTATTTCCTTACACATTTGCTCTCAGCACACTACACACTGAGTTATGTAGGCAGCTCTGCAGCAGGGTATGTTCTGCAGATGCTATATGGAAGGGAAAGTTAAGTGCAAGCACAGCCCACGGGAGTCGACACTTCTACTCCCAGTGCTAGCTAGTCAACCTATTATCAAAGACATGACTACTTAATGAGATCTAATGACTTAGGTCAGGCTTATATTAGCCACAATAAAACACACTGCATATATAATGTCCCTGATGTATCAATTCAAAATAGGGTGAAGGTTAAAACAAAACAAAGAAAAAAAAAGCCAAGCATGGTGATTCATGTGTACAACCCTAACATCTGAGAGCCCAAAGCAGGAAGAGTATTGAGTTGAAGGCCTGCATGGACTACAGCGAAAGCCTGTCTTACAAAAGGTAAAATAGCACAGAAACAGTCCTCCAAAACAGTGATTCTCAACCTGTGGGTCACACCCCCTTGGGAGGGGTCAACAATCCTTTAACATGGGCCACCTAAGACCACTGGAAAACAGATATTTACAATTCATAAAAGTAGCAAAATTGCAGTTATGAAGTAGTAATGAAAATTTTATAGTGGGGGTCACTACAACATGAGGAACTATATTAAAGGGCTGCAGCATTAGGAAGGTTGAGAACCACTGCTCCAACACAAAACAAATACTTAAACCAAGCATGGTAGCACATGCTTTTAATCCAACACTTAGGAAGCAAGACCAAAAAATTTAGAAACAAAAGAGAATCAAATAAAAACTCCCCTACAAAAAGTATACAGACCATACTTATCTAATGAAGATGACATGAATCTGTATAAACAGGTAACCTACTTCCATAATACTGCTCATTTTTATTATATACACTCTTCCAAAACAACTATAGTATAATAATGCAATCCATAAATAGTTTCACCGGCTTCTTACTCACATGTTATACAATCAAAATAATTTGAGGACCATTATTTTAGGCTGACTTAGATCATGAATTTCAAAGTCCTATTTTTTTAATGTTTAGACCTTAGTCTTACTACATGGATTTTTAAATGAAAAGACAGACAAACCCATGTGATAAGAAACATAAAACCCAGAAAACTGTAAGCCTAACCCATCATCACCATTCATTTTCAACTTTCCATTCCTACCACACAGCAAGCACTCTGTAGGTAGCAAGAATGACTACTTTCTCACCAAAGAAAAATAAACCAGAATCTGAAAAGACAGACACTAGCATTTCCTTCCAAAACTTAACTCAGGAACAAGATACTGGAATCCAGGCTACACTGCTCTTTGGTCTTCTCTCTAAATCTCCACTGACCTATGCTCTTTTCTGTAGCCTTTAACCACTTTAGGTACTGTTTTATCCTTCACAGGAAAAGACAGATACTACTCAACTTTCTTTCCCTTTTTTTTTTTTTTTTTAACCAGAGCCTCATAATATAGTTCTAGTTGGCTTTGTACTATGTAGCCCAAGCTAGACTTGAAATAGCAATCTGCCGGGCAGTGGTGGCTCACGCCTTTAATCCCAGCACTCAGGAGGCAGTGGCAGGTGTCTCTCAGTGAGTCTGAGGCCAGCGTGGGCTACCGAGTGAGTTCCATGAAAAAGGAGCAAACTACACAGAGAAACCCTGTCTCGAAAAACAAAAAACAACAACAAAAAAAAGAAATAGCAATCTTCCCACCTTAACCTTTTGACTGCTTAGACTACAACTTTGGGAAGGTATTTTATGTTTTCAAAGAACTCTAATTGGATTAGTAATTTTGAAAAACTATATAACTTTTTATGTAATTATAACTCATTTGTTCACCAACATTGCCAAAACCCTTTTTCCAGCACCTGGAAAGAGGAGACAGGAGGATCTTTGAGTTCAAAGTCAACCTGGTCTACATAGCTAATTTTGCAAAAGGTCATGACCATGACAGACAGACAGACACAAAGGACACACTAATAAAATGAAATATTCAATAAAACCCTCAGAAGTCACTACTTATGTAATGCAAAATGCTCAGAAAAAAATGGAAAAGAAAAAAAAACAAACCTAAAGGGGTGGAGGGGAACATCACAATTCCTGGATTTGTCATCAATTTTAAAAAACCCAAAAGACCGCTGATTTTATATATGTAAAGTTCCATAGTCAGGAAAATATGCAGTTAATTTCATAGTGATATTAAAGAATTTAAGTAAATCTGTAGAATTAAATTACCAGAACATGACTCTGAGAACTATGACTTTTTGTTCAGATAAATCGATGGAGTCTAATCAGTGGATGGCATGAGTATAGATAGATACTCACTTGTTTTCAGCTATTAAAAGGTTCTACAACCAATAAACAAATCAATGAATTTTGAAGACTTTGACAAAATTTGAGCTTTGTCAATGATTTAAAAATCCTCCATCTTAAGTACTGGTGCTTCTTCCAAAAAAACAAACAAACAAACAAACAAAAAAAACAAAAAAACAAACTTCACTGAATAGGTAGTTCCCTGAAAATCACAATGTTTTGAGCTAGGAGGTGGTAGTGCACGCCTTTAACCTCAGCACTCGGGAGGCAGAGACAGGTAAATCTCTGAGTTTGAGGGCAGCCTGGTCTACAATGCGAGATCCAGAACAGTTAGGGTAACAGTGAAGAAAAACCCTGTCTTTGAAAACCAAAACCTGCTTGGCGGTGGTGGCGCACGCCTGTAATCCCAGCAATCCCAGCACTCGGGAGGCTGAGGCAGGTGGATCTCTGTGAGTTCGAGGCCAGCCTGGTCTACAAAGCAAGTTCCAGGACAGGCTCTAAAGCTACAGAGAAACCCTGTCTCGAAAAACCAAAAAGAAAAAAAGAGTATGTAAATCAGATGTGGTGGCACATACCTTTAATCTCAGCACTAAGGGGCAAAGGCAGATGATCTGTGAGGTCAGCTGGGCCTACACAAGCAGGTGTCAAGGTCAGGCAGGAGGAATAGCATAGAGCTAGGTGTGATGATACATGACTGCCATCTCAGCACTTGGGAGATGGATGCAGTAGGATCAGGAATTTAAGGCCATCCTGAGCTACATATTCACTCTGTAATTAGTCTGAGCTACATGAGGCTTTGTACAAAAAAATGTTTATGCTGTAATAAAAAAAAAATTATACGGGAACTGGAAAGCTGTCCCAGTGGTTAAGAGCACTTGTTGCTCTTGCAGAGGACCCATGTTCAATTTCTGCTCCCACATGTCAGCTCAAAACCATCTGTAACTCTAGTTCCAGAATCCTCTTATCTTCTCACATACCAGGAACACATGTGGTACAGCACAGACACATATACATGCAAACCTCTTGAACATAAAATAAATAAAAGATCCCACAAATGAAGAGCTAAAAACTAGCAAAAATGAAAAGAAAATCCAATTCTTACTCAATGGCTCACACTTTTGAAACATTTTTATTTTTTGCATGAGTGTTTGACTGCATCTATATGTATACCATTTGAGTGCCTAGTACTGGAGGAAGCCATAAGAAGCTTTAGGATGTCCTAAAACTAGATGATTGTTGTTAACCACCGTATGGATGTTTGGGACTGAATCTGGGTCCTCCGCTAGAGCAGCAAGTGCTCTTAACTGTGCCATGGCTCATCACACTCTCAACTCCCCGCTGGCCTATTCATTTAACCAGGACCTAAGTGCTTACAATACCAGCACTGATCTAGGTTCTATTCATATAGATTAGGATCTCAGTTACACTTAATTTTCCAGAGATTTCCTCAAATGTAAAGTCAGAGCTTAAGTGATTTCATGGAGGGGTTGGGGATTTAGCTCAGTGGTAGAGTGCTTGCCTAGCAAGCGCAAGGGCCAGGGTTCGATCCTCAGCTCCAAAAAAAAAAAAAAAAAAAAAAAAAAAAAGAGCTGGAGAGATTGTTTGGTGGGTAAGAGCACCGACAGTTCTTCCAGAGGACCCAGGTTCAATTCCTGGCATCCATAACAGTACTGTCAACTCCAATTCCAGGGGACCTGACACCCTCATACAGATAAACATGCAGGAAAAACACCAATGCATATAAAATATAAGTTCTAGTCATTATAATTTTATGCCATTAACGCCTGTAAGTATATGTTTGTGATCTAGTCTGCTTGAACAATTCCATTCTATAAGTTATTTCCCTCAAAGCCAGTTCTAAAAAGGATAGTTCTGTATGCCTAAAGTAAACATCTCTTCATTTAACTTCCACTGTTCCTTTCAGCAGGGTTTCATGTAGGCCAGCCAAAGGCAGACTGAAATAAGTCACTGAGGATCTCTCTAACTCCTCAATCTTTCTGCCTCAGCCTCCTAAGCCTAGACGTACAGATGTGTGTTTTCTCTACTGATTTTAAGTAACTACTACTAAAATATATTTCACTATTTTTATAGTACTTTAATTAATATAGAACAATGATTATTTCTCTGTTAGGTGCATTAAAGTTTTAGCAACTGTGTCACTTAAAACACATGTCCTTCATACAATCTCTCAACAAACCACATCAGGGAAATCAGGTTTTTCCTTTTAGTACCTCTAGTATAGATTTAGTCCAAAACAAAACAAACAATAACAAAATACACAGCAAAACCCCTGTAACCAGTGCATGCCTGTAGATCAAGGACTTGGGAGGTGGAGGCAGGAGGTCATCCTCACTAGTTGGAGATCAGCCTGGGCTACATGAGACCCTGTCATAAAACAATAAAACCAACCAAATAAATTATAATGTTTGGGTACCTGTGGAGTCAATGAGAGAGCACTGGATCACTATGAGCCTAGCACCTAAAGTGGACACTAGGACTCAAAGGGTCCTCTGGAAGTAGCTGCAAACAGCCTTAACCTCTAAGCCTTTAGTACCCTTTGTTGGTTAACCTGTTTCAATTTACAAAGCTTAAATCGTTAAAGTCTGTACTCTTTTATTGTTCTAAATTCATAACCATCTCAGGATGCTGGGATGGTTCAGGGTGCTGCTTCACATAAAAAGCTTAGATTAAGTGTCTAGTTAGCACAACTGCTCATTATTAGGTCTTTAAGAAAAATAGGCACAAGAGAATCTGGAAGCTGGTTGGTTACCTCGCCTTTACAATAAAAAAAAAATTCAGACTCTTAAATTTCTTGGTAAACTGTTACGTTTCTCCATATAACTAGTGTAACATCAGTTTTCCAATGTCCTTGCTGATGTTCCTAGGTTATCACTAGTAAGGGAGAAAAAGGCACTGTTGTGCTGACTTTGAAAACATGCCCTTTAGTTTCAGGTAACATTTATTTTATTGTTATGCCCCTAGCAGTTAGCAAGTTACCCTGTCATCTCAGCCATTAAAAGCATTTATTTTCTCTTGATATTGCTATTATCTTGAATATGAAAATTATCTTCAGAAAAAAACAAAACAGGATTTCCTATATTTGTTTTTCTTTTGTCATCTTTAGAGGTTTGGGGGTTTTTTTTGTTTGTTTTGTTTTTTGTTTTTCAAGACAGGGTTTCTCTGTAGCTTTGGAGCCTGTCCTGGACTAGCTCTGTAGACCAGGCTGGCCTCAAACTCGCAGAGATCCACCTGCCTCTGCCTCCCAGTGCTGGGATTACAGGTGTACGCCACCACCGCCCGGCTTTAGAGGGTTTTAATGAAACAATTCAAATGAATTCATGTGTACTTTCACTTGCCCTCCAATCTCTTCCCAAGCCTTTGTTTTTTGCTATCTACCTATATTTACTCATTCCTATAAATTAATAAAGTGAGTCCCAGGACAGCCAGGGCTATAGAGAAACCCTGTCTAGAAAAACCAAACCACACCACACCACAAAAATTCACTAGGGGTTCCAAAGTATAATCACATATATGTCTGAAAATGAATAGTCACACCCATTGTTTCACTGTATACTAATCTAAAAATGAAAAACTAACACTCAAGGGTTATCACATTAGCAAATGTTTCCTTAACCACACTTTTATTCATCTAAGCATTTTACAATCATAACATGCTTTACAGCCAGTGTCTTCTACCTCAGTTGTATCTTGCTTGCTAATGTACGCATATAGCTCTATTTTCAGATAGTGGGGAGTACACAGGGTATATTCACCCATGTACTGAAAATGTTCATGTAGCAATATTCAGAATACAGAGATTAGATCAAGCTGTAGCAAATGAAATATTTAATTTACATCCATCTCTGTAATTCACATCAGTGAAATAAATGGGAAAATGGAAAACAAGTACTTCACACAACTGCCCTGCATCCTTAAGACACAGTCTTGCTGTTACCCCATGCTGTCTTCCATTTGTGGGATGAGGTCCTGCCTCAGTCCACCAAGAAACCGAGACTAGAAAGAAGCACACGTACTTCCCAACCTCTTCCTTTAGCTTGTAAGAAGCTTCAGTTTGTGGTAGGCCAATAAATAGAACAGCCTATACTTACTCTTAAAATCAGGTGAGGAAGAAAAAGACAGAAGTCATGCTAGAACAAATATCTTAAAATTGGTTATGGAGATAAATTTATCACTAGAGTAGTTATCAATTAAGAAACAATACAGGAGTTGGGTGTTGGGACATACCTTTAATCACAGCACTCAGGAGGCAGAGGTAGGCAGATCTCTGTGAGTTCAAGGCCAGCCTGGTCTCCAGAGCAAATTAAAGGATAGCCAGGGCTACACAGAGAAACCCTGTGAAGGGAGGGAGGAAGGGAGGGAGGGAGGGAAAAGAAAAGAAAACAATGCTGGGTGGTGGCGCATGCCTTTAATCCCAACACTTGGGAGGCAGAACCAGGTGGACTCTCTGTGAGTTCAAGGCCAGCCTGGTCTACAAAGTGAGATAGGACAGGCACCAAACAACACAGAGAAACCCTGTCTCGGAAAAAAGAAAAAGAAAATGAAACAACATGGGGGTAGTAGTTGGTGGTGGTAGCTAAGAGAACTTACTTGCTACTCTTGCTAAGGACCTAGGAACCCAAGTTCCAGGGGATCCAATGTCTCTTCTGACCTCTGAAGGACCTTGCAAAAGCACATAGCACAAAAACATACACCCAGAGACACACCTAGAGACACACCTAGAGACACACACGCACGCACTAAATAAAAAGCAATGCTCATCCACTATAGGCCTGTGTGCTTCTTGAAATAAGACAAACTATTTCCATTCAATTTCATTTGCCACATTTTAAAATATAGTTGTTAACTTTTTGAAATCACCTTCCTCTTGTTCCTTTCTAGTGCTTGTATTGCTGTTCTTTAAGGTTCTCTTCACAGTATTTCCTCTTTATACCACTTATAACCTAATAATTCCCTTCTCAATTCCAAGACTTTACGTTTTAGGAAATCTAGAAACTAAAAAGACAAATTGCTCTTTATAACCCTAATAATTTTCTCAATAACTCTTTAACATCCCATACTAGTAGTCTTGCCTTTTCTTTTTTTCTTTTTTTTTTCTTTTATTTTCTTTTCTTTTTATTTTTTTTATTTTTCAAGACAGTGTTTCTTCTGTGTAGCCTTGGCTGTCCTAGAACTTGGTCTGGAGACCAGGCTGGCCTTGAACTCAGAGATCCACCTGCCTCTGCCTCCTGAGTGCTGGGATCAAAGAAAGGCACGCCGCCGCCGCCGCCGCCGCCACCACCACCTGGCCTTTAGCATTGACTTCTGATTACAAACAAACTGTAAATCCCAATTTCAACAAGCTCTGACACAAACTTCGTATCTCAGTGAATGACAAATTTTCTTTCTAGTTTGGACCATTGCATGGACTAAGTTGGTTCTCCCTAGGCTTATCTTCACATTGAACCTGTTACAAGACCCTGACTATTAGAACCCCATGGTCTGCCTGTTTCTCCATCAATACAGACAAACCTTTGTCTTAACTGTCTGTTCTTTGATCTCAGCAGATCTTCTCATCTTAAAATTATCTCTCAAATGAATATAAAGGAATCAAGCCATCTTACCTTTGAAAAACAAAATCCATTAAAACTGCTAATAACCATCCCATGGCTCTCATATAGAATAGAGCCAATATACTCTGTCCACAACCTGGCTCCAAAAAGCTTCCCTGTCCAGTTACTCTAAATACCGCTTAAAACTCTCTAGTCTCTCTGTAACTGGACTGTTCAATACAGTCCCAGGTTCCCCATCTGAGAACTGTTATTTCTGTACTCTAGCAGGACGACCTTTTCCTCTTGACAAAGTGCTGCTTTTTCTACACACCTCCCCTCTGAGAACTGTCTCATATTCTCAGCATTTAGTACCTTTTCTTTTAGTCTACATTTAACAGTAATATTTTGTAATAAAAACTTAATTCACTACCAGACTCCAGCACTAGCAATACATAACAATACAGTAAGGATGTGAACCATCCATCCATATACCATGCCCAGCTTATACATTCTTAACCAATGAAAATACAAAACCTACCTCGCAGTGATAATCAAATATTGCACTTTCAGTAGTATTTGCTGACTTTTCTTTTGCAGCACAAGTTCCAAAGGATGAAAGTTGCTAGTATTTAGGAAAAAAAAAAAAAATACAGAGAGCGAGAGGAAATGATCTATCAAGCTAATAAAGAATACAACTGCTGCTGCACCGGGCAATCTCACAGTACAGCACTGAAGAAAACAAAGACTACTAGCAGCGTTGGGAAGTGCTCTTTCAAAGCTGTTGAGTAGGCACAAACTTCTTGTTTCAGATCAAGTGTTGTGTCTTCAACTTGTGTACTCTTCTTTGGTGTTGCTGGTTGTTCCGGGTCTGTTCCTTGCCTGATCTGAACTTGAAGCAGCAGTTTCAGGTGGTAAAGTCTGTTCCGTTACACTTCATACTGGAAGCAGACACAAAGACAAACTATAGCTAGTAAAGAACCAGGGGCAAAGGGTTGGAGGCTTAGAATCACTGTCCTGTGATGCAGGTAACTTGGGAAGCACTCACTCTTGGAGAGGTCAAGTGAGGACTGCCTACATCCTCTGCCAAGACCCCCAAATTATTCCAAAGTCCTGCTGACTCCCACCCCCAATCACCTGCAAGTCACACAATATATTATTCAGCTGGGACAAGCATCTTAAAGAAACCAACAGTATGTTACATTTTGTGGAAAACATAAAATAACTCCCCATTGCTGTTTACACTAGAGAAAACTAGAATACAGGACACAAATTTCAGCTGCTAGGCTGGCTGCTGCATGTCACATACTATCCTAGAAATCACACTCCTTTCACCACTGTACCAGTGGCAAAGCTACACGGTGAACAGAGACAACTAAGATAGGGAATCTGATTAGGACCTGAAAAACTATGGAAATAAAACAACTAAGTACCCTATGCATAAATATTACCTAAGACAAGTCTGAATAACTATGGAATTCTAAGTTCTTTGAAAATAGAACATTGTAGTATTATGTGATTTATCTTAATGTCATTATTGTGTATGTAAAATGTGTGAATATGCAATCATGCACATGTAGATATTGAATGTTTTTTTTTTTGGGGGGGGGTCAGTTGTGATTTAACTCAGTACCTTTACTCACTGTGCCATCTTGCTGGATATCATGGGATTTTTTTTTATTTTTATCTTTTTTATTTTATTTAATTAATTAATTTATTTTTAGAGACAAGATTTCTCTGAGGAGCCCTGGCTGTTCTGAAACTCTGATCTGTGGACCAGGCTGACCTCAAACTCACAGACATCCACCTGCCTGTGCCTCCAAAATGCTGGGATTAAAGGTGTAGGCCACCACTGCCTGGCCCTCATGGGATTTTAAAAAATCTTGCTTCAAGTCAAGTTCTCTTGGATGGATGGGCAATAACAAGTGTGGCATTTTTCAGAGGAACTGAACAAGTCAGCCTGGATAGAAGAGAGGGCTGGTGATAGTGGGAAGACAGATACACTGTGACGCAAGCACTGTGGCACATTTGTGTGCCACCCATAAACACACATATAATGCAATGAAAAATTGTTATAAGCTATTGAAATGGTTTAGCGTGTAAAGGTTCTTTTCCACCAAGATCCCCAGGACCCATGTGATTGAAGAGAGCTGACTTGGCAAGCTGTCCTCTGATATCCACACAACTGAGTACTTGGACACAGATAAATTCAAATACAGCCGGGCGGTGGTGGCGCACGGCTTTAATCCCAGCACTCGGGAGGCAGAGAGACAGGAGGATCTTTGTGAGTTCGAGGCCAGCCTGGTCTACAGAGGGAGTTCCAGGACAGGCTCCAAAGCTACAGAAAATCCCTGTCCCAAAAGACAAAAACAAAAAACAAACAAACAAAAAAAATCAAATACAAAGAAAACAAATGTAAAAACAATGTCTTATTTTCCTACCCTGCCTAGGCTGGTCTTGAATTCTTGACCAAGGAATTCTCCCATCTCACCTCCCAAGTAGCTGGTAACATAGGTGCACGTCAAATGTGGCAACTGTTTGATGGTTTGCTGAGTAAAAGTGTTTTATTTGGTGCGTTCAATCCCTGGGACCCATATAAAGGTGAATGGAAATGGAGGTGGTGGCAGTGGTGGCCCACGCCTTTAATCCCAGCACTTAGAAGGCAGAGGCAGGTGGATCATTTGAGTTCAGCCTGGTCTACAGATCAAGTTCCAGGACAGCCAGAGCAACACAGAACCCTATCTCGAAAAACAAAACCAAAAAGTGGATGGATCCAGGACAGGCACCAAAGCTACACAGAGAAATTCTGTCTCAAAAAAACCAAAAAGTCCCTTTTCTCTTTCTGCTCTCTTCCCTCCACAAGGTCTGTCTCTCCCCCACCCCACCCCCGTCCGTGTCTGTCTGTCTGTCTCTCCCCCTCCTTTCTCTCCCAATAAAGCTCTAGAAAGGTAAAACAAAGAAAAAAAAAAAAAAAAAAAAAAAAAAAACACCACAAAACAAAAAGTGGATGAAGCAAAAAAAAAAAAAATCCATGAAGTTTGGGCTGGAGAGATGGCTCAGAAGTTTAGAGCACAGGCTGCTCTTCCAGAGGTCCTGAGCTCAATTCCCAGGAACCACATGGCAGCTCACAGCCATCTGTAATGAGTTCTGGTGCCCTCTTCTGCAGGCAGAACATTCTGTACATAGTAAATAAATAAATCTTTAAAAAAAAAAAAAAAAAAATCCATGAAGTTTGTCTTCTGACCTCCACACCTAATCAAACAATAATTAAGAAAAAAAAGAATGACTATAAGGTGACCTAGATGTGGTGGGACATGGCCACAAATTCCAGGACAGTCAGGACTATAGAGACCCTGTCTCATACAAACACACACAAAAAACAAGTTACAGACAACCTGTAGAAGCCAATTCTCTCCTCCCAATGTGCGGATTCTGTGACCAACTAAGGTCAGGTTTACCAGCTGGTGCTCCTTAACCACTGCAAAGGATCTAATGAGTCTCACCTTTTGCTTTGAGAAGGGCTGAAGGCTGGCCTGAAACCCACCATGTAGCACTAGATGGCCCAGGTTTTCCTGCTTTCACCCCAACATGCTAAGTTTTGAAGTCCTTGTCAACCCTATGCCTTTCATTCCTGACTGAACCCAGGACCTCTGCACACATGTCATTCTACCACTGAGCTACATCCTAGCTCCAGTCATTGCCTTAATCCCCACTAAGATAGACAACAGAATCAAGTGCCAGCTTCAATCTTTTTGGTGCCAAATCATTTCTGAAGCTTATGTCATGTTTATGTATCATGTTCTTCTAATTATAGAAATTTCTGAGAGGCACCTAATCCACTATTGCTTAACTACAACAGTAATTAATATAGCAAAAAGATAGTTAATCCATAACAGGCAAAATGACCTCAAAATTCAAGTATAAACAGTTCTAATAACAACATGAAATCTTAATTACCCAAACAAAAATTATCTCATCTATAAAAAAAGCAGATCTGGGGGGCTGGAGAGATGGCTCAGAGGTTAAGAGCACTGGCTGGTCTACCAGAGGTCCTGAGTTCAATTCCCAGCACCCATAGGGTGGCTCACAATCATCTGAAATGAAATCTGATGTCCTCTTCTGGCCTGAAGGCATACATGTAGACAGAACACTATATACATAATAAATAAATAAATCTTTAAAAAAATATAAGCAAAACTAAACAAAAATCAATACTGTTGAGGATGGAGAGACAGCTACCAGTAGTTTAGAGCACTGGCTGCTCTTCCAGCATTAGGACCCAGGTTCTATTTATTCTTAGCACACACAGAGCAGCTCACAATGGCCTATAACTTCAATTCCAGGGGATCACACTCTCTCCTAGCCTCCATAAGCAAGAGACACACATATGGTGTAGAGACATACATGCAAACAAAATATCAATATACATAAAACAATTTTTCATTTTGTTTTTTGAGACAGGGTTCCTTTTTGTAGCTCTGGTGGTCCTAGAACTCATTCTGTAGACCAGGCTGGCCTTGAATTCAATGGAGAGCCACCTGCCTCTGCCTCCCAAGTGCTGGAGATTAAAGACAGGAGCCATCACTGCCCAACCTCACAGAATAATTTTTTAAATTTAAAAAATGACAGCGGGGGCTGGGGATACCTATCAGTAGTAGTTAGGCTTGCCTGCAACCAAACCCCTAACGCAAAAAGGAACAAACCACAACAAAATCACATGTATTACTGGGGGAAAAAAAAGAAAAACAAGGCTGGGCGGTGGTGGCGCATGCCTTTAATCCCAGCACTCAAGAGGCAGAGCCAGGTGGATCTCTGTGAGTTAGAGGTCAGCCTGGTCTACAAAGGGAGTTCCAGGAAAGGTGCAAAATTACACAATGAAATCCTGTCTCAAAAAAACAAAAAAGGGGCTGGAGAGATGGCTCAGAGGTCAAGAGCACTGACTGCTCTTCCAGAGGTCCTGAGTTCAATTCCCAGCAACCATGTGGTGGCTCACAACCATCTGTAATGAGATCTGGTGCCCTCTTCTGGCCTGCAGTCATACATGCTGTATACATAATAAATAAAAATCTTTAAAAAAAAAAAAAAAAAAAAAAGAAAGACAATCCCATCCAGGCAGTGGTGGCCTTGGGAGGCAGAGGCAGGTGAATCCCTTGAATTCAAGGCCAGCCATGTCTACAGATCGAGTTCTAGAGATACACAGAGAAACCCTGTCTCACAAAATGTCTTTAAATTTGAACTAAATTGGGTTGGGGATTTAGCTCAGTGGTAGAGCGCTTGCCTAGCAAGTGTAAGGCCATGGGTTAGGTCCTCAGCTCCAGGGGGGGAAAAAAGTTTGATCTAAATTAACTCAACCTAGGGTGATAAATCATGTCAATAACTGTCTAATAACCAAAGATTCCTACAATCTACACCCCAGAGTGCTGCAGAGCTCATCTTGAATAATGAGGCCTAGTAGTAAATGTTAAGTACAAACTTACAACAAAGAAGAACTGAGTAGATAATTTAGTATCTTATTTATGAGAACTATAGGTAACTGAATGGTTTTCAACCAAATTAACTCTGAAGAACTTGTAGGTATTGGTCAAGCATTTACATAAAATGAGCTAGCTACTCCAAATAATATCATTCATTAGTGATGCTGACTCCTTTAACTCTCTGAAAACAAATTCATCTCCCTTTAGCTCCCCAAAGCTAGACGCTTAATAGGAAACAAATGAAGAGCCTACTTGTTGCTAAATATTCAACTCTCTCCCAACACTGTTCCACAAGGAAACAGTATCATTATTTACCATTATGTCATGTTATTTTAGGAGTTAAAACTAATTCTTTTACTCATTCTGAATGGCACCTGCCTTAAAATAATCAACACCTGTCCTATTATTATTTCCCACAGCTGCATTATCTCAAAGGTTCAGCAGAAGTTAATATAGGCTGAAAGAATTTATCTATGTGGTAATAAGTCCATCTAAAATATATCAAAAGATTTGTTTTTTTGAAACAAGAATTTTACTATGTAGCCTTTGCTAGCCTGGAATTCACTAAGTAAAGGAGGCTAGCCTAGAACTCAGATCAGCCTCCCTCTGTCTCCCAAATGATGGGATGTGATTAAAAGCCTGTGCCACTGTGCCCACTCAATTTATAATTCTGACAAATTATTGAGTATATGACAGCATTTACTTGGGGAGAATGAAAATGAAAGACTAAACCAGTGTGCAGAGAACCTCTTAACTCATTTCCTTTAATCCCAAGTGCTGGGATTAAAGGAAGTACCTCTTTTTTTTTTTTTTTAAGAGGAAAAACAAAGACCCAAACTGGTCAGAATCTCCACTACCAGACACTTCATCGAACACACTTACAAAATTTTCCATAGGGGTGTGTGTGTGTGTGTCTGTGTGAGAGAGAGAGATTATGAATAAAATTCTTGCCTCCACAGTTCAAATCTGTGATGCATTAGCTGGTTTAAATTCAAATATACCACATGTACCACAACTAAGGCAAACAAGCTGTGATTTGCTTTGACCTCTTTTGTTTTCTTCCTTTGTGTGTTTTGTGGTGGTGAGAACTGAACTGGAAATCTTACTCATGCTAGGCAAATGCTCTACTATTGAGCTATACCTCTACTCCCTTAATTTTTGGAACTAAGATTAATGATAAAGTTTAGATAAAAACAATATAATCAAAATTGCTGGGTGTCATGTTGCATGCCTTTGAACCTGACTCTTGCTGGACAGAGGCAGGTGGACCTTAGTTCAAGGCCAGCCTGGTCTACAGAATGGATTCCAAGACAGAAACCCAACCGTCAAGTGGTAGTGGCGGCGCATGGTTTTAATTCCAGCACTCAGGAAGCAGAGGCAGGCAGATCTGTGGGTTTGGGGCCAAGTCCGGTCTACAGAGTGCCAGGACAGCCAGGGATAAATAAAAAACAAACAACCCAAAAACTGTAGAAACAAAAACAAAACTAAGTCACCTACTAAGGGGAAGTAAAAAAACTGATATTGATTCAACTATCCTTTAGTATATATTTAGTAATAACTGTGCTGAGTTAATGATCCGAATATTAGGACATTTAAAATCATGTATCCAGCATGTAACTGCTATTAAATACAGCAGGGTGGAAAGCTGAAGAAATTACTATCCAACAAAAACCTACTCTAAGGCTGGGCGGTGGTGGCGCACACCTGTAATCCCAGCACTCAGGAGGCAGAGGCAGGTGGATCTCTGTGAGTTTGAGGCCAGCCTGGTCTACAGAGCTAGTCCAGGATAGGCTCCAAAGCTACAGAGAAACGCTGTCTCAAAAAACAAAACAAAACAAAACAAAACCCCTACTCTAGACTGTATCTTATTTTTGAGACAGTGTCTCACACAGTCTCACAAAGTCAAGATGACCTTGAACTTGTAATACTCCTTTTCCTGCCTTTCCTCACGAATGCTGGGATTATATAGGTTTATGCCTCTACACTCAGTTTTACTCTGTGCTAGGAACTGAACCCAGGGCTTTGAACATACCAGCCAAACACTAAACTATATCCCCAGCTTCTGATAAATTTGTAATTTATTTCTTCTAGAAATAAAGTCAAAACAAACAAAAACTTGCTTTATCTAATTATACTCAGAATGTTAATGTCCATATTTAATCAACCTAATAAATCAAGACTCATATTCTTGAAATGAGTGTTATTTTATAACTATAGTGTACTTCAACTTTTTCCCCCATGAGGTTTCTCTGTGTAGTCTCAGAATTCCCTCTGTAGACCAGGCTGGCCTCAAACTCAGAGATCCGCCTGCCTCTGCCTCCCAACTGCTTTAATAAAAGCCATGTGCCAACAATGCCCAGCTCAAAACCTACATTTTAAATGTGTAATAGCCACATGTAGCTTAGTGGCTACCATGCTGCAGAATAAGCCATCAACCAGAGAAGGAAAGCCTGCCTTATATAGAAGTAAGTTTATTGGGCAAAGATTTCAACTAATAAAAGGAGGTAATATCCAGCAAAGACTTGCTCATTGGAGCTTGTAGTTTCTAAGTTGGAGAAACTGAAATGCAACATTTTTTCTGTAGCTTCAAACCAATGGGCAGTTTACCTGTACAGTGTTGGGAAACTGCAGATACATTTATTTTCAATGCTCTATTAATGATGACTTTATAAAAGGACATATTAATATTTCTAAAGTTGTGTATTTTTTTTGTTTGTTTTTTGTTTATGTTTTTTTTTTTAGTGACAGGGTTTCTCTGTGTAGCTTTGCACCTTTCCTGGAACTCACTCTGTAGACCAGGCTGGACTCGAACTCACAGAGATCCGCCTGCCCCTGGGATTAAAGGCGTGTGCCACCACTGCCAGCTGTTTTGTTTTTTAATTTCGTATTACCACATTCAAGTTGAAAACAACTAAGGCCAAGACAAAGGGAATTTCTAAATCCTGCTTGGGCAAAAGGGACTTAAAAACAAATACCTTGGAAGTGGTGCCATATGCCTTTAAAACCAGCACTCAAGACAGAAGCAGGTGGATCTCCCTGAATTGAGGCCAGACTTGACTACAGTGAGACCCTGTCTAGGAATGATGAGATTCAAGAAAAACAAGAGACTCAACACAAGTCCCTCCCAACACAGCAGTTTCACCACATAAAGCATTCCCACTAAGTTTTTGTAGTTGTAACCAATGGAGAGTTCTCAATTTGTTTTGTGAAAACAGGTCTCCCTACATAGCCCATGACGGCTTCCAACTCAAGATCCTCCTCTCTAAGCCTCCCAAGTACTGGAACAAAGTTTGGGCAAAAGATCTCAAAATGGTTCTCCCTTTGTTTTTAGAAAAGCTTCAAAAGCACAGCAATTCTTTGTGTCTTACAAAATATCAACATTTCTACTTGATTTTGCAACAGTCCTAATTATTTTACTACTAAAAAATTCATCCAAAAGGAATTTCCATATTTCATCTACCTTATTGAAAAAAGTATGGCCCTCATAGCACTATGAATATACTTAATGCCACTGCACTATCTATTGAAAAAGTGGTCAAAACGAAGGTTTATGTTAGATAAAAAGGGGTAACTGAGGGGCTGCTACCTGAAAGTAGGGAGGGGAAAATGGGTGAAAGAAAAAGAAAAACAAGTCAGTTTTCACAATTTTCATTGGCTGGAAATTTACTACAATTCTCAATCACCCCTTTAAAGGTTACACTTAAGTCAGAACTTATTTACAAAAAGAAAACCTATCTTCTGTACTTCAAATACTTTGCTTTTCAACTCAGCTGCTATAAATACTCATCTTGATGGGAAACATCCAGAGCAGCTGCAAAATATAACTGCTATCATCTCTTTTTTTATTTCAGTACTAACACTAAAAAACAAGGATAAATACTACACCTAACTTTTTTGTTTTTGTTATTTTCAAGACACAGTCTGTGAACCCCTCACTGTCCTAGAACTCAATCTGTAGACCAGGCTGGCCTTGAACTCAAGAGATCTGCCTGCCTCAGCCTCCTGAGTGCTGGGATTAAAGGTTAGCGTCACCACATGAGTGTTTGGCTACTTATGTACTTAATCCTCTTACCCACATTAATAACTACACCGCCCCTCAATTTAGTACTGAGTTTGCCTTCTAGTACCTCAAATTGAAAAATGAGCTCCAGGCAAAGGGCCTTTAATCCTAGCACCTGGGAGGCAGAGACAAGCTGACCTGCGACTTCAAGGCCATGGTCTACGAAGTTCTAAGGCCAGCCAAGGCTACACAGAGATCCTATTCAAAAAAAAAAAAAAAAAAAAAGACACACCGAGCATTTTGGCAGCTTGAATTAATGCCCTATAATTGGGAACTTTTATAAAAAGTAGGTAGGTGGCCCACGCCTTTAATCCCAGCACTTGGAAGCAGAGACAGGAGGATCTCTGAGTTTGAGGCCAGCTTGGTCTACAGAGTGAGTTCCAGGAAAGGCGCAAAGCTACACAGAGAAACCCTGTCTCAAAAAAACCAAAATAAAATAAATAAGTAGTAGGTTGGAGCAAGCAGTCCAGAGGCAGAGGGGCTGGATAGCCAGTTCAAGGCTAGCGCAGGCTACATAGTTAAGGCCAGCTTGAACTGCATAACCAGTCTCAATAAACAAAAGAAAAACAAACTTGGCAGCTCTGTGAACTGCAAGTTCGCAGCAGCCTAACAAAATTGCCCAAACTCAACTACCACAATTGAGCATCCTTAGTCCCTTTCTGCCTGTTTTCCCCTCTACTGCTTAAATACCACTATCTTTTTGCTCATTTTAGTTGCAAAATAAGGAAACTAAGTAGCCTAATAATGTTCAGATTGTTTTCTGCAGTGGGGAGCCTGTTTTAATACTCCCTGTTCACCTGTGAGTCAAGTTAGAGTCCAGCCACACATGTGTTTCTAAGGGAAACTATAAAGCAAAAGAACCTTATCACTAAGATTTCACATTGCTGAAACATTCGATGGTAAAATCCTCCCATTTCTGTCTCCGACTAGTGCTCTAAAACTAAACATAACAAAGCCAAGGCATTCATTGCACAACGTAGGCCAGCGCTTGCACCACGTAAGGAGGGCATCACGGAACTCTCCTAACGAATGCCATTTACCCCAGACAGAAGGGTGGGAGACACGTGCCCAGGCTGGGACCCGGCTCCCTTTTCAAATGTCAAGGTGCAAAGTTAGGAGCGAAGACACAGCCGTAAGTGACTGTAAGTAAAGATGTCAATTCTGCCGCGCTAGGGTTAGATATGTCCCTAAGAGGTGTCCCTAAGCACTTCCCCTAGAAGGAGCGGGGTCTCGACCCACACACAAAGAAGGCGCCACTGCCGCACTGCGCTCTGGTAGTCGTAGTCATATCCCCAAAGCAAGTGACGGCCAAGAAAGACAAGATCCTGACAAAAGTAGGCCCCTCTCCCCGGCCTCTTCCAGCTGCACACAAAGGACCGCGCCACCACCCCCCTCGCCCCTCCCGCCGGGACTTGTAGTTCCCTTTCCCCCTGCCAAGCCGCAGAGGGGGAAGAGGACAGACTACGGCTCCCAGCAGCCTCTGCGCCCGAGCCCCGCACCCTCTGCCTCCATCTTGGCTGCGGCCGGAGCCTCCATTTTCGCTCCCTCCCCCCACTTCAGTCACAACCACTACCTCCACCACAACCACGCGCGTCTCCGGGCCTCACTCCTCACTATGCCTCCGAAGCCTGCCATGAGGCCCGGACGGTTGAACCGGGGACGAATGAGGACGCCCGAAGTAGGAACTCACACTGAGAGCTCCCCTACCCGGAATTCCAAGAGTGCCCACCTTGACTCAAAAGTCTCACCCACTAGTCAGGGGCTCCTCACCTGTCCTTAGTCTGGCTTCTTGCTACCCCCATTGGACACTGAGGTCGTACTCACCCCAACAGCTCAGCGCCCCCTCTCCAGCGCCGCCATAAGCAGCACGGCCCGGTACGTAGGAATAAATCTCGCTTCTCTCGCGAGAGTTGCAGGCTCCGAGCGCGTGCACGGGAGGGGGGGGGGGGGGGAGTGCTCTTAGTACGCTTGCGCGCAAGGGTTGAGTGACGCCAACGAGTGACCAGCGTTTATCCACAAGCAAGATGGTAACTGTGTTCTTTTATACTCTCACTCCCGAGTACTGCCAGAAGCAATCTCGGCGTTTACCGACTCCGCTGGGACGCAGTGGGCGGAGTGGCGAGTGACTTCAGGCGTCTCTGGTCTCCGAGAGCCCGAATGTTTCAGGCAGGGAGGCCTAAGCAAACCATGAGCAGATCCGGGAATGTCATGAAAAAAGGATTTCACTTTCCTCAGCAAAAATCCAGGAGTCCTTAAACCGCAGTTTCTCTTTAGTCGCCGGACATTCTTTCTCCTGGCTCCTACAATTAGTTTAGAAACAAGTTCTTAACAAAGTAATTTGTAAACCTGAAGACCTTTGTCTTCCAGAAACTACGTTGCTTGCCACAGACAAAAATGAGCAAGGCTAGGCAGGCGGTGGTGGTGCACGCCTTCAATCCCAACTCTCAGGAGGCAGAGCAGGCGGATCTCTGAGTTCGAGGCCAGCCTGTCTATGAGCGAGTTCCAGGACAGCCAGAGCTACACAAAGAAACCCTGTCTCAAAAAAGCCAGAAAAGAAAATGAAAGTGAGGGAAGGGTAATGACTGAGGCTGTATAATCAATTTAAAAAAAAAAAAAAAAAAAAACCTCTCCAAGCCACTTTAACTGCCCTTTTCAGTTACCAGAAGATATTTGTAATATGCCAGTCTGAATAAATATTCAAAAGGCTGAAACCAGGGTAAAAGGGATTATTCATTTGAAACAGAGGAGTGTGATGGTTAAATCTGACCACTGCAAACGATAGTAGATCTCAAATAAAGAATCCTCTAGTAAAGGAAATACTTTATACAGGCTCAATGGCTCTCTTATTTTTTGTTTTTTGAGACAGCTTCTCTGTGTAGCCCTGGCTGTCCTGGAACTCTCTGGAGACCGGGCTGGCCTAGAATTCAGAGATGGCCTGCCTGTCTCTCAAGCTCTGGGATTAAAGGAATACAACACACACCACCTGCCCGACATTTTTTTTTTTTTTTTTTTTTTTTGAGGCAGTCTTTACATAGACCTGACTGTTCTCGAACTCACTGTGTAGACCATGATGGCCTAGAATTCAAAGATATCTGCCTACCTCTGCCTCCAAGTGTTGGGATTAAAAGCACGAGCCACCACCTCCAGGCACAATTATCTTTTTGTATGTGGCTGCCATATCCTTCCTATGCATATCCATCTACCTTCAACTAATAGAGTAAAATTATCAAACCTTCAATGGAAAAAGAAAAAAAATAAACTTCTTTACCCTTTATTCAATTTTCTTGTATGATTGTTGGGATGTATACAGCAATAAAGAAAAATGGAATGTTAGGCTCTGTGGCACAGGTTTGTAGTTCTAGTCACTTGGGAGACTGAAGTAGGGGTATGAAAAATGTGAGACCAGCCGGGCGGTGGTGGCACACGCCTTTAATCCCAGCACTCGGGAGGCAGAGGCAGGCGGATCTCTGTGAGTGCAAGGCCAGCCTGGGATACCATGTGAGTTCCAGGAAAGGCACAAAGCTGCACAGAGAAACCCTGTCTCAAAAAAAACAAAAAAGAAAAGAAAAGAAAAATGTGAGACCGGTGTGGACAATTTAGTGAGAACTTGCCTCAAGATAGCTAGCTAGCCATAGATGAGAGCCTTTAATCCCAACACTCTTTAGGCTAGCTATAGATGAGAGCATTAGGTGGAGGCAGGTGGATCTCTGTGAGTTCAGGAAGAGCCTACATGGTATGTTTCAGAGCAGCCAGGGCAGCTGGGTGGCGGCACAGGTCTCCTTTAATGCCAGCATTTGGGAATAGAGGCAGGCAGATCTCTGAATTGGAGCCTAGTCTAGTCTACAGAGTGAGTTCCAGGACATCCAGGGCTACAAAGAGAAACTCTGTCTCAAGAAACAACAAGAAGAAAGAAAAAAAGGAAAAAAAGAAAGAAAAAAGAACAGCCAAGGCTATGTAAATAATAGACCCTTTCTTTTTTTTTCTTTCCTTTCATTTTTTTTTTCCTTTGAGCTGAGGACTGAACCCAGGGCCTTGCGTTTGCTAGGCAAGTGCTCTACCACTGAACTAAATCCCCAACCCTCTTTCTCTTTTTTTTTTCTTGAGACAGGATTTCTCTGTAGCTTTGGAGCCTGTCCTGGATCTCACTCTATAGACCAGGCTGGCCTTGAACTCATAGATACTCACTTGCCTCTGCCTCCCGAGTGCTGGGATTGAAGGCATGTGCCACCACCACCCAGCTCAGCATACTTTTCTTAACAAACTGACTCTGATTCTTCTATAAAAATAATAAAAACAAGAGGGTTGGGGATTTAGCTCAGTGGTAGAGTACTTGCCTAGCAAACGCAAGGCCCTGGGTTCGATCCTCAGCTCAAAATAAATAAATCAATAATAAATAAATAAAATAAAAACAAGAGAAGAAAAGGAGTTGATGTACCTTGGGGGTCCTAGGTTCACACAGAAAGTAAAAAGAAAAATGGATGTTCTGTTCTCAAAGAACTTTCAGCTTAACTTCATTGAATAATCACAAAGCAAAAATAAATGTGTAAGTGCAGTAAAGATACACAGTACTAGAATAGGTAACCTCATTATAAGCAAATCATGAGAGGAGGCAGTTTTCTTTTTCTGTTGGAAAATTTCCTCTCATCTCTGTTGCTGTTGGCCCAGTTTCCATCCATGCCATTGTAAGAGCCAAAGTTTACATTTTAAGTTATAATTACTATCCCTAAGAGATCCATGAAACAAAAATGCCTCTGATCTGCAAGCCTCTTGCCCAAGGACAGATAGCTCCTGAAATGCTGGAGGCTATTGTTTATGGGAGATAACAAGCCACAAGTTTTTCATCCCCCTAAACAATTTAGTTTGACCCATGTGTTTGATCACACGTGTGGGAGGTTCATATGTTAGGATGTATGCTTGTCCCTGATTGGACCTGATGGGAAATATGTAAACCACTGCGTACTGACTGGGGCCATTTTTCTGGGGAACTAGAGATGGATCTATCCAGTCAGTATTTAATTAAAACTTACTCCAAATTTGGCTTTAAATTGTGGAAATGGTTTTATTCTCAACTGGTGGGATTACCACCACCTTAGTGCCTCTTTGATGTCTTGCTATACTTTCCTAAGCACAGATAGTCACTCTATTATAAATATTAGTTTGTACCAGATAGTGATAGATACTTCGGGACGGGACGACTGACATTCATTTTGCCTCCCTGGGTGCTGACAGTGCCTGGCCCAGACAACTTTGAAAGGCTTGGATGAATAGCACTGGGCAGTTGTTCATTGGATAGCAGGGAAGGTGTTAGAAATTGGGAGCTAGGTGTGGTGGTGCATTCTTGTAATCCCAGTACTCCAGAGATGGAGAATCATAATTCAACAAGCCAACAAGGAATATGAGGCTCACTCTCTCCCTCTCCTCCTTCCCTCTCCCCCTCCCACTTCCTCCCTCTCCCTCTCTCTCACACACACTAAAAAAAATAATAAAACCCAATGCCCTGTTAGAGAAGTATAGAATGCAAACATTTCAAAATAGCTGTTTTGCTTTATTTGCCTATTTCTTAAATTCAGATATTCTCCTTTCCCTGGCTACACATCAAGTTTTGGAATTCTCATCTAATGCTACAAAAGAACCGACTTGGGCTCTTGTATGAGAAGCAAGGTCATGTGAAACTGGACTAAAAGTAGAATTAGGTCTAGAAGCACACATTCAGAATTATCACAGCAAAGGAAAATGTTAGACATAATAGTGTCATTGTGTTCTATCAGTATAATATATGTGGGTAAAAATAACATAAATAAACCAGGCGGTGGTGGCACACGCCTTTAATCCCAGCACTCGGGAGGCAGAGCCAGGCGGATCTCTGTGAGTTCCAGGCCAGCCTGGGCTACAGAGCGAGTTCCAGGAAAAGGTGCAAAGCTACACAGAGAAACCCTGTCTTGAAAAACAAACAAACAAACAAACAAAAAAGGCAGTGGTGGCACACGTCTTTAATCCCAGCACTGGAGAGGCAGAGCCAGGTGGATCTCTGTGAGTTCGAGGCCAGCCTGGGTTACAGAGTGAGATCCAGGAAAGGCACAAAGCTACACAGAGAAACCCTGTCTCAAAAAACAAAAACAAACAAAAAAAAATCCCAGCACTCAGGAAACAGAGACAAAGCCAGGCAGATCTCTGTGAGTGCAGGGCTAGCCTGGTCTACAGAGTGACATCCAGGACAGGCACCAAAACTACACAGAGAAACCCTGTCTTGAAAAAGAAAATATAAAGAAAAAATTTTAATTAAAAAAAAAAAAAAGATAAGCGGAGCGGTGGTGGCGCACGCCTTTAATCCCAGCACTCAGGAGGCAGAGGCAGGTGTCTCTCTGTGAGTTCGAGGCCAGCCTGGGCTACCAAGTGAGTTCCAGGAAAGGCGCAAAGCTACACAGGGAAACCCTGCCTCGAAAAACCAAAACAAAAAAAAAGTCATTAGCTTTGTAAGAGCCAAATACACCCCCAATCCAATTGCTGACATGTGCAGACAATTTTTTTTTTTTTTTGGCCGGAGCTGAGGACCGAACCCAGGGCCTTGTGCTTGCTAGGCAAGTGCTCTACCACTGAGCTAAATGCCCAACCCAACAATTTTTTTAATAAATTAAAAACATTGTGTATTAGTGTTTTGCCTGCATGTGTATGCTTTTGAATCAAGTGCATGCATGCTGCCCAAAGAGGGCTAGAGAGGGAATCATAACTCCTGAAACTGGAGTTATAGATCCATGTGGGTAGAACCTGAGTCCAGTGCATGCTCTGGACTGCTGAGCCATTTCTTCAGCCCCTGTAGATAGTTTTTTTTGTTTTTTGTTTGTTTGTTTGTTTGTTTGTTTGTTTTGAGACAGGGTCTTTCTATGTAGCGCAGGCTGTCCTGGAACAATCTGGCCTCGAACTCACAAAATCCACCTACTTATGCCTCCAGGTGCTGTGATTAAAGGTGTATGCCAGCACACCTTGTAGAAAGTTTTCTTTATGCCTTTTCTTCCTCCCTCCCTCCCTCCCTCCCTCCCTCCCTCCCTCCCTCCCTTCCTTCCTTTCTTTCTTTCTCCTCGAGACAGGATTTCTCTGTGTAGTTTTGGTGCCTGTCCTAGATCTCGTGCTGTAGACCAGGCTGGCCTCGAACTCACAGAGATCCACCTGGCTCTGCCTCCAGAGTGCTGGAATTAAAAGCATGTGCCACCACCACCCAGCTGAAAGTTTTCTTGAGTAATGGCCAGGTGCTTTGTTTTTTGGTCAGTTTTCCATCAAATGAGAAAAATTAAGTCAGTGGGGAGCCCTTTTATTTTTTCTACATAAAGTTTAATATTACTCAACATTTTTTTTTTTTTCCAGAGAGGTTTCTCTGTGTATCTTTCTGTCTTTCCTGGAACTCACTTGGTAGCCTAGGCTGGCCTCGAACTCACAGAGATCCTCCTGGTTCCGCCTCCCGAGTGCTGGGATAAAAGGCGTGTGCCACCACCACCCAGCTTTACTCAACATTTTAAGGACTGTTTTGTTCTGACATTGTGTCATTCTTACGTGGAAAGTTGAAAAGTGAAGTTCTTTTGTGAAACTATGGTGACAAAGGATGGGAAAGAGGTCCACACCCAAGGTTTCAGAGCAGGAACAGACTCTGCAGCGAGATATCCCATAAGGCAATTGAGACTGAGGGTGGGGCACACCAGTCCACACCAGGTACACACCCTACCACGAGGGGAGGTCCAAGCAGGAAGACCAGGAATTCCGAAACACCCTCAGCTTCATACCGGGTTTGAGACCAGGCTGAGCCACAAAGACTGTTTCAACAAAAGGAAAAGCAAAACAAACCGGATGTGGCCGTGTATGCCATTAATCTCAGCACTTAGGAGGCAGAGGCATGTAGATCTCTGTGAGTTCAAACTCAGCCTGGCTTACAAGCCAGCCAGGGCTACGTTATGAGACAAAAACAAAACAATAGAATTGATGTAAATACTTATAATAACTTTGTTCTAGAACACTACAATCCAAAATTTTTATTCCTTAACCTACCAATTGTAAATCATATCATAGAATGACACTAGCTGGGCAGTGAGGGTGCACGCCTTTAATCCCAGCACTCAGGAGGCAGAGGCAGGAGGATCTCTGTGAGTTCAAGGCCAGTCTGGGCTACAGAGTTCTAGGAAAGCCAGAGCTACATAGAGAAATCCTGTCTTGAAAAACCAAAAGAACAAAGAAAGAAAGAATGACATTAATATGAAAGTATTAGCCATGTGTGGTACAGCAAACCTGTAAAGCCCCAGCAGGAAGATCTGGCATTCAAGGCCAGCCTGAACTACAAGAACAAAAACAACAGTGTAACAGTTGAGAAAGAGCACAGACCTCAGCCTGAGACTTGAAGGATTATGTAAACGCACAAAAGTGTTAACACCTTTAAGTAGTCACGGTGAGAGACTTAGGGAGCCAGTTCACTTGATGGGAGGGTGGGGCAAACCATTTGTTTACATTTATCTGTGTGTGTGTGTGTGTGTGTGTGTGTGTGTGTGTGTGTGTGTGTGTGTTGACTCCTGTTGAATCCTCTGGAGCTACAGTTACAAGCAATTGTGATTCAGACAAAGCAGGTGTGGTACTGAAGGTATAGAGTACTGAACTTGGATCCTCTGGAAGAGTAGGGATTGCTCTTAAGTGCTGGGCCATCTTTCTGGCTCTAATATATATAGAGTGTAATAATAATATAGTGTATTAAATATTAATATAACACATAATGTGACATTTAATCCGTACACAATATATTTTATTATACATTATTTTATCATATATTTATTATAAATAAAATATATTTAAAATTATAAATATACCATAAATGGCATATTTATTTATAAAATATATCATCATATATTAATATAACAATACATAATATGTGTATACATTATGCATATATATGGGGAGGTGTTTGAGACAGGCTCTCTCTGAATAGTCCTGGGTGTCTGGCACTCACTATATAGACCCGGCTATCCTTGAATTCACAGAGATCCTCCTGCCTCTGCCTCTGAGTGCTGGGATTAGAGGCGTGCACACCCACAGCCAGCTCTAATATATTTTTAATTAAGCTCATCTTAGATCCTGACAAAAATCAGCTGTGCTTATAAGAAAATGCAAACTCCTTTGCAATCGTCTACAGGCTGTACATGATCTATAGCCCGTCAATTCTCTAGGCCCCTTGTACACTGTGATTTGGTTCTACCACCATTTTGTCCCTTCCAATACTGCAAGTATAGTCCTGCTTCAAAAAAAACCATGAATTTGCTGTTGCCTGTGCTGGGAATCTTCCCTACGTCGTTACTTACCTGGCCTGTTCTCATCACTCAGGGTTCAGCTTGGTGCCACCGGCTTACCCTTCACGACATTATTTATTGATTGTCTTCAGTGAATGCACTGCTACCCAAAGTTAACATATTTATAGAGGTGTTGATTTTCCATCTCCAGGAACTATAGCACACAGCTCAGCTTTCTGTGTGGTTCATCACTATAGCCTGAAAGATCACCTACAGGCCGGGCGGTCGTGGCGCAGGCCTTTAATCCCAGCACTCAGGAGGCAGAGGCAGGTGGATCTCTGTGAGTTCGAGGCAAGCCCAGGTTTTAAAAAAAATCATTTACATTGGTGACTTTCATACATAATAAATAATAAATATTAGTGGGATGAGTGAATTAACATGTTTTACTGAATCTAGGGTTATATTGATGTGTGACATTATCAGCCTGGTCTACAGAGTTCCAAAACAGTCAGAGAGATACACAGAGAAACCCTGTCTTGAAAAAGCAGCAAGAAAGAAAACAATATGTTGCCAGTTTTCATTATGACATAATCCTTTAGTTATTTGGATTATCTTGGGGTTTTTTTGTTATGTAGCCCAGCTTGGCCTCAAACTTCTGATCTTTCATCACCTCAAGTGCTGGGCTTACAGGTGTGTACTACCTTCCTAGGCTGGAATTTATATTATTTGTCTGAGTGCTTTTCCTGCCTGTGTATATGTGAGCCACAGGTGTGCCTGATGCCTATAGGAATCAGAAAAAGGCACAAAATCTTTTTGTTTGTTTGGTTGGTTTTTTGGGCATGGTGGTTTTGAGAACAAGTTTCCTTGTATAGTTGTGGCTGTCCTAGAACTAGCTCTGTAGACCAGGCTGGCCTGGAACTCTCCCTTGCCTAGATCTACCTGCCTCTGCCCCCTGAATGCTGGGATTAAAGGCGTGTACCCAGCTAGCTCCAGGTCTTCAGGAACTGGAGTTACAGATAGTTGTGAGCCACCATGTGGGTGCTGGGAACTGGACCTGGATCCTCTGGAAGAGCTGTAAACGCTCATAAACTTTGAGCCATCTCTCCAGCCCTTTCATTCTTGTTTGTTTGTTTGCTTGTTTTTCCGAGACAGGGTTTCTCTGTAGCTTTGGAGCCTGTCCTGGAACTTGCTTTGTAGCCCAGGCTGGCCTTGAACTCACAGAGATCCACCTGCCTCTGCCTCCCAAGTGCTGGGATTACAGGCGTGCGCCACCACCGCCTGACTCCTTACTTTTTTTTTTTTGTATGTGGAGTTGAGGATTGAACCCAGGGCCTTGCGCTTGCTAGGCAAGCACTCTACCACTGAGCTAAATCCCCAACCCCTCCTTCTTACTTTTTAAAAAGGATGTATTTGTCTATTTTTGTGTGTATGTGCCCATATGAGTTTATGTGAACTACAAGTTTTTGGGTGCACACTGGATCCACTGGAACTAGAGTTACATGCAGTTTTAAGCCACGTGTGTGTGTGTGTGTGTGTGTGTGTGTGTGTGTGTGTGTGTGTGTGACCAGAACTAAACTCCTACATAGACACCCACCTGCCAGGGTTATGCACACCTGTTGTGATTATTCCACAGGTCTGTCTATATGAGGAGGAAGAAGCCCCGCTGCTGCTAACTGAAGACCAGAGATACCCCTTCCTTCCCTGGTAGAAATAGAACTAGTCATCTCCCTTGGATCTTCGAGCCCTACAACTACTGCCATTGTCCAAACACATCATCTGGCCGGAGACTTCAGAGACAGACTTGATCAGGCCATGGCACCTACAACTGAGTCCTGAGGTACTCCAAAGACGGATGAACTCTCCTGCTGGAGTCATGCTCCAAAACCAAAGAACACTTAGAACTAATATCTGTTGAACATGGGGGAACTTGCTTGGTATTGGGTAAAAAAATGTGGTTTCTATATAAACAAATAAGATATTGTTAAAACTAATGTCAACACCCCCAAAATATTCCACAAAGACCTACTCTCAAAATTCCAGCCCATAGAGCCAATTAGCTGGTTCCATGACCCCCTATTTTCTTGGCTCCTACCCTTTATCAGTCTTCTGATTATGCTGTGCTGTATTCTGATGCTTGCCTCTTGCCTTATTCATTTTCTCCTGTGACAGATCACCATCATTACTAAAACTACCAGCAATCAGGTCATGGTTCACGCCAGGCCCTGGACCCTTCTGACACAGGTGACAGGTTCCTCAAGGTTTACAATGACAGACACCTCTCCATTGAAAAATAAAATGGGGAGATGTTGGAAGACATTGCTGGCTGGTCAGAGGTCAAAGCCTCCCCATCACCTAGCAGCTTATCTCAATAGCTCAGCAGCATGGAGCTCCCTCTCTCCAGCAAAGTTTCCTGCTCTCTACCTGTCCTTCTCTGGAGAATGTTCCTGGGACTGGAGGACTGACCTTATCTGAAAGCTGTCTCTAAACCAGATGCCTGATTGTCTTTAGCTTGACCTGCTGAGACTGTGCCAGGGGCTCTGCTGTAGGAACCTGCTGCCACATAGTAAGCCTTGTGGTATGAGTGTGCCACTTAATGCAAATTAGGGCTTGTCCCCAGGTTCCCCAATGCTATATTCCTTATACTCCAGAAAAGAATTGAGTTGATTCACAGAAATCTATCTCCCGGGGATTGTCTCTGTTTGTGCTCATGGTCCGCCAAAGCTTTCTGTCATCCCATCTGCCACTTTCCCCTCCATCTGCCACTTTCCCCTCTCAGCCTGGTGGCCAAAGGGTTTGATTCCTAGGACCTACATGGAGGCTCTCAGCTGCCTGTAACTCCAGTTCTAAGGGATCTGACATCCTCTTCTACCCACTCTGGGTACTGGTCACTTGTGGTAAACAGACATATATGTAGGCAAACACACACATAAACTCAAATGACAATTTTTTTTGGGGGGGGATGTTTTCGAGATAGGGTTTTTCTGTATAGTTTTGGAGCCTGTCCTGGAACTCACTCTGTCATCAAGATTGGCCTTGAAATCACAGAGATCCATGTGGCTCTGCCTCCCGAGTGCTGGGATTAAAGACGTGTCACCACTCCCTGGCTATATATGATAATTCTGTACCACATAATGCCCTTCGATCTGTGTTAGGCCTCACATAGGAAGGCAGTGTGCTATAATAGAGCGGAGCGATTCCTATTGCCTGGAGATGTCACAGGGTAGTGAAGTTGTAGGGAGGTGCATTAGTCATGTCTTTATGGTGATGCTGGTGTAGACAAACCTGCAGTGCTGGTCCTGTAAGAGCACAGCAGTACGATTATATAAAGGACATACCTGATAATGGAAATAAATGATTGTTGCCAGTTCATGTAGTAATCTATGCTTTTGAACATTAGCATACTCCTAAAAGTAAACTCCTAAAGTAAAGCTTACTGTAAACTAGTGTGCCCTGTTGCATGGACAGCAGCTTTATACTTGCTGTTCCCATCTCTCCACTGGACTGAGAAGCTACAATGAGTTGTTACCAGAGTTAGGACAAGAGCTCCAGCTCCTAGGAGTCCCTCCAGACTGGTCTCTCACACCAGTCCCAGAAACCTACTTAGAGAGGAGCAGGAGGTGGGTAAAGTGTTTGCCACACAAGTGCAAGGACCTGAATTTGAATCCAGTACCCACATAAAAAAGGCAGATGAGGTACCAACACATCTCTAAGCCCTTGGATGCTCAGGAGTCAGCCAGCCCGGTGTACTCAGGAGGAACCACGAGCCCCTGCTGCTAACAAGACGGAAGACAAGTGCTGGCACCTGAGGCTGCCCTCTGACCTCCAGAGGTGCGCTTGCTGCCTCCCGCACATGTCCACGCACACTCCAAAGACAGAGTTTCACTACACAGCCACCATATCCTGTAGTGCGACCTTTCTGTCCTGCCAGCCAGCTCTCAAATAACTGCATGGAGACCTTATTAATCATGAAAGCTCAGCTGATAGTTTAGGCTTGTCCCACTAGCTTCCCTCCCCCCCATTTTTCAAGACAGGGTTTCTCTGTGTAACAGCCTTGGCTGTCCTGGAACTCACTCCGTAGACCTCGAACTCACAGAGATCCATCTGCCTCTGCCTCCTGGTGCTGGGATTAAAGGCGTGCACCACCACCACCCAGCTTCCACTAGCTGTTATAACTTAAATTAATCCATTTCTATTCATCTATGTGTTGCCACATGACTCATGGCATTTACCTGTCCTTCTGTATGTCTTGCTCCTTCTCTGTGTGACTGGCAACTCCACCTTCTTCTTCCCAGCATTCTCTGTCCTGAAAATTTTGCCTAGCTGTTGTCGGTTCAGCTTTGTTGTTGTTGTTGTTGTTGTTGTTGTTGTTGTTGTTGTTTTTCCCGAGACAGGGTTTCTCTGTGTAGCTTTATGCCTTTCCTGGAACTCGCTCTGTAGACCAGACTGGCCTCGAACTCACAGAGATCTGCCTGCCTCTGCCTCCCGAGTGCTGGGATTAAAGGCATGAACCATCACCACCTGGCTCGTTCAGCTTTTTATTAAACCAATCCAAATGACACATCTTCACAGTATACAAAAAGATTATTTCATAACATTCCCCCTTTTTTCTCTAAATAAAAAGGAAAAGTTTTAACTCTAACATGGTAAAACTATAAACAATAAGAAAAATTATCAGGTAAGAATTATATTTACAGGGCTGGAGAAATGGCTTAGAGGTTAAGAGCACCGACTGCTCTTCCAGAGGTCCTGAGTTCAATTCCCCGCACCCACATGGTGGCTCATCTGTAATGAGATCTGGTGCCCTCTTCTGTATGCATAATAAACAAATAAATCTTTAAAAAAGAATTATATTTACAATGTCCAGTCCATTTGTGTTTGGCATATTTAGAGAAAATACTGCATTATTTATTCTATCCTTTTTTTTTTTGGAAGCTGAGGATCAAACCCAGGGCCTTGCACTTGCTAGGCAAGCACTCTACCACTGAGCTAAATCCCCAACCTCTATTTATTCTATCTTTATGAGTCCAAAGCTCTGTACCTAATTTACCTTCTATCATAACTAAGGAAAACTATGACTATCTAGTTTTCAACTAGACCCCATAAAAGACCCCAGAAGCATATAATATTACCTTAGTAAACAGGAAGTACAGGACAAACAACTTCCAAAACTAAAAGAAATTACAGGAACTGCTGGCTGCCTTGACGCAAGATTCCTTTGCAATATTGGGGGCATCCATCTTTGGCCTACAGGCCTCAAATAACTGACAGACTTTTCTGTGAAGTAGGAATTTTTGAAGGACTGTCCTATCCTGTCTTGGCAAAGTTTAGCACTCATTTTGTGTCCTGTTTGTCTAGTTTGGACAGCATATTGTCAGCAATCAAGGCAAGGTCAGTTTCTTGTCCAAATGGCTAGCTTTTGCCATAAAGAAAGCACATTCCAGGGTTGGAGAGATGGCTCAGCAGTTAAAAGCACTGGCTGCTCTTCAAAAGGACTTGGGTTAACTCCCAGCACCCACATGGCAGCTCATAACTGTCTGTAACTCCAGTTCCAGGGGAACTCATACTTCACACCAAACTATATAAAATAAAGTTAAATAATTTTTTTTAAGATTTATTTATTTTGTATATACAGTGTTCTGTTTGCATGTATCCCTGCAGGCCAGAAGAGGGAGCCAGATCTCATTACAGATGGTTGTGAGCCACCATGTGGGTGCTGGGAATTGAACTCAGGACCTCTGGAAGAGCAGTCAGTGTTCTTAACCTCTGAGCCATCTCTCTAGCCCCATAAATTTTTTTTAAAATAAGAATCTATAAAAAAAAAAGAAAGAAAGCAAACTCCATATGGAGATTCTTTGATGCCCATTCTTTTTGATGTAGATTGGTGTTGCTAGGGAGCAGATGTGTCTCATTGTCAAGAAAAGCCTTATGTTATCAAAACATTTTAAATGCCATATTCTGTAGATAGGCCACTTGTCTATCTAAAAATATATCTGTTTGACCTTGAAAACATACCTAACATGACTACAAGTTTGATTGTTATAGGTGACTAACTACTAACCTGCATTACTTTATTATCCTAAATACTTTGTAATAATACCTTTCAAGGACTATAAATTTACATTACATTTTTAAATGAATTGCACAGGTTCAATACCTTAAATAAGAGTAGAAGCACATATTTGTATCAATATACAAAAATCCACACCAATGTAAACTATTTAAGACTAGTAGTTACAGCCAGGCAGTGGTGGCACACGCCTTTAATCCCAGCACTCGGGAGGCAGAGGCAGGTGGATCTCTGTGAGTTCGAGGCCAGCCTGGTCTACAGAGTGAGTTCCAGGAAAGGCGCAAAGCTACACAGAGAAACCCTGTCTCAAAAAACAAATAACAAAAAAACAACAAAAAAAGAAAGACTAGTAGTTACACCCGGCAGTGGTGGCGCATGCCTGCAATTCCAGCACTTGGGAGGCAGGGGCAGGCAGATCTCTGAGAGTTCGAGGCCAGCCTGGGCTACCAAGTGAGTTACAGAAAAAAGGCACAAAGCTACACAGAGAAACCCTGTCTCGAAAAAACAAAAGAAAAAAAAAAAAAGACTAGTAGTTACTTTTTTAGTTTAAAAGTAGATTCAACAATCTATCCTTTTATCTTACCATCCCTATATCCTCCATTTTCTTTTCAGACCAAGATCCCTGAAACTAATCTTCTTTGCTTAGTTTTCTCCTTGACTATGACCAATAACAACTTGCAACCAACCCCCCTAAACAATGATTAACATCCATAATCCACAGAATGACTGAAAACCACCCACCCTACCTCTTGGGAATGTGGGTATCATGTTCTTAGGATTACTTCCTGTTTTCTGGGGGTGATAGCATCTTTAGGGGACCCTGAGAAAATCGAGATAATGATCAAGTCCTGGGAGAGCTAGCTGTTATCCAGTCTTGGTGTGATGGGAATGTGCAGGGCTCATCTGGCTGGAGCAGTCTATGAGGCTGGATCATCTTAGCTAACCATTTTGAAGCTGTTCTGAGCAGTCTGTAGTCTAAAGTTGATCTTTAGGTGATGTTTGTCAATTTAGTGGCATACCACAATCCAGGTGGAATCACTGTTGTAGGGCCCATCATCCTTTCAGAGACTTTAAAGGTCACTGTTCGGAATGGTCATGGTTCAATGTAGACATCTTAAATGTTTTAAATGTCATATGTAACAAATTTTGGAGAAGTTAAAGGACTTCAATTTGTTAAGTACATCCAGGGTACACAAACTTAATTCCTAGTTACCTGCTTCAGACTGGAGACTTGAAATCATGAACAAGAAGCAAGATGAAGCCTATTTCTAGAATTAGTACTTGATATGACCATTAATATCATGACAGGAAGTTTAAATATATATAATAATTTATAAATTTTGAGATACTTTTTACACCTTAAGAAAAGTTTTAAAGAATCAAAATAAAATCAAAAGATTATGAGATTAGGGGCAATAGCATAGTCCCTTAATTTTGGTTTTTCTTCTGTCCCATACCAGCAGGCTCTAATGACATGAGATAGAGATTTCCATTTTTTTTTTAACAAGCATGCTTAGGTTTAGAGAAAGAGCCACACTCCAGCTTCAAAGCCAGCTTTAACTTTTTATATTTTTGGTTGTGAGCCTAGCCTTTAACAGCTGAGCCATCTCTCCAGCCCCAGCTTAACTTTTAATTGAACTGGGACTACAGAGAGACCGTTTGCCTCACAGGTCTGTAGAGAACAGCAGACACAAACATTTGGGAAGATTTATGAAATTTTATCCTGTTGGAAATGTGTTATATCATTAGGCCAATTTACTCTTTTTCTTGGGACATTTTCTCTAGATGATTCATCCTTTCCCTTCAGATGTCTCATTTGTCCAGTGGTCTTCATATTCCTTAGTTGGATGCCTTCATTCTCCTGGAAAAACAAAAACAAAGCCCTGCTGTTGCATGAATCCTAAATGGTCTTATTAAGAAAAACCAACCGGGGTTGGGGATTTCCTGGGTTTGATCCTCAGCTCCAAAAAAACAAAAAACAAAACAAACAAACAAACAAACAAACAAACAAAACCAACCAACCAAAAAGCAACAACAACAACAACAAAAAACCCAGAGCCAACTATTTGGGGTAAATGCTGAAAGATCAGAGAAAGAAAGGAACAAGCCACAGCCACTTCTCATTTTGCCAACTCCTCAGCTGATTCTGTCTCCATGAATTCTCAGACTGAATGCCTCGGCGTCCTCACCCAGAAAGCTTCAGCTGAAAAAGTCTTCAGTTCCTGTCTCCTCATCCTTATATACCTTTCTCCGCCAGCCATCACTTCCTTCCTAGTGCTGGAATTAATGGTGTGTGTGCTTCCCAAATACTGGGATTAAAGGCATGTGACTCCTAAGTATTGGGATTAAAGGTGTGTGCCACCACTGTGTAGCTCTGTTCCTCTCCTAGACTGAGTCAATCTCATGTAGTCCAAGGTGTCTTAGAACTCACAGAGATCCAGCTAGATTTCTGCTTCCAGAGTGCTAGCATTAAAGGTGTGCCACCACTGCCTGGCCTCTATGTTTAATCTATTGGCTTGTTCTGTTCTTTGATATTCAGGCAAATTTTATTAGGGTACACAATATATCACCACACCCCGCCCCAACCTTAACTTTAGCGAGTTTCCCTTTTTGGCAGGTTATGTCTGATTAACTGGAAGGCATTTGCTAGTCTTATAAGTTAGTTTAGATTAAGTGGTCATGCTGTTTGATGAACTCTCACCTCTTCTAATCAAGAGGTCTCTCTTGTTCAGATCTAATCTTTATCAATTTTGAAGATATCCATAGCTTTTCTTCTCCTGTGGAAACAAAAGCAAAACCTGTTTCCCAATGTAACACATATCTTGGTTTCCATTCTGAGGTCAACACATCTTTAAAGTATACAGACTTGTTTTATCTTTTTATTTTTTTAAGTTTTATTATTATGTATACAGTATTCTGCCTGCATGTGTCCCTGCAGGCCAAAGGGCACCAGATCTCATTACAGGTGGTTGTGAGCCACCATGTGGTTGCTGGGAACTGAACTCAGGACCTTTGAAAGAGCAGTCGGTGCTCTTAACCACTGAGCCATCTCTCTAGCCCATACAGACTCATTTAATTCAGCAGTTTTTTCTACTATTCAAAGTCTCTCTGAAGCTGTCATTCCTTTCTCATTAGCATTTTAAAAAATTAAAGTTAATAGAGCATTGTGTAATCTATCTTTGGGGGTCTTTATTACCTCCTTTTGTTTACTAAGTATATTTTTAAAGTGTAGTCAGATTTTTCTATAACTGCTTGTCTTGTAGGATTGTGTGGTATACTTGTAAATATGCTTTATGTTATAATATACAAAAAAACTGTTTCATTACTAGAGACATGCTGGAGCATTGTCAGTGTTAATTTTGTATGGGGATTCCCATAATGGCCATATCTGGTGGTCATTCTTGTATGGTAACTGAATAAACAAAAGATGACTTTCTAATAACCTTGGACTACTACTCCTCTTTAGTTTCAACGTGACAGGATATGGGAGGTTCTGATTTAAATTCCTGTCTGTGTGTCAATACTTTTTTAGTTTCATTTGCTGTAGGATGTTCTGTATGTCAAATGTGTTGCTCTGATTGGTTAATAAATAAAACACTGATTGGCCAGTAGCCAAGCAGTCAGTATAGGCAGGACAAGCAGAGAGGAGAATTCTGGGAAGTGGACGGCTGAGGGGAGAGACCGGCCAGTTGCCGCCATGACAAGCGAGATGTAAGGTACCAGTAAGCCACGAGCCACGAGGCAAGGTATAGATGACTAGAAATGGGTTAATTTAAGATAGAAGAACTAGATAGGAAGAAGCCTGCCTCGGCCATACAGTTTGTAAGTAAAATAAGTGTCTGAGTGATTATTTTATAAGTGGGCTGTGGGACTGTGGGGGATTGGCGGGAGCTGGAGAGAAAAACTCCAGCTACATTCATTGGTAGGTTTTTCTAAGGCCTGTATCTTATCAGTCGATTTTTTTTTTTTTATATTTGGCACAGATATCAAACCACTTTTTAAAGGGTAAACCATGAATTACCAAACAAATAATAATTATAATCCACATTATGTCAATCCCAGCTATGTTGGCTATTCATTTATTTTTTCAGTTTTAAACCATCCACTGTAGAACCATACAGAGTCCTAACTCCCTGTATTGTAATATTTCCCATTCTTAACATGGGAAAGTTTTTTTAAGAAATAAAACCTAATTCTTGCCTCATCAGATCTACTGACTTTTTTGTGTGTCCACAGCAATGACTACATCAACAGCAGAGCATGCAGGAGGGCAGGGGAGCCAGCTGCAGCAGCAGCAGTGCGTGGCTGGTGGGATGTGTGACCAGGCAACCAGGCTAATGTGGGCCCTAGGGTCGAAATGGGCTGCTGCTGTGAGGGCTCAGGGCACCCGCAGGTGCTAGCATGTAGCTGGGGTGGAGGAAGTGCAGTGTAGCCAGATGTTCCCACTATTTCTCTCCTTTTTGTCTAATTAAAAAGGAAAGCTTTAACTTTAACATAGTAAGATTATATACAATGAAATAGTCATTAAGTAAGAATTACAGTTACAGCTGGGCGGTGGTGGCGCATGCCTTTAATCCCAGCCTTGGAAGGCAGAGAGGCAGGAGGATCTTTGTGCGTTTGAGGCCAGCCTGGTCTACAGAGTGAGTTCCAGGAAAGAAACCCTGTCTCGAAAAACAAAAAAACAACAACAAAAAAAAGTTACAATTAAAATATCCAATCTATTTGTATTTGGCAAAATTAGAGAAAATACTCTATTATCTACCTTATCTTTGTGAGTCCAAAATTTGGTACCTAATTAATCTTTTATCATAACTAAAGAAAACTATAACTACATCTATCTAGTCTTTAACGCTATCAAAGACCCCAGAAGGGCCAGGTGGTGGTGGTGGTGGTGGTGGTGGTGGTGGTGGTGGTGGTGCACGCCTTTAATCCCAGCACTCTGGAGGCAGAGGCAGGCGGATCTCTGTGAGTTCGAGGCCAGCCTGAGCTACAGAGTGTGTTCCAGGAAAGGCGCAAAGCTACCCAGAGAAACCCTGTCTTGAAAAACAAACAAAGAACCCAACAACAACAATAACAAGGGTTGCCTAATGGCAAGGACTCAAGCTGCCTGGACAGTCACCCAAAACTTCTCCGCAACTTTGGGGCATCCAACTCTGGTCTACAGGCTTAGCGTATCTGACAGACTTTCCTGTGAAGCAGGGAATTTCGATGGACTGTACTATCTTGTCTTGGCAAAGTTCAGCAGTTGTCTTTGAGTCCTGCTGGTCCAGCTGGGGTAGTAACTGTCAGCAATTGAGGCAAGTTTCTTTGCCCACATGGCTAGCTTTTGCCGTAAAGAAAGCAAACTGCATATGAAGCTTCTTCAATGCCCATTGTCTTCTCTGAAGTAGATTGGGGCTTCCAGGAGCAGACGTGTCTCACTGTCATGAAAAGCCTTAGGTTATTAAACATATAAAATGCCATATTTTGCCAGGCGGTGGTGGCGCATGCCTGTAATCCCAGCACTCGGGAGGCAGAGGCAGGTGGATCTCTGTGAGTTCAAGGCCAGCCTGGTCTACAAAGCGAGTTCTAGGGAAGCCTCCAAATCTACAGAGAAACCCTGTCTCAAAAACCACAAAAATAAATAAATACATAAAATGCCATATTCTGTATATCTTTGAAGTGTTTGAAGACCATCTATCTAAATACATCTGTGTATGACCTTGAAAACATACATAACATGACTATAAGTTTGACTACTATAGATGATTGTTAATCTATATTTCTTTTTTTTAAAGATTTATTTATTTATTATGTATACAGAAGAGGGCACCAGATCTCATTATAGATGGTTGTGAGCCACCATGTGGTTGCTGGAAAATGAACTCTGGACCTCTGGAAGAGCAGTCAGTGCTCTTAACCTCTGAGCCATCTCTCCAGCCCTGTATTTCTTTTCTTTTTTTTTGAGCTGAGGATCAAACCCAGGGCCTTGTGCTTGCTAGGCAAGCGCTCTACCACTGAGCTAAATCCCCAACCCTGTAGCCCTGTATTTCTTAATTATATATATTTTTAAATAAACTGCGTAAACATAATACCCTAAACAAGAGTAGAAATATACATACAGTATAACAAAATTAACTTTAAATTTGTATCAATAAACCAAAATCCACACTAATGTAAAATATGTAAGATTAATAATTGTTTTTTGGATTAAAGTAGATCCAATAATCTACCCTTTTATCCTATCATTTCTATATCTCCCCTTTTTCTTTACATAACAAGATTTCTGAATCTAATCTCCTTTGTTTAGCTTTTTTCCTGACCATTATCCATAACAACTTGTAACCAACTTTCCTAAATAATGACAAACTTTCATAATTTATTTTTGGTAGTGTGGGCATAGTTCTCTGGCCCTGGGTTTTGTTTTGTTTTGTTTAGTTAGGAGATTTTTTTTAAAAGATTTATTTATTTATTATGTATACAGAAGAGGGTGCCAGATCTCATTACAGGTGGTTGTGAGCCACCATGTGGTTGCTGGGAATTGAACTCAGGACCTCTGGAAGAGCAGTCAGTGCTCTTAACCTCTGAGCCATCTCTCCAGCCCCTTTTTTAAATTTTTAATTATTTTATTTTATTTTAGTTTTGGGCTTAGTTCTCTAGACTACTTCCTGTTGATTGGGGGTGCTGGTAATCTTTGCAAGATCCTGAGAAAATTTAGGATTATGGTCAAGTCCTGACTGGACAGTCTGTGAGGCTGGACCATCTCAGCAGCAGCCTTGAAGCTGTTCTGGATGTAGAGCTCAGAGGAAACTGCAGCAGAGGCGCTCTGAGATGATGGATCATCTGGGCCATCTGTTCCCATTGAAGAATTTTCAGGGGGTCTTCCTCAATCAAACCTGATTTTATTTTATAACTCAGAATGAATCCAGAGCCTCTCATTTCCTGTAGAAATAGAAGCAGAACCTCTTTTCCAAAGTAACATCTCTTTTGACTTAAAATTTGAAGTCAAGATATTTTAAAAATATATAGGTTGGTTTACTCTAGCAACTTTTATAATCAAATGTCTCTAGCAGTTATCATTTGTTCATTAGCCATCAAAAAATTTAAAATAGGGGTTGGGGATTTAGCTCAGTGGTAGAGCGCTTGCCTAACAAGCTCAAGGCCCTGGGTTTGGTCCTCAGCTCCGGAAAAAAGAAAAAAAATTAAAATGAACACAATACCATACAGTATCCAGACTCTCTGTATATTTCCCATTTTTACATGGCTCATATTTTTTTTTTATTACTCTCTTTTTGTAAGGACTTCCTCTACCCTTTTTCTTTTCTCTCCCAAGCCTATGTGTATTTTTGAACACACTAACCTGTTTAGAGTTTTTTTTGTTGTTTGTTTGTTTGTTTGTTTGTTTGTTTTGTCTGAATCTGTCTTTACTGTACATCTCTATCTTTTGCTGACCACATGAGTCTTTAAACTGCTTAGCAGCATGGCTAGGGCCAAAGCAGTGTCTTTGGCAGCTGGCTCCACCCCACTCCTTTGTTCCCTGAGTGCCTAACTTCATGGCAGAGGTACCAGTTGGAGCCACGTTTACTATCCCAACTCTGGGAAGTTTCTGAGTCCATACTGCCACTAAGTAGTGTGTCACCTGCTGCTCATAAACCACAGTGAAGTGTTAGGTAGCCGGACCTCTTAAAGAGTCTGGTATTTTTTGCTACTAGTACTGAGTCAGGAAGCAGACACAGCAGTAGAGTCTCTTCTAAGATGGGGGTGTGTATAATTTAAAATCACGTGGGGTTCCAGGCTACTAACCTGTCTTCTGTGCTTGCCTGACTCAGATCTGTCTTCAAAGTGCTTGTAATAATTTCAGAGCTTTACAGAGAGGAGAAACAAAAGCAAGGATTGGGGTTCCCATGGTAGTTTAGACCAACTGGCCTTGATCTAGTTCACAATTGGGGATCAGGTGTGCAGAACTATGTTTGGTGCTAAGAGAGTCTCTGTTGCTTAGAGGTAGTTTCAGTTCTTTGTTCGTCAATCAAGCCCATAGTTCCTGGGATCCAAGGTAACTGTCAAAGAGAAAGAATCATGAGGACTCAGAAACAACATAGTATCAGAAATAAAATGCAATTAATAGTATCATAAAATGGAATTTATCTAGGTTAGTGACTGGGCACTTCTTCCAGACTCCATTGTTACTGGGAGTACACACCTATAATCCATGTACAATAGGCTGAAGCAGGAAAAGCATGAATTCAAGGCCCGCCTGGGCTACATAGTGAGATATTGTCTCAAAAAGCAAAATAGTCCAGGCATGGTGGCACCTGCCTTTAATTCCAGCCCCAGGGAGGCTGAGGCAGATAGATCTGTATGAGTTTGAGGACAGTCTGGTCCACATAATTTCAGATCAGACAGGGTTACATGGTAAGATTCTGTCCAAAAAGAAAAGGAAAAAAAAAAAGTCAAGCAGAAATTGACACTGCTAAGATAGAGCTTCTTTTCTGTGGGATGGGAGTAGGGTCAAAGACAGGTTCTGTTACATAACTATTGACCTATAGCACCTAGGTTTTGTAAATACACTTTATGGTGTTTGTACAACAACTAAGCCACTAAACTGTTTCCTTAGTCCATCTCCCCCTCATTAAGTAGTTTGTGACTGTATCTGGAGGTGATGTTATTACACTATACCTGGTGTACATGGAATTTAAATGTATTACCTGAATACTTGCCTAAATCTTTTGGTGTCTGTTGGGATTTTTCTATCATAAAATTACTATCTTTACCTTTGTAACTATGTGTTGGTGGTGAGCAATACAATACTGTCCCACCCCCACCTCTGTGCTAAATTCAATACCCAAATCACCTTAGACTGTGACCTTACTCGTGTCTTTGTATTTGTAAGGTAGACAGATTCATACTGGATTAGGGTGAGCCTAAATCCAATACTATTGACCTTAGAAAAGCATATTTTATTTTTAACTAATATTTGAAATTCTTTGACTATTTCATACATAGATTCATGTCTTGATTGTATCCGCAACCAACTTCTCCCTCCCACTCCCCTGAAATACCACTTCCCTGCCTACTGGCCTCTTGCTTTCTAGTCTTTTTTTTTTTTTTTTTTTTGTAATAACCACTAAGCCTAATTCATGCTGTCTTTATGTGTAGGCAGAAATTTAGAATCCTTTTTTAAGCTTTCTCAGGTTTTATGTGGAAACTCTTGACAAATATATAGGTGCCACATGTAGGTGAAAGTTTCTCTCCCACCTGCCTGTTCCCAAATACCCAGCAGCTGCTTCTTAAATAAATGACTCTGAGGCTTAATATTACTTATAAATATACTCAGCTGGTAGCTCATGCTTAATACTAACTAGCTCTTACACTTAAATTAACCATAATTCTTATCTATGTTTATCCATATGGCTTGGTAACTTGTCTCAAAATGACATTCTCATCTTGCTTCCTCTGCATCTGGCTGCCAACTCCTTGATTCCACCTTCCTTTTTCCCAGCATTCTGGAAAGCTTGGCTTTCCCACCTAATTTCCTGCCCAGCTACCGGCCAATCAGTGTTTTATTAAACCAATTCAAGTGACAAATCTTTATAGTGTACAAGAGGATTATTTCTCAGCATATATGTGTATGGGTGTGGGGTCAGGAACATGGACAACCTAACAGATAGTGAAGAAAAAAAAGTCATCAACAGCCATCAACTTCTGGCTCTTCAGTTAGGGATCACCTCATGTAACCCTCCTTCATCCGTGGTGAAATGTTGGTTGGTTTGATTCTGTGCCGATCTTGTGTCAGTGATCAAAGCCGCTGTGAGCGAGTTCACCAATACAACAGCCATACTGTTTTCAGAAGACACCATTTCACAGCACTCCCCCCATCTCTGTCACTTACATCCTTCCTTCCCCCTCTTCCATAATGTTCCCTGAGCCTTAGAGGTGGGAGAGATGTCTCATTTTGGGCTGAGCACTCCACAGTCATTTATTCTTACCACTCCAAATGATTCCCACTGCAGAAAGAAGCTTGTTTCTTTTGCTGTAATTAAACACCGTGACCAAAATAACCTGACAATCTGTCATGCAGGGAAGTCATGGCATGAACTAAGCAGAGACCATGAAGGAATGCTGTTTATTGGCTTGTTCCTCAGCCTCACATTAAGTTCAGTTTCTTTCTTTTTCTTTTTCCTGAGACAGGGTTTCTCTTTGTAACAGTCTGGCCATCCTAGTTTCTGTAGACCAGGCTGGCTGGAACTCAGAATTCCACCTGCCTCTGCCTCCCGAGTGCTGGGATTAAAGGGGTGTCCCACCACAACTGGCTACAGTTTCTTTCTTTCTTTTTTTAAATGGCCCCCAAGCCGGGTGGCAGTGGTACATGCCTTTTTAAAAAATTTTTAAAATATTTATTTATTATGTATACAGTGTTCTGCCCAGAAGAGGGCACCAGATCTCATTACAGATGCTTGTGAGCCACCATGTGGTTGCTGGGAATTAAACTCAGGACCTCTGGAAGAGCAGCCGGTGTTCTTACCTCTGAGACATCTCTCCAGGCCCAGTTCCCTTTTTATACCTCCCAGGACCACCTACCTGCCTAGGGATGGCACTGTCCACAGTGTGGCTGAGCTCTCACCCTCCAGTCATTAATCTAGAAAGTGTAGGCTTGTCTACAAGTTAATCCAATAAAAGGCATTCTCTCTATTATGTCCTTCTTCCCACAGAACTCCAGCTTGTGTCAAGTCAACAAAAATGAATCAAACAAAGATTCAGCCTGGCGGCGGTGGTGCACGCCTGTAATCCCAGCACTCGGGAGGCAGAGGCAGGTGGATCTCTGTGAGTTTGAGGCCAGCCTGGTCTACAGAGCTAGTCCAGGACAGGCTCCAAAGCTACAGAGAAACCCTGTCCCGAAAACAACAACAAAAACCAAACCAAACAAAGTTTCTCTGCTGGAGACTAAGTGCAGCACTAATCTATGTGTATAAACACCAATACTCAGAAGGCAGTTAGATAATCTGCCCATGTAGCAAGAAAACTTTTTACTCTGGCAGTGATTTCCTATTCACAACTGGTTAAGTTTCTGAGAATATGGGTCTGTTGCTAAGACATAGTGGCCTGATGCTCAGAAAATAACCATATATCTGTACCACCATTTCCAAGGCTCAAGGAACATCTCAGAAGAGTGGAAAGAATCTGAGAGCTAGAGGAAGAGTTGAAGGGTTGAAGAACCTTGTCCTTTGGGCATGCAAAGGTGCTAGCCAGCACAACTCAGAAGGTTTCTCCTCTCTCTGAGGAGACACAGTGGGTAACAATTGCATGGGGGGGTGGGGTGAGAGGCCTTCCGTGGTGCAACAGGCAGTAAGTTGTCCATGCTCTGTATCTACACAAAGTTCACTGGTTCATTAGTTAGCTTTGAGCAGAATCATTTCTTTGGAGAATTCCCAAGAAAGTCAAACAACAAAAGCTATAAGAAATGCTGGGCATAGCTGGATTAGCTGAACTCTGAATTCTGTTTCCTTTTCAATGTGCTTGGAGAGGGACACAAGACAAACCACCAGTCTGCTTCTCACTGTGTTAGTGACTAGTACTCCTTAATTACTCTAAAAGCCCATTATGAGGTGTTCAAGTGAAATGACAGCAAATATAAAATAAGAAATGTAGTTAATATGAAGTAGCTGGAGAATTAAGAAGACAGCAGTAGATCACAAAAATGGACTTTATTTATGTTTTTTTGAGACAGGGTTTCTCTGTGTAGCTTTGTGCCTTTCCTGGATCTCGCTCTGTAGACCAGCCTGGCCTTGAACTCACAGAGATCCACCTGGCTCTCTGCCTCCCGAGTGCTGGGATTAAAGGCGTGCGCCACCACCGCCCAGCCAAAAAATATTATAGCATATTTCTTTCTCTCTCTCCCTCTTGTGTGCGTGTGTTGGGTGGAAGTCAGGGCCTTATACACGCTAGGCACTTGTTTACCATTAAGCTCCAACCTCATATATAGTATGTCTTCACAATGTTTTATAGTTACATAATGAAACATAGGTCATTGAAAAAATGACAGCTGAATATTATAAATACACCAAGTGAAGAAATTCCAATTTCTAGACTACATACAGTATGATGGCATTTCTATAATGTTCATAAAGGAACAAAACTGAATAGATTACCTAAGAGATACACATATATTTTAGGTCTTTTTGCCTATGATTAAAGTTATTAAAAAAGAATCAGGGAAGGAGTAGAGAGAAGTAGGAACTCAAATAAACAGTTGAAAAAGCATTAGTTTAAAAATTATATATATATTTTAGCTGAGGATCGAACATAGGGCTTTGCGCTTGCTAGGCAAGTGCTCTACCACTGAACTAAATCCCCAACCCTGTGTTTTTTTTGAGACATGATCTCACAATGTAGCCCTGACTGTTCTGGAACTTGATATGTAGATCAGGCTGGCCTCAAACTTATAGAGATCTGCCTGCTGCTGACTCCAGCCAGAGTGCTGGGAATAAAAGTGTGGACTATCTCACCTGGCTAGCACTGGTAATATTCTGGTTTTGCTTTTGTGGTTCTGGGGATTGACCCAGGGCTTTTCGTATGTTAGGCAAGCATTGGTCCCAGCACTGGTAATGATTTAATTCTTAATTTAGATAATGTTACCCTTTTATAAATGTCCAATATTACATAAACTTTAAATGCAAAGATAACAAAGTACTGATAAAAATTTATATGTGCATGGATGTTTAAAAATGTACGTCCCTAATCTGTCTTCTTAGTTACAGGCAACTCAGGGTAGTTTTTTGGTTTTTATTTTTGGGTTTTTCTTTTCTTTTTTTAAGATTTATTTATTTATTATATATACAGAAGAGGGCGCCAGATCTCATTACAGATGGTTGTGAGCCACCATGTGGTTGCTGGGAATTGAACTCAGGACCTCTGGAAGAACAGTCAGTGCTCTTAACTGCTGAGCCATCTCTCCAGCCCTATTTTTTTGGTTTTTCCAGACAGGGTTTTTCTGTGTAGTAGTCTTGGCTGTCTTGGAACTCACCTTGTAGACCAAGCTGTCCTCGAACTCACAGAACCTGCCTCCTTCTGTCATCCAAGTGTTGGGATTAAAGGCTTGTGCCACCACCACCAGGCTAATTCAGGGTAGTTTTAATAAAAGTGACTTTATTAAAAGTATTTCTTAAGATCTCTTGGGTAGCCACGAAATGAGAATTGGAGGTTTGTATCTAATGCTATTAGAGAATATTTGCAGTGAAGACCTGTCTCCACTGCAGACACAGAACCTTACACAGCTGATGGCTAGCATTCCAAACTCATTTTTGCTGTTCGTCTATGTAGCTGAATGTAGCAGCCAGTGTTGCTGGTCACGAGCTTCAAAGGATTCTGTGTGGTTCCCTGCTTTGCCATATCACTAACTTTGAAATTCAAGGCAGCTGTATCTTCCCTAGCTGCAAAGGAGGCTGGAAAACATGGGTACTTCCAAATTCCTTAGGAAAGAGGAAGCTCTGACACAGTAGACAAGGGAACCCTACCTAGATAGGGGTTAGGACACTGGGCAGTCAGTGAAGAAATAACAAGTGTCCATAAGAGCCCATTGTCTTGGTGACTCAACATTAAGTATCTCTACAGCTAATAATTTAAACTTGCTAAAAAGTATATGTACAGTAAAACAGCTAAATCTAACAACCAGGCATTGCTGTTTCCTCACTGTTCTCTCTCTTTGCTAAGAGAATACTGACTTTATTTGGCATGGCTGTGAATCTAGCCTTCTTTACAGCTAGACATGTCTATTTAGTATGTGAGGCAAATATGGAGAGGAAAGCTCCATTTATAATTTCTGGAAATCTTTGCTTTTCCCGTATCTCCAAGGCAGGCAGCTTCCTATTTTTGCCTGACTTCCACATGGGCATGACATCTGACACAGCAGTAATCTACAACAACAAGAAAACAGCATGAAAGACAAAAGCCACCATAAGATGGCACCCTGTAAAGAAATGCACCCTCGGGGTTGGGGATCTAGCTCAGTAGTAGAGTGCTTGCCTAGCAAGGGCAAGGCCCTGGGTTCGGTCCTCAGCTCTGGAAAAAAAAAAAAAAGAAAAGAAATGCACCCTTTCTCCTTCACAGCGAGGACCATCCATACGCACAACATTCTAGGAAACATGTGGCAACACATTCCTATTAGTTGACCCTACTAAACTGAATTCGTGGTATTGCCCAGTACACAGGCTATCGTGTTTCTCTTGCCTCTGTGAATAAGAACAGATTTGCCAACCAAAATCCATGAGATCCACATAATATTTGGCATTTGAAGGCATCTTAACTTCGTGCTCAAGAAATGCACTGAAGAGTGCCTGGGTGTGAATCCTGCCTCTACTTTGGACAAATAAGAACCTCTTAGTGTGTGAGGAACTGTAAATAGCTGAAATGGAGATTCTAAGCCCTCAGTACGAGGTATAATCATTGCAGAACTATCCAGACTGCTTCTGCAGCTGTTTTCTAGGTCTACTCCTAGCAACCCCTGTCAACTGTTGGATTCTCAAGTTTAAATAGTCCTTTCTGTGTTCTATATACACTTATATCAGATTTTTCATACTGCATCATTACATGAACAGCATTTTGTTTTGTCTTTTGAGACAGGGTCTCTTGTAGCCCAGGCTGGTTTTGAACTTGCTATGTAGCCAAGGATGACTTTGGATTCCTGATTTTCCTGCCTTTGCCTCCAAGTTCTGGAAATATAGGCATGTGCCATCATGCCAGGTTTATCTGGTGCTGAGTATCAATGCCAACACTCTGTGAAAACCAGGCAACACCACACCAGCTGTTACATCTCCAACCCTCTATGTATACTGGCTTGACTCCCTTTACCATGCTTTTCTTTTTAAAGTCTTAGTCTGTTTTTTCCCCAACTCATATAACTCCTAAGAAGTCTTCCTCTTTGCACAGACCGATGCACACACGTTGTTGTTCTTGGGGGAGGTCAGAAGATAACTCGCAGCAGCAAGAGTTAGTCCTCACCTTCCACCGTATGGGTTCTGGGGACTGAACTCAGGCCATTAGGCTTCATGGCAAGCACCTTGACCTGCTGAGTCACCTCACTGGCCTAAGACATAGTCTTCAACTAGTATTGTCATTTTCTGGGATGGTTATTAAGATGTAAATTTCAGATTCCATCCATAAATTATACATATGGTACTTGTGCAATGAATACCTTATTAATATGCTATGTGTACAGTTATACTGTGAATATGTTGTGCTAACTGCAGACTGCTTATGAACTGTCACTTGACACGGTTGCTATAGATCTGAAAAAACCCTCTCACTTCTTTTTTTTTTCTTTCCCAAGACAGGGTTTCTCTGTGTAGCCTTGGCTGACCTGGAACTCGTTCTGTAGACCAGGCTGGCCTTGAACTCACAGAGATCCTCCTGCCTCTGCCTCCCAAGTGCTAGGATTAAAGGCGCCAAAACTGCCCAGCCCCTCTACACTTCTTAATTAGACTCATTACTCAGTAAAATTAGCACATCTTCCCCATAGAGGTTTTTATTAGCAAAGATAATTTCATATTAAAATTTCACACACTAAATTCTTCCATCTACTGCAAGAGACATTAACATCTTCACACAAGTGAAGGCACTCCTTCTCCATTCAACACACAGCTCTATATTACCTTCACAGCATTAACACCAGGCATAATTTATATGACACGGGGCACTGAAAGCTCAGTATATCCCCAGGACCAAGAGGGAGAGGTTCTTCTGGTGGCTAAGATGGAAAGAGGGAACATAAGGCAGATGAAGGGCTCCTGTGTACATTGCTGAAACAGACTATCTGGTAACACTGCCATTTTCATGAGACTTGACCGACAGCTGACAAGCAGTAAAGAACACTTGTTCCTGATGGGCTTGTGGAGTACACTTTGGGCACTTAGGGGATACTTCAAGGCAAATGGCTGGAGTTGTCCACTACTCTAATTAAAGTCCGTAAGAATTAATGGGATCAGATGGACTCAGAACATTCTGGATAGATTTTATTGCTTCAGCTCGAATTAGTTCTTTGGACCATACAAAAGATGTTTTCCGACATATAAAACACTAGATCTTTCTTAATATCATCTTTCTCATGTGTTATGGTGCTTAGTATTGGCAAATACTGACAGGGTTAAGATTTTTTTCAGCCATTTTGGGCAAACAAATAGTGTGAAGGGAATTCTTTATAAATTTTAGTAAACTAGGGAGGGCAGGGGAGGCTGACAAAGTGACTAGTAGACGCTCTCTGCACCCGAATCTCAGTTTGTTCCCAATTGCCTGCATGGCATCAGGAATATAGTCCTTTCTGTGGGAGATACAGTGCTTCCATGTAAAAGTCAAATAGATCTTAGACCGCAGACTACCACTGCCTGTGATAAGCCATCCAGGCAGGGCCATCCTTCACCATCACAGCGATGTACCAATCAAATAGTGGGACACAGTGCCTACAAACTGTGATGTGGGAAATCTATGACATGTTCTTCACAGTTGGCCAACTACCTAAGCTGAAGACTGCCCAGTCAAACAAAAGGCAAGTTGATTGCTGGATCAAATAAATAAAAGCTTTTAAATCAAGTGGCATTTAAAGCAAGTGCTCACGTGGAACTGTACAAGATGGGGCAGGTCCAAGTTCCTGGGCACTCTTTGAATGACTGCAATCCTTGTGGGGAGGAGAACAACCCAAACCCAGGTCACTGGTTGTCAACTCTATTTCCCCGGGACTAGTAACAGATCCTCTCAATTAAGAGAACAGACACCTGACCACGAAGTGTCAACGCCTAGCACCAGAGAGAATCCAAACTCCACAGATGAGTGACGGGACTCAGAGGCTCTGCTTCTGTGAATCACGTTACTTTTGCAAGTGGGGGAAAAAAAAATCCAGGTTTACACCAAACATTTTCCTTTAAAAAGTTCAACCTCTTAAAAAATTCTTAGAAGTCAATTTTATAATCCTATATAAAATAAAATCACTGGCTTATAATAAAATGTTTGGAGTTTCAGAGATGTGAAAATCCAAATGAACTTAAAACAGCAGTTTATATAAATTCAGGTCCCAGAGTGAAAACTGAACGTAGTCTCTGACAAAGGAATGGTGAGACGTGTCTACTTTTACTAACACACCCCAAACTGTTTTGTGGACAATGATTAGGAGGTGGCGATTCTGAATTGCCATCTCATACCTCTCATCAACACTAACTCAAGTCTGTGACACTTGAAAGGACGTGTCTTATGGAGAGGTAGTCACTTCTCTCCGTGAAGGGCCTTCTGTAGCCAGCATCCAGAAGTCCAGTTATTCGATGGGCTGGGAAGCAGGGTCCACAGAGTTTTCCTTTCCAACCTGAAGAGACTCGCTGCTAACGGACAATAACTCCCGAAGTTCCTTATTTTCAAGCTGGGGAGAGAAGACATTTCCTGTGTTTTAACTGCTAAACTGTGTCAGAACATGTTACTTGGGGCCAGAAAGAAGAAAATTATCTTTAAAGTTTTAAATGATTAAAAAGTATTTTTGAGGCCGGGCAGTGGTGGCACACGCCTTTAATCCCAGCACTTGAAAGGCAGAGCCAGGCGGATCTTTGTGAGTTCGAGGCCAGCCTGGGCTACAGAGTGAGTTCCAGGAAAGGTGCAAAACTACACAGAGAAACCCTGCCTCAAAAAATTTTTTTCTTTGTTTTTTTAAAGATTTACTTATTTATTTATTATGTATACAGAAGAAGGCGCCAGATCTCATTAGAGATGACTGTGAGCCACCATGTGGTTGCTGGAAATTGAACTCAGGACCTCTGGAAGAACAGTCAGTGCTCTTAACCTCTGAGCCATCTCTCCAGGACCCAAAAAATATTTTTGAGACAGAGTCTCACTAAGTGGACTTTTTTTTTTTTTTTTTTGATTTTTTTTTCCCAAGATAGGGTTTCTCTGTGTTGTTTTGGTGCCTGTCCTATATCTCACTCTGTAGACCAGGCTGGTCTCGAACTCACAGAGATCCTCCTGCCTCTGCCTCTCAAGTGCTGGGATTAAAGGTGTGCGCCACCACCACCCGGCTTCAGTAAGTGGACTTTGCTGGCCTACAATATGATACACAGATCAGGTTGGCCTAAACTCACAAATGTCTGCCTACCTCTGCCTCCTGAGTATTGAAATAAGAGGCATGCACCATTGCACCTGGACCTTAAATGATAATTTTTTTTTCTTTTTAGATTTATTTTATTATTTTATGTGTATGAGTATTTTGCCTGCATGTATGTCTGGGCACCATGTGAATGCCTGGTACCCTAGACATTGGATGCTCTGGGTGTAGAGTTACCTAAGTTGTGAGTTACTACCACATGGGTGCTTGGAATGGAACCCAGGTGTGGTGGTATTGTGTTCCCCAAAATATTGTGTGTTCCTTGAAATAAACATATCTGGGGTCAGAGAACAGCCAGCCACTAGAACAAAGCCAAAAATGGTGGCTAGAAAATGGGAAGAGTAAGCTATAGCAGAAGTTGGGCGGTGGTGGTACACACCTTTAATCCCAGCACTTGGGAGATAGAGCTAGCTGGATCTGAGTTCAAGGCCACTTTAGAAATAGCTAAGCATGGTGACCCACGCCTTTAATCCCAGGGAGTGGGGGCAGAAAGAGAAAGGTATATAAGGTGTGAGGACCAGGAACTAAGGAGAAAAGCATGTAGTGAGTAAAGCATGTAGTTAGTTAAGCATTTGGTTAGTTAAGCATTTGGTTAGTTAAGCATTTGGTTGGTTCAGCGTTCAGGTTTTGGAGCCACACAGTTCAGCTGAGATTCAATCTGGATGAGGACTCAGAAGCTTCCAGCCTGAGGCAACAGAATCACCTGAGGAACTAGCAAGGTGAGATAGCCGTGGCTTGTTCTGTTTCTCTGATATTCCAGGATTCACCCCAATAACTGGCCTCAGGTTTGATTTCATTAACAAGTACTTTTAAGATTCATGCTGCACCCAGGTCCTTTGTAAGAGCAACAGGTGCTCTTAAATATTGAGCCATCCATCTGGTTCATAATTCAACTAGTACTTTTGGTGCTTGACACCTATCACTTCCTTTGATTTCTATCTAGATATGACAGCTTACACTCCATCTTTACCATGTCTGTCGAAAATTCTCTCTATTTTGATATAGTGTCTGATGTAGTGCAGGCTGAACTGAAACTCTTGACTCTCCTGTTTCTTTCTATCTCCTACGTGCTGGGATTTCAGGTGTGTGCAGCCGTGCCCAGATCTTTACAGGACACACTGATGAACTAGAGCATTTCTAGCTTCCCCAAAAGGTGGAACAGCATGATCAAGTCCTTTACCACAGAAACTCAGTACTCTGGAGTCCTTTTCACTAGGTGTGTGTGTGTGTGTGTGTGTGTGTGTGTGTGTGTGTGTGTTTTAATGTGGAGCTGAGGATCGAACCCAGGGCCTTGTGCTTGCTAGGCAAACGCTCTACCACTGAGCTAAATCCCCAACCCCGTGTGTGTGTTTTGCTTGCACCTATGTCTGTGCACCATCTGAATGCCAGAAGAGGCGGCAGATTCCTGGAACTGGAGTTACAGATGGTTCTGACCCGCCACGTGGCTGTGGGAACTGGGTCCTCTGCAAGAGCAGTAAGTGAGTGCTCTTAACTGCTGAGCATCCCTTTGGTCTCCATCTTCTGACTCTTTCTTCTAACACTTACATACCATTTCCTACTATGTCCTTCCTTCACTAGATCTGGACAGGGACCTTATCTTTTCCTGTTTGGAATTTCTTTCTTTTTCTTTTCTTCTTTTTCTTCAAGACAGGGTTTCCCTGTGAAACAGTCTTGGCTGTCCTGGAACTCACTCTGTAGACCAGCCTGGCCTCAAACTCATAGTGATCTGCTGGCCTCTGCTTCCCGAGTGCTGGGATTAAAGGCATGAGCCACTGTTTGGAATTTCTTAAAGGTCCCACAACAGCACTTGAAATAAGCAATCAAACCTTCAAATCCCCTGCTGAAATGTATTCTCTTCTTATTTTTATACTCATACACATAAAATAACATTAAAAAATAAAACCATAGTTTTATTCACATTGTGTGTTTGTATGCATGCATGCATGCGTGCGTGCTTGCGTGTATGTGTAGTACATGCATGCCTGGTATCTTTGGAGATCAGGAAAGAGAGTCAGATTCCCTGGAATTAGTTAGGGATGATTGTAAGCAGTCATGTAAGTGTTGGAAAGCAAACCCAGGTCCTCCCAAGGGTAGCAAGCGCTCTTAATTGCTGAACCACCTCTCCAGCCCCTATATGTTTTTTTGAGACAGGGTCTTATACAGCAGCGGTTGTACTTAAACTCACTAAGTATCCCAGATTGGCCTCAAGACACTCACTCTTCCTGTCACTAACACCTGTAGGTGTGTGCTGCCAAATCTAGTTCATAAAGTGCTGGGGGTCTGACCCAGGGCCTCACAAACACTAAGCAAGCACTTCAGTAGTAACCGAGCTACACTCCTAGCCTCACTCCCACACCTTTCTTTTGTGATATACTAGTTATTTTCTGAAAAGATCTCTTGGTTTTATGTGTATGGATGTTTTGCCCACATGTGCATCTGTGCACTATTTGCTGTGTCAGCAGTTAGAGACAGTTATGAGCCACCATGTGGGTGCTGGAATTGAACCTGGGTCCTCTGGCCAGTGCTCTTAACCACTGAGCCATCTCTCCAACCCCACTTGTTTTTTTGTTTTTTGTTTTTCCTGAGACAGAGTTTCTTTGAATAGTCCTGGCTATCCTGGAACTCACCCTGTAGCCCAGGCTGGCCTTGAACTCAGAGATCCACCTGCCTCTGCCTCCTGAGTGCTGGGATAAAAGGTGTGAGCCACCACTGCCAGGCTTCTGTACTGCTATTTCTTGATCATTGAGCTTAAATATTATCTATTTGATTTCCTATTATGGTTCTATATATATATATATATAATCTCAACTGCTATCTCCCAAAAGCTAGGGTTACAGCTATGCACCATCACATTCAGTATATCTGTGGTACTGATATATCTCAGGGCTTTTTGCTCGCCACACAAGCATTTCCCCAATCAAGCTCTGGCCCAGCCCCACAACTGGCATTTTCATTGATTGCTGCTGACTGCATTTTTTTTTCCCCCTGAAACGGGCATAAAGAAGAAATTGTAATTTTAAATCATTAGGACACAGAGAACATCAATACTGCTAGTATTACTGTTAGCATAACACTACCAAGGCAACACAGGAGGTTGATGCAGGATAATCTTTAGTTTTAGGGCCAGTTCAGGCCACATTCTCAGACACTCTTCCCCTCCCCAGCTTTTTAGAGACTTTTTTTTTTTTTTTTTTTTGTGGAGCTGAGGATCGAACCCTGGGCCTTGTGTAGTGCTCTACCACTGAGTTAAATCCCCAACCCCGAGACATTCTTGTAAAAAGGAAAATATTAATACACTGTAGTGATAGTGTAGTGATGACATATTCTGAGTCCTATAAAAATCGTTAGAGAAACGGTGAACTTAACAAAATAACTGAAAGAGAGAAAAAGGGTGAACTTAAAACATCAACCCCTTACCTCTAGTTGAGCTAGTTTTTCCTGAATCTTATAAAACTGATTGTCATCCACCTGAACGGCTTTCCTCATCACTTCTCCCATTTCACAGATTCGATCAATCTGACTTTCTATTTCCTGTGAAAACAAGATGGAAAATAGTGCTTATTATGAAGACCACAAAAAACATGCACGCTATGAATTTTCAATCTATCAAAAACCTTGCAGAAATAAGCCGGGAGGGGTTCATTTAGTACATGCTACAGAAGTTACACTTCAATTACCCTATATTTTGAGCCATAATAATATACATCTGTGGTATTTCAAATAATTCCCACTTTTCAAAAGAGCATTGATGTGCAGGTGCTAAGTGTGGTAGCACACACCTGCAATCCTGTCCCTGGGAGGCTGGGGAGGGCGGATGCCAGCCTGTACTAAATGGTACCTAGCCTCAAAACAAAACAAAAAACAGATAATAACTCAAATATTTAGATATTTAAAACATTCCAGTTCCCTAAAACTTGTCAGTAAAACGCCTCCATGAAACACCTTTCACTGTAGTAAATAGCAGTTTCCAGTTTAAGAACTGTAGGTTAGAATACATACTATGTGCAAATATATAACACGGAAGCACCTACAAACTGAAAAATAGCTACTGTTTTTCCAAAGTAAACAGTAGTTAAAATGTAAGAACCGCCATAAAATAAACAAAACTCTCCCCCCCACCCCACGTCCCCAGCAACAGAATGTGAGTAATTTAGTGAAGTCAGTGACTGCTTGCTATGCAGAAGATACAGATAAAACTGAACTCATGCCCCCTTAAGTACAAAACTTGTAGCTTAGTAGAATATACAAGTAATAATCAGCCAAGCATTCACTTTCAACACTAGCTGCCATCATGCTTGCCATCTAGCTTGCTATGCAGCCCAGGCTAGCCTAGAACTCCAACTCATCCTGTCTCAGGTTGAAAGAGATCTTGGTGAGGGAGGCGGTACCTCTCAACAGGATGTGGGGAGCCCCTCATCCCCTTCTTACATTTGTATCCTCACAAAGCCTCAGCCAGACAGAGCGAACAAGAAAACCACGAGAGAGGAACGTGCTTTTCTGCAAACAAAACAACGGCCTCAAGAGTCCCGTATGGCTTATTTAGAATTTGTTTGTCGGTGTTTTCTTACTGCAGAGTGAGACTGGCGAGCCTTCAGGACTGGTTCCGTGTCCACTGCTTTTTTCGCAACCATTAACTGTAACATCTGTTTCCGGTACTTGCTCATGATGAGTTCCAAAGCATCCTGGTGCTCCTCCAAGGAAACCCACAGCTCTAACAAAAAAGCAAACATTTGGGCAATGGTGTCTGTAACAGGTCCCAAGGCAAACCTCCTAACAGCTGGGGCTTTCTGATACTCCATGGGGTATTGTGGATCCAAAGCTGGCAATCTATATTCAAGCCCACGGAAGTGAGTCAAGTCTACCTGAAGAACAACTTTCTAGACAGTTGAGTTTTGTAGAAGTAACATGGGATATGCAATCACAAGACACGGATTTGAATTCAGTTTTCTAATTTACTTAAGACTTAGAAGCAAAATGAGCGCATTGAAAAAAAAAGTTATTTTGTTGATTGGAGTGCGAACACCACAGTGTACATGTGAGGTCAGAGAACAACTTGCAGGACTCAGTTCTCTCCTTCCACCATGTGAGTCCTTGGACTAGAACTCAGGTCCTTAGGCACGGTTCTTCAGGCCTTCTAGCTGGTGCCATTACCTGCTGAGGCATCTTGTTGGCGAATGTGAACCTGTCTCTTAACTGCATTGTGTGAATACTTGGGTTGGGAATATAATGGAATGGAAGATGTAAGAGGTCTCTGTAAGACAACGGCCGTGCTGCTGTCATGACCAGCCCTAAGAATGTGTATTTTGGAGAAAAAGTTCTAGCCATCCATCTTGCACAGGAACATAAAACAAAAATAAAAACCACCTCGACCTTAACTTCAGTGTTCACTTTAATTAATATTAAAATATTACATTTATAGACTCTGAACTTTAGTTATATACGCCTCCATCTGGTATGTGCCCAGCCCCAAGTCATCTAACAACTCAGCTCTACTGAACAACTCTTTCAAAGTCATCCATCGCTCAGAAGACTTAAAAAAGAGTAATCTAGGGCTGGAGAGAGGGCTCAGAGGTTAAGAGCACTGGCTGCTCTTCCAGAGGTCCTGAGTTCAATTCCCAGCACCCACATGGTGGCTCACAACCATCTGTAAGGAGATCTGGCGCCTTCTTCTGGCCAGCAGTCATATATGCTGTATACAAAATAAATAAATATAAAAAAATAAAAGAAAAAAAAGTAATCTAATAGGTTTTACTGTTACCATATGACCTTCTTAAGCACTGACCCTAGATCTAGATATGAGATGTGCACTCTTGTGAATGTCCAAATTATTACCAGACATGGGAAAAAAAAATCCTGCGCGCGCGCGCGCACAGACAGACACACACACACACACACACACACACACACACACACACACACGCCCGACTAACCTCTGTTTTCTTGCTGCAAGTCTCTAATCTGGGTATTCTCTTGAGACAGCAGAATGTGGGGTTTATATTTAGACATGTCCTTCACATCGGGTGCATCCTCTTGATACTGGACAGACAGACAGACAGATTAAGCCGCTGCAAACCCAGACAGGTGCTGCTGAGGCGGCAGCAGTCCCACCCATCACAGAGGAAGTTCTCACGCCCGCCCTGCCCTCCAGACCGGGATAAATCAGGCGGCGACCCCACCCGACCGCTCCCTGTCGCACCCACCCCAGGGCGCGGCCCGGCCCGACCTGCTCGGGCAGCACGGCGCCCGCCTCCCGCATCGCCGCCACCCGCCGGTGCAGCGCGGCCGACTGGTCCACCAGCGACTCGGCCGCCGCATCGTGCTCGCGCAGCCGCTCCAGCAGCGTCTTGGCGTCCGTCAGGATCTTCTCGATCGTGCAGCTCATCGTGGCCGAGGACGCCCGCCCGGCCCGCTGGCCTCAGCGATTCGCTCACCCTTCCCCAGTTTGGGGATCAGCGCGATCGCGTCACTTCCGGGCAACGCTTTAAAGGCGCCTCGGCAGCCCGGTCGGCGCCTGCGCAGTGCTGGATTCGTGGTAACCTCTGGTTTAGCCACAGCCTTTTTTGGGTGGAGCAGCCGAGGTCGGCTTGGTGCCACATCCTGGTTCTTCACGATGTTACAGCTGTTCCGGTCTCAGTTCTCCTTTTCTTCTGGTTTTGATTGATGTGGTTTGTCATGGGATTTCAACAAACTGATAAACATCCCCCCTCACCCCCCAACAAGTGGTAAAACACACTGGAACCTCTCCTTCCCCCCTCCCTCCCTGCCTCAGTGCCCTTCCTCTTCCTTCCCACCCCTTCCCTTCCTCCTCTCCTCTCTTCTTCCCTCCCTTCCTTCTCCTTCCTTTAAAAGCTGAACAATGGCTGAGGAATGGCATCTGAGGTTGTCCTCTGACCTCCACATACACAACTGCACCTGTGTGTGCAAACAGGCATATCTCTCTCTCTCTCTCTCTCTCTCTCTCTCTCTCTCTCTTTCTCTCTGGGGCAATAATAGTAATGTTTTGTTCCTAAGAATCATCTCCCCCGCTCCCCCAACCACCCCATGCTACCGTCTCTTTTATCTCGAGTTCAGCAATGAAATTTACAAACGTAATATTAGCTGTATTTTGGGGTTTCGGGCAGTGCCTATTGTAAAAATTTTACACTTGTAAAAATGTGTTAACAGATTGCCTCTGGGAAAATGGAATAATATTCATACAGAAGGAAGAGAACTTTGGAGAAACAATAATAGCCTGGAATAAGTTTTCAACAAAGACTAGGATGTATTTGTATACATTTTGTAGGGAGCATTTCCCAGGATTCTTAGAAATACTTCAGTGGAAAACTCCCTTGAAGTCATACAAAATGAGGGCTTAGATTATGTGAGTTGGGTATTAAGGGATAAAGATCCCCTCATTTCTGGAGAAGTTGGGGGACACTTGAAGGTCATGCTAGTATACCAAATAACCATAACTAAGGCATACAAGCATAATTTGAAAGGGCTGAGATGGGAACAGGTTTTCAGTTTGCCAACAGTGAAAGGTGAGGAGTGAGGGACCTCCCTTGATGCTGGCTCAGTGTATGATATCAAACTTGTGGACAGGCTAGTTGATTGGTTTCTTACATATTTGGCACTATATTTGTATTTTTGATTGTACCTGTTGGATCCTTCATGCGCGCGCGCGCGCACACACACACACACACACACACACACACACACACACTAGTACTTTGGGTCTCAAATTGAAGCTGTGTTTTGGGATGCTGTGAATGCTTTAAGATTAGATTGTGAGGATTGTAGAACTCTGGGACTATATGCAAAAATACCGGAGTATACTTCCCAGGTGGCAGTGGACTTAGGAATGTGATACTCAGGGATGTAATGATACACAACTGAGGTGGCAGTTCGCTTATCTAGTAGAACGCACCCAAGAAGTATAACTCTCCAGATCATCTTTCATTGGTTTTTGTTGTCTTGGGATAGCCATAGATATGAGTGTAGAAGACAGGGGACTTGTGGGAGTCAGTAGGGACAAAAACCAGTGGGCCATGATGACACACGGTTAATTCCAACACTGGGGACGCAGAGGCATGCAGATCTCTGTGAATTTGAAGCCAGCCTTGGCTACAGAGTGAGTTCCAGGACAACCAAATCTACACAGAGAAACCCTGTCTCAAATAAGACAAAACAACAAAACCCCAAACAAAACCCAATATAAACAGCAATTTCCATGAACAGAACAAATTCAACTTTTAATAAATTAGAAAATTGAATTGGATAAGTTTATTTGCTTACTTTTTTCCTCTATAAAATCTTTTATGGTCATCAAGAGCTCATTGGGTAAAGGTGCTTGCCTGAGTTCTATCCCCAGGTTGCACTGATAAGTTGTCCTCTGTCCCCAAACCCCCAAAATAAATAAATGATAAAAAATAAGCCGAGTGAGATTGCTCAGCAATTAGAGGCTCTTGCACACAGGCTGACAACCTGAGTTTGACCCCTGGCTCCTACAAGTTGGTAGGAGAGCACCATGCCCAGGAGTTTTCCTCTGACCTCCAGGCAGGCACCTGAACTAACCCTCCCTCTCTCTTTCTTTAAATAAATGAAATTTAAAATTCATGATTAGTTTATGCATATGTGGGGCATACTAGAAGAGTTATGACTTCTGTTTTGCTATTCCCCTGCGGCTCATCAGTGGCTGTGTAGTGAGATTCCACTTCTGGACTATTGCCAATGTTTCTGCAAGGTTTCAAGATTGTCAGTATTCTTAGTAAAGGTTAAGGAATGTCAAGTGACTCCTACACAATGTGGGTGTTTTTTGGGTATCCTTTTTTTAAAAAATCTTTTTCCCCCTTGAAAAAGCAGAGGAGGGATTTTCTGGTGGATTTGACTTAATGTGTCATCTTTATTAAAGAGAATAAGAGTAGGCTGGTGAGATGTCTCAGAGGGTGCAGGTTATTGCTCCTCAGCCTCACAGCCTAAATTCCATCCTGAGATCCGTAAGTGGAGAGAACTGTCAGCAGACTGTCCTCTAACATGTGTTTGTACTGAAAATAAACTTAAAAAGTAATGAAACTTAAAAATATAAAAGTAGTATCAAAAGTTAAATTGAGTATATCCACCCAAAGCACCTTTTGTTATTATTATTATTGTTCGTTTCTTTGTGTAGCCCTGACTATCCTGGAACTCACTTTGTAGACCAGGCTGGTCTCAATCTCACAGAGATCACCTGCCTCTGCCTCCCAAGTGCTGAGATTAGAGGCATCTTCCACCATGTCTAGCTTTTTGTTTTTTCATTTTTAAATTTTCTGTATATGAGTGTTTCCTCTGTATGCATGTAAGTGCACCGTGGGCATGCAGTATCATCAGAGCCAGAAGAGGGCACCAGATCCCCCTGGAACTGAAGTTACCTGCAGTTGTGAGCTGCTATATGGTGCTAGGGAATGAATCCAAGTCCTCTGAAACAGCAGCAAGTGGTCTTAACTGTTGAGGCATCTTTCTGTCTCCCAAAGTATCTTTTATCATCATCATCACCCTCCTCCTCCTCCTCCTCCTCCTCCTCCTCCTCTTCCCCATCATAGCTATACTGGCTAGTCATTGGCTGTTTTCTGTGTTTTAGGCACATGTAAACAGCCAGGGTTGGTACCAGGTTGGAGATCACTGTGCACTGTTCCCTTAAGATCATCCTTTCTTTTGTGAATCTTGGCTTTCTAAGTTCTTCAAATATATTTTTCCTCTCTCGCTCTCTCTTGAAATGATTTCTCTTTGAAGTACCAAGGGGAGACTGCGGTCCCTATCCCCATGTTGCCCTAGCTGTTCTAGAACTCACTCTGTAGACTGTAGGTTTGTTGTTGTTGTTGTTGTTTTGTTTTTCAACTCTTTTGGCTCTTTGGGGCCTGCCACCTAGCTCCCAAATAAATCACACGAAGTCTTATTCTTTCTTATGATGTTCAGCCTTAGCCTGGCTTATTTCTAGCCAGCTTTTCTTGAATTATCCCATCTGTCTTTTGCCTCTTTATCTTTTATCTTTATCCTATAAACCTTCCTCTACTTCTTACTCCATGGCTTGCTGTGTAGCTGGGTGGCTGGCCCCTTGCATCCTCCTCTCCTTCTCCTTCTTTTGCTCCCCAATCTCCTCTTCCCATATTTCTCCTCCTATCCATTCTCTCTGCATGTCAGCCCCTCTCATCCCTCTCCTGTCCTGCTATTGGACATTGAGCTCTTTATTTGACCAATCACGTGTTTTAGACAGGTGAAGTAATACAGCTTCACTGAGTTAAACAAATGCAGCATAAAAGAATGCAACACATCTTTGCATCTTATGTTCCACAGCATGAACAAATATAACACATCTTTAAAGTTCCACAACATTAGACCATGCTGGCCTTGAACTCACAGAGATCTGTCTGTCTTTGCCTTCTGAAAGCTGGGATTAAATGTGTGTGCCACCATGCCCAACAGATGTTTTCTTGTGTCTTATAGTTTCAAGAAATGAAATATTTTTCTGCACACTAGCCTGATGTATTCTTTTATTTATGACTACGATCATTTAAAGCACAACCTCAAATATCTCTCATCTTTTGAACCTCAATTCAAGCTTCTTTCATTAGAGTAAGCTTTTGCAAACTCTCTGTCTTAATTGTCAACTGGAAAAATCTGGAGAGTCCCAAGGAGACTGGTCTAGTTCAAATTGTCCCACAGACATGTCTGTGGGGAATTATCTTTGATTGTATTAATTGCGGTGGGAAGACTCACTCACTGTGGGTAGCATCATTCCCTAGCCAGGGAACTCCTAAACTGTATAAGAGTGAAGAAAGTAGAGGCTGACAAGATGTCTCAGAGGTTAAGAGCAATGACTGCTCTTGCAGAGGACCTGGGTTCAACTCCTAGAATACACATGGTCTCTCACAATCATCTGTAACTCCAGTTCCAGGGGACCCAATGCCTTCTGCTCTCTATGCGCACCAGGCACACAGGTGGTATACAGGCATACAGATATGCATGTAAACGAAGCAACACATACACACAAAATTTAAAAATAAAAAAAAAGAGTAGAGAAAACAGTGAACTGAGCACCAGCAAATGTGTGTGTATTTATTGTCCCTCTGCTCTTGACTGTGGGTGTGACTAGCTGCTTCCCAGGTCCTGCTGCTTTGGCATCCCTGTTATGATGGCCTTGGCATCCCTGTTAAGATGGCTTTGGCATCCCTGTTATGATGGACTGTGATCCACAACTGTGAGCTAAAACAGACTTTCCCCCATGGTGCTCTTGTCAGGGTATTTTATCACAGTAACATGAAACAAAACTAAGACAACCTCAGTTTTGATTAATTCCTTCATTTCATACTGTCACAAATGGTGCTTTTTTTCTTAGACTACTTATTTCATTTATAATTATATTTTTTACTGGGATGGTTTTGAAATTAATGTCTGATCAGTTGAACTTAACTCGTAGGCTAGTGTTTCAGCTGGAAGGGAGGATAGTTAAAATTCTATAGTGGAAGTAGGGCCATACTGAATAAGAATAATAGGTAGGGAAATTTTCTGAAAATAGTCAAAAGCTCTGATGCTAAGTAGATAAAATGAATAATGTCAACTATAAATGTTTATTGTGGGAAATACAAATTATTTCTTCTTTTGCTCAGTCCTTGTGATTCTTTGTCTATGCAGTGGTTATCCCAGTCTACCCTGTGTAGTATGTATGTATACATGTTTTACTTTTCACCCTGAAAGGACTATGTTTTATTTATTTTTGGCATTCCTTTAGTAACCAGTAGAAGTCCTTGTTTATTGTCGAGTGGGAAGGGCTTTGGGACTGATATTAATACCTGTTGTTGAGAACTTATTGTTGAGAAATGCTGTGAATGACTGCATGTCCTCTACTGAGCTATGTTTTCATAGTGGCTTTCTATGTTCAATATTGTGATCTGAAAATTTTAATCTAGTATTCATATTCAATATATAACAAAGAAATTTCTGATATCCACAATTCTTTAATCTTAAATTCTGAATATCAAATAATTGTTGTGGATTTTCTAAGTCAGTTCCTCTCTGGCATCTTCATTTCCACAGTCACAAGGGGATAGATTTATGTTAATTAACCCTAAAACAACTATTTATACTGCCTCATTTTTCCAAAGCCTTCACTTTTTATCATGTTTTCCTATTAGACCAAAGAGAACGGATCATTTTTTTAACTTGAATTCTTAGTGTTTAGCTTCAGCTTGATAAAAATACTTAAATGTGTGTACCAAGTGAAAAATGAGGTTGCTAAAGGTTAATGCTTTAATGCTTTTAATAACTATTAGCAGCATGCCTGCATCTCATCAGAGTGATTCATACTCACTGTAGCAGGAACCAGAAGAGGTCCTAAGAGAGGATCCGTTGATTTAGTTTAAAAAAAAAAAGAAAAGAATAGTAAAGGCAAACATTCACCCCCACGGATAATTTTGAAATGCCCATTCAGACTCTGGCATTAGTATAAATAAAAGTGCCTTGTAGTTATAAACACTGCATTCAAAACGTGAATACTTTCCCCTTGGACTCAGAGCCTAAGCTGATCCATCCGTGCCCATGACACAAAGCAAACTGTCAGAGCCTCAAAGGAAGGCTCCCAGCTGTGCAGGGACACAAAAGGAAAGAGAGAAGCTGCCTGAGCCAGGCATCACGTGCGTTTCTGCACCATTGTGCCAAACACACGATTGACTAGGGAGTGCAATTAAATGACAGTATTTAGTCGGCTTTCTATAAAATATACAAAATATCTGACAGTCTAAAAACAAAAATGAGATTTTAAGTAAAATGTAAGGGTCTCAAATTCTCATTGATACTGTTCAGCTCTTTAATTCACACAAAGGCAGTTTATTTGGACATTTCATCCAGTGGCTTTTTTTTTTGTTTTTTGTTTTTTTTGTGAGTTCTCTTAATATGTGCTCTGATTTTTCTATTTTATTTTTAGTTTTCATATGTATGTTTTACGTGTGTGTGTGTGTGTGTGTGTGTGTGTGTGTGTGTGTGTGTACCATATACGTGCCTGTTCCTGTGGAGATCAGAAAGGAGTGTTGGAGTGTTGGATCCCCTGGACCTGAAGTCACAGATGGCTGTTAGATGCCAGGTGGATATGGGGAACTGAACCCCGGTACTCTGCAAGAGCAGCAAGTGTTCTTGATGGCTGAACCATTGCTCCAGCCCTGTTAAGTGCCTGTATACTTTTGACTGCTATTATGAAAAAGGTATCAGGCAGTATTCATTTTCCTAATTCTCTAGATGGAAAAATTGTGCTGAGGTTTCATTAGAAAAATTACTGTCCTTGAAATTAATTTCTACATAGTGATTGTTAAAATACTTTTTTTTGGGTGGAAGTTGTAAGTGAATATATTGCTCACACAGAGGACCCTGGTTCAGTTCCCAGCACTAACATGGTGGCTCACAACCATCCATAACTACAGTTCCTGGGGATTTGATGCCTTCTTCTGACTTCTACAGTCAACAGGCAGGTATGTGATACACACACACACACACACACACACACACACACACACAGGCAAAATACTTATCCACATAACAAAAAAAACCTCTAAAACCCTTTTGTGTGAAGGTGTGTGTGTATGTGTGTGTGTGTGTGTGTGTGTGTGTGTGTGTGTAGGCCAGAAGTGGGTTAGGGTATCTTGCAACACTCTCCACTTTTTAAATTATTATTATTGTGTGTGCATGATGTGTGTTCATGCTGTGTGGAGCATGCCACCATGCCTGTGAGGAGGTCAGAGGACAGCTTTGTGAGGTCTGTTCTTTTCTATCTTTATCTAGTTCAGGGAACACAAACCAAGCTGTGAGGCTCACAAGACAACGTGTTTTACCCAATGAGCCCCCTGCTTACTCCTACCTCCAACCTCACTTTTTGGTGCAGTGTCTGTTACTGGCCCTAGAGCTCATGGATTGGCTAAACTGTTTGGCCACAGTTCCCCATATAGGCACCGCCATGCTGGCTTCATTGAGTACTGGGGATCTGAGTTCAGATCATCATTCCAGCCTTCATGATGATTTTATTGATATGTTTAGAATGTATATGTAAAAGACCACTAGAGCAACTTCATAAAATGTCATCTAGGGGCTGGAGAGATGGCTCAGAGGTTAAGAGCACCGACTGCTCTTCCAGAGGTCCTGAGTTCAATTCCCAGCAACCACATGGTGGCTCACAACCATCTGTAGTGAGATCTGGTGCCCTCTTCTGTGTACATAATAAATAAATCTTTTTAAAAAATGTCATCTAGTGTTATTTAGAAGCCATGGTTTTTGAGTCGTTTTGAAAAATAAGACAGCTGCTGGGGACAGGGACATAACTTGATGATGGACACTTGCCTAGCATGTTTGAGGCCCTGGGTTGGGTCTCTATTACTACGAAAGCCACTTTCCCCAACAACAACAGCAACATTCCACTTAGCATAAATCTAACAAAACAACCATTAATCTTTAGAAAAAATGTTATGTGCTGGTTATGGTTTGTGAGTCATCAGGGAAGAGGGAACCTCAATTGAGAAAACGCTCCATCAGATTGGACTGTAGGCAAGCAAATGGGGGCAGTTTTTTAGTTGTTGTTAATGATTGACGTGAGAGGGTCCAGACCACATTGAATGGTGTCATCACTGGGCAGGTGTCCCTGGGGTATAAAAAGCAAGCCACTGACTGAGCAGTACCCCTCTGTTTCAGTTCTTGCTTTCTGATTCTCACCGTTTTTCAGTCTCTGCCTTGGGTTTCCTCAATGTGAACTGGAATTGGGATATGTAAGCCAAATAAACCCTTTCCTCCCCAAGCTGCTTTTGGTAAGCAACTTTGGACAAAGTAGTTATCAACAGGTAGAAATGTCCTTGACATTTTCCATCGATTATTCTGAAAAGTCTGTATTACATAATGTAGTAGAAACAACGTGAAAATGAAGAGGGGCTGGAGAGATGGCTCAGTGGTTCAGAGCACTAACTGTTCTTCCAGAGGTCCTGAGTTCAATTCCCAGCAACCACATGGTGGCTCACAACCACCTATAATGACATCTGGTTCCCTCTTCTGGCCTGCAGGGACACATGCAGGCAGAACACTGTATAGAATATACATAATGAATAAATCTTAAGGAAGAAAGAAAAAAAAAAAGAAAACGAGGAAGAGGCTGGTGAGATGGCTCAACAGGTAACAGTGGTTCTTAAGCACCTGAGAACCTAAGTTTGATTCCTGTACCTCATGATGAAAAGAGAGAATGTACTCTTCAAAGTTATCATCTGGCATAGAGGCTCATGTTGTGGCATGCATACACTCATATTCAAATAAGAATAATAAATAAAATGAAAAATTGAAAGAGAGGAAAATACTTCAGAATATGTGTTTTGGATTCAACAAATATTTATTGACTCTTGTTTATACATCAGTTGCTGTGGTAAGTGCCAGGGAAATAAAGATAGTTTCCCTTTTATGAAATATACATAATCCACAAATTTAGGCAAATATAAACTGAAACAAATACATAAACAAATTGCCAACTGCTGGTGTTCAGTTGTGCTCCTATAAAACTAGAATAACTAGACCTTGAGTTCCAAATGGAAGGTGTAGGTTATAAACTCCTTAACTGAGTGTTGCTTCTATGGTGTCAGAGACAGTTCAGCTGGTTGTCACAGTGGCTGTTTATCCTTCCTCATTCATGCATCTATGTTGTGGAATGCTACTTTAACTAGGTGAAGATGTGTTACATTTGTTTCTGATGTAAAGATGTGTTGCTGTTTCACCTTGACTGCGTAAGGCACATGATTGGTCTAATAAAAAGCTAAATAGCCAATAGCTAGGCAGGAGAGGAGTAGGAGTAGGAGGTGTAGGCAGACATTTCTGTCCCACAAGCAACTTCCAAATACCTACCAGCCGCTTCCCATATAATTGAATTGGAGGCTGAATATTACTTATAAATCATTGGCTGGTAGCTCAGGCTTATTACTAATTAGATCTTTTTTTTTTTTTTTCCCAAGACAGGGTTTCTCTGTGAAATAGCCCTGGCTATCCTGGAACTCACTCTGTAGACCAGTCTGGCCTCAAACTCACAGAGATCCATCTGGCTCTGCCTCCTGAGTGCTGGGATTAAAGGCATGCACCACCACCGCCTGGCCTAATTAGCTCTTATATTTAAATTAACCCATAATTCTTTTCTGTGTTAGCCATGTGGCTTCATACCTTTTCTCAGCACTACATTCTCATCTTGCTTCCTCTGCATCTGGCTGTCGACTCTCTAACTCTGTCCTCCTTCTTCCCATTGTTCTCAATTTGGCTTTCCTGCCTAACTTCCTGCCCAGCTATCAGCCAATCAGCGTTTTATTAAACCAATTTGAGTGACAGATCTTTACAGTGTACAAGAGGATTATTCCACAGCAAGGAGGGGCTGGTGGGCAGAGAGAATAAATAGGAGGAGAAATTTAGGCTCAAGAGGGAAGAAAAAGAGAACAAGAGAGAAAGGCAGACGCCTGAGGCCAGCCAGGCAGGCAGCTACCACCCAGCTAAATGAGGTAGGATATACAGAAAGAAAGAAAGATAAAAAGTCCCAAGGGAAAATGTAGATGAAGAGAAGCAGGTCAAGTTATAAGAGCTAGAAAGAAATGAGTATAAGATAAAGCCGAGCATTCGTAACTAATATTAAGTCTCCACGTCATGATTTGGGAGCTTGTTGGTGGCCCAAAGGAAAAAGCCTGGTACACATCTATTCCTTTTTACAGCCTTGAGCTCACCTTGAGGCAGGCCCTGTGGACCTTGGAAACTTGTCAGTCATTGAAGAAGACTGATGGAATGAAAAAAAAAAAAAAAAAAAAAGCATGGATTTGCTCTCCAATCACATATTGGAGCTTATCTCTCTCTCTTTTTTTAAATTTTAAAAATAACATTTATTTGTGTGTGTGTGTGTGTTCACACAAGCGTACTTCTGCATGTCACGGTGTGTGTTGTATGTGGAGCACAGAAGATAACTTGTTGGTTCTCTCTTCCACTCTGAGGAACCTGGAGATTAAACTCAGTCATTGGGCTTGGCAGCAACTGTTCTTACCTGCTGATGGCTTTTTCTTTCTCTCTAGTTACAGATTGGTATCTTTTTTTTTTTTTTTTTAAAGATTTATTTATTTATTATGTATACAGAAGAGGGTGCCAGATCTCATTACAGATGGTTGTGAGCCACCATGTGGTTGCTGGGAATTGAACTCAGGTCCTCTGGAAGAACAGTCAGTGCTCTTAACCTCTGAGCCATCTCTCCAGCCCCCAGATTGGTATCTTAAACCAGCCAACTGTGATAAGGGACTGAAAAAGTAGCTCAAGAGTCACACTCAGCTGGTGGTCAGTCCCTACTGCCATATGCAGACAGAGCTTGCATCTCCTTATTATCCCATGTGTTCTGAGCTGCATTGCAATATTTTCCCTTATCTTAAAATACTGATGCCTTAACCTTATAAAATATTAAACTTTGGGGAAAAACAATCACAGTAGTGAAGTTTATCTTCTTACTAATTACTTAAGACTTTGTGACAGTTTTATTAAATCCAAGCAAACAATTTTCTTGTTTGTTCCTTTTAGTTTTTCAAGACAGGCTTTCTCTGTGTAGCTCTGGCTGTCCTGGAACTCACTTTGTAGACCAGGCTATCCTTGAACTCACAGAGATCCTCCTGCCTCTGCCTCCTGAGTGCTGGGATTAAAGTTTTGCATCACTACTGCCCAGCTAAAGCAAACAAAATTTTATAACTGGAAATTATAACTTGTTTTCTAGTATATACATTATAATTTTGCTGTGGTATCTCATGAAAAATGTGTCTTTCTATTTTTTATCCTAGAAATACATCTTAGGGGTTGGGGATTTAGCTCAGTGGTAGAGCACTTGCCTAGTAAGAGCAAGGCCCTGGGTTCGATCCTCAGCTCAAAAAAAAAAAAATGAAATACATCTTGGAACTAAGAAATCGTTTATGCTTCCTTTCACTTTAATTGGAAATTAGCTACATAGAAAACAAGGTCTCAGGGCTGGGGATTTAGCTCAGTGTTAGAACGCTTACCTAGCAAGCACAAGGCCCTGGGTTTGGCCCTCAGCTCTGAAAAGAAAAAAAGAAAAAGAAAAAGAAAACAAGGTCTCCAGAGTGACTTGATTAAGTAGGGAATCCCATTTTTGTTATTCACATATGTAGATAAGTAGCCATACACTCAGCATTGCATAAAAAAGGTCTGTTAAATGATTATTCCTGTATAAAAGAACTCAGACAGACTGCTGGACAGCTATGCCAAAAGAAACGTTGTGGGTTTCCAGAAAACAACAACAAAATGACTAAAATACTCATGTAATTAGTAGAAGCAGCTTCTAACAGGCTTCTGCCTGCCCAAATCTTGTTCTTTGTTTAACTTCTGTGTGACAAGCTTTTTATTAATGATTGGTGGTTTCTGTTTCATTAATGAGGTTGATAATGGTTAATTACCAAAGTGGAGTAAACAGTTCAGAGCCAGATTAAGATTGGAAAGCCAATTATATAGAAATGATCCAGCTGTGCTTAATATGGTTTCCTTTCACTATTAAAAACCTCAAATATGCTTTAAAACACTTGAGAAAAAGCCCAGATAAATCATCTTAACTTTGTTTAGGATTGGAGGCTGCATCTAGTTTTGTTTTCAAATCTTCAAAACAAAATGGAGTCCACTTGATCTGAACAAAGGCTTTATTCTTGTTTCCTTCCCTTCTTCCCTTCCTCCCTTCCTCCCTTCCTTCCTCCCTCCCTCCCTTCCTCCCTTTCTTCCTTCCTTCCTTCTTTCCTTCTTTCCATCCTTTCTGCCAGCCTGGAACTCACTGTGTGAACCAAATGGCCCTTGAAGTCACAGAGATCTGCCACCTCTGTCTCCTGAATTCTGGGATTAAATGCATTTGTTTTTGCTTTCCTAAGAACTTGGACTGCATTTTTGGGTTATTTGAGATTTCCTTACTTTTTTTTTTTTTTTTTTAATGTAAGCACCTGTTGCTATAAACTTTCCTCTTGGATATGCTTTCTGTCCCACAGATTGTGGTAAGTGGTATTTTCATATGGTTCTAGAAAGTTCTAGGTTCACTATTTTTTTTTTTTTGCCCAGAGTCTGTTGTTCCAGCTCCATATATTTGATTCTCTTGCTATTGAATTTTAGTTTATCTTCTGTTATTATCTGATAAGATATAATGAATTATTTTAGTTGTTTTGCATTTATAATGATGTATTTTTTGACTTAGAATGTATTTGTGGTGGTTGTTTTTGGTTGTCAATTTGACTGTGTCTGGAATTAACTAAAATCCAAAACTGGAGGACACACCTGGGGGGGGATTTATGCTGACTTTGAAGTAGGAAGATCCACTTCTAATCCAGATCTCGAGGTGGGAGGACACCTTTAGTCTGGGTCACACCTTCTGCTGGAAAGCCTTCCATGTAAGGACATGGCAGAAGGAAGCTTTTGCTAGAAAGTCCATTCCTTCCCTGGCAGTGGAAGTGGAAAATGAAAGAAATGAAAGAAAGGCTTCGTTGGATCACAGCAAAAGGAAATCTCAGCCTGCGAATCAGTTTCCAGATGTGAGCCAGTTTGCAGACCCAGAATCCCTTGAGTGAAGGGATGGCCAGGTTCCCCTGAGGAAGGACCTTGATGAAATAAATACCCAAGAGATTTACTGTTAGCCTTTCTCTAGTCCTCCTCTTTACGAGGGTAGCTGTACACTGGGGGAAAGGAAACAATCAGACTTTCCAGGGTCTGTTGGATACTGGTTCTGAATGGATGCTGATACCAAGAGACCCCAAGAAGCATTGTTGTCCTCCAGTTAAAGTAGGGGCTTATGGAGGTCAGGTGATTAATGGGGCTTTGGCTAAAGTGAGTCACAGTAGGTCCAGTGTGTCTCTGAACTCATCCTGCATTTATTTCTCCAGTCCTGGAATGTATAATTGGGATAGATACACTTAGGGGTTGGGGCAGAATTCTCACTCTGGTTCCCTCACATGTGAAGTGAGGGTTACTATGGTTGAAAATGCTAAATGGAAGCCTTTAGAGTTGCCTCTGCCAAGAAAAATAGTGAATCCAAAGCAGTATTGCATCCCTGGAGGAATTGCAGGAATTACTGCTACCATCAAAGACTTGAAAGATGCAGGGGTGGTGATTCCTATCACATCTCTCTTTAATTAGCTCTTATATTTAAATTAACCCATAATTCTTTTCTGTGTTAGCCATGTGGCTTCATACCTTTTCTCAGCACTACATTCTCATCTTGCTTCCTCTGCATCTGGCTGTCGACTCTCTAACTCTGTTCCTCCTTCTTCCCATTGTTTCTCAATTTGGCTTTCCTGCCTAACTTCCTGCCCAGCTATCAGCCAATCAGCGTTTTATTAAACCAATTTGAGTGAAGATCTTACAGTGTACAAGAGGATTATTCCACAGCAAGGAGGGGCTGGTGGGCAGAGAGAATAAATAGGAGGAGAAATTTAGGCTCAAGAGGGAAGAAAAAGAGAACAAGAGAGAAAGGCAGACGCCTGAGGCCAGCCAGGCAGGCAGCTACCACCCAGCTATGAGGTAGGATATACAGAAGAAAGAGATAAAAAGTCCCAAGGAAAATGTAGATGAAGAGAAGCAGGTCAAGTTTTAAAGAGCTAGAAAGAAGAATGAGTATAAGATAAAGCCGAGCATTCGTAACTAATATTAAGTCTCCACGTCATGATTTGGGAGCTTGTTGGTGGCCCAAAGAAAAAGCCTGGTACACATCTATTCCTTTTTACAGCCTTGAGCTCACCTTGAGGCAGGCCCTGTGGACCTTGGAAACTTGTCAGTCATTGAAGAAGACTGATGGAATGAAAAAAAAAAAAAAAAAAGCATGGATTTGCTCTCCAATCACATATTGGAGCTTATCTCTCTCTCTTTTTTTAAATTTTAAAAATAACATTTATTTGTGTGTGTGTGTGTGTTCACACAAGCGTACTTCTGCATGTCACGGTGTGTGTTGTATGTGGAGCACAGAAGATAACTTGTTGGTTCTCTCTTCCACTCTGAGGAACCTGGAGATTAAACTCAGTCATTGGGCTTGGCAGCAACTGTTCTTACTGCTGATGGCTTTTCTTTCTCTCTAGTTACAGATTGGTATCTTTTTTTTTTTTTTTTTTAAAGATTTATTTATTTATTGTATACAGAAGAGGGTGCCAGATCTCATTACAGATGGTTGTGAGCCACCATGTGGTTGCTGGGGAATTGAACTCAGGTCCTCTGGAAGAACAGTCAGTGCTCTTAACCTCTGAGCCATCTCTCCAGCCCCCAGATTGGTATCTTAAACCAGCCAACTGTGATAAGGGACTGAAAAAGTAGCTCAAGAGTCACACTCAGCTGGTGGTCAGTCCCTACTGCCATATGCAGACAGAGCTGATCTCCTTATTATCCCATGTGTTCTGTAGCTGCATGATGCAATATTTTCCCTTATCTTAAAATACTGATGCTCTTAACCTTATAAAATATTAAACTTTGGGGAAAAACAATCACAGTAGTGAAGTTTATCTTCTTACTAATTACTTAAGACTTTGTGACAGTTTTATTAAATCCAAGCAAACAATTTTCTTGTTTGTTCCTTTTAGTTTTTCAAGACAGGCTTTCTCTGTGTAGCTCTGGCTGTCCTGGAACTCACTTTGTAGACCAGGCTATCCTTGAACTCACAGAGACTCTGCCTCCTGAGTTCTGGATTAAAGGCATGCGCCACCACCGCCTGGCTTATAATAATAATAATAATAATAATAATAATAATAATAATAATAATAATAATAATAAAGATTTATTTATTTACTTTGAGACAGGGTCTCATTATGTAACCGTGGCTGGCCTGGGACTCTTCACTAGACCATGGCAGCTTCACACTCAGAGAGCTCCATCTGCTCCTTGCCTCCTGAATGCTAGGTTTAAAGGCATGTGTACCTGCCTGAGCTACAACAAAAAATGACAATGCTCTCTCTGTGTCTCTCTCTCTGTGTGTGTGTGTGTGTGTGTGTGTGTGTGTGTGTGTGTGTATGCCTGTGGAGACCAGAAGAGGGTGTTGGACCACCTGGGGCTGGTGTTGCAGGCAGCTCTGAGTCTGAAACCAAACTGTTCTATGGGAGAGCAGCAAGCGCCCTTAACTGCTGAGCGGTCTCTCCAGTCTCCTAGAACAACAGTTTTGGGGAATGAGTTATCGTTAAGAGTTCTGCTGAGTTTTATACACACTATCTGCTCCTCCCAACACCTTTACTGGGAGAGTGTTGGTACTAAAATTGAAGAATCCGAGGTTCAGAGAGGTATAATAAATCATCCGTAAATAAATGCCGAAACAGCGTTTGAGTTGTAACTTTAAATTTGGTATGCTTTTAATGATTATTGCCAAATTTATTAAGTCATTTAAAGGCTAAGCAATAGGGAATTGGCAAAATTAAATAATTTTGTTTGAAAATGTGAAAATTGCTTGATTAAAATGGAAGTATAAGTCTCATGTACAATTTCTCAAATTTTACTGTTTTTTCATTTCTAAAGAATTGCTATTGTGTGTGTGTGTGAGCAGACTCACGGCACATGATGTATGTGGGTGGGCACATGTGCCAGTGAGCACAGCTGGAGGCAGATGAGGACCTCATGGAGTTGTTCCCTTCTCCCACCTTACGTGGGTCCTGGGAGTTGAACCCAGGCTGTCAGGCTTCTGTTGCAGCTTCTCTACCCTGTGAGCTGTCTAACCAATTTAAAAGTTTTATTCAAGAAGATTGTAATTTTTTTTTTTTTTTTTTTTTTTTTTTGGACAGCCTTGCTATTTTGCTCGGGCTGGTCTTGAACTTACAAAGTAGTCCTGGTTGTTTACAATGAAGATTGCCTTGCCTCAGTCTCTCGAGTGTTGGAATTACAGGCATGTACAACCACACCTGGCTTTATATTGTAATTTAATAAAATAATAAGTAATCTGTTGCAATTCTCCCCCATGTCAGGTTTTTTTTCTGACAGTGTCTGACCCTGCTGTAATAGACAAAACTGGAAACTGAGCTAGATGATGGCCAATACCTATGTCACTGCGTCTGATGGGTGTCGTCTCGCTGAACCCACACAGAGTTACGGTACGTAATACAGAACTGCAGTACAACTGTCAATAAAACAGTTTTTCTGTGTGGCTGGAGAGATGGCACAGCAGCTATGCTAAGCAGAGAAACACTTAGAGTGGGGTTTGATTCCCAGCAGCCATATGCCATCTCACAACCATCTGTGCCAGTTCTCTGGCCTCCTCAGGCACCAGGCACACAAGAAGTGCACAGACATAAATGAATGCAAAATTCTCTCACACACAAAATAAGTAAATCCAAAAACATGTATTCAATTAAGAAAATTAACTTGCAAAAATTTGAAGTTAGGTTGGGGATTTAGCTCAATGGTAGAGCACTTGCCTAGCAAGCACAAGGCCCTGGGTTCAATCCTCAGCTCTGAAAAAAAAAAAAATTGAAGTTAGTTTAAAGGAGAAATAGAGTCAAGCTTTTGTGTTAAATTGTGTATGAGCCTTACAGTAGTCACGCTTGATAAATTGTTTTAAAAGATTTATTTGTGTTACTTTTAATTGTGTGTGTGTGTGTGTGTGTGTGTGTGTGTGTGTGTGTGGTTATTTGCGTGTGAGTGCAGGTTCCCACAGAAGAAGCCAGAGGCACTGGATCTGCTTGGAACTGTAGTTACAGTGTTTGTGAGCTGCCATGTGGGTACTGGGAACTGAATCCCAGATCCTATGTAAGAGCAGAACCCATTCTTAAAGGAGTGAACAGCCTCTCCAGTCCTTGAAAAAATTGTAAAGATTTATTTACTTATATTCTGTTTTACGTGTACATCTGTGTGTGACTGAGTGAGTCTTTTGTGTACCATGTGAGTGCACGTGCCCGGGAAGGGGAGAAGAAGGTGTCAGGTCCCCCAGAGCTGGAGTTACAGGTAGTTGTGAGCCGCCATGTAGGTGCTGGGAACTGAACCCTGGATTCTCTGCAGTAGCTGCAGAGGCTTAGTTACTGGGCCATCTCCGTGACACCTAGCTGTGCTTGAAATTTTAATCTTAATATAAATCTTGTAAAACAGAAGGAAATGAAAAAAGAATACACGTGACACCACAAATTTTCTACATACAGACTAAGGCTATGATATAGACGTAATCTTACACACAGCTTAAAAAGGAATTGAAACTCTTATTTCCACAGGGTGAGAAAGAGTTAATTACTTGCTTTGGACAACCAGCAGTAATAGCCCTTTTCTTCCTCTCTCCCTCCCTTCCTCCCTCCCTCCCTCCCTCCCTCCCTCCTTCCCTTCCTTCCTTTCTTTCTTTCTTCTTTTTTTAAAATAGGTAACTGTTTTACTGATTCTTTTCTTTTTCCTGGTTTGTTTGTGGTGCTGGGGATTGCACACAGGTCTTGGTATGCTATTGGGCACTTTACTACTGAACTGTATCCCCAGAAACACCCCCCCCCCGCCCCAGCTGAGGACCAAACCCAGGGCCTTGAGGTTGCTAGGCAAGTGCTCTACCACTGAGCTAAATCCCCAAACCTGAAACATTTTCTCGTATCAGCCTATGTGGTAGGTAGTATTCAACATTGCACTGGTGTTATAAATGACTGGTGTGATGATTTTATGTGAATAAAAGTTATCCTGCTTACTGATCTTGATGGTAGAATTCTGAAGGTCAGTTTAGCTCTAATCATCCAATGACTCAGCACCAGGAGAAGTATAATGACCAGCTACAGACCCAGAGTAACCAAGCATTGCTGGGTTCTTTTGGTGCTAATAATTTGAATTAAGTCAAATCATTTTCCTGAAAGCAGGAAGTAAGTTGGCTCTTGGAAATTCTGATAATCATGACAATAATATATCATGTGCCATCTTACAGTTTATATGTATTTTTAAATTTTTATTTGTTTTCTCTGTCAAGCTTTGTACTCTAGGCTACTTGACCTCTGAGATTCTGGGAATTCTATGACTCACATCTCTTTCTGAGGTGCTGAGATTACAAATACACACCATTGCAGGTGGGCTCTGGGTATTGAACTAAGGTCCTCTGGCTTGTGTGGCTAGTGCTTTTATGGACAGAGCCTAGAATGTGCTTTTACAAACTTGTGTGTGCACGAGCTCAAGCACATGCATGCTCACAGGTATATTCATGCTACAACATAAATATAGAGGTCAGAGGCCAACCTTGGGTGCCGTTCTGCACTTTCCATCTTCTTTGAGATAGGGTCTCTTTTTGGCTATTGCCATTCTCTGTCACATCTCCAGTCCAGTTGTGTGTGTGTTCTGAGACCTATCAGCTCTTTGCGCCATGCAGTGAACACCTACTAAGCCACCTCCCCAGCCCCATTACTATGCACTTTAACTATCATATTTCATTTTATTTTTACAGTCACTCTTCAAGGTAGATAAATGCATCTCTATATACATAACCATATCAGAAAGGAGCTAGTAACTTACACCAGGCTGCACGTGCTAAAAGAGAGTGCCGAGATATATTAAACGAGAAGGTCAAACAGAAGGTTATTTGCTGTTGTCTTGTTTTATTGGAAATTCATGTGTTTTTTTTCTTCCCTCTTTTGGAATGAGTCAATTTGTTGGTTTATGTTGTTTGTGGTTTGATTGTACTAAAAACAGTTATAACAAGGTTAGAGACAGGTGTGGTTCAATAAGTGCATGGCATTGGATCGTTCTTCAGATAGAAGGTTTTTTAGAGCTGACTGACAGATAGGGTTTGAAACAAAGTTCAGCAGGCTTAAGGAGCATAACATTCTTTTATTTTTTAATTAAAAAAAATGTTTTTTTTTTTGGAGACAAGGTCTTGTTATGTAAGGTTGTTCTTCTAAGGTCCCTTAGTGGGATGTTGGGAGAGGGAGGTATTGTACCGCCAGGAAGTGGATCCAAAGTTGACATTGCCAAATCAGGCCACGAGGCGCTGTTCTGTGTGGCTTGGGTGGGCAGGTGTTTGCAAAGTCCAACATTTCTAGATGGGAAGCTCAGGCAATGGCCTAGTTAACACAAGACTGCTGAGGTGTGGCTGCGGTCAGCCTGCATCTGGGCCTGTGTGTGGGATGCTGAGTGTGTTCTTACTGTGCCTGCAGCCTTCTCTGCTGAGGGGCTTTGTTTTCTAGAAGACTTGTTTGCAAGACTTCCCATTTATGTGTTGTGACAGTAACTATTACAAAGGAAATGCAAAAGGAGGGGAAAAACTCAATTAAAAATCTGGGAAATATTCCCTTTTCCTTAAGGAGAGAGACTAGATTAGTGTATGCACCACTGCAACTAATGCCCTTCCTTCTGGCTCCTGGTCCCCCTCTGTACACTTCTGGGGTGATAGCATTTATTAGGTATTGTAGTTCCATTTACTGTGTTCCTATTATGCTGGACAGCAAGTACTAAGATGTAGTGTTGAACCAACTTTCTGTTGAGCATAAAACATTTTGAAGTTTGAAAACAATTATGAACATTTGACTTTTTCTGATTTATTATTATTTTGTGTGTGTTAATAAAACTAGATACCTTGCCAGAACAAATCCATTATCAGCTGTGTGGCACCGATTTCCAAGAACCACCCTATTGTCGGTATTCCACTGCTCCGTTCCCTCCAGCTTTACAGTCCCCATCTTTACAAAGCCATTTCAACACCTATGGCTTGGATCCACAGTACGGTGGCGGCGGATGGTGTGGACTTGATGCTTGGGAATCCAGTCAGTCCACTTACATGGTTGTTCAGGATGATGAAGATGGATTCCCTGGGATGCAAAGGTCCCGACCAACTTGTTCTTTACGCTGGAAGGGGCAAGATGAGCTCTGTGTGGTCTGTGGTGATAAGGCATCAGGATATCACTACAATGCACTCACTTGTGAAGGCTGCAAAGGTAAGGGCCAAGTCACAACCAAACGGACAGCAATGCACACACCTCGTGCACACATACACAGGCAGAACTCTGCATTTGGCTCTGTGTTTCTTATTTAATAAGACCGTTTAGAGTTTCCTCTATAACACACATAAAAAAATACTTCATAAAACTCGAAGAATACATCACTTCCCTGCCCTTAGGCTAAGATCAAGTGTAAAACATGAGAAACAAAGCCTGGGAGAAGCAGGCGGTGGTGGCGCAGGTCTTTAATCCCAGCACTCAGGAGGCAGAGGCAGGCAGATCTCTGTGAGTTCGAGGCCAGCCTGGGCTATCAAGTGAGATCCAGGAGAAGGTCCAAAGCTACACAGAGAAACCCTGTCTCGAAAAACAAACAAAATAAAACAGAAAAACCCAGGGAGAAGCAAGTTTAAAGGGATCAATCTGTATATCAAAGGCAGGAGAATTAAGATGTTAAGTTTAAGGTTAGTTTATTCCCTTCTTCCTTCCTTCCTTCCTTTCTTTCTTTCTTTCTTTCTTTCTTTCCTTCCTTCCTTCCTTCCTTCCTTCCTTTTCTTCCCTTCTTTCCTTCTTCTATTCTTTTTCCTTCCTCCCTTCCCCTCTCTCCTTCCCTCCCTCCCTCCTCCCTGCCTCCCTCCCTCTCTCCCTCCCTCCCTTCCTTCCTTCCTTTTTCTGTTTTTTTTAAACAGAGTCTCAGTGTGTAGCCCGAGGTGGCCTAGAACTCACTATGTAGACCAGGTTGGCCTTGAACCCACAGAGGTCTGCTTGCTTCTGCCTTCTAAGAGCTGGAATTAAAGACATGTGCCATCATGCCAGGTCCTAGGGTTAATTTCCTTTCTCCTCCTCCTCTCCTTCTCCTTTTTTGGTTGTGAGCCTAGCCGTTAACAGCTGAGCCATCTCTCCAGCCCATCCTTCTCCTTTTTTGAGACAAGATCTCTTTATGCAGCCCTGTCCACCAGGCTGTCCTTGAACTCTCAGACATCCACTTGCCTCTATCTCTGAAATGCTGATATTAAGGGCCTTCACTTCCTGGTCTGTCTCTTCATTTTTGATGAGGACTTTCACATTTCAATGTAAAACTCAACACGTATAAGCAAAGGTTTTCCTTATTCCTAGAAGAAGTCGATGCTGGAACAAAACATGACATTTTATTAAGATCAAAATGTCAACCATGACATCTTTTTATGTGGTTGAAATAATCTACACTCTTGGTGAAATTCTGAAAGAAACGACTTCTCTGATTCTAAGTCAAAATATTTTTAAAATGCTTCGTAAAGAAAGAGAACAAATTGGAAGTCTGGAAGTGAAGGCCAGTGTTTGTAAAGAGTAAAAGGGGTGTTGATTCTAACAGCTCTGAAGCAGGCCAGCACTTCATTAATCAATAACTGTAGGGATGGGAAGGCAGGTAGGCAGTAGAGCACTTAGCACCTAGTTTTGGATTTGATCATAGCACTCTCAGAAACAAAACAACCCAAACAACAGAAAACAGAGCCAATATAACATAAATAAACATGTTTGTTCAGGGTAAAATTTTACCTCCTAATCTTGCAACTCAACACTGGCAAAGAATAGCCAAATGGAGACTACAGGAAGTGATGTAACAGCATCCTGAGTAGAGTAGCTGGGCAAGGGATGGCCTGCTTTGGAAATCAGCATCTCACTGTTGAAACTGAGCTGAAGAAGGAGGCACAGTTTTGAAAAATCAAAGCTGAGCTTTTACTTTCCTTGTGGAATTGAAATCATGAGACTCTATCTCTCAAGTGTCTACCGAAAGTGAATATATGGCAGGGTTTTAAAAGAGGCATTGACTAAGCTTGGCGACCTCACTGGAGTGAGCAGGAAATGGCAGGGATTAAAGAATAAGAAGTGAAGGAGGAAGGGAAAGAGGGGGATGCTACAGCGGGGGGGGGGGGCACGGGGGGGAGAGGGGAGCACTCCTGCCTTCGTGGGCTGACATAAAAATGCGGGGTCTTAGAAAAGAGAGGCTTTTCTGACACTTTTGTTTTAGGTGACTATGTATTCTCTCAAAGGACCTTGAGCGATGCGTTGTGGGATCTTGATATTCTATAAAATGTAGTTTAAAAAAATTCTCATAGGTAATTTCCCTGTAGTAGGATAGAGTTGTCTTGGTGTGGTAAGGGTATTTAGTTCAATCTCCAGATGTTATAATGTAAGGGATAACCTCAGGATGGGTTGAGTATACCAACTGGAAAGAATTAGATAACTTGCCCGATAAATGTATGTTTAAAAAAATTATTGGGAGAAAAAAAAAACCCTTATTTTATTGAAATAATCTAGTTAACTTGATTACTTTACTCTAAAGGTAAAATGTTAATAAAATGAGAAGTAACTAAAAGTACCAACATGAAACTTTGAAAACTTTTGTTGTTAGGTTTTTTCCGACGAAGCATCACCAAAAATGCAGTTTACAGTTGCAAGAGTGGAGGCCACTGTGAGATGGATATGTACATGCGCAGGAAATGCCAAGAGTGCAGACTGAAAAAGTGTAAGGCAGTGGGGATGTTGGCGGAATGTAAGTGCCACTGTGGTTGTGCCTTGGGTTTGTTTTTCTGAGAGCGATTTAACTTTTTTTCAACTTTACTCACCTGGCAAGGAAGACACCATGATCATGCAGTTGCTTTTCCCAGGGCAAGGCTTGCCCACTCATTGCGCTGGGATTTGCTGACCCCTATGATTTCCATAAATGTGGGGAACTCGGCTGCATTATTTGTATTAGTGGGGGACTGTTTTTCACACTTTCCTCTGTACAGTAACATTGAATTTAAAAATAATAAAATAGCCAGGCAGTGGTGGCACACGCCTTTAATCCCAGCACTCAGGAGGCAGAGGCAGGTGGATCTCTATGAATTCAAGGCCAGCCTGGTCTACAGAGGGAGTTCTAGGACAGCCAGGGAGGGCTGTTAAACAGAGAAACCCTGTCTGAGAATTGAGAATGTAAAGCATTCTTTAAGAGTTATTTTGAACATTGTCATATTTGTTTATATATGGACACATGCACACCACATACATATGTACCATAGACTGTGAACTATGGATGGTATTATAAATATAAGAAGTGATTTCCATAAACTTTGCTCTGTACTCTATTGCTCTAATTTTGGAATTGGTCATTAGTTTCATCTTAATTAGAAGTTCTTTTGGGGCTGGAGAGTTAGCTCAGCAGTTAAAGGTACTTGTTGCTCTTGCTGAGGGCCCAGTACCTAGCATCTGCATGGCAGCTCACAATCACCCATAACTCCAACTACAGAGGATCCAATGCCCTCTTCTGACCTCTGAAGGCCCCAGGCATGCATGTAGTGTGCATACATATATTCAAGCCAAACATACACTTAAAATAAATCTAAATAATATTAAAAGGTTTTGTATTTTTATGTTACTTAACCTAAAATTGTATACTGAATGGAAAAAGTGCAAAATTTAAAGTTAGTAGTTCTCAAAAGTCTATCTGATATCCACGTATGCACAGCCCACTAATAGTTAACACATGGATATCAGGACCTGTCTCCAAATATCATCACATTAGAGGGTAGCACTTTAACGTATGAGGTTTTGGAAACACAATTCAGTACAAAGAAACCTTTGAAAAAGTTGTCTTTTATTAATTTAATTTATAGTCAGGATCTCATTATGTAGCTGGCCTGGAACTTGGTAAATATGCCAGGCTGGCCTCAAACTCATAGAGATCCCTGCCTCTGCCCTCCAAGTTCTGGGATTAAAAACGTATGCCACTGTACCTGGCCCAAAAGTTGCCTTTTAACCCGTGTCAGAAAATGTATGTGAAAGGGAACCCAGAGTCTTCTGGGGAATCTGTAAATGAAATGAACCATCCTTCACTTTAACTTAAAGGAATTATGGCAAGATGAAGCCAAAGAGAGTTGATGAGTATAATTATCGTGATTGGTGAGCATACACCTTAGTCACGTGATATTTTCATTCATCCATATCCTGCCCCCATTGCTGTAACCCTTCATAGTACATTTACCCAGTTGTTCTAATACTGTCTGTGTTTGGGACTTTGGGCATCTCTTCTCTTCTTCTCCCCCCCCTTCCTCTTCTTTCTCCTCTTTACCCCTCCTTCTCCTTCTCCTCCTTTCCCCTTCCTTATCTTTTTCCTCCTCCTCCTCTTCTTCCTCCTCCTCTTCTTCCTCCTCCTCATTCTTCCTTTTTGTGGCATTGAGGGTGGAGCTCAAGTGTCCCACATGCTTGACAATCTACCACTAACCTACACCCAATTTTTCAAGGCTGGTATTGAACATACAGTTCTCTTGTTATAGTCTCTTGAGTGGTTGGGCTCACAGGTGTGTACTGTCATGTCCAACACTCGACATATTGAAAATGCTTTCATATTTTTGGGTATTCTTTTTTTTTTTTTTTTTTTTTTTTTTTGGTTTTTCGAGACAAGGTTTCTCTGTGTAGCTTTGCACCTTTCCTGGAACTCACTTTGTAGCCCAGGCTGGCCTTGAACTCACAGAGATCTGCCTGGCTCTGCCTCTGTAGTGCTGGGATTAAAGGCATGCGCCGCTGCCACCACCACCACCTGGCTTTTTTTTTGGGGGGGGGGTATTCTTGTTCTCTGACAAGTAATAAAACAATATAGAAGGGTTTTAAGGTTTTTGTTTTGTTCTGTACTTCAGTTCCTCATTCATTTTTATTTAATAAGTATGTTTTAAATACTTATGAAAATGACATGTATATTAATACTTGCATAATTTTAATAGTGATTTATGGTAGCTGTTGCTGGTTCAGGAAAAGCATCAGTGGAAGATTGAACATTTTTTTTTTTTTTTTGAGCTGAGGATTGAACCCAGGGCCTTGCGCTTGCTAGGCAAGTGTTTTACCACTGAGCTAAATCCCCAACCCTAAACATTCTATAAAACAATAATTCCAAGGATGGAGAAACAGTTCAGCAATTAAGAGAATGCACTGCTCTTGCAGAACACCTGAGTTCAGGTCTCAGCATCCACATTGTGTGGCTCACAGCCAACCATAATTTCAGCTCAAGGGGATGTGACACTTCTCTTATCTGTGGGCATCTGCACTCATGTGTGTACACCCACATACAGACAAACAGAAAGAATTAAAGATAAAGATTTAAAAACAAACAAAAATAATCCTCAAATAAATATTATTCACATTTGAAAATAACTAGATGCTTTGTCTGGCTTATAGGAAAAATTGACCTAGCTTCTTTTGAAAATCCTGAGAGTCTTTCTTATGTAAAACTAGTGATAAAAGTTATAGGTGAGGTAATTCTACTACTCTATAAAATGACAATATCACTCCCAAAATGCAATTAATGTGTGAACTTCTTATGTAAAAATCTAAACATAATTTGGAAGTGAAAACTTAGCTCTTAGTTTTTGCTTGGTATAACTGTATTTCAAGCAGACAAGACAGCTCTGAAGGGAAAGAAATACAGGAGAGTTAGTCAGTGCACACATGCACAAGAGAAGTCTGGGATCATTTACTCATTCAAGACCATTTCCATCAAATCCTATAGCATTATTTTCTGAGACAAAAATACATTGTGTGAATTTTGTAACCTCACAGGTTTGCTCACAGAGGTCCAGTGTAAGTCAAAGAGACTTCGCAAGAACTTCAAGCAGAAGGTGGCTCTTCACTCTGACATCCAAGTGGAAGATGAAGGAGCAGACAGCAAGCTTGTATCGTCCACTACCAGATCTGGAAGAGGGGTAAGACTTTTTCCACACACTTTCCTGTTTCTTTACTGACAACGTGTACAATAGGCACACATCACAGGTGCTGCTGTTTCCTTGCAGGTTCAGGAAAGCATGACATTAACCCAAGAGGAACATCATCTTATGAGTACCATAGTGACCGCTTATCAAAAATTCATGATTCCTTTAGGGGAGACAAGCACACTTGTATGTATCCATTACTGGCAAGAAATAACTTGTAATGAATGTCATTAGGAAATGATAGCAAAAATGGTTAAAACTTCAGTAATTATCTGAGAGAAAATACTTTTTTATATAATTTTTATTTCTTTTTATGGGTTAGCTGCAGGAGTTTTCCAACCCTGAACTAAGTTTTCTGAGACTCTCAGAGGAAGCACTCCTACACATACATGGGCTGATGAATTTTACCAAGGGACTCCCAGGTAAAATTCTGTTTTATCATTTTTTAAGATTAATTTATTTTTTGTGTTATGCACGTTTTGCCTGCAAGTCTATATTCAAACCATGTACACACCATATCATGGAGGCCAGGAGAGAGTGTGGGATCCCCTGGAACTGGAGTTACTGATGGTGGTGAGCCACCATGTGGGTGCTGGGAACCGAACCCAGATCCTATGCAGGAACAACAAACCACTGAGCCATCTCTAGAGCCCTGAATTCTGTTTTTAAGGAAAAGGGGTAGTATAGTAAAACAAAACCCTCTAATGTGGGACTGGATATATAGCTCAGTGGCAAAGCACTTGTCTAATGTGTCTGAGGCCCTGGGTTCAATAGAAAACCTTTAGTTTTCCAGCAATGCTACTTCTAACAACAACAACAACAAAGCCTTGTTTTATCTACTTCAATTAAACAAGTGGGTGACAACATAGATATTTACAAAAATCATTATAATGATGTAATTTTTTAAAAATGAAATAAGAAACAATGAAAACTTCCTATATAATGCTAAAACAAGCCACAGTGGACTAAAACTTCGTTGTATATAACTCAGTTTCATATTATATTATCAGGTACAGAAACTCACTGTAAAATTACATTCTTCAAGGCTAAAGCAAATATGTTTGATTTGTTCTTACTATATAAGAAAAGTGTCTGGCTGGAGAGGTGGCTCAGAGGTTAAGAGCACTGGCTGTTCTTCCAGAGATCCTGAGTTCAATTCCCAGCACCCACATGGTGGTTCACAACCATCTATAATGAGATCTGTTGCCCTCTTCTGGCATGTAGACAGAACACTGTATTTTTAATAAATAAATAAATCTTAAAAAAAGTGTCATCTAGTTCTGATAAAAGTGCTCTAAAGTATTACCATGTAGTATCAGTAATTTTATTCAGATTTGAATTTATATATTATGATTATTCCCAAGAAGCATTCAGGGTTGATAAGTAAAGAAATGTTTTTTCAAACATTTAGTTTATGAACATTATCTTTTGATTATCTTGTTTCTTCATGCTTTATCTTTTTTTAAGGATTTGAAAACTTAACCAATGAGGATCAGACTGCATTACAGAAGGAGTCGAAAACTGAAGTGATGTTTCTTCATGTAGCCCAACTTCATAGTGGGAAAGCATCAATGTCTGGAAGTAAAAAGAAAAAAAAAAAGATTTTTATTTAACTTTAACATAGTCACGTTACATTTAGCAACAAATTATAGAATATTAAACATTCACACACGTACACACATGCATTTTAAACACGGTTTTTTGGAAATAGAATCTCATGTCACCTAGGCATCCTAGAACTCAGTATGTAGTGAAGGAGCATGTTGAACTCCTGATGCTCCTGCTCCCACCTGGCAGCCAAGGAGACTGCAGATGTGTGCCTCCATGCCTGGTTTATGTGATGCTGGGGATGGGAGCCAGGGCCTTGTGTATGTTAAGCAAGAACTCTACTAATTGAGTGACATCATCAGTCTCTTTTGATTTTTCGTTTTATTTTACCAGTTAGTGTAGGAACAAATGTCTCATGATAGCTGTTTATAAATAGTTTCTAATATATTCATCTAGCATTTTCTCTCAACAAAGTCATTCTTTTTAAAATTGCATTTTGTATTCTTGTGAGAATTTCATACATGTATACACAGTATTCTGATCACACTCACCTCACTTCTTCCACTCCCCCGGGTCCCCCGACATCTTTCTCCTGACTTCATGTCCTTCCTGCACCCTTCTTAAAAATAACGCCGTGACTCCAGTTAGTGCTACGCATATGCACATGGGTGTGGGGTCATCCACCAGAGCCTGTCAGCTTCAAGGGAGCAGGCCTCTAAAGACAGAAACTGGACTCTCCCTCCCCTAGCAGCGGTCAACTGCGCACAGCTCCTCAGCTTGGGAGGGGGCTTCTGTGCTCCTAACCCAGGCTCTTCTAACGAGGGAGGACTTTGTTAAACACTAAGGTGATGGTGGTTCTAAGTCAGTGGAGCTCTGGGTGAAGGCTGTATGCTTGCTTTGAAACTCACAACTGTAGCCTACTTACTTGTGGAACACCTCTGTGGCAGGGTACAGTGCTAGTCCGGCTAGTGTTGAACCTACTCTCCAGTACCTCACTTCCATAAGAAACAGAGACGTGTTTTTTAAAAGAATCAATCAGCCCTTTGAACAGAGCAGGAAACCCACCATTGTTCTAGTGCGTGCCTGTGATAGTTCAAACTCTCTGTTGGTTGGGGTTGTGGGGAGAAGCAAAACGACACAAAAAACACAAACAAAAACAACAGAACATTTTGCCAGCAATGCCAGCTGCCTGCACTAACTGCCCTTGCTACAGTGCTAACCTTTTTAAGTTTGCTTATTTATTGGTTGTTCTTCCCTGCGTACACTAGACCATAAGGTTGCTAACGGGAGGCCCTTGATGACCTGGTCCATGATTGTTTGAACAGTGTTTGCTTAGGAGGCTCCACAGCCTCGGATGCACTAGAGTGATGCGTGGAGGGGGTGTTGTTTAAGGAAGTCATTCTTTATAACGTTATGGAAAACTCATTTTGGAGGGTCTTCTATATACTCTTTCTACAAAATATGAGCTGTTAATCTGGTTTTATGTTCCAGTAACAACAATGAAAAAGATATTTTAGGGGATTGTTTTTCACATAGTAGTTATGTTGGATTCTGAAAAGATATTGAGTTTACTATCTATATAATGATTAGGGGAAAAATCAGAGTTCATATTTTTCTCTTTTGCTAGGTACTATGAGGCCATCAAAGCCCTCAGCTTGTACACTGGAGGTGTGTAATCAGAGCAGTGATGACAATGTTTATTCTTCGGAGAACTCTTTCAAGGAAGACAGTCCTTCTGCTATTCTAACTGGTAACATTGTGCAGTACAAAGTATCATCCTGGGTGGCCATGCTTCCTTTTCTCTCCTTTTCATTTTGTTACAAGGAGAGTGCCATGGGCTTTGCTCACAGTTCACAGGTTTCTCTGCTAAGGGTGCTTCCGTGGTGGTGAAAACATTTGTTAATGTCAGGCAGGTCACCAGGGAGCCTTCTAGTTGTAGCCATTTTCTTTTGGCTACATCACTGCAATTCTTTCCCTATTTAGGTGGGAAGCTGGTTGGGGCCTCTGAATCATTCTTTGGGGTGCTTTTCAAACTGTCCCAGGACTGTCATATATAGCCAACATCACAGTATCTACCACTTTTTTTTTTTTTTTGCTTGTTTGTTTTTTCGAGACAGGGTTTCTCTGTGTAGCTTTGTATCTTTCCTGGATCTCGCTCTGTAGACCAGGCTGGCCTCGAACTCACAAAGATCCACCTGGCTCTGCCTCTGAGTGCTGGGATTAAAGGCGTGCACCACCGCCCAGCTATCAACCACTTTTATGGGTAGAAGGGTGAGCCTTACCGTGGATAATACAGAAACACCTAGAGAGAGGCGTCCGAAGGCTCTCAGTCCCACAGCCTCCTGTTTGGTTCAGTGGTGAAACCCTGCCTTTGTTCTGGTCTTTCTCAATAGCACACTAATTAGCCCACAACTGAGGCTCAGGCATGGCCTTCAAGGGCACAACAAAGGGAGTTGTCCTTGTTGGCCGTCACACAGGCAGCCATCTTGAACCACCCTCGTTTCATTTTTCTTATATTAGTTTGAGAGGGGACAAAAAAGATCACTGTGTTTGCTTCTGTGCTACATTCTGATGAAAGTACACTTATATTCATCTTTTCAGGTATTACTAAAGAATTTATTGCCTCACTGTCTTACTTCTACAGAAGAATGAGTGAACTTAATATAACGGATACCGAATATGCTCTGCTTACAGCAACAACAGTGCTTTTCTCAGGTAAAAGCTGTCAGCAGGAAGGCTCTGGGCGACATCTGCATGGGCAATCATGAAGTTCTTGGTTATTAAACTGTTAACTGAGGTCGAATGTGCCAATCTCATTCCATCATGGTTTGTGCTATGAATATTCCATTAAGCTCACCACTGTGTTGTAGTTTCTTGCATCTTAAAAAAATGCTTTCTTGCCCTTGGATATACTCTTCCAAGTCCCTGATAGAGAAATTTTTTTAGGGAGTTAGCTGTATTCTAATCTCCATTTTACTTCTCTTATTCTTGAATCCTCTACAGTTAGATTTCACTCCCTCCTCTCCAGTCCACCACAACCTGTCAATAGCTTCAGGATCTTGGCATTGCTGATCCTACTGGCCAGTTCTCACTCCTCATCTTCCTTGACCCATCTGCTATATTTGGTAGAGAAGCTCATGAGAACTTAAAAGAAAACAAGGGGACATCCTGTTTCCCATGAACCTTTGGGGGGGGGGCGTTTGCAGACACGGTGAAGATCTCTGGTGTGTGGGGAGGACTCCCCCTGCTTTTTGTGTCAATTCATCATCTTCTTGACATGTCTGGAGCCTGCATTGCATACTGGCTCCAGGTTAAAGTGAGACAGTTGATGAGCATGGGTAGCGCACTGACTGCTTCAAGCCAATGAAATCTTCCCAGGATACCACTGCCCCGTCTCGATTGATCAGGCCATATTTGTGTTCTGTTCTAACTCTCTGTGGCATCAGCGTTCACGAATGCTCACTAGGTATGCTCAATGAAAGTTCAATCATGTAGGCTCCAGTGCAGCTGGATGTCATTGTCCACTTTCCAGTCTTATGTTTCATTCCAAGAAGTTTTGTAAGAAGCTGTGGGATGAAAAGGGTAGAGGAAAATCAGCACGGAGTTTGAGGGCTGGAGGGATAGCAGTGTTTGCTGTCGTCTGAACTTGAGTATTTAGAAAACCAGCTGAGAGTGTTACCTAGGAAAAGTTCACCCTCCCCTCGTTGGACCACAAAAGTCTTCTTTATTTCTGTTCAGTGTAGGAATTAGTCTACAAATCCTGGATGGTGCAGTAACCTTAGAGCTCTGGCGTGCTGGCTGTGTGAGGATTTCACTGCCTTTCAGAAGTGGGACTAATGGTGTCCATGGGCAACATCCTTTACACTCTCTATGTTTAAGAATGTTTTCAGTGGGGCAATGGGCTCCCCTAGATTATAAATTTGTCATTAAGATACTTTTAATTGAAGTTTTATGATAAAGAAAAACTCCATCACTTTCATCACTTCCCTTCAGCCAATCCTTGTTTAACATCGTTTTTCAGGGCTGATATATTCATTCCCAACAACTGACCCTTTCAAAATCTTGGCATTCCCACTCACTGTTAGGTGGAAAATGTTAGGTTCTCCTTGTAGACTGTATCCCAACCATCAACATTTCTCTAACCTTGTTAATATTCAGCACCACAAACAGAACTGAAATTGTGCAAAAAAAACTGCAAAAATATGACACTCAAGAAGTTTCTACTCCAAACCAAGCCAACTAACTCACATAGTTTTGTTTTTTTTTGTTAGACATTTTGAAATATTTATTTATTTACTTAGATATGTGTACATGTCACGTATGTGGAGGTCAGAGGACTATGGGAATTGGTTCTCTCTTTCCACCATGTGGGGCCTGGGGGTTGAACTCAGATAATCAGGCCTGCTGACCATCGCACTGGCCTTGGCCTTGAGAGCTTTTTCCTTTCACTGAGTCTCAGGAACATCATCCTCTCTTGATTTTTCCCTGTTCATTGGCAGTTCTGTGTCTCCTTTATTTTGTCCTCTTTGTCTCTCTCAATGATAAACGTTTAAGTTGTTCTAAGACTCAGTTTCCTTTAAATTAACTCTATTTTATACACATGTCTTGCCTGCATCTGGTGCACTGCAGCTGTGCCTTGGGCTGCCGAGATCAAAGGATGTCAGATCCCTTGGGACTGGGTTACAGATGGCTGTGACAAGGCCCTGTTTTCTTCTGCACTCCCTTCTTTCATGACTTCATCCTATCTCTTGTCATTAAAAGCCTGTGTGCATCTGATACGCCCAAACTTATCTACCAACTTGGAGGGCTCACCCGGAGTTTATTAAATAGCTTTTTCAAGATTTTCATGTGACTGTTGAGCAGAGATATTAAATTTAAAATGCCCAAAGCTGAACTCATCCTTTAATATTCCCCTCCACCTGTACTAAACCTTAAATCTTCCAAATTGCATGTGCAAATTAAAAGATCTTTAACTACTTTTCTTTCTTCTATACTAATATCACATATGCACCAAATCTGTTGGATCAACCCTAAAATATATCTAGCACTTAACCACTTACTCTTTTTTTTTTTTTTTTTCTGATAAAGTGTTTCTCTGTGTATCCCTGGCTGTCCTGGAAATTGCTCTGTAGACCAGGCTGGCCTCAAACTCAGAGATCCACCTGCCTCTTCATCCTAAGTGCTGGGATTAAAGGTGTGCACCCCCACGGCCTGCCTTACTTCTTACTGTTTCTAGCCCAAGCAGCATACTTGAATCCATTTAACTAACTGGATTTTCTGATTCTATGCTCTGTAGACTTTCTCTCTGTTAGTACTGAGAGGGATTCTCTGAAATGTAAGTCAGACCATGTCACTCCTCTGTTTGTATCCGTTGGTGGCTTCCTGTTTTTCATATAGTTGTCTATTCACTATTTTCTTATTTTATTTTATTTATTTAGTTTTTTTCTCCTTCATCATTTTGGATTAACATTTCTGTTAAATGATGTTATATCCCTAATTAGTCTTTGCAAAACAGCCACCACACTTCCACCCCAGAGTCCTGTTTCCCTGTTTATTTTTCTCTATAGCACATCACTATTTTAGTTTTGCTTTTTAAAAACGTATTTTTATTCATTTATTTTTTATTATTTTGTGTGTCTCCCTTGTCTGTATATATACCCCATGTGTACAGTGCCTGTGAGTTCAGAAGAAGGTGTCAGATCTCCTAGAATTGGTGTTACAGATGGTTGTGAGCCACTATGTTGGGTGTGGGAATTGACCCTAGTATTCAGGAAGAGTTGTTAGTGCTCTTAACTGCTGAGTGGTCTCTTCAGCCCTCTATTTTTGCTATTTATTTATTCATTCATTCATTCATTCATTTATTTATTTATTCAAGACAGGGTTTCTCTATTTAGTCCTTGCTGTCCTGGAGCTCACTCTGTTCATTCATTCACTCTGTAGACCAGACTGGCCTCAAACTCAGAGATCTGCCTGGCTTAGCCTCCTGAGTGCTGGGATTAAAGGTGTGCACCACCACCGCCTGGCCTGTTTTTGCTTTTTAAGATGTGTTTGTCTCTCTGCTTCCTCATCCACTCCATATTAAGAATCTAAGTACAAGGTTGGGGATTTAGCTCAGTGGTAGAGTGTTCGCCTAGCAAGCACAAGGCCCTGGGTTCGATCCTCGGCTCCAAAAAGAAAAAAAAAAAAAAAAAGAATATAAGTACAATAAAGGGAGAAAATTTAGTCTGTGAAGGTCATTGCTGTATTGTCAGCAAAGTGACTGGATAAACGAAGGCTGTCTAAGCCTTCAGAAATTCCCAGTTGGCTTACGTCTTATGGTAGGAACCCCCAAAGTCTTGCCCCTTACTTCCTGTTGACTGGAGAGACTTTACTTGGTATTTTAAAGTTTCAGGCAAGCCCTTCATGACTGTTATATTGCCAACATTACTTACTGATCCTTTCCTTCCCATGTGACTCTATGGAAATTACTTAACTCCCTACATTTCAGGGAGCTAATCTGAAAAATGTGATAAAAGTAGAATAGCTCAATAGACTATTGTGAAGATTAAATGCAATGATGAACAAAGACAATTTAATTAGCAAATCTAATGTGAATTAGGATTTTGTAAGTACTTGTGATTTGTGTTATTTAATAACTGCATTATTTTAAATGAATTCCTTATTTCCACCACTTTAAGTCAACATAAGATAAATATGTTTTTCAGATCGTCCATGCCTTAAAAATAAGCAGCATGTAGAAAACCTCCAAGAACCAGTTCTACAACTTTTGTTTAAATATTCAAAACTGTACCATCCTGAAGAACCACAGCGTTTCGCTCACCTTATAGGAAGGCTTACTGAACTGCGAACTCTGAGTCACAGGTACTCAGAAATCCTCAGCACCTGGAAAACAAAGGACCCCAGACTGGTTCCATTATTCTCTGAAAAATGGAATTTGTACGCACTTTACTGAAAATGTAGAATGGTGAGGTTTGTCTCAAAATTTCAAAAATCACAATTGGATGACTGATTTGAAAACTGTAAACAAAACCCCTGTGTTATCATGCATCACCATAAAATGGAGAAATGAAGGGCTCATCAGATTTTGTGGAATTTTGGACTCTCAATAGAGGAACACCCTAGGATTTTTCTCAATGGAGCCATGTGGTGGCACAATCCTTGTACTTGGGAGATGGAGGCAAGAAGATCCCGAGTTCAAGGCCATTTTGGCCTTGAGATATATATATCTCAGAAGATGAAAGAGAAGAACTGGTGGGCATTGTTTTTTTTCATGAGTCCTTACCTAAAGAAACAAATTTTTTTCACTTAGCTGAAATATCTAATGTGTAAACGTGAACAAAGGTTAGTTGTATTAGGATAAGGCAGTGTGTGTGCCTCACTGATTAAGGACACTCTGATGGAATAAGAAGCTGATGCTTAAACCTCTTCTTGTCACGGCATTTCATGAATGATTAAAGAAGAACAAGACCTTTTGGAATTGTATCTGCTTTCTATTTTTTAATAAGTGTATGCTAATTACACAAAATAGTGAGTTTCATTATGAAAATTTCATACATGTACATAAGATATTTCAGTTGTATTTACCACCCACTCTGGACTCCCCACACACTGCTGATGCCCTTCTTGTTCTCCTGATAGTCCCCGTCTACTTCCATGCCTTAAAACAGTAGATTCACACATGCAAGAAAACATCTGAGTCTACTCTCAGTCTGGTTTATTTCCCTAGACATGAAGACATCCATCTATTTTTCTGAAAATGACATAGTTTCACTCCTCTTAAGGACTGAATTGTGCATGTGTATCTGTATATATCACATTTTATTTATCCATCCATCCAATGATGGCACTTACTTTGATTTCCTACCTTGGGCACTGTGAATAGTGCTGTAGTAAACATGACTGTAGGTATTACGATTTATGTGGCTCTCGATTCAGGTGTATTCCCAGATGGATTAGACAGTAGGTCTATTTTTAGATTTGAAGGAAATGATATAGTGATTTCCACAGTGACTACTTCTTCCCAACAGTGTATAAAGATTCCCTTTCCTTTCACAATTCTTGCCAACGTTTGTTTTTTCCCTCTTTTTTTTTTAATTAAAAAAATGTGTGTGTGTGTGTGTGTGTGTGTGTACATACGTTTGTGTGCGTACATGCCAAACACACCTGTGGATATCAAAGGACATCTCTGTGGAGTGTGTTCTCTCCTTCCACCTCTATGTGTGTTCCACGGGCTGTCAGGTTTAGACACAGGAGCCTTTATACCATCTCACCCCACCCACCTGCTGCATGGCTTGGTTCTGGAAACCTGCCTGGGGTGACGAGGGAGTGAAGAAGTGACGGACACAAAGACACAGTACAGAAAAGCTGGGATTGGTCGGTGTCTCAGTTACTTTCCTATTGCTGTGAACAGACCTCATGACCAAGGCAACTTAGGAAAGAAAGCATTTAATTGGGGGCTTGCTTACAGTTTCAAAGAATGAGTCCATGATGATCATGGCAAGGAGCATGGCACCTGGCAGGCAGGCATGGCACTGGAGCAGTAGCTGAGAGCTTACATTCTGATCTGCAAGTTGGAGGCAGGTGAGATAAGAGAGGGGCTGACGTAGCCTGATATAGGCTTTGGAATTCTCAAAGCCCACCCCCAGTGACACACCCCTCCAACAAGGCCACACCCAATCCTCAAATGGTCCACCAAGTAGGGACCAAGCAGTCAGACATGGGAGAGAGTTGGGGCTATGCTCATTCAAACCACAAGTGGGCCTCTGACAGAGGGCACCAACTCTACAACTGAGAAACTTAGCACATTTATTGTGCATTGAATAAGGAGTCAGGTTAGCTAGTCTTGGTTGAAGGTCTCTGTAGCCAGACAATTTCAAGTTGTAGTCATCCTGGAGGAGGAAGCTGCAGGTGATAGTTTTCACACGCATGGTCAATATCCACACATGGGCCAGAAGAAGGATTTGCTATCATCATGGGTCTGAGACATTGGTCCTTCACATGGCTGTACTCCTGTCAATAATCCATGTTCACTCAAGATTTTCTTTAATTTATACTGCTTAATTTATTCCACCAAAGAAAATATCAGCTGAAGATAAAGGAATACATTTTAATACTCTGTACTGTCATACATACAAATACCCTGAGAGTACCCAGTGCAGCTTAATTTCAATAGCTGAAGTTTTAAAGGAAAGTCTGAAAAATGCTAATCGGAGATCTAGCTCTTTGATGAAACCATCAGGCGTGGTGAATTTATTAAAATTAATGTAAAAACGAGGAGGCAAAGCTGAAATGCTTTGGAAAGCAATGTTTTTAGATAGCTTCATTTCTCTCCCTTTTAGAACAGACACAGATGAAATGGTCTCTATGTGGATGCACAATGATATCCTCTTCAACTGTTTCCTAAATGCAAGCCTGTGGGTTTAAACAGCATGCTTGCATTTACAGCATACACATAGTAGTGTAGGACATAAAAAGAAGCATTTAACCTCTAGGAACATTAGTTATAGAATGCATTGCTATTACAAGGGAATATTTGGGAAAAAGGAAGGCGAGCAGGAAAGAAGGGAAAAGGAAAAGAAACAGAGCAAACAAGCAACTGAAAATAGCCATCAAGGTGCCTCGGGGACTTTAGATTGTGGCTACAATGTGACCCACAGGAGCCACTGCCTCACGTTCCTGCTTGCAGGCTTTCTCACCATGAGGGGCTGTGAACCAAAGTTGCTATTGCTATTTTATCACAAGAACAAGAGATGAAAACTGGTTCTGAGAAGTGGGATATAAAACAACAAATCTACAACAAATTTGACCTTGTGATTAGTAGGCCTTTGCAAGGAGCTTGTGGGAGGAATTTAGAAACGGAGTTGTTGGCTAGAGAAACCCTAGACTGCCCTAAGCAGCACTGAAGTGTGAAAGACCACACAGCTCCAACAGTGTGGGCGGTAAAGTCCTGGCTCAGGAAGTTTCAGAGGGAAACAAAGACTCTATCAGAAATTGGGTTAGAGACCACTTCTGTTACATTCTGGCAAAAATCTAGCCACATTATTCCTATATTCTGAGAAACTGATGTTTAAATTAAAAAAAATGGACTAATTTGTTTGGCAGAAATTATTACAAGATAGCATTCTTTGGGCTGTGGCATAGTTACCACTTACTGCTTTTAGCAATGTTTTCAGCAATTGAGCGGAAAGATATGAAAAATGTGCAGGTTTGTGAGGGAAAGGATCTTGATTAAGCTTAAAGTTGCAGACAGGAGTGTATAATTGTTAAAAATATTATCGCAGTTTAGGAGCCTTTTGCTTTTCATTGGGACAGTAGAAGAGGTGCCTTGGGAACGACTCACCCATTGAAGGCTCTAGCTTGCAAAAAACCCATATTCATTTGGAAAGGGGAGAGTGAACTGAGAATGTATCTGAAGGAGTTCTCTGCAGGGTCCCTGCCTGAAAACATTCTCCTAAAGAAGCATTTCCCTAGATTTGGCTTTGAAGATACATAAAGGCTGTTGGAGTTGTGGTCCAAGGGCCCAGCCTATGTCTCCAGATGGCAATAGAACTTGGCCAGTGGTGCTGATTTTGCAGTCAGGCTAGATCCAAGAGTGGGGGTCATGAAAACTTGTACTGACCACCGAGGCCAGGCAATGTGTGGTAGAGTCTGATTACCGGCAAGGAGGCCCTCAGAGGCCATTGTATGAAGCTGTGAATGAAGGTGAAGCCTAAGTTATAGAGACTCCAGCATGTTGGTGATGTCAGGACGGTGAGGCATCTGCTGAGGAAAGTTGCAGGCATGAGGTGGAGCCAGCCCAAGAGAAAGGCTACCTGTACACTCGGGAGAGTTTGGTCACTGCACCTGTCTCTGCACTGTGATAATGATTTATCTAGCTATCCAAGCCTGCCCCTTTGATTTCTCTCCCTTTTACTTAAGTTAAAACACACCGATTTGACCTGCTAAATGTATTGCCCCATGTGATCATCCTGGTCCCTACATCTTGTCCAAGCTCTCAAAACCGTCTCACTCCACAGACCTGAATTTTCTTCCCAACCTGATCATGCCAGCCTGGCTGCTCAAAATTTCCTCATGATCCTCCTCTGTAAAGTCTAACCCCCAGCCCCGGCTTTGAGCCTTCATCTCTTCTTTGTATCTGCAGTCTCTACGTTCTTGCCATTTCCCCACCCATTCCTCACACCCCAGCGTCCTACTTCTTGGAGTCCTAAGACTCGCAGACCGCTCCAGGGCTTTGCACAGCCTGTGCTCAGTCAGGGGTATAGGTTGTGTGGCCACAGCAGAAGCAGGGACACACGCACCGACTCCCCAAGCCTTCTTCAGCACCACTTCCGGTGTGCTCAGGGCTCCTTAGAGATGACTCCTTTATGTGGGGCTGGACAGCGCGTACTTATTGCTCTAGCAGAGGACCCCTGTTTGGTTCCTAGCACCCACATGGCAGCTAACAACCCTCTGTAACTCCAGTTCCAGGGCATCCTCCGCCCTCGTAGGGCCGCCCAGGACACTGCCTGCACGTGGCGAACACGTGGTGAACACGTGGTGAACACGTGGTGAACGTGGACTTGCACGCACGCGCACAAAACACTTACACACACACACCAGAGAGTAATACATCCTTTAAAACGACTATACGGCAGCGTGGCTGTTGGCACCCGTGGGCCGTGAGCTCCTCAGCTCGCTTGTCTGAGCACCACGTGAGCTTTCCCAGCGTCCTCGGACCCTTCGCAAGCTCCCAGAATCCACAGAACGCCCGACGACGACGACGACGTGGTGGAGAGTCAGAACCCCTGGCCCCGTGGAAAGGGAAGTCTCGCGAGATGTGCATCGCGAGAGCCTGGCCAGCTGGGGAGTCCGCCCAACCGTAATAAGTAGCCGTTGACCAGCCGCCCTCGTCCAGTCGGCGCGCTGCCCCGCGCCCGGTGCTGGCGTTCCCCGCGCCGTCCTTCCACGAGGTTCTGAGGCCGGAGCCCGCGGACGGTGAGGGTCTGGAGGGCGGCCGGGGGAGGGGCGGGGGACGAACACCCCACGCGCCGCTCGGTCCCGCGTGTCCCGGCGCGCGGTGGCTTCGAGGCCTAGGGAGGCCCGCTGGGCCTCGGGCTGTCGGGGGCGGCCTTCGCGGTTCCGGCCGGGCCCGAGGCCGCGTGGAGGCCCGAGGCGAACCATGCCTTGCGAACTCTTCCCCTCCCCTCCACCCCCGGGCCTGGCAGACCCACGCGGAAGGCGCCATGGAGAAGCAGAAGCCCTTCACGTTGTTCGTGCCCCCGAGACTGAGCAGCAGTCAAGTGTCGGCCGTGAAACCTCAGACGGCGGCGGGAGGAGACTCCAGCTACTTCAAGGTCAGTCTGCGCGTGCTCCCCGCGGGCGGGCGGGCGGGCGCGGTGCGGCCCGAGTTCCAGCCCCGGGACCCGCGTCATCTGCCTAGCTTTACTTCCAGGGATAAAAGATTGAAGAATCACTGTTGCTCTGCAGAGGTGGCTCGGCGGCGCCCAAGAGCACGGGCAGTGCTCAGCGTTTCCAGCTCTAGGGAGACGTGCTGGCACTGAACAGACACATACGTAGAGTCTAAAAGAATTGCTGCTGGAAAACTCTGCCTTTTATAAATAGTGTTTGCTCATTTAAATTATCTTTCTGGTCGAATAGTTTGAAACCATTTATTTGTAATGTCTTGCCATATTAATTGTAGGTCATAATGGGCTTCATAAGACATTTTTATGTATGTGTAACTTAAACGCTGCATGTACATCAAAGAATTTATAGTTACAGTGGCTTTAAGCAGATCCACATGCATCTATAATGTATTTGTAGGTGAGCACCGTTGAATATCAAAGTGATACTGAACAGTGTACGTAAGAACCTCCCGTTAAGCCCTTTTATCCTCCTTCTCCTAATTTCTTTCCTCTTCCTGCTAGTCCCCCTTCTACTTTGTTTCGTGTGCTTTTTTTTTTTTTTTTTTTTTTAAAGATTTATTTATTATGTATATAGTGTCCTGCCTGCATGTATGCCCACCAGAAGAGGGCACCAGATCTCATTACAGATAGTTGTGAGCCACCATGTAGGTGCTGGGAATTGAACTCAGGACCTCTGGAAGAGCAGCCAATGCTCTTAACCTCTGAGCCATCTCTCCAGCCCTACTTTGTTTCTTTTGTGTGTGTATTTGACCCAGTGTGTTTCATTAGTGTTGCTTACAGCAGTGTGACACTTAACCAGTGGCTGAAGAAAATGTCTCTCAGGATTTGAGGTAATTTATAAGGAAAAAATACAAGAAAATTAGGAATTGTACCAAGGAAAATTAAGACTATTTGGACAAATGACTATATGTGATAGTAATCAATATTATGATTGAGCTTCCTGATAGATAGGGTAAGGAGAAATTAATTAGTAAAATTCTAATTACTAGATTTCTCAGGTGAAGCAGCATTTTATTTTTAAATTTCTTAAGTAGAATATGGAAATGAGGATGGTGCAGTTAATATTTTAATTTTACATGCTGCAGAAAATTTCTGCTGTAGGCAAGACATTGAAATTTGATTCAGTGAAGGTAAATCTCAATTTGGTTGAAGAGAGATTGAAGGAAACTGTTAAAATTACTAGTATTCCAAAATATCTACAAAGCTTCTGTTATGTAATTTATAGCTTAGGTACATCTTACTAGGAGAAATAAATACATAATTAAAAATTTTGCTTAGTTTGCATAGCAGAAGCATTTGATATTTTAAACACTATACATCATAGGATTTATAATTACAGTGGCTTCTTTAAGTAGATATGGATACTATATAGTTGGGTATCACATTGTTAGGTATCAAAGTGGTATTGAACAGAATATTTAAGGAACCTCTTTGGATTTCTAGACTGTCAACAAATGTGCGGAAGGTGATTTTGGGGTTCCATTTACAGTGTCCAGTCTCTCAAAAAGTCGGGAAAACATTGATACAGGTAGGCTTGGACAAACAATATATCAACTTTCTTTTATGTAATTTATTTTTATTTTATGTGCATTGTTGTTTTGCCTATATGTATGTCTGTGTGAGGATGTCAGATCTTGGAATTACAGACAGTTGCTAACTACCATATGGGTGCTGGGAATTGAACCTGGGTCCTCTGGAAGAGCAGTTAGTGCTCTTAACTACTAACCCATCTCTCCAGCCCCCACCAACTTTCATAGAAACATTTTGTTGTATACATTGCCAGTTACTGAAAATACAATATAAATGTTACATTGATATTCTTGACATTCAACTAGATAAAATAATTTAAAACATGTTCTCATATTTAATACCAGTTTTTTTTTTTTCCAGATCCTGCTTTACAAAAACTTAGTATTTTGCCAGTGCTTGAACAGGTTAGTGAAAGTGTGTACATACAATCTGTTAGACAATAAATTATTTGAAGAAGAAAAATGGTAGTTGTGGAATTAGTAGGCTTGTGCACTTTTTATTATGTTTATTTATGCACATATGTGCTTGTACGCATTGTGTGTGTGTCTGTGCATATACCACATGTGTGAAGGTCAGACAACAACTTGCAGACCTAGGGCTCAAATCAGGTTATTGTTGTGGCAGGTGCCATTACTCATGAAGCCAATTTGCTGGCCATGTAGTCGTGTGTATTTAACTATCAATAGCTCTAAAAATATAATCTTATAGGAAACATTAATCTTTTAGGTTGCTAATTCTGGCAGTTGCCACTATCAGGAAGGACTAAGTGACTCCGATTTTGAGGTCAGATATTTCCTTCTTATTCTTGAAATTGCATTTATTATTTGAATATACCTTTTTAAGTATTAATATTTGGTTAATATTTTAAAATATATTCTTTGAAAATTTTCTTTTTGTGGTTCTAGGGACTAAATCAGAGCCTCATGCATAGAAACATTTTGTTATATACATTGCCAGTTACTACCACAAAGTTGCATTTCCATTCCAGATATTTTTTCCTCTAAAAGTATTTGAAGTGCTAAGCTTTTGTATTTTCCTGGGTAAAAGCAACAGTTCTTTTGGAGAAATTTATTTATTTTCGAGACAGTGTTTCTCTGTAGCTTTGGAGGCTGTCCTGGAACTCACTTTGTAGACCAGGCTGGCTTCGAACTCACAGAGATCCACCTGTCTCTGCCTCCCGAGTGCTGGGACCACCGCCCAGTGAGAAATTTAATTTTAAACAAAAAATTAAGACTAGAGGAGTAGAGATGAATACAATATGTGAGAAGGCCAGCATTTTACAAAAATAATATTTAATGAAATTGTTGTGTGGATGCTTGATTGTATAAGAAATGCATTTGTAGGATATGACATAGTTCTGATATTAGTTATAAAAATCATTCTTGTAGTGTATCTTCTAAACTTAGGAGAATTAAATGGCCTGATAAGTGCTCTATGTCTATTGCTAAGCTTCATAGTGTCATAGAATAAAAATTGGAACCAGTTTATATTTTGATAACAGGTTATCAGTAAGCAAATATCAGTAATTTTTTGGTTTTTCGAGACAGGGTTTCTCTGTAGCTTTAGAGCCTGTCCTGGACTAGCTCTGTAGACCAGGCTGGCCTCGAACTCATAGAGATCTACCTGCCTCTGCCTCCCGAGTGCTCGGATTACAGGCTTGCACCACCACCACCCGGCGGTAATTTTTTTAAAATGAAGCTTGATAGTTTTAATTTAGAGCTGTGTTATTTGCATAGCATTTGAGATGCCCTGAATTAGATCCCCAGCTCCAAAATGAAAAGTAAACCCAAATTCGTCTGGTATTTCTAATATAATGTGGATAAAAAAGGCAAGAAATGTAAATAAAACCTTAGGCTCATTGAAAATTACATATTATGAGGCTGGAGAGATGGCTCAGAGCTTAAGAACAGTGACTGCTCTTCCAGAGGTCCTGAGTTCAATTCCCAGAAACCACATGGTGCTCACAGCCATCTGTAATGAGATCTGGTGCCCTCTTCTGGCCTGCAGGGATACATGCAGGCGGAATACTGTATACATAATAAATAAATAAATCTTTTAAAAAATTTAAAAAAATGTTTAAAAAAAGAAGAAAGAAAATTACATATTATAGTTTCTATTTTTCTTGTCATTATATTTTAAACATCACACTTTTAATTTCTCTAATCAAAATGCTTTGAGACAATTGTTAACATTTATATATTTCTTATGGAGTGGTGTATTTGAGCTTTTATCCAGTCAGATTCTCTTACTGATGAAATTGTTTCTAACTTTAGCATTTTTCAGTTTTTGACTTTATTCAGTAATTTTAGTGAAGTAGTATATACTGTCTTGATACTATGAGTTAATCCTGTTAAGTATAAATTGAGTGCAGTTTGTCACCATTAATACATATGTACTTGTGGTCGGTAACTGTAGTTGGCTATATTAAAATCTTACAGAATTAACTTTTGAAAATTCACTTAAATAGAACTCAGAGCCAATGAGCAGACTGTATTCAAAACTGTATAAGGAGGCTGAAAAGATCAAAAAGTGGAAAGTGAACATAGAATCTGAACTGAAGCAGAAGGAAAATAAGTTGCAAGAAAACAGAAAGATAATTGAAGCCCAGCGAAAAGCCATTCAGGAACTGCAGGTATAACGAAGTTTTGAATCACAAATATGGCAAATATTTGAATCAAAATAAAATAAAAAGATAAAAATATGGCACACAGTAAATATTAGCACAGTACTGTGGAAAATAGAGTATTAATTCAAAGCAAATTGGGCTAATTTTATATGGCAGATATTTTGAGAACAAGGCTTTTTGAAATTTCATTAATTAAAGTTGCAGTTCAGCTTTAGGAGTGAATATGACACAAATTACACAAAATTCAATGAAGATGATTAAAGGAATAATTAGATAATAACCAATTTAATGACATTAATTTATTACAAAGTTTAAAATTTTAAGTCCTATTGATGTTAATTTGATGTGATATATATCAATGTATTTACACATAAAATTTTGAAATGATATAGCATACACTTCAAAATTATTAGAGATAATATTGTACTATATATTATTGAATGCTTTTACTGACCATTCAGCAAATTTTAAGCTGATGAGAGTAAAAGGTTCCTTCTTCCCTTTTTACATTTATTATGGTATGAATGTGTGTGTGTGTGTGTGTGTGTGTGTAAGTAAGTCAGAGGACAACTTGTGGGAGTTAGTCTTTTCTGTATCATGTATATTCTGAGGATTGAATTCAGATTTCTAGGTGTGGTGGCATATGTCCTAACTGGCTGAGCCATTTTGTTTTCCCCTTACACTTTCTTGAGATAGATAGGGTTTAGTCTTGTGTAGCTCAGTCTGGCCTCAGATTCACTGTATTTGTTGAAACTGGCCCTTCAACTCCTTGATCCTCATGTTTTCCACAGAGGTTGGTTGTTTTTTACTCTTTGGCTCTTTGCTATTTTGGGGGCCTGCCACCCAGCTCCCAAATAATTATACAGAGACTTATTCTTACTTATGAATGCCTGGCCTTAGCTTGGCTTATTGCTAGCCAGCTTTTTTAAACTTAAATTATCCCGTCTATCTTTTAAGCCTTTCTCTATTTTTGTTTACCTTTCCTTACTTCTTACTCTGTGGCTTGCTGTGTATCTGGGTGGCTGGGCCCTGGAGTCGTCCTGGCCCCCTCCTTATCCTGTTCCTCCTGATCTCTCTTTTTCTCCTTTGTTTATTCTTTCTGCCTGCCAGGCCTGCCTATCCTTTCTGCTGCCTTGTTCAGCACTTTATTAGACAATCAGCTGTTTGAGACAGTCAAAGTAACAGCTTCACAGAGTTAAACAAATGCAACATAAACAAATGTAACATAAACACATGTTTGCATCATTAAACAAATGTTCCACAGCATAAAAAAATTAACACATCCCAAACTAGTATTCTATAACATTTTATCTTCCAAAGAAACCCATATTTTTATGGACAATTCAAAAAGTGCAACAAAAATTTCCTTTTATGTGGAAAGAAAATCTTATAGAACTTATATAACATGCTAGTATAGAAAACCTGCTTAATGATACTCACTGATTTTTTTAAGTGAAATGTGATTAACTTTTTCTATTTTGTAAATTAGTTTGAAAATGAGAAAGTAAGCTTGAAATTAGAAGAAGAAATTCAAGAAAACAAAGATTTAATAAAGGAGTAAGTAGTAATTTAATGATTTTACCTCCAAATTTATTACTAAGATAGTTTTTATTTGTGTTATGTAGCATACCAATAATTTCTGCCTGAGTGTGTGTGGAGCCAAGAGGGAGTGGATAAAGTCCTGAGTGAATGTGTATTGTTTGTCATGGGCACAGCTTCAGACCTGGGGTGTGGCAAAGCCTTCCTCTGGTCTGAAGAGAATTGTGACTGTGTGCAAATAAGAGTATTTATGAATGGTTGATCAGTGTTCAAACACTAATAACTGTAGCTTTCCTTTTCTGGATGATGAAAACCTGAGACTGCAGCCGTGGGCCAGTGGTGGCACATGCCTTTCATCCCAGCTCTCGGGAGGCAGAGCCAGGCGGATCTCTGTGAGTTTGAGGCCAGCCTGGGCTACAGAGTGAGATCTAGGACAGGCTCCAAAGCTACAGAGAAACCCTGTCTCAAAAACCCAAAAAAACCAAAACAACAACAATAACAACAAAAAACCCCCAAAACCTGAGACTGCTCCCCTTCAGAGTCCTCCTACCAAGACTAGCTAGCTCCTTTTGTGCTGTTCTCAGTTGTTGCATAGTTGGCATTGCTCCATCAGAGTGAGTGCAGCCCACCTGATGCTAGCTCTTCTGTATATGTGTCTATGTGCACCTTCTTCATTCCCTTGCTGCTTCTGTTAGGTTTCCAGGACCAAAGCATCAGGTCATGCATGAGTGCTGGGGGAAAGTAGATACACCCATTCTACCTTTTTAGATTTAGCAAGCTGCCTAATGATGAATAACTTCTCACTTTCTGAAATGTCAGGTGTCAGGAGGAATCATTTCCTGAAATCAAAAAAGATGCCTAAAAATTTGTTCCCTAGAACTACCTTTGCATATTGTCCATCTTCCCGTGTCACTGTTGCCCTAGGAGCAACACTTGTAAAATAGAGTCAGCCCAATTTGGAACTGCTTTTTCCTCTCAGATACCTTTTTTTTTTTTTTTTTTGGTCAGTGTAATCATTTGTACCGAAAAACTGTATGTTGCAAAACTAAACCAAATTGTTCTTTATATTAGTAAATTAATACAAATAGAGATCTTATTCAGACAATGAATAGTTGCTGAAAAAATTACCTTACTTTTGGTTTTGAAGGTTAGAGGAATTGCCTCCATCAGATTGAACTGTAGGCAAGTCTGTGATATATTTTCCTGATTAATTATTGATGTGGGAGGGCCTTGCCACGGTGGGCAGTGATGTTCTTGGCAGATGCTTGGGGCTGTAGCAGGCTGAGCAAGCCATGAGGAGCAAGCCAATCATCAGCATTGCTCCATGGTTCCTGCTTGTGCTTTTGCTTGGGTTCCTGATCTGATTTCCCTCAGTGATTGACTGTGATCAGGACATGTAAGTCAAACCCTTTCCAAGTTGCTTTTAGTCACGGTGTAGCAAGCAATAGAACGCAAACTAGGACAGGCATCAAGAGTAGTTTAGGAGTAATTAGTAAATGAAAAATTTAGCCTTATCATTTTTCCTAGATAAACCTGGAACCTTTTTTCTGAGAGGGTATTAATTGTAATAGTACTTGCCTAGAGACTGGTAAGGAGTTGTCACTTAGAGGGAAGCAGTTATTAAATGATTTTGCCAATAATAGTCTCTACTTTTTCTTGATATAATTGTTACTGTGTGATATGCAGTATATATAAAATATAATGTTTTAAAAATTTTCTAAAATTTTAACTATATGTCTGTAACTTCCATGTATTATTTTACTTAGGGGAACCATTTTTTTTTTCTTTCAGGAATAATGCTACAAGACATTTGTGTAATCTGCTTAAGGAAACCTGTGCTAGATCTGCAGAAAAGACAAATAAATGTAGGTATCTTTCTTATTTTATATGGTTGTATCAATTTATTACTCATTTAATGGTGGAGACTGGAGGAAAAGTTGCCTTTTCAGTTTTTGGAATTAATTTTGATTTTATTGAATTTTATGTGTCTCATCTTATTTTTAATGTAAGAAGTAGCTAAGTTTTCTGTTTTTGAAAGGTAATAAATATCAATAAGAGTATATATTTGTAATTAATATTCATTTCAATTGTGATTTAATGAGTAGTCTATTTTGTCCAGAACTACCATGGCATTGAATCAAGAATAAGATATAAATCCATGCCCATAATAGGAAATACAATGCTGTGGGGTAGGTACGGTATATTGATACATTTTATAACTACATTAAAGCCAATAGTAGAGTATACGTAGGACATTGGTATGTACCATAAGAATATAGAAAAAATACCATACTCATCTAGTAATGGAGCCTTTGTAACACTGTAGTGTACAATAATTTGTAGCCATGCTGCTGTAAACAAGCCTCTAGCACTGCCAGTTGTATGAAAGTATACCACATAAATTAATTATATAATACTTGATAATCAAGCATGTTGCTGCTTTTTAAATTTTCTAGACTATATTTTTCAGTTTCTATTTAAAAGTGTACTTCCACATTAAAAAAAAGTTAATTTTACAAGAGTCTCAAGCAGGTCCTTCAGAGGTATTCTAAAAGAAGGTATTTTCGTTATCATAGGAGATGACAGCTCCATGTGTGTTCCTGTTCTTGAAAACTTTCCAATGGAGCAAGATGTGGAAATGGAATACAGTGATGTTATCTTTTTTTTTTTTTTTTTTTTTTTGGTTTTTCAAGACATGGTTTCTCTCTGTAGCTTTTGCGCCTTTCCTGGAACTCACTTGGTAGCCCAGGCTGGCCTTGAACTCACAGAGATCAGCCTGGCTTTGCCTCCTGAGTGCTGGGATTAAAGGGGTGCGCCACCACCGCCCAGCGATGTTTATTATCTTTTGGGTTTTTCGAGACAGGGTTTCTCTGTGTAGCTTTGCGCCTTTCCTGGAACTCACTTGGTAGCCCAGGTTGGCCTCGAACTCACAGAGATCTACCTGGATCTGTCTCTCAAGTTCTGGGATTAAAGGCATGCACCACTGCCTCCCAGCAATGTTTATTATCTTAACACTGTATACCTCAGATAAATTTGTGTGTACATATCTTCATTTTTAACCAGAAAGTTTAAAAAGTAAAAAAAAAAAAGAAAATACTAGGCATGGTGATAAATGCTTTTAATCTTAGCATTTCAGCTGAGGCCGAAAGATTGTAAGTTTGAGGCCAACCTAGGCTATGTAGTGAGAGTCTGTTTCAAAGGACCAAGAAAAACAAAAGTATATAATAAGGATTTGAAGAAAGAAAATATTTTTGTATGGCTGTACAGTATTTTGTTTTGACTCTTGTAAAAAATTAAAGTTTATAAAATAAAGTAATTGCAATAAGCTTAGGTTAATTTATTATCAAAGAAAAAGATTAAAACAAATGGACAATGTTTATAAAGTCAACAGAAGTATGCAGTAATGTTCTAAGCCTTCACATTCACATTCACTTACTCCTCACTCACTGACTCATTCAGTAAAACTTACATGGATTGCATGTTAGATTGATTAAGGATAATAAGACTGGCGTGGTGGCACTTGCCTATAATTGCAGGACTTGGGAAGTAGAGGCAGGAAGTAGTGAAGGATTGGGAATGTAGCTTAGTGGTGGAGTGTTTGCCTACCATACTTAAGGCTCTGAGTTTGATTCCAGTACTAAAGAATTTAAAAAATTTTTACCTTCATGTATTCCTTCTTTGGTGTTCATCTTTATGCAGATTTGAATTTCTTACCTATATTACTTCCTTCTCTCAAAAGAACTTAAACATTTTTGAAGCTTGTCTACTGACAAATCTATTTTGTCTAGAGAAAGTTTAAAAAATTTTAAATAACATTTATTGTGTGTGTGTTTGTGTGTGCGTGCATGTGCACACATGCCTATACACAAACAGTGTGCTATAGCATATTTGTGGAGGCCAGAGGATAACTTACAGGAGTTAATAGCTCTGATTCACCATTTAGTTCAGGCTGACCATCCTTAGGCCTTAGTCTTCTGATCTTGAACCTTGCAAATTAAAATGTGTTTATTTGCCTTTATTCTCTAATTCTAATTTTTTCTTCATTAATATTTTTTCCCCTTTAGTTTCTTTATCTTTGGTTTCATGTAGTTTGAAATAGAATTAGATGTAATTTTTTTCCTTTTTTTCTCTTTTGATTATTTTTCTCAAATCTCATGGATATGTGGTTTAGTGTCTGACATTAATTTGGGGGAAATTCTTAGTTGCTATTGTTGGAAATAGTACTTTTGTTTCTTTCTTTTCTAGTGTTTCCTTATGCTTGTATTTCATCTTTTATAACTTTCTCACAGTTTTTTTTATTCTTGCAACTCCCATTTCTCACAGTTTTATTCTGTTCTTTCTGAAAGTTTCTCTTTGTTTTTTATTAAGATCTTTATTACATTTACTATTTTTATGTGTATTGGTAATTCCTGTCATCTCTGTTCTTTCTCGTCCTTGTTCTCATATTTGCTCTGTGTTTTTTGTTGTTCTTGTGCCTTACTACTTTACAGCTGCATATGGAACTGATATAAATTGGTCTTCAGTAACAGTGGTATTGTGTAGAGGACAGGGAGAGGTGTAGGAAATATTCTGTAGACCTGTGATTAGGCCTCAATCTTTTAGCAAATCCTTGCCTATGAATTAAGAACTTTTAATTACTTTCCCTTCCCTTTAGGTGGGGCAATATACAAAATGGCTAGAGTGTGCTGGAGTTTGTTATTTTCCCTTCTCCTGCCTTTGACCTTCCTCTTCTGTTCTCTTCCCTGCCCTCCCCTCCCTTTCCTTCCCTCCCTCCCGTTCTTCTCCTTCTCTTCTCTCCCCTCCTTACCTTTCCTCTCCTCTGCTCTCCTCCTCTCCCCTCCCCTCCCCTGCTCTTCTCTCCTCTCCTCCTCTCCCCTCCCCTCCCCTTCTCTCCTCTCCTCCCCTCCTCTCCCTGCCTCTCCTTTCCTGTCCTCTCTCCCCTCCTCTCTCCCTTCCTTTTCTCTTCTCACCTTCTTTCCCTTCCTCCCCTTCCATTATTTTCCCTTTTTCTTCCTTTCCTTCTCCTAGATGGTAGTCTAGGGATGGTTAGAACAGTATATTTTTAATTCTTCTGTAGGGAAGGCTGGAGTCAGTTCTTTCTCCTTCCCCAGGTCAGTCAGTCTATGATTTTGTCCTAGTTAAATAGGTTCCCCCACAGGGAAGCTCTCCTTAGGAACAGAATGCCTATAGTGTATTTCAAATAGTCCCTTTTCACTTCCTCTTGTTGGAACATCTGAACCTAGGAAAATTGTAAGAAGTTAAGCTTGTAAGAATGTTGTGCCTACCATGACTATCCCTTTGAAATTTTTAATCTCAGATTTATCCACATTGAGTGACTAGCAAATGCCAATTATAAGTCAGATATTTTTACTTTTTTAAATGCTGGTTCTGGCTCACAGAGTTTTCTGTTTTGCCTTTCTGCTCAGAATAAATTGTAAATTGTGATTTTGCTTATCTATTTTTGAAGGTAGTGGCTTGCTCTGTGACCTTGCTTCTCTTTTGGGTCAAAGAATTTTCAGTGTACCTTCTTTTTTTACTTAGGGAATAGAAACTTTCAAGATTTTTGCATAACAGTTCAAAACCCAGACTTTTTCTGATGCTATTTTGAGAAACTCAGAACTGAATTATGTACTCACATAATTTGAAATGTTTTAATGTTTTCTGAGATATGAAATATCTTGATGTTATGTTTTAAAATTTAACTTTAAAGTTTTTAATGATAATTACAGATGAATATGAACGAGAAGAAACCAGACAAGTTTATGTGGATTTAAATAATAACATTGAGGTAAGTGTTAGTAAAAGCATTATTATTTTAAGTAAAAGAATTTCTAAGCAGAGTGATAGCTACAGAGGTCTTGTCATTTGTAATTGCTAAAAGATCTTTATTTAATAGTTGCATGATTGAATCACCAGTAAAATTCTTAAGGTTCTAAACTATGAATAGTAACTAACGTTTTGTATATAGTAGTGTGTGTTCACATGAGTATGGGTGCATGTCTATGCATGTGTATATGGAGTCTCAGGTTGATGTCAGGAATTTTCCTTCTGTGCTCTACCACCTTATCTTTTGAAGTAGGGTATCTCAGTCAAACCCAGAGCTTGCTGATATGGCTAATTTCCCTGGCCAGCTTGCCTTAGAGATCTACTGTCTCTGCTTTCCAAGGCAGGAATAATAGGCAGGCCACCACTCCCACTTAGAATTTATAAAGGTTCTAGGGATTCAAATTTTGGTCTTCTGTATTGCCACATGGCACATGATTTCACTGTAAAGCCACCTCTCCAACTCTGTAATACCTCTTAAATTAACACGTTAGTAATACAATTTAGTTTATTAAATATTTATTGGTTGCTTTGTGTCAGAGACCAGCCTATTGTGACATATAACTTGTTGATTTGAAGAAAAAAAGTTGAGTATTACTAATCTATATTTTGTTCCTGTTTACCTTTATCTTACTTTCTGCTTCGTTTTTATGCTGTAATCCTTTTCTGTTTTGTTTCTTAGCTTTTTTTGATGCTTTGTTTGTTCTTTTCAGAACTTTTGTGTTCAAACTCTTATATGTGCTTATGAACATTGTTTTTTTCTCTCTAACTGTACAATTAATCCAAACATCATTATTCAGTTATTCTCTACCTTCCTATTTCATTTAACTTTTATGAAGAATATTTAAAGCTACATGACAATTGCTTGATATACGCATTTATTTTATATGTATGCATATTCTTTCTCATACTCAATATAAAATTTCCAGTACAGTGGGCTTTATATTGTATCCTAAGTGCCTAAAATAGTTCTAGACACATAATAGGCATTCAGTAAATATTTAGTGGATGAATGAATGAATAAAATAATTTGATTTTTGTAAAGCAAAATTTATTGAATGTTAAGTAAATGTGTACTATCAGGCTATGCAAACATAATTTTGAAGTCTTATGAGGCTTCCTCATGTTATTGGGGAAGAAAGAAATATAATAAGCACAGATAAGTCTAAAATGATAGTTTTGATCTTAATGCTTGTTTGTATAAGCCCCTTAAAATCTTATGGACTGTGGTAGGAGATTATTGTATGTTAAAATATGTTAAGAGAATAGAGTGACAGTATTCTCTTTGTTCTTGTTCGGTGTTACGTGACATTAGTCATTCTATAATTTTTTTTACTTACATACATACATGTAAATATACATAAAATATTAAATACATATAATTTGTATTGTTAATCCTACCAGGTGAGAATAAGACCATCACCACAATTTTAAGCTAAATTTGAAGCAAGCTTCAGTTAAATACTGGGCAGGTTGATGGACTCTGGCCAGGTCCATTCCAGGGTTCCCATGAAATGGGGACTAATCACATTTTGCAGAGGCTTAAAAAGGCAAACCCATAAGGCCATTGTACTTCCCACCAGGTCTAATCAGGGGCAAGAACACATCATGATGTATACTTCCTGCCTGCATACTTCCTGCTTACATCCAATTGGGCAAGGGTACATTCTGATGTATTTCCTGCCCATGTACTTCCTGCCTACATATGATCAAGCACATTCAGTGCAGATGAGTCAAATTTGTTTAGGGGAGTAAAAACATGTGGCTTGTTTTCTCCCGTAAACAGTAGCCTGCAGTATTTCAGTAAGTATCTGTCCTTGGGAAAGGGCTGGAGGTATTTGGCTCTCACATTACCCTTGAGTCAAATCGTTGACTCTTCAGTGGGTACCTGTTTATATTGGGATCTAATAACCATCAGTTTAATGATACCCAGACAGGAATTATCATCTAGTTAAGGTATTAATGTGCAAGAACTAACAGGAATTTGTAGAAATTTCAGGGTCCAAGGCCCTGAAATGGCTAACATGAGAATTACTATCTAGGAGGAACCTGGAAATGAGAATGATCACCAGTTACTTATTTCATCTCAGATCCCACTGTTTTGCAATGTTTCTTTGAGTACAGCCAGATTATCTGCAATTAATCCCAAATAGTTTGTATAGAAACAACAATTTTCTCTTAAAGTTATACAATAACCTCTCTTTTACGTAGAGCAGGTCAAAGTGTCCTATTGTAGAAATATTCCAGTGAGTGAATTTACCTGTTGATATTTCTGGGCCCATTTTCCTGGCATGACAATTGGCACTACTATAGGTAGCTATTTTGTCCCCTATGCCAGGGAGTTATTTTTAGACTCAGTATTTCAGCCTATTGGGGACAAGGGGAGATATATTCTCTTCTGTAACTGTTCTGGCTGATGCTAGGATATTGTTGTGAGGGCTTAGGAAGGCTGAAATCCTAGTCAGAAACTGTAAGTGGGATCAGGAAATGGGGTGTTCACCAGAAGATTCTGGTTACGTGACCCAGCTGAAGAGACAAGGAGCAATCACATTGGCTTTACTGGTTTACCTTAGCTTTTAGCAAGTCCAGAGCTCAGCAGTTAGCAGTCTGCAGCTGATTCCTGGATGGCATCTATCAGCCAAGTGAAAATTTGCTGAGACAGATATAGATTAGGGACAGAAGTTAAAGTTTAGGAACTTAAAGAAAAGTCTTACATTTGGAATTTTCAGGCTCATGGTCCTAGTGATTGGGGGAGGGGAGGTGTCCTAAGATCAGGAATGAGATCTCACTTTCAGGAATAGGCAGATGGGAAACAGGTTGTATTCATCTGGAGTCCTTTTGACCTGTGAGAGGTGTTTCCGAGTCTTAGAACTCCGTTGATTCTTTTAAACTTACATGAAATTTTTAGATTACAAAAGGATAAAAGTTTTAGATATAGTCACATTACTCTGTGCTGAAATTGAAATCCACATTGTAGAAAAAGCAGCTAACAGGTGTCTATATAACAGCTGGAGTAGACTCATGCCTTTGAGTCCTAGAAAAGACCATAGCTTTGGGTTAAAAAGCATGACCATGAGCTGGGCGGTGGTGGCGCATGCCTTTAATCCCAGCACTCAGGAGGCAGAGGATCTCTGTGAGTTCGAGGCCAGCCTGGGCTACCAAGTGAGTTCCAGGAAAGGCTTAAAGCTACACAGAGAAACCCTGACTCGAAAAACCAAAAAAAAAAAAAAAAAAAAAGCATGACCATGAAGGTTCTATAATGACAATTAGGGTAGTCACCACTCTGATTACAGGAGAAGGCCAGTTCTTTCAGGCACCCTCTCCACTATTGCTAGGAGTCTTAGCTGGGGTCATTCTTGTGAATTCCTGGAATTTTCCCTGGCACCAGGTTTCTCCCTAACACCATATGGCCACCTCTATCAAGATACCTCTTTCATTGCTCTCCGTCCATCCCTCCCCTAACTTGACCATCCTGATCCTTCATGTTCCCATCTCCTATCCCTTTCCTTCTTCTACCGCTCCGCCCCCTCCCCCCCCCCCAGTTTACCCAGGAGATCTTATCAATTTCCCCTTCCGAGTAACTGATGGAAGCAGATGCAGAGATTCACAGCCAAGCATTTGGCCAAGCTCCAGGAGTCCTGTTGAAGGGAGGGAGGAAGGATTGTAGGAGCCAGGGGGTCAAGATCTGACCTGATTTGGTGGGAGCTCACTAGACTCTAGACTGACAATTAGGGAGCCCATGTGGGACTGACCTAGGCCCTCTGCATGTGGATGACAGTTGTGTAGCTTGGTCTATTTTAGGGTTCCCTAGCAGTGGGAACAGGATGTGTCCCTGACACATGAGCTGGCTTTTTGGAACCTATTCCATGTGGTAGGATGTCTCCCTCAGCTTTGATTCCTGGGGGACAGGGACGGGGGAGAAGTTTAGTCCTGCCTCATCTTGATATGCCATGCTTTGTTGACTCCCCTGGGAGGCCTTATCTTTTCTGAGGCGTGGATGATGGGGTCTTAGAAAGGAAGTGGGGGAAGGGAATCAGGGGAGGGGGGAACTATGGTTGGTATGTAAAACAAATACAAAAAAGTTAATAAAAAACAGAAAAGAGCCGGGTGGTGGTGGCGCACCCCTTTAATCCCAGCACTTGGGAGGCAGAGGCAGGTGGATTTCTGAGTTCGAAGCCAGCCTGGTCTACAAAGTGAGTTCCAGGAAAGGCACCAAGCTATATAGGGAAACCCTGTCTCGAAAAACCAAAAAAAGAACAAAAACAAAAAAAACAACAACAACACACACACACACACACACACACACACACACACACACACACATACACATTTAAAAAAAAAAACCCAAAAAACAAAAGAAAAGAAAAAAAGCATTAACCCCTTTTTTCCCCCCTCTGTCCAGAGAGCCTGATATATAGATTGGACAGAAATGTTTTTATGCTGATAAGAAGCAGTATTAGGTCTGTACTTAGGAAACAAATTTAAAATCTTGAGCTTCTGACTGATAATACTAATCATTGCTCTACTAGCTTACCAGAACTCCATTGAACATTGTTAAAACTTTGAACTTTTGAAATCTTAGTATAACAATAGCATAGAAGGGGAAAAGAAATCTGAAACATTTTTCATTTTCATATACCTTAAATCACTTCCTTTTCCTTTACAGGAATTTACTTTTTTTTTTTTTTTTTTTTTCCTAGACAGGGTTTCTCTGTAGCTTTGGAGTCTGTCCTGGAACTCATTTTGTAGACTAGGCTGTCGTCAAACTCACAGAGATCCACCTGCCTCTGCCTCCTGAGTGCTGGGATTTCAGGCATGTACCACTACCGCCCGGTGTATTTACATATTTTAAATCATTTTCTTAGAATTTAAGTATTCATATCCTTAGAACTTTATATATCTTCGAACATTTTCTTAGACCCTCATAATCCTTTTTCTTTCCATCTAATCATTTACCATAGCATAGTTATTTCTGAGAATTGTCACTGCAAAGCAAGTTCTTTTTTTTTTTTTTTTGTTTCTTTTTTGCTTTTACATTCTGACCAAAGTTTCCCCCCTCCTTCCCAGACTCTTCCCCCCCATCCACTCCTCCTCCTCTGTTCTCTTCACAAAAGGGTGGACCTCCCATGGATATCAGTTGGTATATCAAGTTGCAGTGAGACTAGGCACCTCCTCTTACCTCCTTTTCTATTAAGGCTGGACAAAGCAACCTGATTGGAGGAAAGGGTCCCAAAAGCAGGCAACAGAGTCAGAGACAGCCCCTGCTTCTACTGTTAGGAGCAAGCTACACAAATGTAACATATATGTAGAGGGCCTTTGTCAGTCCCATATAGGCTCTCTGGTTGTTGGTTCCATCTCCGTGAGCCCCTTTGAGCCCAGGTTAGTTGGTTCTGTGGGTTTTCTTGTGGTGCTCTTGACTCCACTGGCTCCTACAAGTATTCCTCCCCATTCTTTCAACAGGATTCTCCGAGCTCTGTCTAATGTTTGGCTCTCTGCATCTGTTTCTATCAGTTGCTGGGTGAAGCCTCTCAGATGACAGTTGGGCGAGGCACCAATCTATGAGTATAGCAAAATATCATTTTCATTAACTTTCCTTCCTTCCTTCCTGCCTTCCTTCCTTCCTTCCTTCCTTCCTTCCTTCCTTCCTTTCTCTCTTCCTCTCTTTCTCTCTTCCTGTCTTTCTCTCTTTCTCTCCCTCCCTCCCTCCCTCCCTCCCTCCCTCCCTCCCTGTCTCTGTCTTTCTCTGTCTGTCTCTCTCTCTCCAGTCATATTTAGTTCTAGTCTAGGTCTCTGGGGTATCCCATCTCTGGGTCCTGGCCTTCAGGGATGAGCTCCCTCTCATGATATGGGTCTCAAGATGGGCTAGTCATTGGTTGCCCACTCCCACAATTTCTGTACCACCTTTACCCCTGCACATCTTGTTGGCAGGGCGTGGCTGGCTTTGTGTCCCAGTTCCTCCACTGGAAGTTTTATCTGGTTACAGGAGATAGCCATTTCAGGCTCTGTATTCTCCATTGCTAGGAGTCTTGGCTAAGATCACTCTCATAGATTGCTGAGGGTACAAAGCAAGTTCTTTTAAATAAAGGAACGGTGAAAAGTTACATTTCTGTGGTAGTTTGAATGTAATTGGCCTTCATAAGCTCATAGGGAGTGGGAGTATTAGGAAGTGTATGGTTTTATTGGAGTAAGTGTGTTTTTGTTGGAGGAAGTGTGTCACTGTGGGAGGGGCCTTTGAGGTCTCATATATGCTCAAGCTACTCCCAGTGTCTCAGTTTACTTCCTCTTGCCTGTGGATCAACATGTAGAACTCAGCCTCTTCTCCATCACCATGCCTTCCCGCATGCCACCATGTTTCCCATCATGATAATGGACATTTATGAAACTGTAAGCCACTCACAGTTTTCCTTTATTAAATTTGCTGTCGTTATGGTGTCTCTTCACAGAAATAGAAACCCCAGCTAAGACAGTTTGAACCTGCTTATCCTTTAATATGAAGCCTGTTAGTAGGCAAACCTGTCTATCATTTATCAACGGGAGACCTAGTAGCTCCTGAAAAAGCAAGGCTTGGTTTTTACATAAGAAATGGACTGACTAGGTGGCTGCAGCCTTGGTGGAAGGAGCTGGTTGTCTGCTGCTTCCAAACTGGTAAAACTACAGTTAGTTGTCAATGCCATCAGAGATCTGAGAAGGATAAATTAGCAGGAAGTATAATCCAAAAGGTCTATGCATCAATTAAAATGACAGAGATTTACCCATTGCCTAGACAGTCACCCCAACAGCTCCTGTGGTCTCCATAGCTTTGTTTGGGACAGAGGTCCCAGGGCAGCATTAGTCTTAGGCCACCAGGCCCAGAAAATAAGAGACTTTCCTGTGGAAGAAGAACAAGAGGGACTGACCTTACTTAGTGTAGGCAAAGTAGGGCAATCAACACTCCAGTGACCTGCTTGTTCATAGTTTTGGCTGGGTCTTGGCAGGCAAGGCAATGGGGTAGTCTTGCCCAGTGGTTAGCATTATTATAATCCAGGTAGAGTTGTGGTCATGTCCCATCTTCTTGGAGACCTTAGGGTCACTGCTAGGAGCTGGGGGGGGGTTGTCTCAGCCTGTCATAATTTTTCTATTAAACATTTAAAAATGCCACATTCAGTAGATATCTGATAAGTTTGAGGACCATTTTATCTATTAAGTATATCTGAGCTAAATAAACTTTGCTTGTTTTTATTTATCTTATGCTTAACCTTGAAAACATATAGGAAGCTAAATAAGGCTTATTTCTGTAATTAATTATGTTAATACTTAGCATAACTATAAGTATAGTTCTGAACACATTAAAGAATTTGATCCTGTATGAGGTGACTAACCATTAACTTGCATGTCTTAATTATCTTTAACAGTTTATAATAAATGAATAGCTTTTATAAGCTTAGGGTTTTATAGCTTTATCCCTGTTAAGTTTAGTCTTAAAAAATAACAATTTCTGAATTGAAGCTTTTTTATTGTCAAGATAAGATTTTAATTCATAAATACAGCTTACAGAGGCTGGGCAGTGGTGGTGCATGTCTATAATTTCAGCACCCAGAAGGCAGAGTCAGGTGGATCTCCATGAGTTAGAGGCCATCCTGGTCTACAAAGCAAGTTCCAGGACAGCTACGGCGGGTACATAGAGAAACCCTGTCTTGAGAAACTAAAAAAAGAAATACAGCTTACAGAGAGACTTGGAACTTTCATGATCCTTTATAAGTATACCATTACAGAATATAATAGTTTATTATATGACTCAGTTTAAGTTAGCAAAGATAATGAGGTTAGACATACATTCTTTTTTTTTTTTTTTTAAAGAGATTTATTTATTATGTATACAACATTCTGCCTCCTTGTATGCCTACACACTGGGAGAGGGCACCAGATTTTATTATAGATAGCTGTGAACCATCATGTGGTTGCTGGGAATTGAACTCAGGACCCCTGGAAGAACAGCCACTGTTCTTAACCTCTGAGCCATCTTTCCAGCCCTAGTATACATTCTTAATCCTAAATAGACCTTAGGTAAGGAGAAACATTCTTTATGCCAGTGGCTCTTCCTAATGCTGTGGCCCTTGGACATTGTTCCAGGTTGTGGTGACTTCCCAAGCATAAAGTTATTCTTATTTCATAAGTACAATTTTGCCATTGTTATCAGTTATAATGCAAACATTGGACATGCAGAAGTCCATTACCCCTATGAAAGTGTCTTTTGATCCTCAAAGGGTCATGACCCATAGGTTGAGAACTGCTTTACCAGACTGCTTAGGTTGTCTTGCTGCACTATAAGATAGGAATATCCCAGTTTCTGATATTTAGTGTTTGGTGCTCTTAGCTGTGGCCCTAACTCTTTAGCCTTTTATTTAGTTATTCATTCATTCATTCATTCATTCATTTATTTATTTATTTATTTATTTATTTATTTATTGTCATGTATTAATAATATAAATATTTTATAAACTTAAAAGCTGTTTCTTAAAATATAGCCAGTTTTTTTTAATTTAAATTTTCTGTAAAACTCTAAAATTTTCTCTCATTAAAATTTCTCAACTCTGTGTTCCTACAATATCAAAAAGATACAGGGTACAACCACAATCTGCACAGGGCAAAATCAAGCTCCAATACTACATATAATTCAGTGTTTACTATTTGGGATTTGTAATCTTTTGGTCTTTCCCAAGGGGCTTGGGTCATCTTTCTGGCTCCACTTTTGGCAGCATACATAGCCTACCTTCTATAGGCCCCAGGTTACTCAATTTCATTGCGGCTGGTGTTTCTGGTGACTGTTACATGGTACTGGCATCTCCAAAACTGGTAGGGTCCCCAATTGCAACTGGGCTTTCTTTAGGAACTCTAGCCCTGCTACATACTGGCAAGCCTCAAATGTTCTCCAAGATCTCTTTAAAACAAACACCACCTGCGTGACTCCTATGTTACAAAGTTTGGTTGCCAGTGTAAAGTACATTCTTGTACTCATTGTACTCCCTCATTACTCCTGGACAATATTTGATAACCATCTCTTTGTATATAGTCTTGTATTAGGTTAGAACTTTCTTATTTAGACAAAAGGGGGAGATGTAGTGGATAGCCATCCCAGCATTGGCCTGGAAGTTCCAACCCCCATTGAGGCTTCGGTAATGGTCACGCCCACAAGGCGGGGCGGAGGAGGAAGCAGAAGACCCAAGATAGAGAGGAGGGGCAAGCCCTCTTGGTTCGGGATGCTGGACGCAGGAGGTAGACTGAGCAGAGTTCTCCAGAGAACACCGCCAGACTACGCCATACCTTTGCTAGACCCTACAACCTATCCCTTCATTTGTAAGTTACCCCACAAAATAAACCTCCCTTTTAACTACATGGAGTGGCCTTAATAATTTCACCAATATCTGCCTGGAGGTGCAGCTTTAATACCTAAAGTTTTAAAGTCCTGTCTATCATAAACCTTGTTTTCATGACTGGACAGGAATTATCATATAAAAAATTCATCCCAATCTAAAGTATCTTGGAGACTTGTGTTGTCTCCTTGCTTGGGCCACACCATGGGGGTTACCTTTAGTCAAGATGGCAGTGAAGTCACATGACATCTGCCCTCTCCAACTCTAGCAAAGGTGGCTGCCTATAGATGGTGGCAGGCCATGTGTTGCTTATATCTCAAATTGGAATCATGCCATATGGTTCCTTTAAGATTACTTATGTGTAGATTTTTAACTATCTCTGTTGCGAGTTTTAACTTTTTGTTACAGATATTATAGATTTTTAACCATACCCAATAAACTTACAAATCTTGAAACCAGTAATTCCTTTAGTTGCTCTGCCTTGCTCTTTTCTCCTTTTCACAGTTCTTGACCTGGATATAGAGACTTTAAAAGCATGCCTGGGTCTGAGAAAGGCAGAGTCATAACCCAATTCCAGATCCAGCGTCTCAAAAAGGTCAAACAGTGTAAAAACAACTTTAATATTATGCATATTTAAAAGACAACTGAATCCCTATTACATTATATTCAGTAGCCAGAAAGCTTAGAGATAAATTCTGAGCCTGGGTAGCTAGCAGCAAGAGAAACAGCACAGTAAGCTCACACATTCAAAGAAAATAAGTCAGAATGTGGTAGCCACCATACATTCATACATGCGTAGTTCTGTCTGAGTTCCATATTTGTAATAAACTTACATACACACCAGAAAACACAGACCTATCCACCTACACAAAACAGACAAAATTTTCCAACCAACCAGAATCAGGCAGGTGGGTGACATCATGCTATTTGCACTGGACAGGAGAATATTGGGGTCCTAGGTGTGGATCTCACAGATCAGACCAGACTGACTCAACTAGAAGTCCTCTGTAGAGTAGATGCTTGCTGCATTCCTCAGCACAGTAGTTCACCCAGTCTGCTAAAGGCAGCCTCGGAACCTTGGAGTGTCTCAAGGCACTTGCCTTCTGAAGTGGCCCCTCAGCTCTGGAGTTCCTATAGTGAAGGTCAAGGTTTAGAATTTGGGTAGGTGATCTGAATCTCACTGAGGCCTCCAGAAAATTTTAATTCCACCAGGTGAGAATAAGACCACTACAATTTTTACCCATATTTGAAGCAAGCTTTATTTAAATACTGGGCAGGTTGATGGACTCTGGCCAGGTCCATTCCAGGGTTTCCATGAAATGGTGACTAATCACATTTTGTAGAGGCTTAAAAAGGCAAACCCCTAAGGCCACTGTACATCTCACTAGGTCTAATCAGGGGTAAACACATACCCTGATGTACTTCCTGTCTGTGTACCTCTTGCCTAGTCAAGAGCAAGCATACATCCTGACATATTTCTTGCCCGTGTACCTCCCTCCTGTTGAGGTTCTGTGTTACTATGGTCAGTTGAAGAGAGTCACTCCACCATGTTTATTATAAGGGCTTAGCATCATCTGCAGCAGCAGCTGCAGAGTCATCAACTTCTGATAGAGTGACTGCCTCATGGCTTCACGAAAGCCTCTTTATTGTTATACAAGAGACACTTTTAGCAAGTCATTTTCAGCATGTTAAAACCTCTTATCTGGAATTGTTTGAAGGAATCATTACCTAAGCAATTCGCAACCATACTAAACTTCCTAGTTTGCCAGATATGTCTCAGGACTAAGTTACTCAAAGGCTCTGTAAATCCTTCAAAAGAACAACTCAGATAAAAATCCCTGACTATTTAAAAGATTACTTCAAAGTCTAGATGCCGTCACTATGGAGTTCAACCAGATACAATGGACCTGTTGAATCTTTCACTACACCTGTCTACATGTGATCAAGCACATCTGGTGCAGATGAATCATGAAAACTTGTTTAGGGGAGTGAAAATGTGGTTAATTATGTCCCATAAATAATAGCCTCCAGCATTTCAGGAAGTTTCTGTCTGGGCAAAGGACTTACAGGTTGGAGGCATTTTTGTTTTATGAATCTCTTAGGCTCGGTAATTAAAACTTAAAATAGTATGTATATTTGAGTGGGTGTGCCTGCCACACAGTGTGTGTAGAGGTTGGAGTTAGTTCTTTCTACCATATGGATTCCAAAGATCAAACTCAGGCTGAAAGGTTTGTTAGCAGATACTTTTGTCAGCTAAGATATCACAGTGGCTTCATTATAGACAAAGCTTATATCCTTTTAGTAAATTATTATGTTACAGAGTTTGCAGTTTTCAAAGTTGTATGAATTTATATCCAGTGATTATGTGCTAAATTTTATTAATATTTTCAAAGTTGTAAAAAGCATTTAAAAAGATTTCATTTTAAAAGTTATACTTTGTATTCTAGAAAATGATACTAGCTTTTGAGGACCTTCGTGTGCAAGCTGAGAATGCCAGACTGGAAATGCATTTTAAGTGTAGGATTCCTATTTAACTTTTCATGTTGCTTTTCTGCTACTTATGTTTTATTAGATTTTGTTAATATTTGTACCCCTTTAACTTGATGCTCTCAACTGTTTTATATTTCATATTATCTTTGCTTTTATAAGTCCCTCAAAAATCTTGTTGATTGTGGCAGGGAATTAATATATATGTTAAAATTTCTTTTGGTTTTGAAACCACCTTTTCTATGAAATAAATTTATTAATGGATTATATTTAGTTTTTTAGAGGCATAGTTTTACCTTACTTAGTTTTTTTATGGGTAAATTAGTATATACATATCTAAGATTTGTTATTTTATATAAGTATTCTATAAAGAATAGTTTTTATGTAAGTGCTGTTATAAGAACTATAGGATTTTAAGCTATAACTTTGATACTATATACAGTCACTATTTTACTAAACAGAATTGTCAGAAAGAAAATCCCAGTTTTTAGTGCACTAGAAACTTTTGAGATTTAGTATAATTTTGAGGTAAACAAGAAAAAGAAATCTTTAAACTTTGTTGGCAATGGAAAAATTATGCAATTGTGTTAAGACAAGGTTTATTTATTCTGTTTTTAAAGTAAAGGAAGATAATGAAAAAATCCAACACCTTGAAGAAGAATATAAGAAGGAAGTAAACGACAAGGAAAATCAGGTTTTAAAAAATAACCAACAATTTATATTCTTTTTAAAAATTCATAATTTTGATCAGTACATAATGTTTACACATAATCAGGAGGTACAGTGTGATGTTTTGGTTTATGTCCACATTGAGCATTGAGTAGTGGTAATATTAGATTAATTAGCATTTTTATCACTTAAACTTTATAATAAGTGCATTTAAATTCTAACTATTCGGAGATTAATACTGCATTTTTTATATTTGTTACTTCATAAAATACCTAAAAAATAAAAAATATTGTGTTTGCTGACATACGAGCTAATTTATATGATACAATTTTAGTATTATATATTCAAATATTTAGCCTTCTGCTTAAATTAATTTTTTTAAAAAGATTTATTTACCATGTATAGTGTTCTGCCTGCACATATGTCTGCAGGCCAGAAGAGGGCGCCAGATCTCATTACAGATGGTTGTGAACCACCATGTGGTTGCTGGGAATTGAACTCAGGACCTGTGGAAGAGCAGTCGGTATTCTTAACGGCTGAGCCATCTTTCCAGCCCCTTAAATTAATTTTTATGATTCAATTATGCACTTATTGGAAGCTCAGCCTTCAGTGGTTTTGAATCAGTGAATCTAAAATGTTTATATCAGTTTATATTGCTGCAAAAATATGAAAAATTTTGTTCAAACAAAAAACCTATTAAATAATATAAAAGATGATATTGGCACCTGCACATTTTGCAATTTGTTTTGAAATTTACTCTTTATAATACCAGTGAAAGGAAACTAAGACATTCTGTTGTTTCTTTCTATTAATATCACATAGTGGAAGACTTGAAATGGTAAGTCTGTATTCTCTGATGTTTGCATGAGTTTTAGGTTTGTATTGCTATCTCTTTTTCATGCCTTGTGCTTCCCAAATATAAAGTGATATATAATAAGGGATCCTGGCTGGGCATAGTGGTGCACTCTTTTTTTTTTTCATTTGAGCTGAGGATTGAACCCAGGGCCTTGTGCTTGCTAGGCAAGCGCTCTACCACTGAGCTAAATCCCCAACCCAGTGGTGCACTCTTTAATCCTTGTAGTTAGGGAGCAAAGGCAGGCAGAATTCAAGGCCAGGCTGGTCTACACAGTGAGTTCCAGGACAGCCAGGGTTACATAGAGACCTTGTCTCAATAAGGGAGAAGATATTCCCCTTTTATTTCCTCCCATCTTCTCTGGCTTTCCAGAAGATATCTTTAATCACAGTTAAGGAGGGTATATATTTAAACAATAATAAAAAATTAATTAGAAGTACATAAAGGATGCTTAGAGTTTTATATTGTGATTAAAAGGTATTTCAGTTATGCTTATGTTATATGGAAATCTTTAGACAGTCTTTCTGTATTTTAACTATTTTTAAGCCAGATTTCCAGAAGAAGGAAGTCTTCTTAAAAATCAAAATTGTGCTTATTTCACAGAACATAAAAGTAGAATAAAATGCTCAAAAGATCATTTTGGAATTCTTGGTGCCATGTTTGAGACTATAGATTGTTGGACTATTTTGCTAAGTCATTGGCCTGCTAGCGTTTTTTTCTTATGGATTTGTAAATACCATTGTTTGTAAGAATTTTCCAGACAGTCTAAATTCCTTCCTGGGGATAGAAATGTGACAGATGATATTATGGAGCAGAGTTTGACGGGGGGGGAAAGGTCAGATGAATGTCTCTATTTTTATGCTGACTTTTCCATTCCATCTTGTATACCTTTCTTCACTTGCAATATCCATTTTAGAGATGATCTTTTTTTTTTTTTTTTTTTTTTTTTGAGGTGCTGGAGCTTGAACCCAGGGTCTTGGGTATGCTAGATAAGTGGTCTGCTATTTAGCTCTATCCCAAACCTATCTTTTAAAGTTTATATGCAAAGGTGGAGCAGGGTTAGTTCTCTGATGGCATTGCCTGCCTGGTAGGTGGTAGAGTCCAGAGTGAACAAGGTGATTTTTTTTCCTTTGTATTTAGTCTTTGGTTTTAAGTCCATTTGATGAAGTGTCTGTGTCCCTTAATTCTTAAAAAAATTTCAGGACTCGTTGGATTAGTTATCTTGCTTCTCATTATCTGGTTTCTCCCTTTGTAAACTCTTAGGTTTTTACCCTTAACTTTTCTAAGTTAAGCCATTTTCTATTCTTTCCAACTGATTTTCTTCTTTATATATTATGCTTTGGACTATAGTTGTCTTGTGGTTTTGTAGAGATAAAATTTATTTTTGTTAATTTTCTGGCTAATTTTAAGGTGATTTAGAGATAAAATAGGAGGTTGGCTTTTTTTTTTTCTTTTTTTTCTTTTTTGGTTTTTTGAGACAGGGTTTCTCTGTAGCTTTGGAGCCTGTCCTGGAGTAGCTCTATAGACCATGCTGGTCTGGAACTCACAGAGATCCACCTGCCTCTGCCTCCTGAGTGCTGGGATTATAGGCGTATGCCACTACTGCCCGGCCTCTAATTTGAGTTTTTAACTTCTGCTGTTTCTTTACATATCTGTAGCCATTTGAATACTTTTGGTTATCTAAATAAAGATTTCTCAATAGTTAGCCTTCCTAAATCAGCATAGAGTAACCATTTCTCCATATTTGTCTGATGGTGTTCTCTCTCTCTCTCTCTCTCTGTCCCTCCCTCCCTCTTTTCTCTAGATGGGTCTTTATGTGTAGTGCTTGCTGTTCTGGAGCTTGCTGTGTAGATTGGGCTGGCCTTGAACTCACAGAGATCCTCCTGCTTCTGCTTCACAAATGCTGGGATTAAAGGCATGTGTTACCATGCCTGGCTTGCCTGATTAATTTATATCAAAACCCATTTTAACCCTTTGAAAGTTGTATTACTTTCCATGAGACTGATTTAGATGCTCCTTTTTTTAGCTAGGTTTGGTGGCACATGCCTTTAGTCGCAGCATGTGGGAGGAAGAGGCAAGTGGATCTCTATGAGTTATTGGCTATAGAGTTCCAGTACATTAAAGGCTATGTAGTGATAACTCTGTCTCAAAAATAAAAACAAAACAAAAGCCCTAATACCAATACTAATAAGAGAGATTCTTCTTTCCTAATTTTGAAAACATTTTTGTTCTATTACCAATAATGTCCAGGTGTAGTTGTTTGTGTGCTGAGTTTCTTAAAGGTGAGTTCTTTCATTTCTATATACTCAATACTTAGTTTCTGGTGTTCAATAATATTTATTGAGTGAATGAATTATATTTCATTATGTAACTTTCTCTAAAAGTTTGAAATGAGTAGTTTAATATTGAGTATATTATACAAGTTTACTCATTCATTCAACAAATACTTAGAACATGTATTAAATGGCACGTGCAGCTATATAAAAAGCATATAAAATGAGTATATGTAATAATTATAGTTGATAATAAATGCTAAAGTGATAATTTTAACTTTTTACATCAACATTGTTTTTTTAAATGTTTATTTTAGGTATCACTACTATTGGTCCAAAGTACTGAGAAAGAAAATAAAATGAAAGATTTAATATTCCTGCTAGAGGAATCCAAAGATAAAGTTAATCGATTAGAGGAAAAAACAAGTAAGAATTTATATAAAGATATAACAGTGTGCCTTATGTATTCCTTTTGTTTTAATTTTTGGATTTTTCACAATTTTTTAATGGCATTTTCTAGTGCTGTGATCTTCGTTTTTTTTTTGTTTTGTTTTTTTTGTTTTTTTTTTTTTTTTTGTTTTTTTTTTGTTTTGTTTTTTTTTGTTTTGTTTTTTTAACCAGAGCTGAGGATCAAACCCAGGACCTTGTGCTTGCTAGGCAAGCACTCTACCACTGAGCTAAATCCCCAACCCCTAGTGCTGTGATCTTCAACTTGGTTTGGAGCAGTTGAAGGAGGGCATAATTGAATTACTTGGGGATCCCCAGCTAATATATTTTGTATTCTACTTTACCCTGTACTTTTGGCTGTTTCTTCTTCCCACAAATATGCCTACCATTTTAAATTTGTTGGTTAAACTCTTCTCTATCTTTCTTTACTCTTAATAAAAGCCTTCATTGCAATTCATTGGAAAGGGTAGAATCTTTGATTAAGACAGATTTTGAGACAGGATCTTTAACTTAATCTGGGGCTTGCTAATTTCTCTGCATAGAATGGCTAGCAGACCCTCTGGATTTTCCTACTTCTGCCTCCCCAACACTAAGGTTACAGGAATGTGCCATTTCTCCCAGCTATTTTATGTGTGTTCTAGGGGAATCAAACTCAGGTTTGTGGTGATATTGTGTTCCCCAGTATATTGTGTGCCCTAATAAACTTCTCCGGGCTCAGAGAACAGAATAGCTACTAGATATAGAGGCTAGAAAATGGTGGCACACACACCTTTAATCCTAGCATTCCAGAGGCAGAGATCTATCTGGGTCTCTGTGAGTTCAAAGCCACACTGGAAACAGCCAGGCATGGTAACACACGCCTTTAATCCCAGGAAGTGACGGCAGGAAGCAGAAAGGTATGTAAAGCCCAAGGACCAGGAACTAGATCCTAGTTAAGCCTTTAGGCTTTTGAGCAGCAGTTCAGCTGAGATCCATTTGGATGAGGACTCAGAGGCTTCCAGTCTGAAGAAACAGGATCAGCTGAGGAACTGGCGAGGTGAGGAGGCTGTGGCTTGTTCTGCTTCTCTGAATCTTCCAGCATTCACCCCAATACCTAGCTTCAGGTTTGATTTTTATTAATAAGACCTTTTAAGATTCGTGCTACATAGGTCTTCATGTTTGCACAGTACTTTACTGACTGAGTCATCTTCCCGGCTCCCTGTGGTGGCGTGAGAATGACCCCCATAGGTCATGTGTTTGAATACTTGGTTCTCAGTTGGTGGAACTGTTTGGGAAAGATTGAGGGTGTGGCCTTGTTGGAGGGGGTGTGTCATTGGGGGCAGGTTTTGAGTTTTCAAAAGCCTGAGGCATTCCCAGTTCGCTCTCTCTATCTCTGTGCCTTGTGCTTGTAGATCAATTATTGGGAACCAAGTACTCAAACATATGACCTATGGTGGTCTTTCTTATTCAGGCCACCATAAGGAGCTGGGAAGTTGACTTAGTCAGTAAAGTACTTTTAGTTGTTGATTCAGAGACATGCCTACCTGATGCTCCTTGTCATGTTGGTTATGGTCTTCAGTTCTCTGCATGGTGAGCCCCAAGTTAAATGCTTTTTAAGTTTCCTTGGTCAGGGTGTTCTTTCTTGGCAATTGAAAAATAACAGGCATTTAATTTTTTAAATCAGTTTTTAGGGCTGGAGAGTTGACTCAGTGGCTAAAAACACTTTTTTGCTTTTATAGAGGACATGGATTCAATTTCTAGCACATAGGTGATGTCCCACAACCATCTGTAAGTCCAGTTCCAAGATATCTGATGCCCTTTTTTGGTCTTGGTAGGCACCACATTCATGTGGTACAGACATACATGTAGACAAAACACTCATACACATGAAAATAAAAATAAAACTTTGAAAGAAAAAAGGAAATCAGTTGCCAACCTAACTGTTGAACCTTTGAAAGTAAGGAATCTTTTCCTCTTCTTGCAACATTTTAGATTTTCTCTATCTTTGATTTTAGATGTTATAGAATGATATTTTAAGATACTGATACAGGTTTTTATAGTTTCTAGAAGTTATAAATTAGTACCTTTTATTATTTGCTTCTTAAAAATTCTCAGCAGTAATCTTTTTAGATATTAAGCTGCTCCATTATGTTTACTTTAGATAAGATCTTTCTGTGTAGCCCAGTTTGACTATTGCTTTGCTATGTTAACTCAGGCTGGGCCTTGAACTTGTGATCCTCTTCCCTTAGTTCTGTGTGAACTGAGGTGTTTTACAGGCATATATTACTGTCTTTAGCTTTATTTGCACTGGTCTGGTTTCCTTTCCTTAATAAAAAGAATGTCTAGCAAAGAAAACCCCAACCCAAAACAAAACAAAACACTTTGGTCATCTTATAAAGTCCTGCCTTCTGCCATACTCATTTCTATTGGCCAGGCAGTGGTGGTGCACACCTTTCATGCCAGTACTTGGGAGGCAGAGCCAGGCAGATCTCTGAGTTTGAGGCCAGCCTGGTCTACAGAGCGAGATCCAGGGCAGGCACCAAAACTACACGGAGAAACCCTGTCTTTCGTTTTAATATTCTTTATTTTGGTTAATATCTTCTGATCTATCTTGTAGTTCACTTTTTATTTTTAAGTTACAAAGTGGTAGGTTTCGTTATAGTATTTAAATATATATATATATATTTCATTATACTTTTTTCTTACTCATTTTGAGTCTCCATTGCCTTTCTGTGTCTTCCGTGCCCTTCTCTTGCTTATTCCTTTACTCCCTATCAAATAGTTTTCTGCTTTTATGTAATAAAAATTCCATTACATTCTCTCCCCTTCCCCTCCAAGACCTCTTGTTGTTTCTGAATGGCCTACATTTCTCTCTCTCTCTCTCTTTCTCTGTTTGTCTCTCTCTCTCTCTCTCACACACATACATACACACATATCTAGATTCCATATGTGAGAGAAAACTTATAAATTTGTCTTTCTGAGTCTGGTTTATGTTGTGAGTTATCTTTTACTTTTTGCTCTTTGGAGGCCTGCCACTCAGCTCCCAAATAAATACATTTATTCTTTTATATGAGTGACTTATTCTTTTATATGAATGTCCACCCTTAGCTTGGCTTATTGTTAGCCAGCTTAACTACTTTTTGCCTTTGGGTTTTGTAGTGAGAGTTTTCCTGTCTGGCCCAATCAGAACAAATCTCTCTTACCCGCCAGTCCCACAGTCGCTCAGACCCAACCAAGAAAGCACACAAAAACTTACATTGCTTACAAACTGTGTGGCTGTGGCAGGCTGCTTGCTATCTACCTTTTCTATCTTAAATTAACCCATTTCTGTTGGTCTGTGCTTTGCCACATGGCTTGTGGCTTACCAGTGTCTTTACATGTTGCTTTTCATGGCAGCGGTAGGCGGTGTCTCCCTCCAGTCTTCCACTTCCCAGAATTCTCTACTCTCTTGTCCCGCCTATACTTCCTGCCTGGCCACTGGCCAATCAGAACTTTATTTACACAGAGAGATATCCACAGCAGGGCTTTTACCTTTTCCTATTTCTGTATGTGTTTTATTTCCTTCTTATTCCATGTCTTGCTGTGTTGCTGGGTGGCTGCCCCTTACTTCCTCCTCTCCTTCTTTTCTTGCCCTTTTTCTCTCTTCTCTATTTATTCTCTCTGCCCATCAGCCCTGCCTATTTCTCTCTCCTTTCTGGTTATTGAATGTTCTGCTCTTTATTAGACCAATTAAGTATTTCAGGCAAATAACACAGCTTCACAGAGTTAAACAAATGCAACATAAAAGAATGCAACACATCTTTGCATCATTAAACAAATATTCCACAGCATAAATGAATGTAATCCATCTTCAACTAATATTTCACAACAGGCTTATTTCACTTAACATGAATTAAGTAGTAAGAGTTCTATTTTCCTGAGAATATGATTTCATTTTTTTTCTTCTTTATAGTAGAACATTCTATTGTGCACATATACTACATTTTTTATGCATTTGCCTGCTAGTTCTATTTCTTACCAGTTATGAATTATGTGGAAGTAAATATGTATGTGCCTTAGAGTCCTTTGAGTATACCTAGTAGTTGTGTAGCTGGGTCATACATTAGTTCTGTATTTAGATTTCTAAGTAACCTCCATAGTGGTAGCACTAGTTTATATTTCTACCAGCAGTGTAGGGAGTTGTTCTTTTCCCCACATCCTCACCACCATTTGTTGTCATCTGCTTTCCCTTTTTCCCTCCCTTCTTCCTCCCTTTCCCTCCAGTTCCCTTCTCAGTTTGAGAAGGTCTTGTGTATCTCAGGCTGGCTTAAAGTTGCTGTCTAGTGAAATCTGACCTTCAACTCCTAATCCTACTACCTCCATCTCCCAAGTGCTGGGAGATTGTATCAACAGGTCTGGCATATTTTTCTATTTTTTTTTGTATATAATATGATATAACTAATTTTTTTTTTTTTTTTTCGAGACAGGGTTTCTCTGTGTAGCTTTGCGTCTTTTCTGGAACTCACTTGGTAGCCCAGGCTGGCCTTGAACTCACAGATATCTGCCTGGCTCTGCCTCCCGAGAGCTGGGATTAAAGACATGCACCACCACCGCCCGGCTGATATGAATAATTTTTAATGTTATTTTTTATTAGCATGCAAAGTAGCAGTTTTCTTTATGGCATTGTTATACCTATTAGGCTTTGGTTGATACACTTCCTACCTCTCATCTCCCTGCCCTTATTATCAGTTTAAACTCTTTTACCCCAGTCTTCCCTTTTTCATATTCGTATCACATGTGTTGTGTTACCTTCCCTATGTGTTTTTCCTTAAGGCCTCTTTTAGCCCATGTCATGGCACTCTTCTAGTTTCTTGACATCTGCTTTCTTATTGATTGCAACTAAGTAGCTCTTGTGTTTTGTTTCTCTATTATGATACTCTCCATTTTCAGTTACTAAGTTATTGTATAAAAGTTTACTTCTCTGGTTGGAGATTTAGCTCAGTGGTTGAGCGCTTGAGCGCAAGGCCCTGGGTTTGATCCTCAGCTCAAAAAAAAAAGTTTACTTCTCTTAGCCTTTTATAGTTTTGGGGTTTTATATTTTTGTCATCTTTTTTTTCATATTGGAATCTCATTTCTCCAGATTTTGATTTTTCCTTCATTTTTGCCTTGGTAAATTCTTATTTATCAGTGAGGTGAATAGACAATATTACAGGCCAGCCTTAAATTCTGTATTTTCCTATTGAAGTTTTCAAAGGCTGGGATTATAGGCATATAACATGCCTGACTTTTCTTGTTCTTATTAGATCATGAAACTTCATTTTAGAATTTTTAAAAAAAGATTTGTGTATTTTATGTGTACGAGTGTTTTTCTTATATGTACATCTGTGTACCATGTGTGTACCTGGTACTCATAGAGGTTAGAGGGCATTGGATCACCTTCAGTTGGAGTTATGGATGGTTGTGAGCCACCATGTGAGTGCTGGGGATTGAACTCAGGTCCTCTGGATGAATAACAGTGTTTTTAACTGCTGAGCCTTTCTTTAGCCCCTCATTTGTAGAAGGTTTTTTTTTTTAAATGTGTTTATTTATTAAAAATTTTTTTTTCCATTTTTCATACCAACCCCAGTTCCTCCTCCCTTTCTCCTGCCTCCTCACCTCCCTCCCACTCTACCCCCATCCACTCCTCAGAGTGGGTAAGGCCTCCCATGGTAGTCAACAAAGTCTGGCATACCAAGTTGAAGGAGAGCCTAGCCCCTCCCCATTGTATCAAAGCTGAGCAAGGTATCCCACCACAGGGAATGGGCTCCAAAAAGTCAGGTCATGCACCTGGGATAAGTCCTGGTCCTGCTGCCAGGGACCCCACAAACAGATTGAGCCACACAACTGTCACCCACATTAAGTGGGCCTAGTTCAGTCCCATGCAGGTTCCTGAGCTGTCAGTCTAGAATCATTGAGTTCCAACTAGCACTGGTCAGCTGTCTCTGTGGGATTACCCATCATGTTCTTGACCCCCTCTTCTTTTTTTTTTTGAATGTCGAATGCCATTTATTGATGGAGGGAGGAGGTCTTAAATACAGGCTTACAGCACAATGGGAGAACCCCGGTTGGCAGAAGTTCGCTTCTGATGTTTTTTTTGTTTGTTTGTTTTTTGTTTTTTTTTAAGCTGAGGATCGAACCCCGGGCCTTGCACTTGCAAGCGCTCTACCATTGAGCTAAATCCGCACTCCCGCTCCTGATGTTTTACAATCTTGCATCTAAGCAGTTAACGCCCAATATGCTGGATTCACAGACAGGAGCTTCCCTTAAGCATTCAGGAGGGTGGAATCTTGCAGGGAATTAGCATAGGGAGGATATCAAGGTCAAGGTCAGCAAGCAAGGCAACAGTTACCCAAAATGGGGGCCAGGGCCCTACAGGTCCCCCGCTTTTACTAAAAAATTAGCTTCTGACTTAGGTGGCATGGGATGTCAGCAGGTCACCTTACAGTCATGGAGACACCTGTCCAGGCCACTCAGGTGTTCTTAAAATCTTTAAAAATAGATAGGCCTTTAAAAAGCATCTGTGTGTGTGTGTGTGTGTGTGTGTGTGTGTGTGTGTGTCTGTCTGTCTGTGTGTGTCTGTGTGTGTGTGTGTCTGTGTCTGTCTATCTGTCTGTCTATCTCTTTTTGTTTTGTGATAGAGTCTTGCCATGTATCCATGGCTGTCTTGGAACTTACTATATAGAACACACTGGTCTTGATCTTATAGCAGTCTTGTCATTGCTTTTGGAGAGTATAGGTATATTCTACTACATCTAGCTATGTAGAAGTATATATATATATTATTTTTTAACTTCATTTTATGTGCATTGGTGTGAGGGTGTCAGATCTCCTGGAAGTTACAGACAGTTGTGAGCTGCCATGTGTGCCCTGGGAATTGAACCTGGAATTCCTGGAATAGCAGCCAGTGTTCTTAACCACTGAGCCATCTCTCCAGCCCTGAAGTATATTTTTATAAGGAAATTTATATGCATCTTATGAGATTCTGGGAGAATTTTTGTTTGTTTGTTTTTCAAGACAAGGTTTCTCTGTGTAGCTTTGTGCCTTTCCTGGAATTCCACTCTGTAGCCCAGTCTGGCCTCAGACTCACAGAGATCCACCTGGCTCTGCCTCCTGAATGCTGGGATTAGAGGCGTGTGGGGGAGGGGGGTGATGGATTCTGCTAGAATAGTGTACATTTAGTTTTTGATGCATGTCTAAAGGGCAGACTTATGATTATGACCATTTGGAAGATCATAGTATGTATTTTTAAACAATCTGGTAATAAAGTTTTATCTATAATGATATAATGCTATAGTCATTAGTCATCATATCCTTTTTCTAAAAATCTATTTTTCCTTCACAGTTAGATATCAACTCTTTTTGGAGGAGGTTTGAGACAGGATTTCTCTGTGTAACAGAACCTTTGCTGTCCTGAAACTCACTCTGTAGTCCAGGCTGACCTTGAACTCACAGAGATCCACCTGACTCTACCTCCCAAGTGCTGGGATTAAAGGTGTGCAACACAACCACCCAGCACCATTTTTTATTGTTACAAATCGTTTTTAATTTTTTTGTTTTTAATTAATATACAAAATAATAGGGGTTATAATGGCATTTTTCTACATACTTTGGGTTGATCCTCTCCCACCACAAGTTAACTCCCCTAACTTGTCTTGTATCTTTCTACCTACTTACTCCCTTTCCACTTCCATGTCCCATATATTTTGTTTTCCTCTCTTTTTAAAAACCTTTATCCCCTCTTCCTGTGGACCCTTCCTAGTTTTTTTACCCACACTCAAACCCACCCTCGTATATATACATATATAAGAATTAAAAGCTAGTGTCCATATAAGCATGTTCATGAAATGTTTGTCTTTTTGAGTCTGAGTTAACTCAGTTTCCAGATGCATCCATTTTCCTGCAAATTTTTCAATGAATGTCTAGGCTGATTTCATTTCTTTGCTATTGTGACTGGAGCAGCAATGAACATTGGTGTGCAAGTATCTGTGTGGTAGGATTTAGAGTTCTTCAGATATATATATATATATATATATATATATATATATATATATATATATATATATATATATATATATATATATATAAATACAGGCTGTCCTTTTCGCCCAATGTATATTTTTTAATACTTTTATAAATATATTAAGTAGTTATAATTGTATGTTTATTTCTGTGTTCTATATTTTGTTCCATTGTTCTACATGTCTGTTTTTGGACCAGTATTGTACTGTATCTTTCACTGTGGCTTAGCAGTATAATTTGAGGCATTGTTGTTTTTGCTTTGGGCAGACTTACCAGTATTTTGTTTTTCCACATTGATTTTAGGGTTATGTTTTTTTAGTTCTTTGAAAAATGTCATTGGAATTTTGATGTGGGCTTTTTCAGGCTGTAATTTACTTTTGGTTATATAGCTATTTTCACTATATTCTTTCAGTTGAGGAGCATGGAATTTTCAATAATCTAGTTTCAGATCAAATCAATTTCTGTTTTCAGTATATTAAATGTTTCACTTTAGAGGTATTTTATTTCTTTATTAGGTTTATTCCTAGGGATTTACTTTTTTGAAGCTTTTATGAATAGGATATTCTTCTTGGTATTTCTTTCACCAAGTTTGTTATTGGTGTAATGAAAACTACTGAGTTTTTAATGTTGATTTTTGTCTTCTGCCACTTGTTAAAAGTGTTTCTCAGACCTAAGAGTTTTCTGTATTTCTGTAAATAGAGTATTTTAAGTATAGCATTATGTTGCCTGCAACTATGGATGATTTGACTTACTCTTTTCCTATTTGTATTTCTTTTGTATCTTTCTGTTATGTTACTGTTTCAGCTAATACTTCCAAGTACTTTATTGATTAAGAGTTGAGAGATTTGTCTCATTCCAGATTTTAGAGGAAATACTCTTATTTTTAGTATAATGCTGCTTATAGGTTTGTCATATGTAGTCTTTATGTTGAGGTATATTCCATCCATTCTTATTTTTTTTATGAAATGTTGAATTCTATCATACCTTTTCTGCATATATTGAGATGATCATGTGTTCTTTCTTTTAAGTCTTATATTGTATATTACATTTATTGATTTGCATATGTTGAGCCAACTTTGCATCAACTTGTACAAAACCAGCTTGGTTATGATGTATAACTTTTTAAATGTGTTCTTGAATTTGATTTGCAAGCATATTGTAGAGAAGTTGTACATTGTGTTCATCTGATAAATTGGTATGTAGTTTTACCTCCTTCCCTTTCTCTCTCTTTTTCTAATAAAATGTTTGTTTCCAGTTTTGTGGTCAGAACAATACTGGCTTTGTAGAATGGAACAAGTCTTCCTTCTCTATTTTGTGGTATAGTTTGCGAAGATTGACATTAGGTTTTTCATAAAACTTCAGAGGAATTCAGCAATGAATCCACCTTGTTCTGGACTTTTGTTAATGGGGAGGCTTTTAGTTATTGCTTAGGTATCATTTCTTTTTATGGGTCTTTTAAATTGTTTATGTATTCTGAGCTGGGCATGGTGGAATTTGAATCCCAGCATTTTGGGAGACAGAGGCAAATTGATCTCTGGGAGTTCAAGGTCAGCCTCTTCTACACAGTGAGTACCAGGTAGTGCTACATACTAAAACCCTGTCTCAAAAAAATAAATAAATAAATAAATAAATCAACCATTTCTTATAGCTTTTTTAGATGTTTGGTGTATAAATCTTCAAAGTATTGTCTAATGATGTTTTGGATTTCATTTGAGTTTATTGTAACAGCTTTTTTTTTTTTCCATCTCTAAGATTGTTAATTGGAGTCGTCTTCCTTTTTGTTAGTGTAACTAGGGGTTTTTTGCTCTTGCTAGTCTTTTCAGTACTTTGATTTTGTATATCATTCTCTTAAGTCTCTATTTCATTACTTTTTGCCCTAATCTTTATTATTTCTTGCCATCTTCTCCATTTAATTTTGGCTTCCTCTTCCTTTTCTAGGACTATGTAGTGATTGGCTGTTTGAGTTCGCTCTTTTTGAGTACATATTGCTGTAAACTTTCCTTCTAAGACTGCCCTGGATTTATCCTAGGGGTTCTGATAGGTTGTGCTATTGTTCTCATTCACTTCTAGGAATTAAAAAAATCCTTATTGATTTGTTAAACTACTCATTGTTCATTCAGAAGTGTCTTGTTTAGGCTCCAAGTGTTTGTGTAGTTTTTGAAGTTTTTCTTGCTGTGTTGATTTCTTAATTTATTCATCTGTGGTCTGACAAGATTTCATGCACTACTGAAAGAATGTGTATTCTCTATTATGTTTGATAGAATAAATTCTGTCAATATCTTCAAACCCTTTCTACTATATGGGTCTCCAGGATTGAACTAAGCTTGGTGGTGAGCATATTTACCCATTGAACCATTTTGCTGACCCTCGGAGGGAGACCTGTTAAATATGAAAGTGAATTATTAAAGACTCCCATCATTATTGCATTAGAGTATATGTGAACATTTTTAGGCCTTTTAAAGTTTGTGTTAAGAACTTAGAACACACAATACTTGATTCATAAATATTTATAATATTTATATTTTATTATTTTAGTTTTTTTTAGTTTTTTTTTTTAGATAGATATCACTCTGTGGCCTTGTTGGCCATATCTGGAACTTGGTATGTAGACCAGACGATCCTTGAACTCATAGACATCTACTTATCTCTGAATCCTCAGTGCTGGGATTAAAGGCCTGTGCCACTATACCTAGCTGTTATATTTTCTTGATGAAATATTCCCTTTATTAATATATAGTGATAATCTCTTCTAACTAGTTTTGGTTTGAAGTCTATTTTATCAGATATGAGAATTATAGTAGCCTGTCATGTTATTTGTGGTCAGTACATTTCTAGATAGATTTCTAGATAGATATGTGTGTGCTTTTGCTAGGTATATGTGTTTCTTGGGAATAACAGTTTCATGACTCAATTTGTTTTACTGTATTCAGTTACTCTGCATCTTTTTTTTTTTTTTTAAAGATTATTATGTATACAATGTTCTGTTTGCATGTATCCTTGCAGACCAGAAGAGGGAGCTAGATCTCATTACAGATGGTTGTGAGCCACCATATGGGTGCTGGGAATTGAACTCAGGACCTCTGGAAGAACAGCCAGTGTTCTTAACCTCTGAGCCATCTCTCCAGCCCATACTCTGCATCTTTTAACTGGCAACTTGAGGTCATTTGCATTTAAAGTTGTTGTTGAAAGGGATTTGCTATTTCTATTATGATTTTTTTGATTGTTGTTCTGGTTTGATGGACTGTTGATTGTTCTTTTCTTCTTCCCCTGTTAGTATTAGGGCTTTGGTGGTTTTCTTTGTTAGAACATGACTGGTTCCTTCCTGGCTTGCTTCTCTTCTTTTGTTTCTTTCATAAAATATGTTTATTCCTGTCTTCTTATGGGTGAGAGTATCTTTCTTCTTTTGCTGTGCATAGTTTTTCTTTAAGGATTTTTCTACAGTGCTGGCTTGGTTGTCATGAATTAATTGCCTTACTTAGGCTTGTCTTGAAATGTTCCGTTTCTTCATCTTAAATTTTTAAATTAAATTATTTTAATAATTTCATTGGCTAAATTGTCTCAACTCTCTCTTGTACTCCATGAATTTTAATTTTGTCTGTTGAACATTATCTCAGAGTTCTTAGATGTTTTGCTTACATTCACTAAGTTTTTTCTTTATATGTATCTGTGCATATTGTCATCTTCATTCTCCATTCTTGAAATTCCATCTGCTTGTTCTTATCTATTGATGGTCCTTTCTATTATGTTTTTTTTATTTGATTGATTCATCCATTTCTAGAATTTCTGTTTGGTTCTTTTTCTGCTTCTCAACTTTATTGACTTTTCTGTTTTAAATTTTTTTCTTCCAAGTTATTGACTTTTTTTATCTACTATATAACTTTCTTGTCTAGGTCTTGAATTGATTGACTACTTATTTCATTTATCTACTTATTTAAGTAATCTATATGGTCATTGATCTTTTTTAAAAGTAGAACTGAGATATTTTTGTGATATTTTAGCCATATTTTATTATTTTTGTTTTCTAGTATAGAGAAGTCATGTCCTTGTGAGGATATTTTAGCTGATAGCTATCTGATTTTTGTGTTCCTTTGTTGAGTTTTGCATATTTGTTGGAGTGAATGTAATCTCCAGTTTTTTCCCCCCTTTTCTCACTGTTTTTGTTTGTTTTCTTTTACATGAATCCTCCAGTTGAGTTTTCTTCATTTGGATTGAAGCTGACTCCAGTAGCAAAAACATATTTGATGACAGATGTTCTAGTATTAACTGTAGGAGAAGACACTTGTACCCTTCACTTGTTTCCCTGTAAAGTTCTTAGACAATCATTTGGATGTCTTAGCTGGTCTTCGGTCTACATTAGAATCCTGAAGAAGTAGTTTCTAATACTAAGGAAGTAATACCTCAAAGGCATAATAGATGAACTTGACAGTGGGAATGAGAGCAAACAGGCAAAAAACAAAAGCTTTCTTCTTCCATGTCCTTTTACGTGGGGCTGCCACCAGAAGGTATGGCTCAAATAGTCACTGTTCTATTGATGTGAAGAGACACCATGACCAAGGCAACTTTTTGTTGTTGTTGTTGTTGTTGTTGTTTGTTTTTAAAGAGAGCATTTAATTGAGAATTTGCTTACCAGTTTTAGATGTTAGTCCATTGTCATGGCAGGGAGCATGATGGCATGAAGGTCTGTGCTGGAGCTGTAGTGAGAACTATACCCTGATCCGCAGGCAGAGAAATTCTGGGTGTGGCATGGGCTTTTGAAAATTTAAAGCCCATCCCCAGTGACTCACTTCCTCTAATAAGGACACAGTTCTTAATCCTTCTAATCCTTTCTAATAGTGCCACTCCCTGGTGACTAAGAATCAAATATTTATGCCTATGGGGCCCATTTTTATTCAAACCACCAGTTTCCAACCTCAGATGATCCAGATTTAAGATGGTTCTTTGCATCTCAAATGATCTGAATTTAGGATCTTCCCACCTCAGATAATATAATCTAGTCAAGAAAAAACATCTGTCACTGGTATGCCCAGCTTAGTTAATTACAGATGTAGTCAAATTGAAACCAACATTGTCAATACATAGATGCTGGGAATTGAATCTGGGTTCTCTGCAAGAGCAACAAGTGTTTTCTTACTACTGAGCCATCTCCCAGCTGCTAACTCTCTCTTTTTAAATTAATTTGTTTTGTATACAGTGTTCTGTCTGCACACCAGAAGAGGGCATCAGATTTCATTATAGATGGTTGTGAGCCACCATGTGGGTGCTGGGAATTGAACTCAGGACCTCTGGCAGAGCAGCCAGTGCTCTTAACCTCTAAGCCATCTCTCCAGCCCAAGCCCAGCTGCTAACTGTAACCATTATTGATTCTATTTGGTTTAAGTGTCTCTTCTTTATACTTCTGTAACTTATAATAAGTACTCATCGGTACTTGTCATTGTTTATTGGTCTCCCTAGTCAGTTGTATTACAAATACATATATATATATATGTTTATTTAGACCCATTTTCTAGCACATACCACCATTATCATCATCATCATCATCATCATCTTCATATAGCATTTATTGATTATATATTGCACTTTGTGGTTGAACATTGTAAGTTGTATTATCTTGTTTAATCATAACAGTAAGTCTTTTAAGATGTCAATAATCAATATTCTAATTTCCTAAGTAGGTGGAAATAGTAGAGTCAAAATAGTTAAATATTCTGGAAGCTAATAAGAAAAGACAGTAGTAGATGGTGAAATAGCTCAGCAGCATATGCTGCCAAGCTTGACCTGAGTTCAGCCCCCAGGATCCACATGGTGGAAGGAGGGAACCCAGTCCTGCAAGTTTCTGCACATGTATGCTATGACACATGCATGTCTCCACACAGACAGAGAGACAGACGGACAGACACACACATAAATAAATGAATAAATAAATGTAGTAAGAACTTTAAAAAGAAGCGATAGTATAATTTGAATCCAGAAAAGATAATGAACTTTTTTTCTTAGTGTTTTTATGAGGTTTAAAAAGGAATACATATATAAGGCATATAAACTAGTAACTGAGACTTAGAATTTAATAAACATTAGTGATTAAGTGGAATCAAAAGCTTTTTACATAACATAGCCCACTAATAAATATGTAATATTTATGGTTAGAAATTAAAAGTGAAGATAGGAAATTGTGAAAATAAAATCATGAATAATTTTACCACTGGAATATAAATGAAAAAGTAGTTTTTGTATATCCTTTTCTTTTATGTTCATGGTTTACATAAATACTATTTTTTTTTTCCAAGACAAGGTTTCTCTGTGTAGTTCTGTGGTGCCCAGTCCTGGATCTCAGCTCTGTATACCAGACTGGCCTTGAACTGGGTTTGGTCCTCAGCTCTGGAAAAAGGAAGAAAAAAAAAAATAGTTAACATTTTAGTTTTAAATATCCATCTTTGATGAAACTCTCCTAGGGAATTGAGGGAATTGACTATATCTTGTATTACCATAAGAAAAAGAACCTTTTTTCCAAAACCTCAAAGACCTCAAACTATATCTTTGAAGACCACCTGAGGCTCAGATTTTCGTGTACTATCTATTAGTTGTGATATTTATGACCTCACAGAACCTTAGCATCCTCCACAATGGACAAAATGCTTTTTATTTTCAAAACTTTTCTTTTTGAGAAGGAGAGCATGGGATAACTGAGTTACTCAGTTTTTTTGTTTTTGTTTTGTTTTGTTTTGTTTTTTTGAGACAGGGTTTCTCTGTAGCGTTGGAGCCTGTCCTGGACTAGCTCTGTAGACCAGGCTGGCCTCAAACTCACAGAGATCCTCCTGTCTCTGCCTCCCGAGTGCTGGGATTACAGGCTTGCGCCACCACCGCCCGGCTCAGTTTTTTTAATTAAATTTTTTTTTTTAGATATGAGCTTGCCAGATTACCCAGGTTTGCCTCCAACTTCTAATCCTTCTGTCTCAGCCTCCCAAGTACCTGGTATTATAGACTTGCATTTTCTATACCTGGCTCCAAAACATATTTGTAATAACAAATGAAATAGGACATGACATATATAAGCCACTTGACTCCTTGACAGGAATAATTAAAAAAAAATAAGGAATAGTCTGATAATATTCATGTTAAAGCTGGGTTATGTTTTTTTATTTTATTGTAATTATAAAATACTTGAAAGCCATTTTCTATTAAACAATGCCTACCTATAATTTTATCTTTTAGAATTACAAGATGAAAACTTGAAAGAATTAAATGAAAAGAAGGATCATTTAATATCAGAACTTGAAGATATTAAAATATCATTGCAAAGAAGTATGGTATGATTTAAAAACTAACTAGTGTATAGTATGTATCACATAGTCAATTAACAGATTTTTATTGGATATGACTAAAATGTATAATGACTTAGATTCAAGTAGAGAAGACAGAATCCTACTTTTTAAATGCTTCTAATAAAAGGCATTGGATAAAAATATCTAAATACCAATAGTATGACTCAGGCTAATAAATTGCCACAACAGTTTAAGAATGGAGAGAACTGTGTGGGCTAACCTGTCTGGGAAAACTCTGTGGAGGGGTCAGAACTATAGATAATGGTGGCTTGAAATTTGGTATTGGGTAGGTTATTCCAGTATGCCAAGGAGGGACAATGGAAAGGAGGAAGAATGGAAGGCAAGAGGGCAAACAAATTTATAGAAGCAGATGACTTAAGACTTGTCAACATTTTAGACCTTTGCATTATTCTTCCTGTTTTGTGTTTATTTCACTTAGAACACTCAGAAGGCTTTAGAAGAAGATTTGCAGATAGCAACAAAAACAATTTCTCAACTCACTGAAGAAAAAGAAGCTCAAATGGAAGAATTTAACAAGGCTAAAACTGATCACTCATTTGTGGTTACTGAACTTAAATCTACTACATGTACCTTGGAGGAATTTTTGAGAATAGAACAGCAAAGGTGAAACATTTCTTTGGTTTTTCAAGACAGGGTTTCTCTGTGTAGCTTTACGCCTTTCCTGGAATTCGCTTTGGAGACCAGGCTGGCCTCAAACTCATAGAGATCCGTCTGCCTCTGCCTCCCGAGTGTTGGGATTAAAGGCATGCGCCACCACCGCCTGGCAACATTTCTTATTTTAAACAAATAAAGATGTAAAAGTGATTTACTTTTTAATATTCAGTACTATTTAAAGCCAGGCATTTTCTGGAATAGTTCTGATGTATACTTTGTAGTGGGGTCAAGCTATATAAACAAGTCCATAAGTGTTGGTGAAGTGATAGGACATTTTTATAATAGTGTGGGTCTATGGTTCTCAACCTTCCTAATTCTGTGACCCTTTAATACAGTTCCTCATGTTGTGGTGATCCCTTAACTGTAAAATTATTTTCATTGCTACTTCATAAGTATAATTTTGCTAATGTTTTGAGTTGTAATATTATTATTTTTGGAGCTAGAGGCTTGTCAAAGGGGTTGTGACCTACAAGTTGAGAACTACTGCATGTGGATTAGTTGAAGAATTTGTTTTTACTGAGATCTGTAACTTTACTTACAATGTATAAACTTAGTAACTATGTTGAGATAGAGCAAATATTACTCCATATGAGATAAATTATTCATTTGCTTTTAGCACTAAATAGTATTTTATTTAAAATTAGAATCTTAACAACTAGCTCTTTTTTAATTTATGCAGTTTTGATATAAAAGTATGTTGAGCCTAGGTAATTATTTTTGTCCTGTTATCACAATGCTTAATTAAATTTGGCACAGTAAAGAAGAGGGATGAATTTCTCTTCTAGTTTATATCCTGGTTCTACTTAATTTTTCTTTACTACCGCACATAGTAAGGAGAAAATATAGGTTTTCTAACTCTTCTATTATATTTTTCTGATTAACCTGTTGAAGCAATTTTCAAATAGTAAAATTGAGAATTACTATATAATCATCTGTTCCAATTACCTTAGTAAATTTTTTTATTTACTACATTAATTTTTTAAAAAATTGTATGTGTATGGGTATTTTGCCTGCATGTATGTCTGTGAGTAACATGCATGCTCTACTTACAGGGACCAGAAGTGGGCATTGGATCCCCTTGAACTGGAGTTACAGACAGTTTTGAGCCCAAATGAGGATACTGGGAATCAAACTCTAGTTCTCTAGAAGAGCAGCCAGTGCTCTTAAAACACTGAGTCATCTTTCTAACCCCTAATTTACTACATTTAATTAATTTTTTTTGTGTGTATATGTGTGTGTGTGTGTGTGCACGCAAGCATGCGTTTGCGCCTGTGTGTGGAGATCAGAGGACAATTTGTAGGAGTAGGTTCTCTCCTAGGCATTGAATTTGGGTCGTTAGGCTTGGTAGCAAGCTCACTTATCTGTTGAGTCATCTCACTGGTTCAGCAGTTGCCTTAGTTTTATGGTTTAAAGAAACAGAAGATCAGAAAAGTCAATAATATGATACACATTATTTTATTTGTATTTTTATAGGAAAATTTTATTATAATAAATATGTACTTAATTTAATGTAATTACAAATCCCCTAATGCATAAATTTGATTATCATCAATAGTTAATATGCCTTTTTTAAATTTTGCTTTTGGTTTTTGAAACAGGGTTTCTCTGTGTAGCTTTGGAGCCTGGCTGTCTTTGAACTCACAGAGATCCACCTGCCTCTGCCTCCCAAGTACTGGGATTAAAGTCATGCACCACCACTGCTCTACAATTAATATACATATTATAAGCCTTAAAGTGTTAGGTAGATATACTTACTATAACAATTATGTATTTATTATAATTATCATTTTAAGCTGTTTTATTCAGATTAATACTCAATAATGTCTAATAGCTGAATAAATATATGTTAGCTATATCAGTTGTTTTAGTATACCAGTTTTAGTTATTAGATGAATTCTGAATAAATAATAATTTGAACTTATAATAATATATCTCATAAGATTGGAACAAAATGAAGATCAACTGAAACTACTTAGCATGGAGCTCCAGAAGAAATCAAGTGAACTAGGTAAGAGTTAGACAGTAGTGTACTTTGATAGCATTGATAACCAATTAGAAAAACAAAATTGGGTTTTTGTTAAATTTATTAAACTGTTAACAAGCAGTTAAAAACTGTTCTTGCAGAGGATCTAGATTTAGTTTCCCATATGATACTCATAACTGTGAGACAAAATACTTACGCTTGTAAAATAAAAATAAACATAAAAATTAGGGAAAATCATAATTGAATATAGAATAGTTAAATTTTAAGAAGACTTAAATTTATGCAGTTTATCAGTGTCTAGAAACCTGAGATATTTGTATTCGCCATATGTTAGGATTCAGAGGCCTGAATACTTCTTAGGGAAATGTTTTATATTTCAGTTGAAGAAATAGTTTTTGAGGCAGGATTATACTTCATAGTTCAAACTGGTTTTGAATTCTTGATCCTTTTGCCCCAACCTCATGAACTCTAAGGATTACAGGAATGTACCACTGCCTGGCTTTGTTCATTTGTTTCTTGAGAGTCTTGCTATGTAGTTCCAAGTGGCCTAGCATTCTCTTGTGTAGACTGGGCTAGTCTTGAACTTGCAGCAATTTTCCTGCCTCTGCTTCCCAAATGCTGGGATTACAAGTGTGCACCATTATACCCGGCTCGTGTCTAGATTTTATAGACTTTATTGCTTAGTGGTATTTGATTTATGAAATACTTTAAAAAAAAATTTCTATATTATATAGTATTGCTAATATTCAAGAACTTACACAGTCAAAACAACTTATAATTTTGTGAATTTATGACCATGTAGTTAGCTAATTATGTCTATGCTTCATATTTTTTAGACGGATTATATGAAGTATAGATAATTAAAAGAAAAAAAATTTTTAATTTCAATTAAAAAGTATTTTTAATCTATTAATATTCCTGATTGACAGATATTTGTCTAAATTATTTTTATAAATTTCTATAAACTTTACTGTTAGTTTGAATATTTATATTACTAGTTGAATTACTTGTATAGTTAAAATAATTACAAGTAATATTGCCTAGTATTTGAAATGCTTGCCTAACATTTCATAATTAGTTCCTCTCTTTGGTTGAGTCCTTTTGTAAAGAATATTTTTATAAGCATATATTAATTATATATATAAAACCAGCATGATATTTTTATACATCACAAGTTTTTATCATATTTACCTTTGCTTATGCCCTTCCTATTCCTGATAATCTTTTTACTCTTCCCAACTAGCCCTGTTTCTAGTTTCATGGTGTGTGTGTGTGTGTGCGTGTGTGTGTGTGTGTGTGTGCGCGTGCGCGTGTGCGTGTGCGTGTGCGCGTGTGCGTGTGCGTGTGTGTGTGCGTGTGTGTGTGTGTGCGTGCGTGCGTGTGTGTGTGTGTGTGTGTGTGTGTGTGTGACACTAAGACACTAAGTGTTTCATTACAGTGTTCATAGGGGTGTGGGTGACTGGATCATGAGTACCTTATCAGTGTTTATACCACGGAAGAAAATGTCTATCCTGTCCTATCAGGTTTGGTTGAATTTTTGAACCATATTTATGCTTTTTTTGGTAATGCTTAATTTTTCCATTGTAGATTGATTAATGCTTGGCTATCCAACATTGTAATGTCCAAATAATTTTATTTATAATTTTACTTCAGAGCATAATTGTTAAAAGCAGCCAGGAATGGTAGAACATACCTTTTTCCCCAGCCCTTGAGAGGCAGAGGTAGGTGGATCTCTGTGAGTTCAAAACCAGCCTGATCTACATAGTGAGTTTCAGGACAGCCAGGGCTATGTAGAGAGACCCTATCTCAAAAATAAACCAACCAATCAACCAAAACTCAAATATATGGTTAAAGACAAATTTCTTGTCTAATTCAAAAATTCCTTCAGAACATAGTTAATTTTAAATTATCATATTTACCTACTTGCTTTAGAATTGTTGAATGTTGTAGATTAAGGAATAATTTTAGTATTTAAACTGTCTTTAATGTGTATTTATAACAGTTCAGTTTACCATTAAATGGCTACTATATATCACATTGTAATTTCGATATTTTCCCATACCAGAGAAATTTGGTATTAGGAGAAGTTTGGATTAGGAATTTGAGAACTGTGAAACAGCACCATGTGTTTTGTGGGAACATGAAAAGTCAAACCAGGTTCTTGAGAAATCTTTAATTACTATGAGAGAAAGATTAAACACATAAAACCATTAGAGTAATAGTATCCATAATGAAGGGGTGAGCAAAAATTATGTTAGAGTAAGAAATAAAAGTATGAGAATTTATATTTTTTGTTGTATTTATGGTAAATAACGTAATACATATTTATATTAAAGCTTTTTATAAAATATAAATTCTTTGATATTTTTAATATATTTATATATTTGAAGTAAATGCTCAGGTATTTTATTGAATGTTAATGTTGATTACCAAAAAGAAGCAAAAGAGTTAGGAAAGGCACTAAGGAAGAGTTAAATGTTAAGAATAGAATTTATCACCAGCTTAGACTCATAGCAGTCAGTGGTAGAGAGAGTGCTTGAACTAGCCTTCCCCTGTACTCAGATTGGTGTCTACCCTAATTGTCATCATAGAACCTCCATCCAGTGACTGATTTCCATCAGAGCAGAGACCCACAGCCAAGCACTTGGCCAAGCTCCTGGAGTTCAGTTGAAGAGAGTGAGGAGAATTATAGGAGCAAGGCAAATCAGGATCATGATAGGAAAAATCACAGAGATAGCTGACCCAAGCTAATAGGAACTCATGGACTCTGGACTGACAGCTAGGAAGACTACATGGGATTGCACTAGGCCTTCTGAATGTTTGTGACAGTTGTGTGACTTCATGTGTTTGTGGTCCCCTGGCAATGGGACCAGGACTTACCCCAGGTACACGAACTGGATTTTTGGAGCCCATTTCCTATGATGCAGTACTTTACTCAGCCGTGCTACAGTGGGGAGGGGCTCGGTCCTGCCCCAACTTAGTATGCCAGCCTGTGTTGACTATCCAAGGGAGGCCTTACCCACTATGAGGAGGGGATGGGGGTAAGATGGGGAAGGAAGGTGGGAGGAGAAGAGGAGGGAGAGGGAACAGTGGTTGGTATGTAAAATTAAAAAAAAAAAGGTTTTTAAAGAAAAAGAATAGATTTTAAAGTGTAGAGAGGCTTTGGATAGTTGAAGAGGATGATAGATTGTTGAAAATACTATGTATGGGAGTGTAAATTAAAAATTACATAAGGACCCAACATTATTCTATTCTTGGGTTAATAATATAGTTTTCAAAGTCAGAAATCTTTACAGATATTCTGTATTTTTCTTTTTTCTTTAGTTCATTTTATTTTAGTAATCTTGATTATATATGTGTGTATATAATTTTTCTGTTCTTGTCTCTTTTTTTTTCTAATTGTATGGAATTGAGGTAGGAGGGGAGATCATTGTCTTCAACTAGTTCTCAAATTTAAAAAGTATATATTTTATCTAAAATGAAAATTTCTGATTAAGTAAGGTTTGTATGTGACAAGCTTCTATATTGACATTTCATGTTTTGTTGATTAGGGGAAGCTATTACACGTGTTTTTTTCTAATCAAAGAGAAGTCTGAGTTCTATTATATTTCCAATAATTAAAACTCTTTAATAGTGAACAAAAATAATATGTCAGATACAATTTAGGTGACAGATGGAAATTAGGAGACTGTAGGAAGTTAAAAATGTAAAGAAGAAAAAAGTGAGAAGGTTGTACTGAAAAGATTTTTTTTAAATTAATTTTGAATTAACAGAAGTAAAGTAAGCACTGTAAAGCACTATTTTTCCAGGTAGCAAGGATGTAAAAGCAACAAAATAGGAGTAGGAATTAGAGAGAAAATATGAATAATATAAGTTCTTGGTAATTGAAGGGGGGAAAAAAGTAGAGAGTCTTTCAGAGTATCAAATATGACCCAGTTACATAGTGACTAAGACTGAGAATGGTGTTACAAAGTGCTTATTGTTGGTTTTCAAGATCATAATTTTTTTTTCTTTTTTTGAGCTGAGGATCGAACCCAGGGCCTTGCGCTTGCTAGGCAAGCGCTCTACCACTGAGCTAAATCCCCAACTCAAGATCATAATTTTATTAATATCATGGAGACAGAAGTTAAATATATAGTTAGCAAGCAGGGATTTGAAAGACAACATGAAAAATTACTAGCTTGAAGGAATAGAGAGGTTAATCAGATATCTTTGTTTTTATATTCATATGTGGTGCTTGGTGGGATAGGAGAAAATAAGGATTTCTCTGCACAGAGTTGGTATGTTTTAGAGCCAATAAAGTCACAGAAGAAGTGGGCATATTGAAATTCAAAGAACATACCTCAACAAATTCTTTTTCTTTTCTTTTTTTCTGTGTAGCTTTGTGCCTTTCCTGGATCTCGCTCTGTAGCCCGGGCTGGCCTTGAACTCACAAAAATCCACCTGGCTCTGCCTCCTGAGTGCTGGGATTAAAGGCGTGTGCCACCACCACCTGGCTGATTCTTCTTTTCAAATGGCATTATTCTTATTTCTTCTCTTTCCTACCTTTTAATCCAGCTATTAATACATGTTGTTTATTTTAGATGAGATGAATAAATTTAAAAACAACAAAGAAGTGGAACTTAAAGAATTGAAAAAAATACTGGTAAGTATATATTCTTTCCTATTAATATCCAGCAATTACTTTAAAAATAATTTTGATATTACTGGCCTATGTTTTCAAACTATAAATATTTTATGCTATCTTTTCTGCTAAAATATAAAAATTTTTCATTTGCTTTTAATTAAAGCTTCAATCTTGTCTGTATCTATTTTTATTTTATTTTATTTTAACTATCTTGGCCAGGATGTTTATATTGTTTAAACATGTTGATTGCACATTTAAAATATAAGAACATATGCATATTTTGCTATACCATAAAGATCCAGGGAACAGTAAACACATTTGTCTTGTCCTGAAATTGTTTTCAGTTTTTCATTTTTTAGTGTGATATTGGCTATGGGTTTGTCAAATATAGCTTTGCTACACTGAGGTATTAGTCTTCTATACCTAATTTATTCAGGGATGTTATCATGAATGGATGTTTAATTTTTTTTTTTTTTTTGAGCAGAGGATTGAACCCAGGGCCTTGTGCTTGCTAGGCAAGCACTCTACCACTGAGCTAAATCCCCAACCCGGATGTTTAATTTTATCAAAGGCCTTTTCTGTGTCTATTGGAATGATCATGTGATTTATATCCTTGATTCTTTTTATGTGCTATATTACATTTCTTTATTAATTTACATATGTTGAACTGTTCTTGCATTCTTGGAATGAAACCAGTTCAATCATAGTGCCTGATCTCCTTAATGTGGGATGAATTTGATTTGCTAATATTTTATTGAAGTTTTGAACTTATTAAATATTTTGGTCTATAGTATCCTTTTGTTGTTGTATCCTTATCTAGTCTTGGTAGTAGGGTAATATTGGATTTATAAAATGATCTATTTAGAGAAGATTCTGTGGATTTCTGAGAAGAATGTATATTCAGTAGCCATTGGGTGGGATATTTTGTTAATGTATATTAACACTTGATCTATAGTGCAGTTAATTATTAAGTATTTCTTTTTCTGGTCTGGATGATATATTTACTCATGGAATTGGGTATTATAGTCACATATTATTATTTAATCTTGGCCTGTTTGTACATTTATGTCCAGTAGATTTTGTTTTATGAAATTGGATATACCAATGTTTGATGCATATTTATTTCCAATCATTATATCTTCCTGTTGGATTGTCACCTTTATTAATTTGTAATCATCTAGTTCATCTCTTCTGGCTTGTTTTGGCTTGAAGTTTGCTTTTTCAAATACTAGTAGTAATAGCTTCTCTGGCTTGTTTTCAGTTTCTACTTGCTTAATATGTCAACTTACAAATAGTTGGAAATTAATTTTTAAGCCAGTTGTCTAGTCCATGTCTTTTCAACAAAAGGGGTATAAACAGAAATATGTAGAAGGCGTTTTGACAGCAAAACAATAGTAAGTTCTGTGGTGGTAGTGTGTTCCCTGAAATAAACTTATCTGGGATCAGAGAACAGGACAGCCACAATATTAAACATGAGGATAGGCAGTGGTTGCACACGCCTTTAATCCTAGCATTTCAGAGACAGAAATACCTCTGGATCTCTGAGTTCAAGGCCATGTTAGAAACAGCCAGGCCTGGTGACACAAGCCTTTAATCCCAGAAATCCAGCCTTTAATCCCAGGGAGTGATGCCAGAGAACAGAAAGTTATATAAGGCATGAAAACCAGGCACCAGGCTAGTTAAGCATTTGGCTGGTTAAGCATTTAGGCTTTGAGCAGCACAGTTCAGCTGAGATTCATTTGGATGAGGACTCAGAAGTTTGCAGTCTGAGGAAACAAGACCAGCTGAGGAACTAGCAAGGTGAGGTAGCTGTGGCTTGTTCTATCTCTCAGATCTTCCAGCATTCACCCCAATAACTGGCCTGGGTTTGATTTTATTAATAAGACTCTTTATAAAGATTCATGCTACAAAGTTCTCTGCGTGGGCCTATGATATCCTTAGTCATGGGCTTTCACCAGGTTTACCATACCAGGCATGAAATCCCTCTTGGGAGCATGCCTCACACCCAATCAGAAAGTGGTTGGTTATCCCCATAACAGTTGTTCTATATTATTGCACCTGTAAGACACATCGTGGTAAGGAGGTCAGTGTTTTAGTATACAGGATTCAGCACTGGGAGAGACTATTAGTCTCTCTTTCACCCAGGAACTGTATAATACATTCTGGCACTATAAAAATTAGTCATCAGGAAGAGAATTTCCTGGTAAGTTATGTTTGATTTTTCTGTGTTCGGCATCCCAAATGAATGTTATCTTCTGTAATAGGGTCTTACCATCTGGTTATGTAGAACAGTTAAGAGAAATGACAGTAGACTGTGTTGTTTCAGTTACTTCAGAGCCTCCCTGGTCAGTAACTCCTAAGGAGGTAGCCCATGCCTGGCACCAAAATTTTCATTTAGTAACCTGAATTTGGAGTATTACTGTTCAACTATGAAAGGATACTTGTGTTCAAACTCCTGTATTTTATATATATTATATTTAAAAATCAACATACATGGCCAGGCAGTGATGGTGCATGCCTTTAATCCCAGCACTCAGGAGGCAGAGCCAGGTGGATCTCTGTGAGTTCCAGGCCAGCCTGGGCTACAGAGTGAGATCCAGGACAGGCATCAAAACTACACAGAAAAACCCTACCTCAAAAAACAAACAAAAATAAAAATAAAAATAAGTGTACAAACTAGTGGATTTTTTGTAAAACTTCTTCATACATCTTTTGTTTTGGCTATTGTACCCCCTAACTTCTCCTTTTCCTAGTCTCCCTATTCCCACTTAAGCCTTTAATCCTGAGAATTCCCCTGATCTTCATTTATGTCACCTATATTTTTCTATCCTTTCTAATTAAAATTGATTTCTTGAGTTGGAAGATGATAGGCTTCTATATAGCTTTTCATGTACCGTTCATTTTGGTTAATAAGCTTTCTGTCACTCCCTCATTTTCCCATTCCCTACTCCCCATTCATGATTTATTTATCTTCTGTGAGTATGTTTATCCTACTTTTCAGTCTGAAATTATTCCTTCCAGTACCTCTGTAAGATGGCTTAGTGGTAATAAATTACTTGAATTTGTTTTTATCATGATAAATTTTATTTCTCCTTCAATTTTAAAAATTCTTATTTTTATGTTTTTGTGTGAATATTTGTATGAATGTATGTGTACTACATGCATACTTAGTGTCTTCAGAGGCCAGGAGAAGGCATCTGATTCCCTGGATATGGAGTTACAGACATTTGTGAGCCTCCATGTAGGTCCTGTAAACTATTCTATACTCTTTCCATACTACTGTGTCCTCTTTGAAATCACTGGTTACTTTTACAAGTAGACTTTTGAATTTTTTTTTTGGCATTTTAACCACTTTAAAATTGATTGATTGGTTGGTTGATCATGTGTGTATGATGTGTGTTTGATGACATATGTGTGAAAATCAGAGGACAACTTAATGGGGGTAGATTCTTTCCTTCCACCATGTGAGTTCCAAGGATCCAATTCAAGTCATCAGGCTTAATGGCAAATGCCATTACCTACTGAACCATCATACCAGCCAATTCATTTTCAGCCATTTGTATTTAGTAACAAAATAGTTATGATCTCTTGTAACTGTCATATTGCTTGCTTTTTTGTGATTGTTTGTGTATTATGATCTGTACATTTGTTGATATGCATATTTCTTATGACTTTATTTGGGGATCTTCTTAGTGAGCAGTCTTTTTTTAAAGATTTATTTATTATGTATACAGTGTTCTGTCTGCATGTATGCCTGCTGGCCAGAAGAGGGCACCAGATCTCATTACAGGTGGTTGTGAGCCACCATGTAGTTGCTGGGAATTGAACTCAGGACCTTTGGAAGATCAGCCAGTGCCCTTAACCACTGAGCCATCTCTTCAGCCCAGCAGTCTTCTTTTGAGGACTCAGTACTGCTTGGAGAATGGGGAAAATAAACTGCTATAACAGTTGTAATACCATACCAAACTATATAAGGAAATATACTTAATATTTATTAAAGCCTATTCAGTTCTACTAGTGGCTATAGAATATAAAATAACAAAAGTAATGTAGAGTTAGGTATAAAGTTAAATATAATTAGGGTAGCAATAAAAATATTATTTACATGAAATAAATTATTTGCATGAAATAAAGGAAAAAGGAGCAGAATTAAATAACAGAAAAAGAAAGAGAAATATTAGGAAGTAATAGAGAAAAGAAGTATTGAAATCTAATTGCACAATAAAGAAAACATGGTAAGAAGTTGATGAATGTAAGAGGAATAAAAAGTTTTGTTGTTTTTTTTTTTTGGTTGAGACAGGGTTTCACTGTGTAACAACCCAGGCTATCCTAGAACTCACTTTGTAGACAAAGGTGGCCTTGGATGAGTAGAGATGATCTACCTGCCTTTGCCTCCTGAGTGCTGGGATTAAAGGTGTACACCACCACCACCTGGGAAAACAAAAGTTTTTAAAGGCATATCTTATACTTTTAAAATGCTTACAGTGTAATAGAAAGAAAGAAACATAATAGACAAAACAATAACCACACATAAAAACCCAAACAAAACACCTAAGATCTGTTTGATAGAGATAAATTGCAAATATCTTTTTTTAATTTAATATATTTATTTATTAAATTTTTTTTCATTTTACATACCAACCCCTTTTCCCCCTCCCTTCCCTTTTCCTGCCTCCTCACCTCCCTCCCACTCTACCCCCATCCACTCCTCAGAGTGGGTAAGGCCTCCCATGGTAGTCAACAAAGTCTGGCATACCAAGTTGAAGGAGAGCCTAGAGCCCCTCCCCATTGTATCAAGGCTGAGCAAGGTATCCCACCACAGGGAATGGGCTCCAAAAAGTCAGGTCATGCACCTGGGATAAATTCTGGTCCTGCTGCCAGGGATCCCACAAACAGATCAAGTTACACAACTGTCACCCACATTTAGTGGGCCTAGTTCAGTCCCATGCAGGTTCCTGAGCTGTCAGTCCAGAGTCAGTGAGCTCCAACTAGCACTGGTCAGCTGTCTCTGTGGGTTTCCCCATCAAGATCTTGACCCCTTCTTTTTTTTTTTTGAATGTCGAATGCCATTTATTGATGGAGGGAGGAGGTCTTAAATACAGGCTTACAGCACAATGGGAGAGCCCTGGTTGGCAGAAGTTCGCTTCTGATGTTTTTTTTTTTTTTTTAAGCTGAGGATCTAACCTGGGCCTTGTACTCACTAGGCAAGCACTCTACCACTGAGCTAAATCCCCAACCCCACTTCTGATGTTTTACAATCTTGCATCTAAGCTGTTAACACCCAATATGCTGGATACACAGACAGGAGCTTCCCTTAAGCATTTAGGAGGGTGGAATCTCGCAGGGAATTAGCATAGGGAGGATATCAATGCAACAGTTACCCAAAACGGGGTCAGGGACCTATTGCAAATATCTTTAACTCAAAAATAAAATAAAAACTAAAAACTAAAAATTAAGATTAAAATATTCAGTTGGATTTACTCCAAGACTTCTAATGCTGGAGTCTTCTTGGTAGAATAGTTTGTCAGTTGATGTTGGGAGTCTTTGTCTTTTCTAATGTTTAGGCTGGTTCTGATCCTGGACCCTACTTAGGGTCAGATGTATAGTAGAATTGCCTTCACTTTAGGAATTTTCCAGTTCTTTATGTATTAAGAATCTCTGCTGGCCAGACTTAGCTTTGCATCTGTGGGTAGGGCAGTTTCTAAATTTTCTAGAGGCTCTTGACAGTTTGTACACACTGCAGTTACTACTGTCTAATAAATGGGGTTATCTCCTGAGTGTATTGGAGAGTATGAGAAGCAAATAGATCATTGAGATCTGTTCTATTGGATCAGTCTCAGTGCTTTTAATCCTACACATTATCAAATACTATGTAGGAGGGAGGTGGCTGTGGAAATTGCAAGGTTAGTTAAAAGAATATCATCATCCAAAAGGTAAGTCAGATTACCTCAACCAAGCTTCAGAGTTCTTAGTCCTAACCGTGAACCACTTAAGTAGCTAGGTGGCTCTAAAAGTTCAGCCATCCACTAACTTCAGACACAAGCCATCAATCTACAAAGCTATCCTCAAGTAATGGGATCCATTTTTTTTTAAACCACAGAAAGTTTGGCTACAGACCACCGAACTCTTCATTGCTTGACCTCCTCCACCCCTCAGCTCTCCTGAACTTCTTAAAATGTCTGAATTTCTAAAAATGCTTTTCTCCTTCATGGTTGTTGTCTCACTCCTAAGAGCTTTGGGCAGGCTATTGCCTGGCTTTTGGGATTGTGATTGTGCCTTGTTTTCAGATGCTGAGAGTAGCTCTGTCTAAACGAGTAATCTAATTCTCAAGATGGCACCCAGGGACAGCCATCTGAGATAGGAGGAATGACAAAATGGACCACTTCTCCATTAGCCGTTGTCTTACCAGATTCAAAACTGGATCCATGTCTTAGCAAGCATTGTGGACCTACTCTGTGTGAAAGGCTGGCAGTTTCTTTTCTCTAGGGTCATCTGACTTAGCTTTTGGATGAAGCTTTTGTTTCTTCTTTTGGTGCTGGAGCCTCAGCTGGAGCAGTGCACTGTGCATTTCTGTTTGCCAGTTAGCCTTCCTGCTTTCTTGTGCTTTTCAGTCATCCTGTCGACTCCTTTGTGATTTCCAGTGCTCTTTGAATTTTCCTTTATAATAGAGCCTGACTTTTGTTATCCTTACCTTTCTCATTTACCCTGTCCCATTAAGGTAATTTCTAACTCACTGTTTGTTCAGTTTTTAAATAATTTATTCTTTTTGTTCCAGGGTTCTGTCCATTAAATTTTTTATTTTTGCTTTACATCTAATATCCACTTATGAGTGAGTACATACTGTGTTTGTCTTTTGGGGTCTGGGTTACCTCACTCAGAATTTTTTTTTTCTAGTTCCATCCATTTGCCTGCCTAAATTTCATTAAAGACTGACTTATACTCCATTGTGTAAATGTGCCACATTTTCTTTATCTGTTCTTTAGTTGAGGGGCATCTAGGTTATTTCTAGGTTCTGGCCAGGCTACAACCCACAACCCCAGAGAAGCTAGGTATCAAGGAGGAATGTAAGAGACATTCATGGATTCCCTTGGGAAGAGGAAATAGATATGATCTCCTGAGCAAATTGGGAGCATGGGGGGAGGGGAGGAGGTAAGGGGACTTGGCAAGAGAACATGAGCAAGGAAAGAAATATCTTGATTGAGGGAGGGAGCCATTGTGGGACTAGGGAGAAACCTGGTGCTAGGGAAAATCCCAGGAAACCACAAGGATGAACCCAGCTAAGATTCCAAGCAATAGTGGAGAACTGGCCTTCTCCTGTAATCAGATGGATGACTACGCTAATTGTCATCATAGAACCTACATCCAGTAACTGATGGAAGCAGATGCAGAGATTCACAGCTAATTACTGGGTAGAGGAGGGATTATATGAGCAAAGGGGTCAAGATCATAATGGGGAAACCCATAGCGACAGCTGACTGGAGCTAGATGGAATTCACTGACTCTGGACTGACAGCTGGGGAACATGCATGGGACCTAACTAGGCCTTCTGAATGTGGGTGACAGTTGTGTGGCTTGGGCAGTAAGTGGGTCACTGGCAGTGGGACCAGGATTTATCTGAAATCTGGCTTTTTGGAGCCCATTTCCTATGGTGGGATACCTTGCTAAGCCTCCATACAGTGGGGAGGAGCTTGGTTTTGCCTCAATTTGATATGCCAGTCTTTATTGACTCCCCATGGGAGGCCTTACCATCTCTGAGGAGTGGGTAGGGGAGCAGAGGGGGGAAGTTGAGGACTGAGCAGAAGGAGGGGAGGGAGGAGAAACTGGTTGGTATGTAAAATGGAAAAACAAACCCCATTAAATTATTATTATTATTATTATTATTATTATTATTATTATTATTATTGAGACAGGGTTTCTTTGTGTAACAGTCCTGGCTGTTGTAGAACTCACTTTGTAGACCAGGCTGGCCTCGAGCTCACAGAGATCCACCTGTCTCTGCCTTCCTAGTGCTGGAATTAAAGGCATGTGCCACCACACCTATCTTGGTTTTCTCTTTTTAAGCAATTTTAGCCAAGGAAATACACTATAGTTCTTTCTGTTGGGCAGTTTAATTATTTTCAGTATGTATGGAGTGTGACGGTCATGCATTTTTTTCTAATATTTTTAAACAGGCAGAAGACCAAAAACTTTTAGATGAAAAGAAACAAGTTGAGAAGCTTGCTGAAGAATTACAAAGGAAAGAACAAGAACTAACTCTCCTTTTGCAAACCAGAGAGGTTTGTTAAGGATATGTTTATTTCCAATGTTTTGTTAAGAGAATATAGATTTATAAAATAGATTATGGTGTAGCTATTTGCTTTGTGCAAGATTTCTTTACAAATTTCTTTTTGAAAGTGTGTGTTGCTGTTACATTTAACATGCTGACGAGTAATTTCAAATAGGGTATCTTCATATTGTAATGTGGGAGTGAAAGGTCAACCTTTAAGAATCCAGTTTATGCATGTTATGGTTTATAATAATTCTGTTTCTTAATGTCTTTAGTGTTTCTTGATACACTTAAATTTTAGTCCTCATTAAGCTAGATTCTTATGATACCCTTTATAATGCTCATATTTAAACTTATCTTTAAAGTATATTTGTAGGCCTGTAAAAGAATTGAAACTTTTTATAATAGTAAGATTATTTTAGCCTATAACATACTTCCTGACTTCACTAGTATATTTTCTCTTACTAATATAAAACTTTAGGTCAGGTATAGTGGCATACTCCTTTATTTCTAGTATTCCATGGGCAGAGGCAGGCAGATCTCTGTGAGTTTGAGACTAGCCTAGTTTGAATAGAGAGTTCCAGGCTAGCCAGTGAAATATGGTGAGAATCTGTCTCAGGAAAACAAACAGGCAAATTAAACAGTAAGCAAAACTAATATAAATTGGAATTGGAATGAATTACTTAGTAGATTAAAATGGTTAATTATCTGTAAATATAATTTTTGTTAGCTTTAGGATATTACAATAGAATTTACATGGATTTGTCATTGCTAATTAAAAAAATTAAAATAATTATCACATTATCTATTTAAATTTAAAATATTTAGCTGGACATGGTATTTATATCTATCTATAACCCTAGTACTTTGACAGAAGAGGTAGGAGAATCAAGAGTTCAAGGTCTTCAGGCAACAGTGGTACACATATTTAATCCCAGCACTCTGGAGGCAGAGGCAGGTGGATCTCTCAGAGTTCAAGACCAGCCTGGTCTACAGAGTGAGTTCCAGGATCAGGGATACACAGAAAAACCCTGTCTCAAACCTCCCCCAACCCCCAAAAATTTCAAGGTCAACCTCATTTATATAGAGTTTGAGACCAGCCTACACTGAATGAGACTGTCTCAAAAATATTAATATCTTGCCTAATTTTTCCCAAATATATTACTTGACTAGTTAGAGCAACCTCATATTTCTTTTTTATTTATTTGTTTTTCTGTCTGTCTGTCTATCTATCTATTTATTTTGAGGCAGGGTCTTACTATGTAGCTCTGGCTTTCCTGGAACTCACTGTGTAGACTAAGTTGAGTTTTAACTTATAAAGTTCTGCCTTCTAAGTTCTGGGATTGTGCCATCATGACCAGCGCAATTATATCTTTTATATGAAAAAAATCTATATTCACCTTTATAAATATATACATTTATTTTGCAGAAAGAGGTCCATGATTTAGAAGTACAGTTAACTGTTACTAAAACAAGTGATCAGCATTATTCAAAACAGGTTGAAGAACTGAAAACTGAGCTTGAAGAAGAGAAGTATGTTTTTCACATACCTATATACAGTTTAAGTCTTAAGCTTTATGATAAAAATAAATGGCTTGCTATTTTATATCAATGGATTTGGAATTTTGTTTCATTTCTAATTAAAGATTAAGAGTGAAGGCCAGGCAAGGTAGTGCACAAATGTAATCTTAGCTCTCTGGAAGCTGAAGCAAGAAAATTATGAATTCAAGGACCTGGCTTGGTAGTGAGATCCTGTCTCAGAAGAGAAATGATTTACCTATTTCATTGCTAAAGAAAGTTTGTATCATTTATATAAAAGAATAAATAACAAAGTTAAATCGCTTTATATCAGTATATAGTTATCTCTTGGTGTTTATGAGCTTTGGTTTCAGAAACCCAGAAGATGCACAGATCTTTAGACAGTCAAGTCCTATATGCAAACAGTAGAGTATTTGCATATAAACAATACATAGCCTCCTTTTTTTTTTTTTAGGGTGTTTTACCACAAAAGTGATTTTTTATTTTGTAACACAATATAAATATTCCAAAGAACAATAACAAAACAAAAACAAAGAAACCTGCCCCCCCAAAAAAACCCTCCAGCCCCACTGAGTTATGCAAACATGTATAGTGAAGACCAACACTCATACTAGAAAAGTGGGGTTAGGGCCACAGCACTCAAAATTAGCTGTGATGCTTAAAAAAGGTGGCATTGATAATAGCACATGCAAGGTTTTGTACATGTTAAATTATTAATAAATGCTTCGATACTACTATAAATGAGGCACAGTGTCTAAGAAAGCCAGGAAGCTTCCAGGGTACTGGAAGTGTTATAATGTGTTAGATCACATGAAATAGAACAATCAGAAATCTGGTAGACAGTTCACCAGATGGATGGGTGTACACAGTTATAATAAGTAGGTGAACAAACATGGATGTCTGAGCTGGGTGTGTGTGTACATCACTTGTGTTCTTTGCTCAATTCATAGCCTCTTTCAAGGGAAGTTTTAACTCACCTCTATACTGCTTACTTACATTACTGAATATAATGTAACTGCTATGTAAATGTTTGTTTTACTGTATTTAGGAAATAATGGCAAGAAAGACGTTTATATGCTCAGTCTAGACATATTTTCCTGAGTAATTTCAAGCTCTAGTTGGATAAGCTCATGAATGTGGAATTTCTAGATACAGAGGGTCTAACATTAATTTTGGGGAGGCATTTAGTATCCAATAAAGAAAATTATTTGTGGTTCTGTTTTTTTACTTTAATAAATTATTTCATAAGTTTGTGTTGATAAAATTCAATATATAAATTTATGTATACTATTATCTATAATATTCAGTGGAGGGATTTAAACAAATTTAGTTTGATAATAATAATCACCAAGAAAGAAGTAAATTCAAGTGCCTGTTGGTGGTAAAAATTATTTTTCGCTTTTGATTGCTTCTCAGGTATAGATAAAAATGGTTAAGTAAAGTATTTGTGTGATGCCTCATGCCTGGAATTCAAACACTTGTGAGGCTGAAGAAGGAGGATTGCTTTGAGTTTGAGGCCAGCCTGGGTTATATCATAAGTCCCAGGCCAACCTATAGCCTAGTCCTTTTCTTATAGCTCCATTCTCTCCTTCTGATATTCTTTCAACAGTGTTTTTATCAGGAGACCTAGGTAACCTTCATTTTATTAAGAAACGAGTGGTTATTTATGTGTATGTTATGTTTAGTATTTATGTTATCCTTGGTTTATTTGCTCTCTAATCTATCATTACTTAGGAAAAAACCCTTTATTTTCTCTGCTGAATTTCCAATAATATTAAATAGGAGGAAGCAGTAGATGCTCCTAAAATCATTTGGTGGTACCAGACACTATACTGCATTTATTTAAAATTGGTGCCAGCTTCAGACAATAGCAACAATAATTTCTCTTTCAGCATGGAAAATTTGAGAACTTGTAAAAATAATTGTATTTTTCTTTTCTTTTCTTTCTTTCTTTTTGGTTTTTCAAGACAGGGTTTCTCTGTATAGTTTTGGTGCCTGTCCTGGAGCTTGCTCTGTAGACCAGGCTGGCCTCGAACTCACAGAGATCTGCTTGGTTCTGCCTCCTGAGTGTTAGGATTAAAGGTGTGTGCCACTGCTGCCTGGCAAATAATTGCATTTTAATTATAAATAGTTCATGCTTCAAGGTCTATTCTGATTAAAATTTCAGAAGTTTGAAACAGACTATTAGAAGTAAAACAGTTATGTGAAGAAAATATTGTGCCCTTTATATTTTGTGAAAAATGTAAAGGAATGAATGTGTAGGGAATATACAAAGAAATATGTGTGACTTACTGAAATATTAATATGGAAACCATTTAAATATATTTGAACAAAGAAATGTAATGAAGTAGCATAGAACTCTAACCTTGCTTCAAGAATTACTGGCCAGTATTATTTTATTTATATCTTTTCTTTCCCCTAATATTATTTTGAATTAATTCTTTTTTTTTGAGCTGAGGACTGAACCCAGGGCCTTGCGTTTGCTAGGCAAGCACTCTACCACTGAGCTAAATCCTCAACCCATTAATTCTTATATATCATCATATTTCATATTTAATTATTTCTCTATGTTTTTTAAAAATAGACTTAAGAATGCTGAATTAACTGCAAGCTGTGGCAAGCTTTCCCTTGATAAAAAAAAATTGGCACAAAAAGCAAGTGATATGGCCCTAGAACTCAAGAAACATCAAGAAGATATTGCTGTGAGTTTGACAAAGTTATCAATAACTTTGCTTTCTTACCTTCAAAATTAGAGGGACATTAAAACAGATGATCTCTGAGTACTGTTTTAGCTTAAAAAGTTGGATTATCTTAGAGCTGGTATTTTTTGGAGAAAAAGCTGCATACTATACTTTTGTTGTGATAATGGACAATAGAAAATGGAGACTACTTATTTATGAAGTTAATTGTAAGCATTAACAGTTTTGTATTTAGTAATATTCAACTTAGTCATAGATTTCTGTGGAAGATAATAATAATGTATAATCTTGTCATCTTCTTCAGGAATGTATGAATTAATATAAAAATAGTGTTTAAATATCTTAAGTAAAATAATATGTCAAATATGTTGACAATGGGATAAAGTGTTATTGGAGTTCACAAGTTCACTTCTGCCTTTATGGAAGAGAAGTTGTTAGAGAACAACATTAATTTTGTTCTTGAAAGATGAATCAACAAAACATTATGAATAAAGAATATAGGCCTTGGGTTGGGGATTTAGCTCAGTGGTAGAGTGCTTGCCTAGCAAGCACAAGGCCCTGGATTCGATACTCAGCTCCAAAAAAAAAAAAAAAAAAAATACAAGCCTCCAGCTACCACTGGGAAATCAAACTTTATTTTATTAGCTGCTATATATTATTAGGATTTTTATTGTTTTTTTGTTTTTTTTTTTCAAGACAGGGTTTCTCTGTGTAGTTTTGGTGCCTGTCCTGGATCTCACTCTATAGACCAGGCTGGCCTCAAACTCACAGAGATCATCCTGCCTCTGCCTCCCGAGTGCTAGAATTAAAGGCTTGTTATTAATACATGTCTGTAAAACAGAACTGTACAAATAAAATAGCTCACTGTATTAGTTTGCTTTCTACTGCTGTGACAAAAAGCACCTTGTGGTGGAGGGGAAGGAGGTTGGTTGGCTTACATAACCAAGCATAGTCCATCATGAAGAGAAGTCAGGGCAGGAACTCAAGGCAGGAACCTTGAGACAGAAACTAATAAAGCAGTGGTCATGAAGGAGAGCTGATTACTGGTTGCTCCTTTGGGCTTGTACAGCCTTTTATTTTTAGAACCCAGGACCACCTGCCTAGGGGTGGCACCACCATCAGTGGGCTGAGCCTCCCATATTAATCATCATTGAAGAAAATGTCTAACAGACTTGCCTACAGGTCAATCTTGTGGAGGCAGTTTTGTGAGGCTCCTTCTTCCCAGATACTCTAATGTGTCAAGCTGACCAAAATAAAAATAAATAAATAGCATACTCATATTCTTGCTTGGTGTAATGAAATAAAATTTATGCTGACAGATGAAGGTTTTAAATACTAACTTCAGTTACATTTTTGTTGAAGCAAAATGATTAATATAAGCATTGTTGATTATCTTCTTAGAATAGCAAAAAGGAAGAAGAAAGGATGTTGAAGCAAATAGAAAATTTGGAAGAAAAAAAAATGCATTTAAGGCAAGAATAATGAGTTTGTCTCTGTTTCAAGGATTTTAGAATCTCTTTTCTATTTTTGAGTATCATATAAAGTGGAAATATTATGTATAGGTTAGTGTTTTAAAATCCTGTGTAAAAATGAAACTATAATAATTTTATACTTAAATAATTAAAAACAAATTATTTTATATTTAGTATTTAAGCAGTAAAATTATATGAAAATTAAAGTATAAAAAATGCTAACTGTATCTAGAAAACTTAGAATAAAAATTTTAAAATTTTCAAGAGCATCAACTATTATATATAATAGAATATTTATGTTCACTTTTAAAAGAATATATTTAATTATTAGTCATAGTCATGTAATTTTATATTATTTAAATGAAAAATTTACTATTTTAAGCATTATGTTTCTTCATATTTTCACAATAATTTATTTGTATATGTAATAATATTAACTTTCTTTTTAGATATTTACATTTTCTAGTTTTTTACTATTATAAATAATACTGAAGTAAACAAGGAACACATACATCTTTTCCTTATTTTAAATTTAAGAGAATACCTTTTAGTTTGAATTTATTAATAAGATCTTAGAAATAATGACTTGGTAATCAACCGGTTTCTAGTAGCTTTTATTAATTTTAAATTGTCAACTATAACCAAGATCATGTTGAAAGCTCTGGTTCCAAAATGTTTCTATTATTACTTGGTATCATCACTAATTTATCAGTAATTTAAAACATAAATAACTTTTCATGATTTGCAGTTACTACCTTTTACATAAGCTTTGGATTTTTTTCTGAATCTGACTTAGAATTTTTCTTTGTAAAATTATCTGGAAGTATTTATACTCTTTAATCTTTTAAGGGCTTTATTATTTACTGTTGACTTAAGCATTAAAGTAGCAATCCTTTATTCTTTTTATTTATAGAATTTGTATAATTTGTTTTCCATTGATTTGTGGCAATTATTTTAATAGAAGTTTTAAAAATTTCTATTAACTATGTTTTTCCCTTTGTATATTTATTCCATTGCTTTTATACTTAAAATACTTTTGCCTCCCTGAATTTACATGCTAGTTTTTTTATTGTTCTTTCAAAATTTGTATACTGATGTTTAGTTTTTCTGTTTCTTTTAAAAAACATAAAAGCATTTCAATCCTTCAGATCACTTGCAACCACATCTCTGAATTTATGACATAGCATTTTTCATTTTTGACATGGCCTTTTAAAAATATTTTATTAGTTCTTTGCAATTTTTGTATATTTTGATCATATTCACCTCCTTCCCTCAACTACTCCTAGATCCACCCCATCTCTTTACCTATTGAACTTCATGTCCTGTTTTCTTTTTCTTTGAACCCATCCAGTCCAATTTGTGATGACCAAATATTCATGTAAAGCTACCCTGGAGTGTGGCAATATCCCAAGGGCCCCACCCTTAAAGAAAATTTGCTGTCCTTCTCACAGTAGCTATCAGTTGCCAATAGCTCCTAAGCCAGGGATGGGACTTTGTGCTCACCTCTCCTGTCCATGCTGGAATTTTGTTCAGCTTGAGCTTGTATAGGTCTTATGCATGCTATCAGAACCTTTCTGAGTTCATATATGCAAGTGCCTTGTTTTGTCTGGAACACTGTTTTCCTGTAGTCATCCACCATCTCTGGCTCTTACTATCTTTCTACTCCTTCCACAATTATTGTTGAGCCTTGGGAGAAGGTGTGTGATACAGATGTCTCATTTAGGACTGAGCACTCTGCAGCCTCTTATTCTCCACATTGACGAGTTATGGGGATCTCTGTGTTAACTGCTATCTACTACAAAGAGAAACTTTTCTAATGGGGTTCAGAGCTACACTTAACTGTGGGTCTAACAATAAGTCAGTAGGAGTCAGTTTAAATCTGTTTAGCAGAGTAATAGTAGAACATGATCTGGGTGCCATCAACCAACTGATGAGTGGATAATGAAAATATGATAAATTTATACAATGGAATATAGTTGATCTGTTAAGGAAAAGGAAACTGAAATTCACAGGTAAACGAATGGAGCTGGAAACAATCATCCTGAGAGAGGTAAACCATACCCAGAAAGACAATTGGAACATGTTTTCTCTCATATGTGGCTGGTAGCTTTGAATCTTTAAATATTTGTGTTTCATTTTGAATACCCATAGTAGTCAGGAAGCTAGAAAGGGGCTATGGATTAGGGGGATTTCCTAGAGCAGGGAGATAGAATGAAGCGATAAAAGAAAGGGGAATAATGGGACAGAAAGTGTTAAGTAGGATAAGGATAGGAGGGCAGGGTAGGGGAGAGAGTAAGAGGAAGGGTAACTAACACTAAAGACCCTTTAATAAAGTAATAATGGAAACCTTTTACTATAGAAGCTTCCTAAAATAATACACATATAAAAAGAGTTTAAGTAGAGTTACCTTATAGTGGAGGGAGACAATACCATACTAGACACTACAGGCTAGCAAATAAAAAGCCACTGCCAGGAATGTAGTACTTCTTTTGAACATGTTGCCTAGTGGGATTCCATAGATCCCCCAAACATTATAGGCTATTGTCATTGCCTTTGGTTATTCTCTAGAACTTGATGGTAAGACACTGTATGCTGAGGACACCACATACTTCAGTCATAGAACATGGAGAAATCAAGCTGGTAGACCTGGAAGCTTTAGATTTCATAGTGCTAGAAAGTGCTGTGCACACTACAGGAAGATAAAAGGCATCAACAGTCTTACACTTCTGTGAACTCTGTGAGCTATAGTAATGACTATTATACACCCACTGGTATAATAGTGACATGAATGTTATGGGAGTAACCAACCACATTTTGATTGGATTTAAGGATTTCTTCACAAGATAGAACCCATATCTGGCACCATTACTAAGTCCAAGGATCCATGGCTAGATAGTTCATGGGTCCTAGGGGAAGGGCATATGTAAACCAGAGTAGACTTGAACTTGTAGTGATCCTCCTTGTCTCTGCCTCCTGGTTGCTGGGAATATAGGCATCAACTCCATGCCTGACTTGATACACAGTTTTACTATTACTTTCTAAACTTGTGTGTGTGTGTGTGTGTGTGTGTGTGTGTGTGTGTGTGTGTGTGTATGTGTATTTTAAGTTTCTTTTTAATCCATTGGTAACTTGGATAATTTCCAAATATTGTGTGTGTGTGTTCTTATTTACATTGAAATTTTGGCTTATGCTTGATTAAATAATGTGCTTTTGAAAACTTCTATATTAAATTATTTGAAATCTTTTTTTTTTTTTTTTTGTCTTGTTTTTTGAGACAGGGTTTCTCTGTGTAGCTTTGGAGTCTGTCCTGGAACTCACTCTGTAGACCAGGCTGGCTTTGAACTCACAGAGATCCACCTGCCTCTGCCTCTCGAGTGCTGGGATTAAAGTCGTGTGCCACCACTGCCTGGCAATTATTTGAAATCTTTAGACCAAATACAGATCTTCATAGAATAGTTTGGAGATTCCAAACATATATATGAGGTGTTGTGAGTAGTGTTGAATCTAATGCTTGATATAATCAGTGCTTAATAAATTATTAGCTGTTAACTGTTTTCCAGATTTAGAAAGTCATCTTTTGCTATAATGATTGATTTTGCCCCTTTTTGCTCAACTTTCTCTCTCAGAAGGAGCTGTTACTTACAGATATTGATGACTGAATCATTGTACTTTTTTTGGTTAAAATATGAAAACAAATTTTGAGAAGCTGTTTGATTTTTTTCTATGATTTAAAAAAAGTTTAAATTCATCCTCTTAGTTTTTGAGACAGAATCTTAACTGTATAGTCCAAGGTGGCACTTAGATGATCTTCCTGTCTTAGACTCCCAAGTGCTGGAATTATAGCTGTGTGCTGTCACATCTACATCAAGGGCCTCTGTGTGTGCTTACATGTATGTATACTGTGTGGGTGTGTAGAGACCAGAGAACAGCTTCAGATGTCGTTCTTCAGGCACTATGTATACCCTTTCCCTCCCTTCTCAGAAATACATGGTATCGTATTAGTCTGGAACTTGCCAAGTATTAGCTGGCCAACAAACAATCCTCAGGGTTCTGCCTGTTTCTTTCTGGCACTGGGATTACAAGCATGCCCCAATAATCCTTGCTCTTTTATTTAGTTTCTGGGGATCAAACTCAGGTCCTTATGCTTGCAAAGGCAGCACCTTATCTGCTGAGCTATTTCTTTAGCTTAAGAGAGGCTGTTTTTAAAATAACATTCAAATTATCTGAATAATATAGTCTGATTATCTACTTATAGTATGGGTTTATGGACCTCTAAGTGTAAATTATCTCTGAACAGTGAACATACTGATTATAAATTGTACTCATTTAAAGAATAAAGCTGGTGAGTTAACTCAGTGGTAAAGGTACTCACTGCTAAGCCTGATGCAACCAATCCCTGGAATTCACATGGTGGAAGGAAAAAACTGACCTTTAGAAGTTGCCCTCTGACCTCCATACATGTATTATTGAAAACACACATTCTCTTTTTCTGTTTCTTTCTCTCAATAAGTAAACAAATAATACATATGAAAAAATTTAAGAAAAGTTATATCCTGGATTCAGTTTTTAAAAGGTCAAATCACTTATTATATTGCCAGTGTAATAGTGGTACAAAGTAAAACTACAATTAGAAAAATGTCTTCAAGTACCTGCTGATACAGTCACCAATATTTTCATTTGTAACATATACGATTTTAATGAAAATATTTTAAAAAGTAATACATGAATATAATATAAAATTCCAAGGGACAAAGAAGCACATTGAGGAAGAACAGTATCTTTCTTTTGCTTTTTGACTTTCTGCTGTCTAGTTTCCCTCACCTAAAGCATCACTGTTCTGTATGTTTCTGAAGATTCTCTGAGTATGTACAGTGGTATATGTGTATGTAAATATCATTAAAATAAATTGCACTTTTTTTATTTAAAAATTTTTTTAAATTTATTTTACACACCAACCACAGATCCTCCTCATTCCTCCTCCTGCTTCCCCCTAGCTTCCTGCTCTCATCCCCTCCAGCAAAAGGGTAAGATCTCCCATGGGAAGTCAGAAAAGCCTGGTACATTCAGTTGAGACAGGACCAAGTCTCTCCCCACTGCATCAAGGGTGAACAAGGTGTTCAACCATAGATAATGGGCTCCAGAAAGCCAGCTCATGCACCAGGGATAGATCTTGATCTTATTGCCAGTGGCCCATTCAAACAGATGCAGCTACACAATGTTTCCTGTGTACTTATGTTTTTAATTTATTTATATAACATTTTATATATGTGTTAGAATGATGAAAAGATAAAAATGAAATATTCCTATGGTTTTTTAAAAGTAGAAAAGTGATGACAAGGATGCATATAATTTAAGGATAAATATGTACAGTAACTTAAATGTAGGAATAGAAATGTGCCTATTAATAGCCATGCATGAAAAGTTACCAGTCAAAATGAGAATAAAAATTAATAAGCAATCATTAATGAAATCTTTGGAGATGAAAATACAGTTTGGATTGTGATGCTATTCTTGTATTTCCTTTTAGGGATGAATTGGAATCAGTAAGAAAAGAGTTTATACAGCAAGGAGAGGAAGTTAAATGTAAATTGGACAAGAGTGAAGAGAATGTATGTTATATTTAACAGATTGGATTAAAAAATTTAAATCATAAAAGCAATACAGACAATAAAGTGACATGCACTATTATATAAATAACTGGTGATCTAGGTACTAAGCTATTAACATTTAAAATATGGGTTAAGGGAAGCTAAAGAAATGACTCAGTCATTAAAAGTACTTGCTGCTTTTGCCAAAGACCACTATGTTCAGTTCTTAGCACCCACATCACTCATGACTGTCTGAAGCTCCAGTTGTGTGAGATATGATACCATCTTCTGGATTCTGTGGTCACTGAACACATGTGGTACATACACATACAAGCAAAACACATAAAATCCTTAAATGATATGGTCTAAGTTGGGTTGTTTTGATTATGATCTATATTTGTAAGAAATAGTCATATAATTCTAAACATATTAGAAAAACATTCCTTTAAGTTTTTTTTCTATTATTTTATGTGTGGGTATTTGCTTGTGTGATTATTTATGTACCTTGTGCATACTTGGTGCCCATGGAGGCCAGAAATCCCCTGGAACTGAAATTTCAGATGGTTGTGAGATGCCAATAGGTGATGAGAAATGAACCCAGGTCCTCTGGAAGGGCAGCCAGGGCTCTTAACTACTAAGTCATCTCTCTAGCCCCAGATGTTCAGCATTTAATTTTAACTTCTATTTCTAGGTTTAAAGTCTCATGCTAGATAAAATAAAAAGATTCTGTTGTACCTTGAGTATGGTTTCAACAAGTTGAGATAAAATGTCACAAAATGATGAGAGTATAAAGTATTAATGATTACATGATTACACAGTATATATTGTATATAGAGTGAGTGGGAGAAAATTGTGCTAAAGTTGAAATACCATGCTTGGTTATGAAGGCTCCTTCAATCATTCAAGTATTATCTAACAGCAAGTATGTCCTATGGATTGTTCTACGTGCTGATTTTATATTTCATTTACTTTGGTCAGCAAAAGTGGTCTAAACTTTTATTGGGGCAGTAAAATGTTTTAATACTTATGATTGAGGAGAGATGAAAGACAATAGAGTCATTTGGAAGCTACTAAAAAGTGTCTTAAAAGCACTGGAAAAAATGGAAGACTCTGGTCTTGTTTAGCTGACTTAGTTATTTCTAAACTGGTCATTGTGGCTAGTGGCTAGTCTGAACAGAATCACTATGGAGTTTACAATAAAGGAGTCCCTTAAAGGGAGAGAGCACTGGCATGGTCCTCTATTGGATTCTATTACTTGAGCACACAGAATAGCATTTCATCAAAACTTAGTAAGACTGGGCATGCTTTCTTGAAGAAACATTCAGTTGGCTTAAGTTCACAGAAATTAGTAGAAGGTAGGGTTTAACATGCAGAAGAAGAATATTTCAAATTAAAAAATTTATTTGGGGAAACCCCTGGAAATATGAAAGACTGAAAAATTTAAGCAGTTAAATTTTTCTTCTTGAAATTGCAGGTTTTGTTTTGTTTTTTGAGACAGGGTTTCTTCTGTGTAGCTTTGCGCCTTTCCTGGAACTAACTTGGTAGCCCAGGCTGGCCTTGAACTTACAGAGATCCTCTGGGCTCTGCCTCCCAAGTGCTGGGATTAAAGGCGTGAGCCACCACCACCTGGCAGCAGTTAAAATTTATTGTGGCTGAAAGATAGAGGTTAAATTAGTAATGGTAGGGAGACTGGATAAAGATGAAGATAGGTAGAGAGAAGAGTGGAGAGGTGGAGGTAAGAAATAAGATATTTACCTCAGTAACATGTATTTAAGAATGCAAGAACAGTGAAGAGTTTTGACTTGAGAATTGTTATATTTACCTTTTAGAAGTCATAAAAGACTTTTAGAATAGTTTAAAGATAAGCTGACATTTTCTTGAGGGCTTATGATGGAGCAGACACATTCAAGGTTTATTCTAAGTGTTATTTTACTTCACTGCAATTTAAGTATGGGGACTGGGGCAGTGGAGATGGTTCATTTGGTAAAGTGCTTACCATGCAAATATCAGGCCTTGAGTTCAGATTACTGGCACCCGCATGAAAGCTGAGCACAGTGGCATAAAGTGAAATCAGCCCTGGGAAGGTGGAGACAGGTACATCTCTGAAGCTCATTTGGTTAGCTAGCCTAATCAAATTGATAAGCTTCAAGTTCAGTGAGTGATCCAATCTCACATGTACACACACACACACACACACACACACACACACACACACACACACACGAGAGAGAAAGAGAGAGAGAGAGAGAGAGAGAGAGAGAGAGAGATGAACATAAAGAATTTAAGGTAAAGTATAATCTATTTTGCTAGTGTAGAAAATATTAGTGAGAAGCAGACTGGAGAGATGGCCCAGCGTTTAAGAACAAGTAATGCTCTTAGAGAGAATGCTAGTTCTATAGCACTCATATTGGGAAGCTCACAGCTGCTTATAACTCTAGCTTCAGGGGATCTGACATCATCCTCTGAACTCCATGGGTACCTGCATTTATGTGCACAGGCCCACACATATACACATACTTAAAAGCAATAGGACAAATCTTTTTAAGAAGGAAATATTGGTAAGTAGGCATGAAAAATTAAATGTATGATGAATATATTAGCTTATTTCTATTTTCTATGGTTGGACTTTACCATTAAAATATTTTCTAGAAGTTCAAATTATAAATATTTTTACATAGTTTACTTGACATATAGTTGAGTTACATTCCCTTTTTTCACCAGTTAGTAAACTTAGTTTAATTATTTTGTACATACTTTATCTATCTGAGCTTCAGTTTCCTCTAATACCTATCCTTTATCTTTTACTTAGTTCTTGCAAGCTTCATATAAATTCTTTTGTTAGATACACTTATGACATAAAGATTTATGTAAAATAAAATTTATGCCAGGCAGTGGTGGTGTACACTTTTAATCCCAGCATTCAGGAGGCAGAGGCAGATGGATCTCTGTAAATTTGAGGTTTGCCTGGTTTACAGAGCAAATTCCAGGACAGCTAGAACTACATAGAGAACTGTTGTCTCAAAAAACGTATATATATATATATATATATATATATATATATATAATTTGTGCATATATATTATGAAATATTAAATCAAGGTAATTAACATATCACATAAAGGTATATTCTTTTTCAAAAGGACAATTAAATAAACTGGATGAGCTGATAAGTGTTTTTATAAATATATAAAACTATAATTTCATTTCTAAAATGCACTAGAAAATGAAATTCTAATAACACTTTAAATATGATTTCAAATTATATGTTTTTAGGCTCGAAGCATTGAATGCGAAGTTTTAAAGAAAGAAAAGCAAATGAAGATACTAGAAAATAAGGTATTATCAAATTATGAAAACAGTAATTTAAAAAAACATCTCTTGTGCCTGGCAGTGTTGGCATACAACTTTAATCCCAGCGTTTGGGAGGCAGAGGTAGGCGGACCTCTAAGTTTTAGGCTAGCCTGGTCTACAGAGCAAGTTCCAGGGCAGCTAGGTCTACTCAGAGAAACGCTGTCTCAAGAAACAAACAAAAAATCACTTGTAAACAGAAAAAGCAATGCTATATAAAATGCATTTATATGCAGAATATTAACTAACTGTGGTTATGTATAAGTATTACAAGAAAAAATTTTAACAACATTTGTTGTTTATGAAGGTGACTGAACTTGTTTTCTTGTGAGAGTTCTTTTACTCTAATGGGAATTAGAACAAATTATATATCTGATTTTTTAGGGCCTCTTAGAAATCTGTGTTGCTTTTACAATACTTAAGATGTTCCTTGGACTAATACATTTTAATTCAGTTCTGCATGTACTCAGATGAAATAAGTAAGATATTAAAAATTGACTTAGTTGGTATTTCAGTAGGAAGAATTGGAATTCTGTCAGGAGGTAGAATATCACATTAATACTTCTCTCACAAATTTAATAACGTTAGAATCTCAGAAATGCGAATGAGAGAATAACGAGTAATAAAGAAGACCGATCATATTTGTACTTTTACATTAACAGAATCATTTTTGAAATCACAAGTGAGCCTCATGTTATATCATGCAATATTTTCTTAGTTTGAAATTGCTTATTTTGATCAGACTATTGAATAAAATTATATAATTTTTAAAATAATTTTACAGTGTAATAATTTAAGGAAACAAGCTGAAAATAAAAGCAAGTGTATTGAAGAGCTTCAGCAGGAGGTAGGTTTTCTTAATAACATAAATATTCTTAAAATTATCCCAATATTTACACTATAGTATAAGAGCAATGCTTTCATTTCTAGTTATTTAGGTGTAAGTCATGTCATTGTAAGTCTTAATCACCTTAGTACTAACTGTAATTAACTTTCCATAGAATAAGGCCTTGAAAAAAAAGAGTTCAGCAGAAAACAAACAACTGAATGCATATGAAATAAAGGTATGTGACATTTTTATTTTTGTTTTCTTAAATACTAGTGGATACATGGGTTAGAAATTCTATATTATTTATTTATAATTTAATGCTTACCTTCAGATACTGTTATACTTTTGGATTGAAGAGAATAATTCTTGTAGGTGTGATAGAATGTTCATTGTTATTTAGCTTTTGAACTGAATCTTGTGAACAACTTAATATATGTGTGTGTGTGTGTGTGTGTGTGTGTGTGTGTGTTTACCCATATATTATAAAGAAATTAAGCATGGAATCTATATATACTTTCTTTAATTTTTTTCCTATAAAACATTTTGATCATGTTTATCCCCTCCAATTTTTTTCTAGATCTTACTCACTTTGCTACTGACCCAACTTTATGTTCTTTTTTTCTCTCTCATTAAAAAAATAAACAAAGGGCTGGAGAGATGGCTCAGAGGTTAAGAGCACTGCTTGCTCTTCCAAAGGTCCTGAGTTCAATTCCCAGCAACCACATGGTAGCTTACAACCATCTGTAATGAAATCTGGTGCCCTCTTCTGGTCTGCAGGGATATATGCAGACAGAACACTGTATACATAATAAATAAATAAATCTAAAAAAATAAAATAAAATAAACAAAAAGAAGCACACACAAACCCTATAAAACTGAAATCAGTTGGGGATTTAGCTCAGTGGTAGAGTGCTTGCCTAGCAAGCACAAGGCCCTGGGTTTGATCCTCAGCTCAAAAAAAAAAAAAACCCCAAAAAACCTGAAATCAACATATATGAGCAAAAGACCAATAAGACAAAAATGCTCAAAGCAGAATGCCTTAACCAACTTGTGTAGACCTTGTGTGTCTTTTCCCACAATGTTTGTGAGTTCATATTTTCATTATTACTATTGTGACTGGAAGACACTGTTTCCTTCATCCATTGCCTCTGATGCATAATCTTTCTGCTTCCCCTTCCTCATAGATCCCTGAGGCTTGTTGGGGAGGGCTATGATGAAGACATCTCATTTAAGACTGAGTGGTACAGAATCTCTGCATATTGATAGTTGTGGGTCTCTGTGTTAGTTCTCATCTATTGCAAGAAGCTTTCTTCTCTGATGAGGGCTGAGCAAGGCATTGATCTAGCAGAATGTCATTAGGAGTCATTTATTGCTATGTTCCTTTAGCAGAGCAATAGTATTAGATTTTCCCCTAGGCCTAGGTCTCAGGTTCTTGGCTTCTTTAGCAAGTCAGATGTGGATTCTAGCTCCTTCAGTAGGCCTTAAATCCAATCAGTAACTGGCTGGTTACTTCTATAACATAATGTGTGACTGTTGGCAGCAGCAGTATATCTTGTAGGCAGGTTACTGTAAAATATGGTTATCTTGTAAAAAGGGCTTGAGACCCATCAACTTTGTAGAATATAAAACCCTAGAATGTAAGCCTATGATGTTGGGACCAAATTTTGTCATCTTTCTCTTTAGGCAATGATTGATACTTAGTGAGTATTCAATAAATATTTTTAAATATGTAGTGGAGAGCAGTAGTTGTCAACATATTAAGTGAATATTTGGTGAAAATATTTTATAATATCTTGAAGTAGTACTTGAAACAAGGAATGTAAATATTGTCATTTATAAAGGCAAGTATGAATTATCATAAACTTCTGAAAATTACATAGAAAATAGCCAGTAGATACATTCTGTAATCATGTACCTGGATTCCTTGAGACAGAAATTACCAAAAATATTCATAGCTGTATTATTTACAATAGCCCCAATGGAAGACAATACAGATACTCATTAGTAGCATGAAAATCATTTAAGACATGCCCCTAAGATAACCTAAAAGTTGGACTTTGAACTGAAAAGTGCAATATATTATGGAACGAAAAATTCATATAGTCCTAATAATATATTTTAAAATGAATAAAATATTAGTAAAAATAAAGCTGTAAAGGTAGAAATCATCTATGTCAAGGATCACAGAAAAATGTTTTGAAAAGAGAGTAGTAGTACTTTACAGGCCTGTAGAACTAGCACCAATTGATTTAAAATATGTAATTAGAATCTCTGAGGAAGAGAGGAGAAAAATGGCAAAAGGAATTTATTTGAGAAACTTATTAATTCATTGTTTCTTATGAGATCCTTTCTGAGTGGTTTAGCTGCAGTGAATTTTCCTCTACTAGCCTTGCTTCTAGCAGCTGGTCCTTATCACATGGTGGGACGTGGTGAACCTTTTTTCTCATGTGCCTTAGCATTCGTAAGTTCATGTATGTAGTATGTTTACATGTTTCACTTTGAAGGAAAGGCTGAAAGCTACTCCAAGTTGGACTTAAAGTTTAATTCAAGCTGATAGAATTTGATAGAACATATCAGTGGAAGCTTGTACATATTTTTTCATGGAGCGTTACTTGTAATTTTTAAGTAAAATTCAAAATTTTGTTTTGAAACAAAAATATGTAACTTGATATTATATTACTTGGCAAGACTGAATACATACTTTATGAGTCAAGATAGATTGTGAAAGATGAAACACATCTCACTCAGTATATGAAAAAATGTAAGAAAATGATTCAACCATAATTTCCATGCTTCTTTTAGGGTTTATAAAACTACAGATTAGTATGTAATATTTTTCAGTAATCTATGGAATTCATTAAAATTAATGTTACTTTCTTTACTTATAGGTCAACAAATTAGAGTTGGAACTAGAAAGTGGCAAACAAAAATTTCAAGAAATGACTAACAACTATCAGAAAGAAATTGAGGTCAAAAAGATAGCTGAAGAAAAGCTTTTGGGAGAGGTAGAAAAACCTAAATATGTTATGAACTTACTGTGCTAAAAATGTTTGTTGATTAGCTTTAAAAAATAAGTACCTTTGCTGGGCGTTGGTGGTACATGCCTTTAATTCCAGCACTCTGGGAGGCAGAGGCAGGTGGATCTCTGAAGTCAAGGCCAGATCGAGTTCCAGGACAGGCAGAACTACACAGACAAACCCTGTCTTGAAAACAACCACCACCACAACAACTAAAATTAGTAGAGTATTTATAATACAGTCATTTTACTTTTTGAAACATACTAAAATAAACCAAACAAGTGATACATTTTTAAAACTTATTTTGTTTCTAATTTTCTGTTTGAATTTTATATTTTATGTAAGTAGACTATATGTTTCTAAAAGGAAAGATTGAATTTTTAAAAAATTGATATAAAGTCCAGTACCAATAAATAAAAAGAAACACTTTTCTTTTTTAAAATTTGATAGGTTGAGAAAGCCAAAGCAACAGTTGATGAAGCAGTGAAGTTACAGAAAGAAATTGATTTACGATGTCAACATAAAATAGCTGAAATGGTAGCACTTATGGAAAAACATAAGGTAACTTAATATAATAAAATTATTATTTACCTCCTAGTTGCAAATAGGATGTAAGCTCTGAGCTATTAATCTATTGTCAATCTGCCTGCTGCCATGCTCCCCATTATGATGGAATAGACTCTAATGATCTATAATTGTAAGCCCCCAATAAACTTTCTTCAATAAAAACGTTATTTCTTAGTGCATATTTCTATTAAAATGATGAGCTCAAGATAGTCTTTTGGTTTATCAAAGAAGTTATTTTCTATACAACAGTAATTATAGCTTGACTATTATTGATCCCCTATTTCTCTAAGTTCAGATATTTTTCTTTTTTGGTGTTTGGTTTTTGGTTTTTCGAGACAGGGTTTCTCTGTGTAGTTTTGGTGCCTGTCCTGGAACTCACTCTGTAGACCAGGCTGGCCTCGAACTCACAGAGATCCACCTGGTTCTTCTTCCCAAGTGCTGGGATTAAAGCTGTGCCCCACCACCGTCTTGCTAAGTTCAGATCTTAACCATTCAAAGCTGAGCTAAGGTGTCACTTCCTCCAGTAAATATTTGTTATCATTTATAGTAAATGGAAGTAGTCAGGCTTTCTGTATTCTTCTAGTAGTCTCATAGCACTCACCATCTTTTATTAACTACATACCCAGGATATTTCTCACCAATTCACTTATTCTCTACAAGTATCTAACATTTACCATGTTGAACAAATTCTTAACAAGGGAATAAATAGATGAAGACTTAAATTTTTTATTGTGAGCCTACCTTTTGATGGCTGATCTATCTTTCTAGCCTGGGGAAAGACTTAAATATTTGTTATACCTTTTGTTTTTCTATTGTTTGACTAATTCTTCTTTTAGGTAAACTTCATTTTCCTTCAGATTTGGAGAGGAAGCAGTTTGTCCTTACCTATTAATTTTTAAAAATTAGAACCAGAATCTAACATTACTATGAAGTTTTATCATTAAGAATTTTAGGGGTTGGGGATTTAGCTCAGTGGTAGAGCACTTGCCTAGCAAGCGCAAGGCCCTGGGTTTGGTCCTCAGCTCCGGAAAAACAAAACAAAACAAGAATTTTAATGCAGATTTAAATAATATTATACATAAACTAATAGATTTAAATTCAGACTGTTTCAATCTAGTGCATAATCCATATTGAAAAGTTGTTTTTCCTTTGTCCAGGGAGTGCCTCTTCAAACTGATAGGCAAATCTTTTTGACCTGACTTGAATAGTCTTTAATAGCATTTTCTTTTGGTTATGATAAAAATTTTCAAGACTTGTATTGTGTTTCCTGTCATAGATTTAGAGTCAGTCACTTTTCTAAGACATCTTGGTGTTACATTCATATCAAACAAGACTCTCACTTTGTAGCCCAGGTTGGCCTTGAACTTGTGATATTCAAGCCTCAGCCTCCTGTGTGGTAGGTTTATGGACATAGTGAGCTTACCCAACTCAGCTATACTTCTTAAATTATGAAATTTAATGTTTCTAAGTAAAATAACTTTCTTGTTTTTGTGTTGGATTATGTCTAAAACTTGTCTTATGTTTCATTGTTTAGATTGTTAGGATATATATATATGAAAAATGAAAATACATAATCACTCAAATTTTTTTATTTCTTTTTTTAATTATATTTGTGTTTTAATTTCACTCATCAGTCATGGGTTCCCCTGTCCTCCCCCCTCCCGCCCCCATCTCCACCTTTCCCCCTTCCCCTCCCCTCCCCTTCATTCCCATCTCCTCCAGGGCCAAGACTCCCCTGGGGATTCAATTCAAACTGGTGGATTCAGTACAGGCAGGTCCAGTTCCCTCCTTCCAGGCTGAGCAAAGTGTCCCTGTGTAAGCCCAAGGTTCCAAACAGCCAGCTCATGCACTAAGGACCGGTCCCACAGCCTGGGAGCCTCCCAAACAGTTCTAGCTATTCAATTGTCTCACTTATCCAGAGGGCCTGATCCAGCTGGGTTATCATGATAGTTTTCTTCAAATATTTAATGTGTAGTATACCAATCTCATAAATTATAATCTATTCCATTTTTTGTTTTGGTTTTTTGAGACAGGGTTTCTCTGTGTAGTTTTGGTGCCTGTCCTGGATCTCACTCTGTAGACCAGGCTGCCCTCGAGCTCACAGAGATCTGCCTGTCTCTGCCTCCTGAGTCCTGGGATTAAAGTCCTGCTCCACCACTGGCTCCATTTTAATATTGTTGAAATGCTTTTTTTTTTTTTTGTTGCTTAATATAGCACCAGTATGATAAGATTGTTGAAGAAAGAGACGCAGAATTAGGACTTTATAAAAGCAGAGAACAAGAACAGTCATCGGTGAAGACTGCCTTGGTAAGATAGAATAAATACAATAAAAGCCAACTCTTAAAATACCAGCATTTAGGAAAAAGAGTACTAAGTAGAGCTGTGGTATTTGATCTGTAGAAGAATCACAGTCTTATATCTAAAAGGATTTTACCTATTTCCTAGTAAAATGCTTTTTCAATTTATTTTACATTATAGCATAAAGTGTCTTTACAACAGAAATGTTAAAAAGTCAGTTAAACTAAATTTAAAGTTTTGGTATTTGGACAGGAGAGTGAGATGGAAAAGTAATATGAGTATATGTGTGTATGTGCATTTGTTGTATGTATATGTATGCTATTTTAGTCCTTTAGAGAAAACTATGAAAACTTATTGAAACTTATTTATGTTGAGTCTAGTTATGTTCCATTACCGGCTTTCACATGTATGATTTGTTGTTGTTTGTTCTTGGGCTCTTTTTTGGGGGGCCCGCCACCCACCTCCCAAATAAATCACACACACAGGCTTATTCTTACTTATGAATGCCCAGCCTTTTGCTTGGCTTAGTTTCTAGCCAGCTTTTCTTTCTCTCTCTCTCTCTCTCTCTCTCTCTTTTTTTTTTTTTTTTTTTTTTTTTTTTTGGTTATTCGAGATAAGGTTTCTCTGTGTAGCTTTGTGCCTTTCCTGGACCTCACTCGGTAGACCATGCTACCCTCGAACTCACAAAGATCCGCCTGCCTCTGCCTCCTGAGTGCTAGGTTTAAAGGCATGTGCCACCACCCCCTGGCTCTAGCCAGCTTTTCTTAACTTATCCTGTCTACCTTTTGCCTCTGGGCTTTTCCCATTCTCTTACTTTTGTAAACTTTATTCTTTCTCTGTGGCTAGCTGTGTAGCTGGGTACTGGCCTTTGGAGTCTTCCTCTTTCTCTGGCTGCTTCTTTTTCTCCTCCTCCCAGATTTCTCCCTCTTGTTTATTCTCTCTGCCTGCCAGCCCTGCCTATCCTTTCTCCTGCCTTGCTATTGGCCAGTTCTTTATTAGATCATCAGGTGTTTTAGACAGGCACAGAAACACAGCTTCACAGAGTTAAACAAATACAACATAAACAAAAATATCACACCTTAAAATAATATTCTACTACAATGATTATTTTTTCTTTCGAGACAAGGTTTCTCTGTGTGGCTCTGGCTGGCCTCAAACTCACAGAGATTCACTTGCCTCTGCCTTCTGTGTGCTGGAATTAAAGGTGTGTGCCCCCACCACCTGATTACATGTATGATTTTTTTTCTCAGAGCTTAGGACTGAACCGAGGGCCTTGCACTTGCTAAGCAAGCACTCTACCACTGAGCTAAATTCCCAACCCCACATGTATGATTTTTAAAAGGACATTTTCTGAGTTAATTTTTTCTAGAACTGAATTTATTTGAGGCACTAGATAATAGTTTCGTTGTCTTTAGAAATATGTAAAATCACTAACAAACTTCATCATTTTTTTTTTCTTTAGGAGACTGAACTATCTAATATCAGAAACGAACTTGTGTCCCTTAAGAAGCAACTTGAAATAGAAAGAGAAGAAAAAGTAGGTTTTATGGCATTACATGTAAGATAATTGTAGGATTTTGGTACAACATTGTGTTTTATAAATGTCATATTATAAAATAATTTGACAAATTTGGGTAATTAGTAGTAAGAAAACACTGCTGTTCTTTACTTACCTGTGAGCATCTAACACATTTCATTTAAAAAAAGTATGTATTTTCAATAATAGAAATGTTTTTAAATCTGCTGTATTTGTTTAAGAAATATTATCTCAAGGTTGAAGAGATGATTCTCAAGTTAAGAGCGTGCATTTGGGGCTGGAGAGATGGCTCATAGGTTAAGAGCACTGCTTGCTCTTCCAAAGTTCCTGAGTTCAATTCCCAGCAACCACATGGTGGCTCACAATCATCTGTAATGAGATCTGATGCCCTCTTCTGGCCTGCAGGGATACATGTAAACAGAACACTGTATACATAATAAATAAATAAATCTTTAAAAAAAAAAAGAGCATGCACTTGCTTGCAGAGGATCCAAGACCCATTCCAGACAGCTCACAGCTGCTTATAACTGCAGCTCTAGAGGGAAATCTAATGCCTCTAGTCTCTGTGGGCACCTGCACTCTAGTGCACATACCCAATTTGGATAGGTACACATAATTAAAAATAATTCTTAAAAAAGGAAATACTATATGTAGTGGGCCTAGGTCAGTCCCTTGCTGGCTTCCTGGCTGTCATTCCAGAGCCTGTGAGCTCCTGTGAGTTCTGTTTAGTTGTTTCTGTGGGTTTCCTTGTGATGACCTTGATCCCCATCACTTGTATAATCCTTCCACCCTCTCTTCAACAGGATTCCTGGAGCTCTCAGTCCAGTGTTTGGATTTTTCTACACATATGTGACAGTTGTGTAGCTTGGTCTGTTTATATGGGACTCCTATTAGTGGGATCAGGACCTGTCCCTAGCGTTTGAGCTAGCTTTTGGGAACCTATTCCTTATACTGAGTTTCCTTGTCCAGCCTTAATACATAGGGAGAAGCTTAGTCCTACCTCACCTTGATAATGCCATGCTTTGTTGATACTCATGGGAGGCCTGCCCCTTTCTGAACAGCAACAGAGGAGGACTGGTCGGGGCAGAGGGGAGGCAGGGATAAAGAGGGAACATGAGGAGAGGAGGGAGGGGAAACTGGTCAGGATATAAAATAAATGATAAAATTTAATTAATAAAAAAGACTGGAAACACACACACAAAAGGAAATATTATTTCATGGTAAATGCTTGTATATTTAATGAGTTTTTAAAAAGCTTTTTAAAGTTATAGAAAAATGTCTTACAACCTTATGATATTTTATAGTTTTCAAGATACTATGACTCACACTTAAAATACCAAATTTCCTTTTTTAAACTTTTTGTATGGCAGATACTCTGCTGAGCATTTATATCTAGCTTAATAATTATTAATTTGTGCAGTATTTACTGTCTTCTTTTTTGTAATGGTTAGGTTATTTATTCAAGATTACATAATAAAGTAGAATAGCTAGAATTCAAACCTGGTTATATTTTGCATGATTTCAAAACCTGTTCTATTAACTCTGCAACAGCCTTGTAAAGTATAGTTTCAACTTGATATCTCAGTGAGTTTATTAACTTG